>NW_022987547.1:6885505-7524231 GCF_902827165.1 Trematomus bernacchii | reverse complement strand
TGTACCAGAAACACCCCCGTTAAGACTATGGACAACCGACTGGTGACCTGAGCAAAATTATTGAAAGTTATTACAGTAGAAAACAGGGTACTAACCCACGAGGACAACTGTATGTACAAACTCTATGAACAAAATTCCCCTACAGATTGTGGCGACTGTGCACAGATGTATCCAGTCACAAAAGTTACTATTGTTCTAAGTAATAGTGAGATTTAACATATTGGAGAATATATGGAGACGTCCTTTTATAGTGTGTGAAACATGTGGTGCTTGAAACATGTAAGTATTTCAATTTATAGAAGAAAATGGTTTCCTGAAAGAGTTATTTGGAGTAGATGTGTTACAGTGGGAGAAAAAACAATGTTTAGAGATATAGTACATTTATTAGTAGACATTAATTGTGTTTAGATGGCATTTAACATTTTAAAACAGATAGTATGATTAGAAGATAGAGTGGAGAAGGTTAGATTTACTTTACCTCAGTGTGTTAGAATTTCTATAGGTAATGCGTCCCGAGACCTGGACTCTCTCTCTCTCTCTCTGCCTGTCAGACTGCTACGACCCCTATCAGACAAAAGACCTCACTACAGGAGACTCCTCCTCCTCCTCCTCCTCCATCGAACAGACAGAGAACCAGAGCTGAACCAACAACGACAAGACTGCATCCAGAACCTTCTCCACCTGCGGCATCCAGAACCAGAACAGCATGCTGACATAAAGAGGCATACTCTCATCAGTCCCTAACCCAGGACATGAAGTTCCAAGCTGAGCCACTAGATTTGGCACAAGAGCAGAGTGTGGGACATGAAAGCAGAATACGCCCTCCATACAACAGCGAAGAGACTGTAAAGAAGGAGATGAAATGCAAAGCAGTTGGGCCACTGAAAAGAGTACCAGCGAAAGGATTTAAGAGCTGATGGACTGAGGAGAAGACGGAACCAGAGGAGTTGGCATGGTCTAACAGAATGTGAGGGGGTCGTGGCTTGAGACAACAAGAGGAGGAGAAAAAGAAAACGGGAGTGAGTGAGTTTATACATAAACACACTTATTCACAAACAAACTTGAATTGACTTGATAAATACGTAAAGACAAAAAGATTTATTAGCCATGAATTAATAAATTGGTAAATTAAAATAGTAATAAAGAGGAAACTGTTAAAGTAAAATGAGGAAATAATCCTAAAACACACTGAGGGTACTGTGAGATAAAGGGGTAGACATGATGGAAATATTCACCACACTTTACACTTTAAGCAGTGAGTGTTGTGGGACTTAGGAGTAGAACATATTTTTCAATCTTTCCATCATGTAAACGAATTATTCCCTAAAAGATTTTATTCATGGGTGAATTTGGTAGAGATCTAATGTGTTACAATATTGATCTCCAGCTAAAGGGATAGTTTTAGTGACAAATCTGTGTTAGTTGGACAATGTTAAAGGGAGAGCTAATACCAAGCCAAATATAGTATCCCAATCTAAAGTATTGTTTTCGCCATTGTAGCATAGTTATTACCATAGGAGAACTGTTAAGGTGGAAATAACATTTGTTTGTCCAAGATGTAGAGTTTTAAAGGACACTGGGCAAAGAGCGATTGCAAATTTAATTTTGGAAAAAGCAATATAATTGGGAGTAATACATGCGGGGCCTTGGATCACTCATTGCAATGATGCATATTTTTGACAACCCATATCGTTTAGAGAGAAGGGGTCACTCAACCCACCCAGCAGTTGTTTTAAAATCTTACTTGTAGCTTCACAGGGAGCGCACGGCACCAAATTATGAGTTTAAAGGACAAGCGCCACCACCTCCTGATGGTCATCCATTTAATCAGGGATGACCTGAAATTTAGAGATGTTATTTAAAGTAGAAACATATCCGCCATAAGTGAAAATTCCTAAATTGAACTACAAACCATGGATGAAATAACTACTGTTTTTTAAAATCCTTGATAGAGGAGGGAGTAACTGTTACATGCTCGGACACCCAAGGTTCCACACACTGTAAAGGGGTTAGCATAGTTCTTTAAACAGACTAGAATTGAAGATAAATTAGTGAAATGAGTTATTGATATTCCACCGGTTTTCACACCATTTAAGGAACTTTATCACTGCATTAGAACGGACCACCCAAAGGTACTGAAGTAGGAACCATAAGTGATGAAATTCTCCAATTGTTGTAACTGACCAAAATCTTCTCCCAGAAATGACTGTCTGAAATGCCGTATCCCAGAGTAGATGTTTGATGGTATCATGGAACTAAACCCTTGTATGCAGTCTTGCTACAGGATTAGACTGGGACCTGTGCACTTGTACAGCCAGTGATGTTTTATATGCAGTACCAATGACAGTGGGGCAGTTAATCAACATGGCGAAACGCCCCAAAACCAGTAGGGCTAAGAGACCAGTCAAAGGAGGGAGTTTAGGCTCGACAGTGTACAAGGATAGCATAGGGGTGCCCAGGGGGAGTGCTAGATGTTGGAGTTGCATTCCATGTACCCGCACCCTAACGTACCGATTGATCACCACGGCCTTTTCTAGAGAACATATTACTTTCATACTTTAAAAAGTATGAAAGGGGGGAGGGTACATTTCTCATAAGGGAACAGTTTTCAATTGCTAGCAGAACAAGACGACTCAACCCATATACAGATATTGATGAAAATGAAGACAGTGTGTAAATGATGTTAAATGATATGGATGATAAATGATGAGATTGTTCAAAGAATGTCCAAATCATGTGATATTTCAATGATGAAATATATTTCCAAATGATGAAATCATTAGAATGAAGAACCAGCTACAAAGTGGTATACTTTGCACTATTCAAAAAAGGTTTCTAACTTTTATGTTTTATACTGTTATTAGTGATGCGATTTTTAAATAGTATGTTTTTATACTTTGTAAAACAAGTGCCTTAACACTGAATGTGGTATGGGAACGGTTTCTGTGAAAGGAGGGAGTACGAAATGTTCTAATACCACAAGTTGCTGCTATTTTAAAAGTGATATTGAATGTTAAAACTAAAGTTATGCACAAGGGAAAACTTTTACACCAGAAGACCAACCAATGTATTGTTTGTATGTTTGATGACGGTTATTTGAACCATTCCATTTTGATAGTATGTTTTTGATATGAGTTATGTACTATGCAAAGTTCAGATGAAGAACTCATTGATTTCAGTATTGTGTTCACACCTTAAAAGGTGTGAAAGGAGGGATTGTTAGAAATTAAAATTCAATGTTTTATGGCATGATTTAGTCTAAAACATACCGTCAGTTTAAAAGCAGTCAGATGAAGAACTTATTACTTTTAGTATTGTGTTCACACCTTAAATGGTGTGAAAGGAGGGATTGTTAGAAATTAAAATCAATGTTAAACAGCATAATTCAGTCTAAAACATATCGTCAGTTTAAAGCTGTTTTATTGTGGAAAAGCCCGGAAGTTCTCAGGAAATCAATGCCAAGCTTTTATTTTGAAAAATCCTTTATCCGGTTAGCTTGTGACTAATGTTGCGTTTTCTGAATGTAAAGTGAAAATGACTTGGAGTGTTACACACAAACGTACGGACTTTAACACTACATCGATAGACGTTAAGATATTATTACTGCTGAATATTAAATGAAGGTCTAGTTGATCGTAGTGTTTACAGATACGTGAGAAGCTATGACGTCAGAGGGAATTTCCGTAAAATAAGAACTGTGCCGGAGCGGAACCACTAGGACTTCTAAACTAAGTATTACAGCTGTTTATAAGGTATTAAATAGAAAGTCATGACAGAGATAATGAGGAGAAAATGCTTAAGGAAGTAGGCAGAGAATATCAATGTCGAAATCATCTGTGCTCTCGCGATATCGAACCGGCAAATGAGTAGGGGGCCACCCACTATTTGCACAGCGGGGGACAACGAGACGTGGATAAAAAGGCAGGACGAAAGATAACTCACTCTCTTCCCTTCGCTGCAGCCTCCCTCAAGACAACACCGGCTTTGTCTCTCCATTCACCATGCTTGTTCTTTAACCACGTTACTTAATTAAACTACCCATTTGAACCTTTTCAGAGACTCCATTAGTCTCGTTATTTTAAGTTTCTTTCCTGGGAGCGAGAAGATCACAAATTATCAACATGTGTCAACCACAGACCTTATTTCGAGCTATTTTCCAAATGAGTAAAGTGTTACAACCCGAGCTCCGGGGCTGCAACAAAAAGCGGGGAGGCGAGACGAGGGGTATGAATAATAAAGATGTTTATTTATTAAACAAAATGAGGACGCGGCACCAGCAACAGATCCCCGAGGCTGGCCCGGAGAGAGTGCCCAGAGGAGTCAGAGAGCGACGTATCCGGCTTGGCTCCCCTTGTAGGCTTCCAGCAGGTGTAGCTCATCAGGCAGGTGCAGCTCATCAGGCACTGGAACCTGCAATCACCCACAAACACACACAAACAGACGGCACCCCACGTGGTGTGGAGTGGTCGTCACACTCCCCCCCATAAAGAAAGGAGTTCCACTAAGAACACCATCAACTACCCAACAGGACCCTCTTCTCACCAAAACAATACAGCTACATTAGCCTTCAAAAATTCCAGACTGACGTCTATACTCCTTTTTGTACCAGCCAACAAACCTTCCCCTCCCCACTCAGCAACTCCAGCGCCTGAAGAAGCAATTTAAGAGGGACAGAGTAGATCTCGTTTAGTCGCTGCCGAATTGGCTTACTTTTCATTTGACACGTGTGACATGATTTAACATGCCGAGACACATCTCTCTTTAAACAAGGCCAAAAGAAATACCGTAACATGTAATTACATGTTTTACGGACACCCAGATGTCCCGATTGCTTATGTGCTTTCTTGAGGACCTCCTCACGAAATTGTACAGGAACCACAATCTGGAAAACTGGCTCACCAATGAGGCCTTTCCCATGTGACAACCACTTTCTGACCAGCAGTCCCCCTTGCAGCAGACAACCCCTGGTGGCACCATTTCCATCCTCGGTGGAGAGAACCGCCTCAAAGAACGGACTGAGGGAGACATCAGCTTTCTGCTCTACCACCAACTCACTGCGGGATACAGACAACAATGAGTCAGGAACAACCACATAATCTATCTCACTCACCTCTTCACCCTGCTCAGACTCCCCCTGTGCACGGCTCACAGCCCGTGTCACAGCGCCAGCCACAAACACTCCAGGGGAGCACTTAGCATTTTCCTCTGGGTTAACAGTCACAGTGGGTGAAGATGACACTATGGTAGGCGGTGGACCCTCAGCCCACACACGGCTGCCAGCCAGGCCGTTACCCAGGATTGTGGGGGAAACTTCTGTGTAGCAATGCAGTGGGAGTCACCGACTCAGGAAGGAGACACGGGATAGAGCTGGAGCTTTGATGTCAAACACTGATGGGTTTATTCAGAGTATCGGCCGGAGGATTCACATCACAAATCACGAGTCAGAGGGTCCGACTTCATGGGAGAGTTGCCACGTCAATTCTGAAGAGCCTCTCTCTATGTTACCTTTTAACTGGTTCACAGAGAGTAATCAACATCTCTGAGAAAGTAGACTAAACAGCTGGGAACACTGAATCACTTGCGTCCAACACTTATGGCCTCAAAGATTTCACACCTTAGAGTCCACAAACACCGATAAAGAAGTGCCTCAGTGTTCTCACAACAATTACCATTCGTGCCCGAGAGTTGACCGGTCACAAACTGGTAACAACAACACATATGGCGCCAATGCCTTTCCTTAAAGGAGATAACAGACGTCAGAGTAAATCATAAAACGTCACAGAGCAAAAGGTTAGATATCTAGAAGAATTATTCCTTAACAAGGATAACATCCACACCTTCAATCGGCATTACAGGACGGACCCCCATGGCGACCTCACCCTGCACCAAACCAGAAAAAAGCACAACAGAATGCAGAGGAACAGGCACAACACTCATTCCCATACCTCGCATCAGGACAAAGTCCCCAGTTCTAGATTTTTCAGAAAACGGTAGCACAGAGCTCAGAATGTATGAATCAAACGATGCTATGAGGGGCCGTACAGGCCGTAATTCATACTGGTCCTCTCACGCACATACATTCTCCTTTTACATACATACATTTTCACTCTTACACACATATATTCTCCTTTTACATACATACATTTTCACTCTTACATACATACATTCTCCTTTTACATACATACATTTTCACTCTCACACACGTATATATTTACACTCACACATTCATACATTCTGCTCTCATATTATCATATTTCAATGCACACATTCATACATTGTCACTCACATTTATACGTTTTTCACTCACACATTTTTACATTTTGTTCTCATATTCATAGATTTTAATGCTCATATTTATACATTTTGCTCTCATGCACATTCATTCAATGTTTACATTTAATATTATAAATAATATATGCATGTATGAAGACTATATGTATGCAAGAGAAGAATGTATGTATGTATGAAGACAATATATGTATGCAAGAGAAGAATGTATGCATGTATGAAGACAATATATGTATGCAAGAGAAGAATGTATGTATATATGAAGACAATATATGTATGCAAGAGAAGAATGCATGTATGTGTGAGAGAAAGTATAGTGGAAACGGAAGGAGTATGGTTGAAACGGAAGGCAGGTCATTATCGCGCTGTGATTGGCTCAGAAGGTCGAGCGGGGCGGGCTCATGTTCAGAACTTCTGATTCAAATCAACATGATGGAGGGAGATTCATCCGTGTATCTACGGACCATTTGTTTTTCTTTATTAAACACGTAAACGGAAGAGTGTCTGCGAGGCGTTTTTGCTTTTTGTTTTTTACCTTACTAAATGGTCTAATGGTAATTGTAGAGGGGGGAGGGGGGGGCGCGAAACTCGCGGAAGTGATTTCAAAACAAAAGCACTCGTTTGCTTGGAACGTTGATAATATTATAAACAAGGGGAAACGAGGTGAATTTAGCGATCACAACGAAAACGGCCAAGACACACATTGAGCCCAGAAAATGAATGTTATTAAGGGCTATAAATATAATAAGTCTATGTCTAAAATGGACAACATTGTTAGGAGATTTAAACTATACAGCAATTCTGCACTGCGGTCACTCAGCCATCTCTCCACTATGTTTTTTCAAATCAGCTGCTCTTCATTTTTTTTTTACAAATATTTTTTACCACAAGTTCTCAATAAAACTGACACTGTTGGACTCGGTATTAGTTTGACTGCTACCAACAATACATTGAAGTACTTTTACTGTGTATTTTTTGAGAAATACTCTGTCAAAGTCCCCTCCTGAGTACAAAAGCAAGCCACTTCTGCTAAGTTTGATGAGGGAATTCTTTTTTGTTGTCATTAGTTCTTCGTGAGATTGATCCTGTTTGACTCAGTACTAGTGAAACCCCCACAAGTACTATGAAGTACTTTTACTGTGTTACTTTATAAACTCTGAATCTTGTGGTGCTTGAAGAAATACAGACTGGTTAAGCCGGCCAGGTTATATATATGCCCTTTTTTGCAATATTTATTAAAATGTCACTAGTTATTTAAACAAACCACTATCTGAGGATAATACAAGCAACCATAAAACGCCCTTTATCTCGAGAGCCATTGAAGCCCATGAAGAATTTATCCTTCCACAAATCTTTTCATCTGCTGTATTAATAAAGTTGCCACGTGTTTTCAAATTCAAGTTAAGGCACTATCTGTGCAGAACATGAACCTTTTAACTGCCAGACCAAGAAAAAAGCTATGGAACAATTATTTGTTTGCATTTTTTTTATCAAATGGGCCACAAATAACCACAAACACATTTCTTTTTTTTTGACTGACCACACAGTTTTGTTTTTTTTAGCCAGACTACCAACTGGTCGAGCTGGCCTTCTATGGTAAAAGTGCATTTTCAACAATCATCATACAGTACAGTATGTGTATGCATCAAACTCAAATAAAACACAAACTGAAATAAAAAAAAATATTTTATGGAAAATTAGCATTATATAGATATATTCATAAAAGATAATAAATTATAATTGTAAAAAAAGGAAAAAAGTAATGTTAAGGGTTTTTCATAATAAAAAAAAGACTTGCTCATCTTACTGTATATGCTGAATTGGCCTAACAAGAAACCACTGGCCTAACAGCAAATGTCTATATCCTGTGTATCCTAACTTGCTCATCTGTGTGCAACTTCGGGCTGAATGCCATGCATGAAAGCTGCTTTATGAATTATTATCACTCTTTCACTCTGAGAATCATAAGGCAGTACTAGATGTAGTAATATTACCACAAATCTAGCCATTTATTTACCATATTTTATTGAAAAACATCTCTGAAACTCTGAAAAAGTCATATTGCTAGTTTACCATAAAAGGCCAATTCGACCGGTTGGTTGAGCATATTTTCAAAAACATAATTACACCCTTGTTAAAACTTTTGTTGTGCATCAAGTTATCTGATTATGTTCACTCGGTGCTCTGACACTAAAATATGTCAAAAATGACATGGTTACCTTACAAAAGTTGATTTCGTCAGCAGTGATTTTTAGCATGCCAACTTTCTCAGTTGAAGTTAGCTGAAGGGCTTTCTATTCGAACCACAGTGACATCTAGAGGTTGTTTTGTGCATAACATGTCAACCAAATGGTAGAGCTGGCTGAATCAGATGGAGTAAAACTTTTTTATTTATTTTTCAACAAGATATCAAGACACAAAATGAGCTCTACCAAATGGTGGTGCTGGCTGTTAAAGGGTTAAAAATATTCTTCATTTGCAGTATTTTATTTTAAAAGTGTTCAGAAAGACTGCATCAATGATATGCTATATATATATATATATATATATATATATATATATATATATATATATATATATATATAATATGAATATTTGTATTAACTTCAACCAAAGTCAATTTAAATAGCGGGCAAAAATGGGTTAATTGCCCTGGATGTGGTGTTTGATATAGTTTACGTTCAATTTCAACTATTTTAGGCAGAAAAACGTCTATTGACTAAACGCTTTTTAATAATTTACTATTTAGAAAGGTTTTTGTGAGAAATCATTTCAAAAGTAAACTTTTTTTTCCTTTTGTATTTAAAATTTGAAATGTTTGCACCAAACATTATTAATTTATACATTTTTATCAATTGTTTAAAATTATGAATCCATTTATTTTATTGTATTTCCTTGAGGCTGGGGAAGATATCCAGCATGTAGTTCAACATGCAAATGTTCTAATCAGGGTTCATACACTTTTTCACCAATGCTTCTCCATGACTTCTCCATGACCTATACCTAATTTTCCATGACCAAAAATATTACTCTGTCTCAGCGGTACCACTGAAAATGGTTTATTTTAACATGGAACAGGAAAATAGGGTCTGAAACATGTTGTCCCTATCTAAAACAAATCCAGGCTTACTCGCTTCTACACGCTAAAGCAACTAAAATCTCTCACCAGCAAAATACCTCGTCAGTTAAATGCCATTTTAAGTTTCATTACTATACGTTACAGTATTTATTATCATTATAGTATTACTATTTTGGCGATTAGATAAAATATAAATTATATTTGATGCAATTTTAGTCACATTTCCATGACTTTTCCAAAACTTTGGGGAAAATATTGTTTTCCATAACTTTTCCAGGGCCTGGAATTAGCATTTTGAATTTCCATGACTTTTCCAGGTTTTTAATGACCGTAAGAACCCTGTCTAATACAAGTAAGTATAAGTATAATGGAAAAGTAAATAAAAAAAGTTTCATAGGAGGATGTGGAATTATTTTCTCTCACCGTACACCAGGGGTCGGCAACAGGCGGACCGCGGTCCGGATCCGGACCCAGACGCCGACCTATACGGACCCGGACCTATAGAGTGGCGAAGTCCCTCCCTTTCCGGTGGACCTCCATAGGACCTTATTTCGGAAAAATTATGTATTGAAGTCAATGGAGAGAGAAATATTATCTTTCGATCCCGTTTGAATTGTGACACGAATTACACATATGATGTTTGTCAATTTAAAAGATAATTTTGCAAGTAAAAAAAAAAATAATGTGTCGTAAAACTGTGAAGTAACACATTTGTTTGTGTGAAACGCTCAATGAACTACATCTCTGGTCAACAACACACGTCACCAAGATGGCCGTCACTACTGTCTTGTCAACAAAACGATTGACTACCCTCACTATCACCACAATGAAACACGTCCTGAAGAATGTCATGCAAAGCTGCCTGCCTGCCTTCCTTTGATTCTCTCTGAACTGCCTGGTCGTTTTAATGTTTAATGTCAACCATTTGTGCAGATAGCATGAAGTAGAGAAGATCGCCGATGCTAACGTTAGCGTTAGCATTTCTCCCCCGGGCTTAAATGGTGTATTATAGAATGATCACACCGGTGACAGTACTATTCAAAGGGTTCACGAAATATGACTACTACTCTTACTGTTTAACATTTTGGGTTACTTAATGTTACTTCATGTTAAGGCTAATAAAAAGGACAAGGCTGTAATACTAACTAACGTGCTAGCTACTAGCTAGGTAGCTAACTTGATCAAGCCACTCCTGGTCCTTTCATCAGACGGGAAGCAAAAGAACGAGCAAGACCCATTGCTGGTATAATAACAACCTGGTACTAAGCACACAGGCATCTTGTTAAAGTTATCTTATCTTAGCCAGCACCATATAGATAGATTATATCTATATTGCGCTGATCTTAGGTATCTGAATGGTGGAGGAAAACAATTGTGACATCACTTACGCGACTCTGGGATTTGTAGTCTTTCTAGTTACGTATTTTTCATAGTCTTATATTTCAACAGTTTTACGACCCGGAAGTAAGTGGGCGTGACTTCGCCACTCTATAGAGTGGCGAAGTCCCTCCCACTTACTTCCGGGGTATGGGACCTTATTTCGGAAAAATTATGCATTGAAGTCAATGGAGAGAGAAAGATTATCTTTCGATCCCGTTTGAATTGTGCCACGAATTACACATATGATGTTTGTCAATTTAAAAGATAATTTTGCAAGTCAAAAAAAAAAAAATGTGTCGTAAAACTGTGAAGTAACACATTTGTTTGTGTGAAACGCTAAATGAACTACATCTCTGGTCAACCACACACGTCACCAAGATGGCCGTCACTACTGTCTTGTCAACAAACGATTGACTATCACCACAATGAAACACGTCCTGAAGAATGTCATGCAAAGCTGCCTGCCTGCCTTCCTTTGATTCTCTCTGAACTGCCTGGTCGTTTTAATGTTTAATGTCAACCATTTGTGCAGATAGCATGAAGTAGAAAAGATCGCCGAGGCTAACGTTAGCGTTAGCATTTCTCCCCCGGAATTAAATGGTGTATTATAGAATGATCACACCGGTGACAGTACTATTCAAAGGGTTCACGAAATATGACTACTACTCTTACTGTTTAACATTTTGGGTTACTTAATGTTACTTCATGTTAAGGCTAATAAAAATGACAAGGCTGTAATGCTAACTAACGTGCTAGCTACTAGCTAGGTAGCTAACTTGATCAAGCCACTCCTGGTCGTTTCATCAGACGGGAAGCAAAAGAACGAGCAAGACCCATTGCTGGTATAATAACAACCTGGTACTAAGCACACAGGCATCTTGTTAAAGTTATCTTATCTTAGCCAGCGCCATATAGATAGATTATATCTATATTGCGCTGATCTTAGGTATCTGAATGGTGGAGGTAAACAATTGTGACATCACTTACGCGACTCTGGGATTTGTAGTCTTTCTAGTTACGTATTTTTCATAGTCTTATATTTCAACAGTTTTACGACAAACTGTGACTTTTTTGACATGGAAATGATTTTTTAAGATTGACAAACATCATATGTGTAATTCATGGCACAATTCAAACGGGATCGAAAGATAAGTTTTCTCTCCCCATTGACTTCAATGCATAATTTTTCCGAAATAAGGTCCCATACCCCGGAAGTAAGTGGGAGGGACTTCGCCACTCTATTGGGGATTTCAATTTTGACGGGGCGATTCTATTTTAACCGCTGCCGACAGGGGGCGAAAGAGACGAGTGAGCGATACAGGGAGAGAAACACAGAAGAAGAGATGAGAGAGCGGCAGAGAGAAGCGGAGAGGAAAGTGAGTAAAGAGTAGTGATGGGAATTCCGGCTCTTCTTGGTGAGCCGGATCATTTGGCTCGGCTCACCAAGAAGAGCCGGCTCTTTCGGCTCCCAAACGGCTCTTCAGTTTACTACATATTATACCTTTTATAATTCAATCAAATGTAGCCCTGTTTTGACTCATGATTTATATGTGTACACATATCACTTAAATTATTCAATACATCCTTTGTACTGAAGTATTCAAAAGTAAAAATTACATGTTTAATATCAATTATTTGCTGTGGCCAGTTTTCATTGCATTTACAGACCCTTGTATCTCTCTGATACCACCCAATGAATGCACTGACTTGCTTGAACCACGCTACACAAAGCAGATAGCAACACCTATAAAAAACCCGAGGTGACAGGGCTTTCAGTGTTGCAGCTCCTAGACTGTGGAACAGCCTCCCAGTACATATCCGGACTGCTGAGTCTATTGAACTTTTTAAATCTCAGCTAAAAACTCACCTCTTTGCACTGGCTTTTAATACTAGTTGAACATTACATTTTTACATTTGTATGTGTTTTTTTTAAATATTTTTCTAGTTATTGTGCTTTTTATCATGTTTTTAATTATTGTTTTATTATTGTACTCCCATTGTGTTATTTAATATGTATTGCCTGTACAGCACTTTGGTCAACTGAAGGTTGTTTTAAATGTGCTATATAAATAAATAAAGATTGAGATTGAGATAAAAACTTAAGCATAGACATTTAAATAAAGGGGCTACTGTATCGACATTTTAAAATTATATTTAAAGAAAAGGCCCTGACTAAACAGCAGGGCTCTATTTCAGTATTAACTATAGAAAAAAAGACAGCAACAGCTGACATCAAATCTTTGCTGAGCCCAAGGATAATCATAAATAAATGACATAGTGAAAATAAATATATTGCAATGCTCAGTACAGCAGCATCCAACAGTCTCTAATCCTTGGATATTACATGTCACTGCATGCATGCACGGAGCAGCTGTAGCGCGGAGATCATCATATCATTCTGTCTTGTATTACTTAACAACAAAATAACAAAAAAAAACGGCTCGTTCGCGGGCGCGAGCCGGCTCCCGTCGTTCACTTAAAAGAGCCGGCTCTTTGAGCCGGCTCGTTCGCGACCGACACATCACTAGTAAAGAGAATAATTAGCGATACAGGCAGAGAAGACGGAGAGGAGAGTGAACAGGCGTGTTAGCGGCAGACAGGGAGAGACAAATAATGACACATGGCGCTCTCCAAGAAGAGGAAAGTGGACAGTGAGAACAGAGCTTTTAACCCTGAGTGGACGGACTCATTCATGTTCATCCTGCCCACTGGGAGCACAGAACCAGTGTGTCTCATTTGTTCATTGACCGTGGCGCTCAAGCAGAATACAAAAATCAAGTAACTGTATTCAGCTCGCGTTATATTTGAAAAACGAGTAATCTGATTACAGTTACTTTCGTAAACCTGAAGTGAATACATTTTGGAATACTTATGGGAATTATTGGTGGAAAAGTTTCCTCATAAAATGTAATAGTCAATACCAGCAGAACTGTGTGCACACTGCACAGCGCTGCAGCGTGTCTGTGAGCGAGAGAGATGCAGCGTGTCTGTGAGACCCCGCCCCCGCACGCAGATCAGAGAGAGAGATCTCTTTTAAAATATATTGAAAGTTAGAAACGGAGATGGTTCGATAAAATGTGCAAGATAACGTTTATGTAGCATTTCTTTATTGTCGAAATGATGACATTTCATAACGGGATCAAATCAAAGTGAATGGCTGCTGAATGCATGGGGCAAGTGACTGGAAACAGTTTTAAAAGTTATTACGTCGTTTCAGATAATAAATAATAATGATAATTCATTCTATTTAGGGGCGCCTTTCAAAGCACCCAAGGACACCTGACAATTCATAACATATTCTAAGGAAAGGTTTAAGAGAGTACAAATAATGCAGTCCGGGTGATGTTTTTTATGTGGGGTGCAGATGAGAGGGAGCTGTCCAGAATGACACCAAGATGTTGTGTTTGAGTTGTGCTCTTGATAAGCCATTAAAACAGTAAAATAAGTGTCTCCTGTTCACCAAAACATACCCATCTGTTATGGAAAAATAAAGTATTCCAAAAGTAATCTGAATACGTTACTTTTTTAAGACACGTAACTGTAACTGTATTCGGATTACTTACAGAGCCATGTATTCAGTATTCAGTAACCGATTACATTTACAAAGTAACCCTCCCAACCCTGATTAAAAGTGCCAACACGCCAATATGAGACAAAACACAAAGTGTTTGACCAAACATTCCCTCTCAAGTCAGAACTGAGGTCACAAAAAATAAGCAGTCTCAGAGCCCAATATGATATTAAAACTAAATATCGTTCCAGGGCAGGCTAACCGAGGCTAACCAATGAGCACCTGCATGTGTGTATGAGAATGGCCCTGACACCATTTCAGCCCAGATTTAAACTCCTGGCAGGACAAGCTCAAGCTCAATTCTCGCACTGAATTAAAACAAAGTGAGTGAGGGACTGCAATATAAGAGGGAAAGAAAGAGAAACTTTAAAACTGTTCAATTGTTATGATGTGTAAAGACTGATATTGTTCAAGTCATGATGTGAAACGGTTAACAAAGCTATTTTATTTATTTCTCTATTTTATTTTTAAATGCAGCCCGAGAGGAACATTACACATATCCACAGTATTTACTGTATATCTGTATAGTTCAATGTTCATTGACAATAAATATTGTTGTTTTTGAATTGTACTTTCTTTATTTGATTGGCAGTCGGTTGTTGATTACATGCAGACGTTGATAAAGCTACAGGCTACTTCGATATATATCACACTAATTCATAAAGCAAGTTAGACATTTTGATGTTCCGGACCTTTGCATGGGGACATTTTCTCTAACTGGACCTCGTTGAATTTTAGTTGAATACCCCTGCCGTACACAATCAAACAATCTATAATTTAGCTCTGGCCTTCACTCACAAAAAAACATTTAGTTGAATTGGACACATTTTTCGAAGCTCTGACATGCAATGACTGGGACTGGTGGAAGAATCTGCGAGGAATTAACTAGGAGCAGAGAAATAATCATATTTTAAAAGACAGCAGCCCCATAAGAGGCCAACAAGAGTCACAAGGGTGTGTCACTTTGCTGAAGGATAGACCAGCTATCCAGGCCAGACTCTAAAGACTTTCCATGGTGTAAAATGCTGCTGCTGCAGTACTAGTGCTGATATCATGTCTACCATCCTCTTAAAATACTCAGTCCAACAATATAAGTCTCATGAAGAAAGGTATTTTAACGCTTATTCAAAATAGTAGAGAAACATGCATTCTAGTACTCAGGAGGGGACTTTGACAGAGGATTACTAAAAAAGTACACAGTAAAAGTACTAGCAGTCAAAATAATGCCAAGTCCAACAGTGTCAGTTTTATTAAGAACTTGCGGTAAAAAATATTTGAAAAAAAAAAAATGAAGAGCAGCTGATTTGAAAAAACAAAGTGGAGAGATGGCTGAGTGACAAATCTCCTAACAATGTTGTCCATTTTAGACATAGACTTATTATATTTATAGCCCTTAATAACATTCATTTTCTGGGCTCAATGTGTGTCTTGGCCGTTTTCGTTGTGATCGCTAAATTCACCTCGTTTCCCCTTGTTTATAATATTATCAACGTTCCAAGCAAACGAGTGCTTTTGTTTTGAAATCACTTCCGCGAGTTTCGCGAGTTTCGCGGCCCCTCCCCCCTCGCTACATTGACCATTAGACCATTTAGTAAGGTAAAAAACAAAAAGCAAAAACGCCTCGCAGACACTCTTCCGTTTACGTGTTTAATAAAGAAAAACAAATGGTCCGTAGATACACGGATGAATCTCCCTCCATCATGTTGATTTGAATCAGAAGTTCTGAACATGAGCCCGCCCCACTCGACCTTCTGAGCCAATCACAGCGCGATAATGACCTGCCTTCCGTTTCAACCATACTCCTTCCGTTTCCACTATACTTTCTCTCACACATACATGCATTCTTCTCTTGCATACATATATTGTCTTCATACATACATACATTCTTCTCTTGCATACATATATTGTCTTCATACATGCATATATTATTTATAATATTAAATGTAAACATTGAATGAATGCGCATGAGAGCAAAATGTATAAATATGAGCATTAAAATCTATGAATATGAGAACAAAATGTAAAAATGTGTGAGTGAAAAACGTATAAATGTGAGTGACAATGTATGAATGTGTGCATTGAAATATGATAATATGAGAGCAGAATGTATGAATGTGTGAGTGTAAATATATACGTGTGTGAGAGTGAAAATGTATGTAAAAGGAGAATGTATGTATGTAAGAGTGAAAATGTATGTATGTAAAAGGAGAATATATGTGTGTAAGAGTGAAAATATATGTATGTATGTAAAAGGAGAATATATGTGTGTAAGAGTGAAAATATATGTATGTAAAAGGAGAATATATGTGTGTAAGAGTGAAAATATATGTATGTAAAAGGAGAATGTATGTGCGTGAGAGGACCAGTATGAATTACGGCCTGTACGGCCCCTCATACGATGCTGTGTCTCTCAAATGTTTTACCGGCACGCTGATGTCACTTCCCACCAATGACACGTATCCGGTTGAAAATTGCAGAAAACAGTGGTTCCTTCAACCCGCATGGCTCGCTAACCTGCTGACAGGGAGAGATGACAGGTAAGGGTACCACAGACACAGCACAAGCAGCAGAGTTAATCTGGCCCCCATTATTCCCCCTTCTGGCATTAGCTTTTGGACAGTCAGCTTTCCAATGCCCTCTCTCCCTGCAGAAATTACAGATTTCCGATGGGTCAACCCGTGGCTGACCTCGCATCGCACGTTCAGCATTACCCAAGTGTGCATGATCTTCCTCCTGGACCCTGAAGTCTCGACCGCCCCTGTGTATCAGCACGTAGTCATCAGCCAGTACAGCGGCCTCTGCAGCAGTCTTCACCTTGCGCTCGCTGATGTACACTGCAATGTGACTGGGTACAGAATTTTTTAATTGTTCCAAAACAATCATATCGCATAATGCAGCATACAAACTCACATTTAGGGCATTGCACCATCTGCTAAAAAAAAGTACCAGATCTCTGGCAAACTCCACATGGGTGTGTCTGCTAGACTTCTCCCAGGACCTGAACCTCTGGCGATATGCCTCAGGGACCAACTCGTAGGCCTTCAGCACAGCAGTTTTAACAGTCAAATACACCTTGCTCTCTGCCACCGTTAGAGCAGAATAAGCTTCCTGGGCCTTACCCGTTAGCACACACTGCAACAATAAGGTACTATCTATATCCGACCACTCTCTGCTCTCAGCCACACGCTCAAATAGGGAGAAAAATGTATCTGGATCTCGCTCACTAAACTGAGGAACAACCCGCAGATTATTGGCAACGTCAAACGGAGTATTCACTCTACCTGTTATGTTTATGCATGGGGTTTTTGGTTGTTGTGTTGTTTTCTGTTGTTTGCTCCTTTTTCCCCTCTCTGCTCTTTCTCTCCTTGTCTACAGGACTGGTGTGTGACAGGGGGCGTGGCTGGTATTCTCCTGGCTGCAGATGAGGCACACCTGTTCTCACTTCCCTAATCAACCCTCTCTTTAAGAGCCTGGCCCTCACCTCACTACTCTGCCAGAGTATTATATGCTGTTCGTCGATCCAGAGTGCCTCTCTGCAGCCCAAGCCAAGTTTTTGTTTCTCTTTGCAGTTTTTGTGCAACTTTTTGAGTTTTTGGCCAGGAACGTTTTCCTTCTGTTTGTTTTTGGACCTTTCTGCTACCAGCCAGCTCCCTGTCGACAGTACCTGCCTTGGCCTAGTATTATTAATTAAACACCTTGAACTTTACTTGTGTCTGTCTCTGCTTTGGGGTCTAAGAATCCAAACGCCACAGAATACTCTGGCCACATGGACTATACATGCAATATACGCCGGGATCCGGAGTCGTGGCTGTGCCTGTTGCTGTGGTCCTGGATCATAAGTCCTGGATGGATATCCTCGTGGATTCATCTTCTTCTTATAGACACATGCATTTCCAAACATTTGGACTACCTATGTTGCAAATGTATTATCTTTTCAATTTACACATGGCTTCTATTGCACGTCTGTCCGTCCTGGGAGAGGGATCTGTTGCTCTCCCTGAGGTTTCTCCCATTTTCCCCTTTAAACTGTGGGTTTTCTCCGGAAGTTTTTCCTTGTACGATGTGAGGGTCTAAGGACAGAGGGTGTCGTATTGTCATACTGATATTCTGTACAAACTGTGAAGTCCACTGAGACAAATGTAACATTTGTAATATTGGGCTATATAAATAAACATTGATTGATTGATTGATTGATTGAGTATGTTTGCAGACCGTTGCTGTAATGAAAGTAAGCAACTTGAGCCGCCACTACTACTAATTTGTGTATGTGTGTGTTCCAAGTGAATTTGCGGCCCCCTGGTGGCCAGTACATAAATGATGTGGCCCCCATCACCATCTAATGGCGCGTTTCCACTACACGGCCTCGCTCGGCCCCGCTCGGTATGGCTAGGCCTCGTTAGGACTGGCTCACTTTATGGCGCATTTCCATTACAGTTTAGGAACTGGGGTAGTATCTATAGTAACGCAGTGTAGGCGGAGCCGTGACGTCCTCTTCAATGAGAACCCCAGAAAAACAACACAGCCGTTAGCTGTTAGCACTCAGAGCTCACAGCTCCTCATATATGTTCAGAAACTAGACAAAAGTTAAACAAGTACAAACCACAGACTGCCTGTGTCATGGTGAATACAGTCGCTGCTTTATTTATGTCTGTATAGGCCGTTGTTGTGAGTGTGGACGGTATACTGCGTTAGCTTAGCCAATCTCCATTTAGAAAACACGCATTTTAAAAGGTTTTTCGCCTGCCGTCTGTCTGCAGACTTGTCAAAGCATTAATTCATGGTTTTTACTAACCGGTATCAGTATGTTGTTACTTCGGCATCATTTTGAAACGTGTATTACAATTAAATCACGGTCAAATATGTCCATCTTGTTGTAGTTGTAGCCCCCTTGCCAGCGATGCTCTCTCTAGTTTAGCATACTCAGCCTCGTTGTCTCTGGCCCTAGACCCACGATTTTATGAGGCCAGAAAAACTGTGAATTAGGACCCGCCGGCCGGTACTAGGCCAAGTGGAAACGCAACCAAAGACGGGCCGCTGACGTCACAGCCCTCTTAAACCGTGCTCCGCGCTGTAGTGGAAACGCGCCACAAGTTGCCCATCCCGTCTCCAGGTGGACAGGTTCAGGCGTCGGATGCTGGAGCAGTAGACGAGTCTGTTGCAATTTGAGATGGCGCTGAAGGCATCGGTGGGGACAGACGAGATGCCGGTGTTGTCGCAGATGATCCTGGATATGGTGGAGGTGGACAGAGCAGCTCTCTGAGCCGGGGTGAACACGCCCTGGTTCTCGTACCACAGCCTGATGATATCAAACAACAGACTACGGTCAGCAGATCAAGTTTGTAAAGCATTTATTTTCATGACATTTGATATAAATATATAATACAATTTATTATGTCAGACACATTTTTTTTATATGTATACATTTAAAAAATCTAATGCTCAACATAGGCATGAATTTAAGTACATGTACAATTTAACAGTTCATCAACAAAACAAAAATACTGTAACCTGTGACACTATATATACATGTAGATTGTTAGAAATCAGAACTAAATGTGATTCACATGTTATTATCTACATGGACACTGACCTGTCCCCCTGGCGGATCCTCTGGAACTGTGATGCGATGAGGCAGGCGAACAGAGGCCCCACACGGCCGCCAGGGACAAACGGCTCCGCCACGCCTCCCATCCAGATGTCGATGTTGGCGGGGGTCCCGTAGAGCTGCAGCAGCTTACGGGCCAGGTCGGCGTTGTTCAAAACCCGAGCGAGCTCTGCCTGGTTCCCTGGCTGAGACAGGCCACATAACTTGCGCCAGGCGTTGTAGCCTAGAGGAGAAAACATCGGGTAAGCAAATAGTGGATGAGGACAATAAGAAAGAAAGAAACATCAGAGAAGGATGATATTCAAAGTGAGGGATGTACCAGGCAAGCCGTGGTCACGCCCCCTCTCCATGTTGAGAGAACCGAGATCCAAAGCCAGATGCATCACAAACTGGAACAAGCGCTCCCTCAGAGCGTCCACCAACATGTTATCCTGAGTGTTCAGCTTAGCAGGATGTCCAACCAGACCACGGAGCAGGGGGTCAATGCCCCCTGGAGATATTTAAATAGAAGTTAGGGTGACAGATTGACAGGTTTGAGAAGCTGAAAACAGCATTCTCTGCCATTATTGCATGAAAAAGTACTTTAGCAGTAAATTGACTGTTATTTTTCGGTCCTTAGACACTTTTTTTGGTTGACTTATAGTTGCATTTCTATTTGATAAGTTACTCCACTGCTCTCTGTAAAACTCACCCTCGAAGACGACCCTCCAGGGGGTGAAGAAGGCCTCGAACAAAGGCACGCTGGGTAAGCGGGAGTTCTCCCTGTAGTTTTCATCCAGACGGGATACGAGTGGCTGGATGGCCAAGTGGGCGAAGCGGAAAGCTGCTGTAGCGAAGACGTTGGCGATGCTGGGGTCCACGTTAGCATTGTAGCCGGGGTAACGGCCAAGCTGTCTACGCATTATATCAGGACCCACAATGTGAGGCAGATAATCCCTGAACACAAACAACTGGGAGAGACAGAGGTCGATTTTCAGTTAAACATGTTGTTGTAAGGATAGGAATATATAATCATGAGTGACCCTCAGGTTTTGCTACCTGTGTGTAAGCCCCCATGATTTTGCGGGCCTCCTGGTAGAGCGTCTCGCTGTCCCACTGCGGGTTTATTCTCTTCAGCTGCCGAGCCAGGCGGTTGTGCTCACGCATGAACAGAGTGTGAATAGATGTGAGAGCGAGGTTCTCGTCCACGCGGACGTCACCTTACAGACAGAAATGTACCCATTAGATAGTTGATCAGAGGTGTTTATGTCCTTTAAAAATATTGGCTTTATAAATGATTCATCATGTCCTAATAGTTTCATACATGGGCATGAAGAGGTTAAAAAAAGGGAACATTTGCTTATTTACCTCTACTATAAATTACTTTCTATTTTTCTTAGCTCAGTTATTATATCTTTAATATAGTGAAAACAATCTATGTTCTTTTTCTTTGATACTAGAAATTATTTAAATGCACACATGATGCATTGTTGTAGTGAATACTTTATTTGTTAAGTCTTCAAGATACTTATACAGTATATTTATATATACTTACTTATATGGACACTTAATTACAAGATAAGACACACCTCTGCATTACAATATAAGTATTGAAAAAATGATTTATAAGACATGTTAGTGACATATAGTTTATAATAGCTATTAAGCCATTAAAATGTCGCCTTTAGAGCCATTAGTGACAGGAAGAGACTTACCTGCGAGGAAACAGGGCACCTCTCTGGCGTTGTTGTCGTTGGTGACCCTCTTGCGAGTGGCGCACATATTCGCCTCCATAGGGTGGAAGGGCAGCAGCTCACGTCTGTTGTCTCTGAACTCGGTGTTGACGCGCAGCAAACCGCAGTCACTGTCGGGATCTCGGAGAGACTTGGCGAGCTGCTCATCAGAGCCGTATACCTGGCTCAGATCCAGGAAGGCCGTCAGCGCGTTGATCTGCTCTCTCTTTTTAGGTTCCCCGCCAAAATTGTAGACGGAGTATCCTGAACCGCAAACAGGGGCCGATCTGAACGCAGGGATGCAGCTGTTTCGGCCGGTGGGCAAGCGGGGGTCGCCGGGAGGAATCTGATTGTAGGAAAGAGTCCAAGAGTTATGGTTGGAAGCTTTTAAGTGAAAACAACATGTATATATTTATTTTTGAGCATTCAAACCAACCAGGATGGGTATGCATGGCTCGGTTAGCTCACAGCTCTCGTCACAGTTGATGCCGTTGCTGAAGGAGCGGATGCTGGGGGAGAAGGGCGTGAGGGTGAGATCGTGGGCGCTCCATTGACCAAATGTGGTCACCATGTGAGGGTGTTCTCGGTCGTTGACCACGCCTGCGTCTGTTGTGCTCAGGATGTTGTTGGACACCTGTCGCACCTGAAGGTGGAGGACAACTTGGTTTTAATTTAAATCTGCATTTACGTATATTAATCAAGGTGAGTGTTTGCGATTTGAGGTCGTACCAGTGGGAGCAAGAAGTTGTTGAATCTTCGAGTTCTGTCCCTGCCCTTCGGTTGGGAGATGGCGTCGTCATACTCAGCAGGAAGCCAGCGGGCTAAAGGGGTGTTGGAGGATCCGAGGCGCGGGTTTTTTCTGAAAGCAAACAGAAAACGGTCATGTTTGGAAACGCTGCTTGAGAAATCCTAGGTTTACACATCTCCTGTGGTGTATGGCTCAAGATGTTTAGGTGTATTTCAAAAGAATTTCCTCTTAAAATGTAAGCCACAATTGCTCTCATAGACCTTGCAAGTTTCCACTAAATCAACACAGATTGCTTTTTGGAATGAAAAATACAATTTCTTTTTACATACATTGACAATGTATTTTTGTCCAATATGGTGTTTCAGAAGTCAAAATAAATGAAAATGGTTCTTAGATTAAAAAGTGCATTTTTTCAAAAAACATTTATGTTTCTCTTACATGTTGTTGCAGACGCTGGTGGCTGTGCGATACGTGTTGAGGTTTGGTGTTGTGCGGCATGAAGGAAAAGTGACTTGACTTGCACATCCAGTTATTTCTGTCAGCTTATTCAGGTCCTCTTCAGAGAGCAAATCTGTACAAAATATATATTTACATATATATATATACATATATATATATTTAATAGAGTCACTGCTTTGATGGCAGACACTGATGGTTTATTTGGAGTTACGGCCGGAGAATTTGACATGTGGTGTGTCACGAGTTGACACAGCGGTTGCCAAACCAATTCTGAAGAACTCTTTCTGAAGCTCAAGGTTTTAACTAGTTCAGAGTGTAATAATCAACATTCTTTATCAGTGAGACTAAACAATTATGGACCCTGAATCTAACTAGAGCTCTCGTCCATAGAAAAGAATGTGCGCCAGGGAACCTACGTCCCTGAACAGTAAACTGCCTCATGGCGGCTTGTGCTCTGTCATAGACAGCAATGCGCCTAAGCTGCCCCTCCTTAAGAGATAGCAGCAATACCCAAGGCCGTAGAACTATGCCATGGGAAAATAGACAGTAAAGAGAGAAAACTATGAACTGGGTCGAAGGTTGAATACCTAAGCAGATTCCCTGACACAGGTGTTCTTTTTGTTTGGTGCCACATGTCTGACCTGTCACGTTGAGTGAGCGTTTGTGCACATGATGCACCCTCTCCTGTAGCAGGCGGAGGGTTTGTGCCATGTAGTCTGCAGATCTCACAGCTGAGCGCGTTCCACCGCGAGGCTGCTTCAGCAGGCGGAGAGCATCGTGAGGACGCACCACCTCTTTACGGACCCGTCTCAGACTCCTGGAGGAGAAAAAGTCACAAAATCAAACAATGAATTTAGTTATTTTTTGGGAGAATCCGTAACTTTTTCCATACATTTTTCTGAAATAATGCAATAAATGGCTTGCATGCAAATGAAAAACTCTTTAGTGTACATGATCGCAGAATTATATTAAAATATAAATTACTATTTTAAAATGAACTCACTCTTCTCTTGAGTACTTGTAAGCATCGTCAACAATTTTCTTTGCCTCCTCAAAACAGGTTTGAAGAAGAGGACTGCCGAGTTGTTCCCCTGCGAAGAACACATTTGTCAAATATCGCAATCATTTGGAATTAGCCAGTAATGTTACACAAATGGAGAAATGAAACAGTGATTACGATGTAGCTTACCTGCTGGTTTGGAGTGAGCAGGAATCAGGCAGACGCCCAGCACAAGAAGGGCAGAGAGAAGCATCTCTAATAGAAAATAAGAAAAAGTCAATACAAAAACTAAATCTAATGTGGTTGTGAAAAGCTATGTTTTAGCATAACGTTACACCAAAATATCAAAACATCCCAATAAAACACAAATGTTCTTACCTGTGTCTGTGAAGACTCCTGTGAAGATTTGAGTTGCTCTTGAAAATGTGGAGTGTGTGATGCTGTGTCCTTCTTATACTCAGCGTGAGGCCTCGATGCCTCGCCCCCGCACTGATTAAGTGAAGATAATGTCCGTAAAATGCAGTTCCTTCTTCCTTCTCTCCGTGCTGCAGCAAACCCTTTACCCTTAGCAGTTATTGTTTTTGGTCAACTTATGTGAAAACTGTAATGTTTAATAAGTAACTGCATTATATTATACTACCATTTACAGTATTTTAAGTGGGAAGGTAAGTAAGCTGTTGAATACATTATTTTCTTATTTTCATTGTTTTTTGTTTTTAAAGCATTTTTATACCATTTAAAAAAATAAAACTTTTCTACTTTTGGACATTCTGTGGGCACATTTTTTATTGTTTTTCATCAGATCCAGTCTTTTTTCTTTTAACTGGAGAAATATTTTGTGTCCCACATTTAAAATATATATATATTAGCAGCACTTTGACAGTTTTCTTTATATCGCTTGTTTACTGATGTTGCCATTTTGTGGCTGATGGCCCTCAGTGTTACTGCCAGGGAATAATTCCCCCTGCATGTCATCTTTCATTTCAAACCTTTATTTATCCAGGTGTATCCCTTGAGATCATTGATCTCTTTTTCAAGGGAGACCTGCTATCTTTCGCCCTCTGACGCAGATGCCCAGCCTTGGGCAGCATGTGTACAGGCCCCGCTATGCAGGGTGCGATGACAGATAATATTCCTGCAAAACAGGAGAAATGATGAACAACCAAATTCTTAGCTGCTCGTTTGGCGGGTCTTGCCAGAATGTATTATTCATTTGGCACACACACAATTGTTAATGCCCTTAAAGTTGGGGTAGGTAAGTTTGAGAAACCGGCTCGAGATACACTTTTTGTTATATTCCATGGAATGCTCTTAACATCCCGATAGCAATGAATATCTTAAGTGCTTTGACAAAAAATCCATAAAAAAATGTCATCTGTGGAAGCCGTAGTGCTGTGTAAAAAGCACGACCAATCATTTTAGCTGGCCCGGCTAAAATAACTGGATGGCCTACCTGCCTGTCAGCCTTCCATCTCGTCAGGGGCGGATCTAGAAAAATATTCATGGGGTGGCAAGAGGGTGGCAGGAGAATTTGAGGGGTGGTATCCCCTGGCAGAAGTATATGCTGATTTAATCGCAGTCATATCAATCAATGTTAACTTGGAAAGCCACAATATTTACATTTTAACTCAATAACATTAGGTGACATTATTGTGGCACATCAGTAAAGCCTTAAATAGAAATATATAAGGTGGCAGACATAATTGAATGAATTTTAACTGAACAATAACTGAATGAGTTTGTCTCACTCTTAGACCAGCAGGGGTACCAAATCTATGCAGACTGCTGCAATAAGTACATTAATTAACTGTCTCATCGATGTTTGTCTGAATTAATATGATACTATTAACAATCATATTATTCCTGTCAGCTGTCAATCACTGTTATGATTCACATATTCACTGTTATTATTAAATAAACTATATTTTTTGGAGGGGTTAATGATGAATATTCCTCAAGATGCTTGCTCACCCTCCTTCAAATTTGAAAGACAAGTAATTACTATCATATATCAAAAGAATCAAAAGAACAGTTCAGCGCCCCACAACTTCATTGCAAACCTTGACTTTACATCAGAAAGAACAAACATTAAAGAAGTGACTAACTGCATCAGTTAGGGTTAAAAAACGTGTATTCAGCTAAAACATATACATCGCTGCAGTTATTATCCAGTGGAAAGTCCTTACCTACTGGCCTAGTTAAATCAAAGCGGTTACTTTTTTTTGGCTGGGCAGTGAAGTTTTACACACCGTTTAACGGTCTGAGAAGTGTTTATATTTGGATGTTCATTTGTGTGCCTTGCTTATCAATTTATGATTTAGTAAATGTGAGTGTAATTAGACAATTGTAAAATGTAGAGTATTATCTGGATAGCGAAATGTAGAATGGTTCACATTTGGGATGTGCTCGGTGAGTCGCATGACCACAGTCAGGTCAGAAGGCATTGCCATGGCAACGCATGCCGTTGGCATAATCTACAGGGTTCAAGAGGCGCACATGGTAAATGTTTCTCTTTTGTGATATGTGTGTTAATATTTAGTGTGTGCTTTGATTTTGCTAATGTGTTAGGTGTTACGATTTAATGTAAACTTTCAACTGTTCATTTCTTATAGTTTACACGTTGTCTTCGGAGAATGAGAGCGAGAGGGAGAGAATAAACCGTCAAAAAGACATCAGTATGTTCGTGGCCTTATTTATTGGACCGGTGTAGCTACACACCGTCTTATTTTACTTTCTCAGGACTTGAAACTGTTTTTTGGGGGCAAACCCCCACAAAGAAGAAAAATGTTATACACACGTAAGGTCATCATCTTAACAGTTTGTTATGCTCATCGAGTCATCCGTGAGCAGAGCATCAAGTTGGCATGACTATAACAGCTGAATGTGGCGATTACCATCTTGTTCAGCAAATCGCCTCACAAACGTATTAAGATCTAAAGCTATGGTGCGTTTTGATTCAATGCTGCGTACAGCCAAACTTGACAGTCTCTTCTCTGTCATTGTAGACCCCAAATACCTCATTCCTTCCATCTACTTGGATCCGAATGCTTCTCGTTTTGCGCCGTCCCGTTCAAATTAAATCGCCGCCAATCATATTTCCACGCTCGCGCCAGGGCCGGGGGAGGGGTTACAAGGCTTGCGTCTTGTGCTGCATTCACTTGCACTCGGACATTATAGTACAGCGGATAAGCTCTCATATTATAACAATTGTGCATTTTATGAGAAAAGCATGACATTTCTTACATAGTTAGTGCATACCATAAGGTTTATTTTCAGATGTGGAGGGAAGTCAGATTTGACCTGTGAGGACCGTGATTTAATGTAAACTTTCAACTGTTCATTTCTTATAGTTTACACGTTGTCTTCGGAGAATGAGAACGAGAGGGAGAGAATAAACCGTCAAAAAGACATCAGTATGTTCGTGGCCTTATTTATTGGACCGGTGTAGCTACAGTGTAAACGTACCGCCAACATGGCCGAAAGTAAAGAGCAACGAGAGAACCAAGGGAAGTCCGGCCCAATCCCAAACCACGCCCTACACCCTACCCCTTATGGAAAGCCAAATGTGCCATAATACGCATACATAGTTTTGCGCGAATATACGGGGAGGTCCGTATATTCGCGCGAAACTACGTGCGAATATACGGACCTCCCCGTATATTCGCGCGAAAATACGCGCGAACTTTCGCGCGTATTTTCGCGCTGTTTTTAATATGATAATGAGCCCCTCCTTCTGATTTCCTTAGCCAATGAGTTCAAAGTGTCTTCAACCAATCAGTGAGGGGTAAAGCCAGACCAAAGCAATCTGTAGATGAAAAGTTCCTGACATTGTGAGGCTGTGCTGTAAATTGTACATTAATCCAGATTCAGGGGACTAAGTATTAATTTGCCTTTGAATATAATAAATATATCACCTTCATATAAATGTGTTATTCATGTGTAAAATGACAATGTGTAAATTAGAATTTGGAGTAAGTAAAATAGTTCTATCACTCTACTTTCACCACAGAAAAGTTACATCAGGACTGATTCATGACTTCATATTCCATACTGAGGTTCATGTGATGTGTACAAATACAAATTGAGCATTACAACTTTTTTTTGCTGAGCAACTATCTTTGTCTCCATCAAAGAAACTGCGCTAGCTGTTTGTATATGCTTATTTGTTTACCAATGTAATAGCACTTTTGGAGATAATAAGGAGCCTTTAGAATTTCTGAAATGAATGAACGGATGAAAAGAAACACGATGTGTGTCCTTGGAGATGCTTCAGAGTCCATACCGAGGAAAAAGAGGTGGTCAATTTCATCGGAGACTACGGATCCAGATGTTCAAGGTGCCCTGCTCTATAGCGTGGTCTATCCACCAGTTCTACTGGTCCTATTATTGTTATTCTTATTATTAACATCATCAACGAGGGACAGCTTGGTGTGATGCTTTCCTGGTTTTTGACCGGCTTTTTATCACTGCCGGCTCACCTGTCGGGAACACATGCCGGGGGGCTGAGTAAAAACTGAGAGTTAAATAGTGTATATCATTACAAACAGCAGAGGGCAGCATAGGACACGGAAAGGCCTCAGTGCGCCGCAAAGTAAGTGTTGTTATTATGTGTCTGCCGCAGACTTGGCATTCTGGTTAGAAAGGCAGCAACGTTCCCTCTGCTTCATTCATTTCTCCTGTTCAACAGGTTAGTAGTGTGTACAAAGATTATCTCATATTTCGATCTAAGAAGTGCGTTTGAAACTGTTTTATGTATAGTTTAATGTGTCATTCTGTGAGCTAGTTCGGCTCAACTACAGTGGCTAATGGCGTCCGCTAGCTTCTTTAGCACAGGCTATCGCTCCCTGAATAATGTAGGACTCAACTACTATGTTACTAGGTGTATGACTCCCGTGCACTAGTTTGGCTTACATTTCAAGTGTATTCTGCTTGTATAAATATGTGAAATGCTGGTCTGAGTTCATAATTGTTCATAGTATTGAAATGCTAATAGCGCTAATGCTATGCTAATATTGTGCCTATCAGTATACACCAGAGCCAGGTTAAAGGGAGTACAGTCAACCGGGTTGTGTGTGTTATCACTGTATTATATACTGTAAATTAAGAAGGCTTTAATCCTTCATAAAAGTCATAATATGGCATGTGAATTTATTTCCATTTTTGATTAGAGACAAATACGTCATACAGTTATTTTGATTTGCTAAATGTAAAGGTATGTTTTTTTTCAGATTTCACAGCTGCCTGGGCCTAGTGGCCCACAGGCGGTGTTTATCCAGCAGCCAGAACCTTCATCTGTGCCGGCCCCCAGGTCAAGATCTACCGTGGTTCAAAGACCTCCACCACAGCCATCACCACCAAGGACCAGAGGACCAGCATCACTACAGCAGCCTCCACCTCCATCTGTGCCTGCCACAAGATTAAGATACCCCTCAGTACAAAGGCCTCCACCACAGCCATCACGATCAACCCAGCCAGCAAAGAAGTCTCGCCTAGCACACGTACCTCCCACACAGCCGTATATTCGCGCGAAACTATGTATGCGTATTATGGCACATTTGGCTTTCCATAGTAGAGGCTGGCTGTCACCGACTGAGAGTGGCGCGGCTTCACCAACAGAGGGCAGTGTAGGACTTCACTCTACAAACATCCTTACTACAGACTTGCAACGGGCACTATCAGTTTCATCTCATCGCTGCGTCAGACAGAAGAGTGCGGCTCTGCAAACGGCCACAGGTTTGACTGTGTTACCTACAGGGTGTTGGACATTTTATATGTGTAACAAAAAAGCAGAGACTTGTTTAATATTGGTTTATTGTTTCATATTATTGGCCCATTGTTGTTTATGGCTTATTATTGTTACTAATGGTCAAATGAGGTTTTTCATCTGAGATTTCTATGCATAATATAAAGAGAGTTTTATTAGAGTAAATAGCAACACCATATCAGTATCTGGGTTAGACTTATAATAGTTTCACATAAGTGGTTTTTCTTTAAAGTGTAAAATGTCAGTGCACGGAGAACAATCACACAGTGGTGAATTAAGGGAACAAAGTGAGTTTCTTCAGTCTGAACTGACTAGGTTAAGTGAGCAACTAAAATCCCAAACTGATGATGCTGAAAAGGAAAGATTGTAGATGCTCATTGGTGATATTCATGCCAGCATTGAAATCCAGAAAGTAACAATGGAACCCACTTCAGTCACTTCCGAGTGTGCCAAACTCAGACAATCGTCAAGAGAGAGAACGTTAACCCCAAAAATGCTGGAGTTGAAGCAAAAGGAAGTATCTTAACTAGAGAGCAAACTTAATATGCAATATACACATTGGAAAGATCGAGTTAGAGACACACGCACCAAACTAAAGGATGAGTGCTCAGACAATGACTTGAGTGACATGATGGACACTGTTGAAGAGCAGGAGACAAGAGTTAAAGATGTGTATGACAAATTACGGTTCATTTCAGCACCTTCCACTAACATTAGAAGGAACATTGATTCCTGCATAGCTGTAACAGCAGACTTAATGGGGCTAATGAAGGTACGCATGCGTGAAGTCGGGCAAGAGGAGTTTGATGGTAAGGCAGAAAATGCAAGACTTCATATGGTGCTTGGCCGAGACTATGCACAGTCAATATATAGTAAGTCCTCAGCCTCCAAAACTACGAATCGTAGTCACAGCTCAAGTCTTTCATCAGAATCACAATTAATGACCGTGAAAAGAGCAGACTGTGCTGCAGAGCTTGCTGCTAAAAAGGCTGAAATTGAGATGGAAGATGGAATTGCTGCACAAAGGCAAAAACTTAAACGACTGGAGAATCAGAGAGAGATTGAAATAATAGCTGCCAAACTAAAGGCATACTCTGAGGCTGACTCAAGTGAAAGCCATGACAAAGGTTCACCAGTGCACAGTGAGGTGTCCTACTCTTCTCAGGTACCTCATAAAGAGCTAAAAATAGAACAAACATGTGAGAACAGCAAAAAGATACAAACAAACAGTGCTAACAACAAACTATTGCTGACACAAGTCCTACATGACACAATGGTTCTCACCAGGCTTCCTGCACCTGAGCCTACAGTCTTCTCAGGAGACCCACTACATTTCATGGAGTGGAGCACAAGTTTCAAGACCTTGATAGAACGGCATTGCACAAATTCAGCAGACAGGTTGTTCTATCTACAAAAATACATCAGTGGAGAGGCGCAATCTGTGTTGGAAGGAAGCTTCTACAGAAAGGACGATGAAGCTTATTACCAAGCATGGAAAGCATTGAATGCACGATATGGCCACCCCTTTGTAATCCAGCAGGCCTTCAGAGAAAAACTGGCCCGAAATCGGCTCAAGAGAGTCTATCAAACTAAGACAATTCAGTGATTTTCTGACAGCATGCAGCAATGCTATGCCACACATCAAAGGCCTACTTCTACTCCTCCTACTACTTTCTTCTTTGGGGTGGCAGTGGCTTAGTCTGTAGGGACTTGGTCTTGGAACCGAAGGGTCGCCGGTTCACGTCCCGATCGGACCAAAAAAAGATGGAGTGAGCTGGTAGCTGGAGAGGTGCCAGTTCACCTCCAAAGCCACTGCCGAGGTACCCTTGAGCAAGGCACCTAACCTTGAAACTGCTCCCTTGGTGCCGGGTACCTGGCAGCCTCTCTGCTCTGCCACCTCTCCTATCTGCATGTGGTTGTGTGTGTGTGCATGTATATCCTCTGTGTTTGTGCATGTATATCCTCCCCTGTGTGTGTAATGTGTGTAAACACAACAGAGTGGGGAAAGAAATTTCCCTGTAAGGGATTAATAAAGTGTATCTTCTTCTTCTACAAGTATTAAACGACTGTGAAGAGAACCAAAATATGCTCCAAAAACTCCCTGACTGGTTGACCTCTCGCTGGAACAGACAAGTCACGAAGCAGCTTCTACAAACAGAGGAATATCCTACATTCAAAGAGTTTGCCAAGTTTTTAGCCACAGAGGCAGAAATTGCATGCAATCCTATAACATCCTTTTATGCCTTGAAATCTAGTGAAGAGAGAACATCCAGAGATAAAAGGCGCACAAATGCTAGTGCATTCATAACAAATGTGACACCATCTGCTCAAGAAAGTACAGAGACTAATTACAGTGATGTCGAGAGCAGCTCAAAGTTTCTAACAGAGTAAATACAGCTAACACTTCATTGACATCAAGTCCAGTCACATGCCTGTGCTGTAGAGAAAGTCACTCCATCTACAAGTGTCCAATGTTTGCCAATAAGCCTAGGGAAGACAAGAGACAGTTCATACATGACAATAACCTATGCTTTGGCTGTTTTAGGAGAGGACACATTTCAAGGGACTGCAGGAATAAAGCTACTTGTGCAAGAGACCTCATCCAACACCACTTCATGAAGACCGTTCTGCTGCTGCAGACACATATTCTTCCTGTTGAATGTATTGATTTTACTAAGACTAAGTGCCTTACTCTTGGCTAAAGCGTAATGAAGTAAACGTAAAGTAATCCTAAAATTGAGGACACTGCAACTTTGCAGATTACAGATTGATCAAATCACCACTGTGAATGTTATACCTTAGCTGGATCTCTTATGATCCTAAGTTTTAAATGCTTTTGACTAGTGATTGCCTTAAAGCAAATCGTTAAGCTGCAAGCTGGTTTTGATTTTATAGTTTGATAAATGAGATTAACTAATGGTTTAAATGATAAAAGATATTAGTTTAAAACAAATATTTTGCTATTATGTATCTGTGTTTTATGTGTGTTCATTATTGTGCTTATTGACAAAAGATGCTCCAAACACTGATGAGAGATAATTTTTCCTATTATGATTGGCTGTATCAATCATTGTGATTGAATGTTTCAATCTTATTCTACTTTGTGATGTAATTGAATGTAAGGGGAGACCACACTCAAATCTGAAGACGCCTATTGATTTAAGTATTGACCAAAATTATTATTAGACTAATGTTTTAAGGTTATCAAAAATGATAAAAAGAGAGGAACTGTTAAGGAATAATTCTTCTAGATATCTAACCTTTTGCTCTGTGACGTTTTATGATCTACTCTGACGTCTGTTATCTCCTTTAAGGAAAGGCATTGGTGCCATATGTGTTGTTGTTACCAGTTTGTGACCGGTCAACTTGTCTGGCACGAATGGTAATTGTTGTGAGAACGCTGAGGTGCTTCTTTATCGGTGTTTGTGGACTCTAAGGTGTGAAATCTTTGAGGCCATAAGTGTCGGACGCAAGTGATTCAGTGTTCCCAGCTGTTTAGTCTACTCCTTCAGAGATGTTGATTACTCTATGTGAACCAGTTTAACATAGAGAGAGGCTCTTCAGAATTGACGTGGCAACTCTCCCGTGAAGTCAGACCCTCTGACTCGTGATTTGTGATGTGAATCCTCCGGCCGATACTCTGAATAAACCCATCAGTGTTTGACATCAAAAGCTCCAACTCTCACCGTGTCTCCTTCCTGAGTCGGTGACTCCCACTGCATTGCTACACAGAAGTTTCCCCCACACTTCCCATGCTATGCAAGCAGAAGAAAATATGTCTTCCCTCTCTTGCTGCTTGGACAAAAGCAATGGTGGGAGCACATCCATGATCGTGCCCGTTTGGATATCGTCAACCAACACACCTGAAAAAGAGACATTGGTTTATGCCCTATTGGATACTCAGAGTAGCAGCACATTTGTAGACCAAGAGGTTTGTGAGAATGCAGGGACACATTTAGAGCCGGTCAAGTTAAAGCTAACCACTATGATGGGAAAAGATTCCATTGTACAGAGTAACAGAGTAAGCGGTCTTAGAATTAGAGGGTTTTCCTCACAGAGCTTCATTAACTTGCCACCTACCTATACCAGAGATTTCATTCCCCTTGAACGTTCCTACATACCTACCTCTGAAACTGCCAAAAGGTGGAAACACCTGAAAAGCATAACCAAGGAGTTACCTGAGCTGATGGATTGTGAGGTCGGACTCTTAATAGGCTATGACTGCTCCAGAGCGCTGGTACCTCGGCAGGTCATAACTGGAGGTGATGATGAACCATATGCTGTCAAGACAGACCTAGGTTGGAGTATTGTTGGCAGCTCACCACAGGTAGCAAAGTCAAAAGAAGTAACAGGTCTGTGCCACTGTGTACATGTGAAGGAACTTCCTCCATTGACACCAACCATGGTCATTAGAGCCCTGGAATCAGACTTCAGGGATACGAATGCTAGAGAAGTGAGCATATCACAAGATGACATACAGTTCCTGCAAATACTCAATGAATCAATACATACAAATACAGAGGGAAACTTGGAAATGCCACTTCCCTTTAGGGTAGGCCCACAACTACTGAAGAACAAGCTACTGGCTCTCAAGCGACTGAACCATCTAAAAAGAAAGTTTGAGAAAAATCCAAAATTCAAGAAGGTTCTGGAGAAAAAGGATGACAAGAAGGACAAGACTGCAAAACCCAAGATGAAGGATGGCAAAGAGCAGCAGATGGACAAAATGGAGAAGACCGCAGAACAACTGCAGACACCCGACCAGCTAGAGAAGGAGGCTGATGTGGAGACAAAGACGTCCCCTGAGGTGGAAGACACCAAGAAAGAAGAGGCAGACAAAGCCAAGAAGACAGAAAAAGACGACAAGGTAGAAACACCAACGAAGAAGAGCGATAAAAAAGAGAAGGAGAAAGAGGCAGAAAAGGTGAAGGAGAAAGAGGACGAAATAAAGGGGGAAGAAAAGGTTAAAGCAGAGAAAGAGACCGACAAAGTGAAGGTGACAGAGGCAGAAAAGCTGGAAGAAAAAAGAAAGAAAGAGACAGAGAAAGTGGAGCCAATGCAACAGAAGGAAAAAGAGGATAACATGAATAAGGTTGAAGAATCACCAGATAGATTGGCAAAGACAGCGAAAGACGACAAGACAGAGAAAGTAGAGAAAGTAAAGGTGACAGAAGCAGTAGAGAGGAAAGTAGAAGTGACAGAGAATGTGGACAAAAATGAAAAGTCTAAAAACACAGAGAAGAATGAGAAAACACAACACCAAGGAAGAGGACAGACCCTCAACGAACTGAGAGCAAATGGATATTGGATTGTTGGTGGTAGCAAAGTTGTGGCAAACCACATTAAGCAATGTGTTGTGTGCAGAAGAGCTCGCAGGCCAACAGAAACGCAAAAGATGGCGGATCTACCTGCTTACCGTGTTGACCCCTCTCCCCCATTCTCATACTGTGGAATGGATTGTTTTGGGCCATTTCACACAAAGCAAGGTCGTAAAGACCAAAAGAGATATGGACTCATATTCACCTGTTTCTCATCAAGATCAGTCCACGTAGAAATGTTGGAGGATCTAACAACTGATGCTTTCATAAACGCCTTGAGATGTTTCGTGGCTATCCGTGGAGCTGTAAGACAAATCAAATCTGATCAAGGGACATATTTTGTTGGTGCAAAAAATGAACTGACAAAGGCGTTGCAAGAAGTAGACAAGGACAGATTAACTACCTACTTGGCTGAAAAACACTGACTTTTCTATGAATGTGCCAGAGGCCAGTCACATGGGAGGCGTTTGGGAGCGGCAGATCAGGACAGTTAAGAGCGTCCTGAATTGGGTTCTCTCTAAAAGTGCTGGAAGACTAGATGACGCTTCCTTGAGAAAAAATTTCTATGAAGCCATGTCAATCGTAAACAGTCGCCTACTCACCACTGACCACATTACAGATCCAAAAGGTTTAGAGCCACTTACCCCAAACCTCTGTTCCGCTGCCTCCACCAGGAAAGTTTGTGGCAGAAGATTTGTATGCCAGAAAAAGGTGGCGGAGAGTACAATATCTAGCAGAGCAATTCTGGAGTAGATGGAAGAAGGAGTATCTAACAAACATCACCCTCAGACAGTGCTGGCATTCTCCAAGACGAAATGTCAAAATAGGGGATATTGTCATTGTTAAAGAGGAAGAGCTTCCTCGAAATGAGTGGAGACTTGGCAGAGTGCTAGATGTTTGTAAAGATGAAGATGGACTAGTGTGAAAGGTCACAGTTCAAATAGGAAACAGGAAGCTTGGAAAGAAGGAAAAAAGATCAGTTAAACCATCCATTCTCGAACGTCCTATTCATAAATTAGTTGTACTTGTAGACAGTGGCGTTTTTATATGTACAAAAGTGGTGGGGCACAAAAAACTTAGATGTCTATATATAAGCTTCTGCAGTGACGTGCAGTGAGGTTCATGGCTGCTGAGGCACTGGCACTGACTCTTCAGGTTTACAAATATTATATTTTGACCTAAACCAAAATATAATATTATTTTCAAAAGCTTTTTTTGTCTGATGCTTCGATTAATTTTAAACAGACAGTTCAACAAAAGGATACCCAAAAAATGTAATTTTATCATTTAAATATTGAATTGTTCTCTCTTAGTAAGATCCCATTTTCAATAAAATGGCGGTCTTACCTTGACTTGAAGATGAAGTCCATTTGCCTATCCTTCTGGAAAACATTTCTATTACTTTTTTGTAAAAGTCCTCCTTATGTTCTTGTAGTTTCAAAAGTCTATCATAAATCTTATCTAATCCATAGATTTATGATAAAAAAATTATAAAAGTAGGGTAGACATGTGGATGTTATCCGGCTAATCAAAACGTGCATTTATCTAACAGGTACGTTTCCCACAGATCTTATTTCGAGCTATTTTCTAAAATCCTCTGGAGAAATCTCATTGCTTTTTTGTGCTTACTTCCTGGTTTTAGGACGCGCGACTGCAGCTCTCTCGTCTCCTCTTCACACACCACACTTTTCGCGGCACACGTACTTACAGCCAATCAGCTCTGAATGATTTGAGATGACGTATGGTGGGGATGGTAGCTCCGTGCCCCTCTGGTCATTATTTTTTTGCCACACACATTTCATTACAAAATACTCTGAGCATGCGCAGTGAAGTTTTTACAGTCACCGTTGACTTCACAGCGAGAGGAAGGGGCATAATCAGGTTTTGTCCCACATGGCTCTAAACAGCTCAATAGGCACACACTGTGACTGTAGACACACTAATTAGAAGAACACAGACTAAAACAGCAATGTACAGACGAATCAGATGATTAAACATGATCTTAAAATATATTTTATATATTTTTTTATTTTTTTTTTTGCATTTTTGTAATCATTATTTGTAATACTTTCTGCTGACACTAGGTGGGGCTATGCCCCACCTGCCCCTAATGACCAGTCGCCACTGCTTGTAGAAAACTACTAAGAAGTGTTCTAATGAAACCTTAGACATTTTTGAACACTTATCAGTGTGGGGAATTAAGGTACTTCACATATATTCCACCTTGGTTCTTGAAATGACTAGATTTATTCACATGTAAGGTTTCATAAATCATAGTAATTTGGTGGGAGTGTAACGTCTGAGAAGTGTTTATATTTGGATGTTCATTTGTGTGTCTTATCAATTTATGATTTAGTAAATGTGAGTGTAATTAGACAATTGTAAAATGTAGAGTATTATCTGGATAGCGAAATGTAGAATGGTTCACATTTGGGATGTGCTCGGTGAGTCGCATGACCACAGTCAGGTCAGAAGGCATTGCCATAGCAACGCATGCCGTTGGCATAATCTACAGGGTTCAAGAGGCGCACACGGTAAATGTTTCTCTTTTGTGATATGTGTGTTAATATTTAGTGTGTGCTTTGATTTTGCTAATGTGTTAGGTGTTACGATTTAATGTAAACTTTCAACTGTTCATTTCTTATAGTTTACACGTTGTCTTCGGAGAATGAGAGCGAGAGGGAGAGAATAAACCGTCAAAAAGACATCAGTATGTTCGTGGCCTTATTTATTGGACCGGTGTAGCTACACACCGTCTTATTTTACTTTCTCAGGACTTGAAACTGTTTTTTGGGGGCAAATCCCCACAAAGAAGAAAAATGTTATACACACGTAAAGTCATCATCTTAACAGTTTGTTATGCTCATCGAGTCATCCGTGAGCAGAGCATCAAGTTGGCATGCCTATAACCAGGGGTGCACATAACTGGTAGGTACGCATGCGCGGCAACAATCTGAAATGCGTACCCTCACTTGTGTCACCAAAGCGCATTTGCGTGGTACCGACGTACTTGTGAAGCTTTTCCAGAAGGCGGTTAGATCACCGGACGACAGAGTCGGTCTCCGTGTGCACAGACAGGGCTGCTATTAACGTCGGTCTGTACAGCAGCACTGCGCTAAAACAGCTGATCACAACGTCACAAAGCTCTGTACTCCACTCCCCCCCCCCCCCCCTTGACATTCGCGAAACTCTGTACTCCAAAATAAGCTGTCAATCAGTTGAATTTTGCAAAATGTGTGTGTGTGTGTGTGTGTGTGTGTGTGTGTGTGTGTGTGTGTGTGTGTGTGTGTGTGTGTGTGTGTGTGTGTGTGTGTGTGTGTGTGTGATGTGGTATAGTATATTCCAGTGGATTTATGGTCACCCAGCGCTAGCATTAACACAGAGACTGGAGGAATATGGCTTTACTTGGCACAGTCTGCATGCTGAAGAAAACATTTGTTTTTGGGTTTTCTTTGTCTTCAAATACATACTTACATGATTGTGACGAGCATAATATTTGTTCCCCGCCCAACTGCACATATTTTGTTAGACTTTAACAAACTTTTTATGCAGAATTCTCTACATACAGATCACCATAAAAGATGAGTGTGCTTTAGATAAAGAACCACAGTGTGTTGTTGGTTGGACAAAGTGTATTGTACTATAAGTGAAGTGTGTGTGCCATTTGGTGCAAAGGTTAGGTTTTGTTAAGTCTTTATGTAGTTTTGAGTGCAGTGCTTCATTGTGCAAGATATATGAGGTGTTTTGCACTTTGGGTGTGTGGATTTGTGAATTGTGTTAAGTGTTTTGACAAAATGTTGTTTTGTTTTAGCAATTGAAAAAAACTGTAAAGAAATCCTCCGGTCAAACGTCCTAAAGTGTTTATTCTACAAATCTAATTTTGTAGAATAAACAAAGAAAGACAAATCCTGGCTTTAATTTGTAAATGCAAAAGTTTCCATAAAAACTGAACAAAGATCAGAAAACATGTGGCTTATAAAATGGCTTAACATTTCTTCAAAATGTATTTATTCTGTTGATAATACAATATTATTTTATTTTGTGATGTGTAAATCTGGTTTGCTTTGTTTCAGATGTAACAAAATGCAGCTCTCTGCAGCTGCCTTTGTATACACTGACAGGTTTCATTTATACAAATGTTTGCTTCCTGACAGGTATTTCATAAAGCATTTATTGTTCCTGCGCTACAAACATGACAAAGAAAACAGTAAGTTTGGCCCTGACCATGCTGCTGTTAGTGTCAGTCGCCACATTCTTGGGGGTCTTCTATGGTGTGGGGAAAAGGAAGATACCGGCTGAGCATGTGTACCAGAAGGCAGCGGTGGCAGCAGACGCTGGGCCGTGTTCAGAGGTCGGCAGGTGAGAGCGCACACACTCGAACATCCTGAACGGCAGACATGTTGCTCTTCTGTACTCACACATGCATAAACACAGGCATGAAAACTGCTTGCACATCACCTTGCAAATCCATGTGAACATGTTTTATTCTTTTCCAACAAAGGGTCTTAATGCTATTTGGGGTTTTCCCTTTGTCATGTGCATGTAAATGGTCTGCAAAGGCAAACATCCCAGAGTTCCCTCCAGAGGGAGTTTCTCTCCCACACACTCCCCCCTTGCCTAAAATGCCTCCATTGGACTCCTTTGTTTACTTCAGTAACATAATGACATCACTATGTAACACACGCACTTCTATTGGCTAGCATTTATCTCAGACAGAAGGTGAAATGTGGTGCTGCAGCACAGGCAGTATGAGAAGAATAAAGCACTTTTTGAACATTAAAGCATGTAAACATGTCGCAGTAGAGGCACAACATACAAATGTCAGCCTGAAAAGGACCATATGCCCTCTTTAAAGTCTTTACTGTCCTCTTTAAAGTCTTTACTGTCCTCTTTAAGGTCTTTACTGTCCTCTTTAAAGTCTTTACTGTCCTCTTTAAGGTCTTTACTGTCCTCTTTAAAGTCTTTACTGTCCTCTTTTAGTGCAAAAACTAATCCTCCACCCCTTCCCTTCTTGTGTTTTAATTAATTTTACCGCAGAGACATACTGATGAAAGGGGGCTCTGCAGTAGATGCCTCTATAGCTGCTTTACTGTGTGTTGGACTTATGAACGCTCAAAGTATGGGCATCGGAGGAGGACTCTTCCTAACCATCTACAACGCCACAACTGGTACAACTTTACTAAGACATGCCTCACCACCACTAAAGCTTCTTCTGTTTCCTTAATCACTGAAGCTGCAAACTCATACCATTTGCTCATCATCTTAATCCTAAATGTAATTCCTGATTTGTGACGTACATAGGACTGGTTGAGACGATTGACGCCAGGGAGACGGCTCCACGCAATGCAACGCAGGACATGTTTGGGAACAGTAACGATTTATCCCTGGAGGGTAATGTTTAACCGGTGCTATCAGACGTAGAAAAGAGCTGGCGGAAGTTTCAGTTAATATTATGAAAGACCTAATAGTGACAGACAAAAGAGAAAGTGCACTTACACATCTGTAGAATTCAGTCTTCTTGACTGCAAATTAATTTCTTAAAAAAATAAAAAATCAGTTGCAAACAAATGTAAAATAGTTACAGTAGGGGAAGAATCACATTTGTATGACCTTAAAGGGTTTAGCCCATTCTATACTAATTTACCAGCACTTGCAATGGTTTGACTTGTTTGAAATGAATATATCTGCATTTTCCTTGTTCTGAGGAGTTTGTAACTATAGTGTTTATTGCACTTATTGTAAGTTGCTTTGGATAACAGTGTCAGCTAAATGTAATGTGTGTAATATTTGAGAGCTCCAAACCCAGGAAAAACCACAACAGTTTGGGTCTTCCAGGTCAAATCCCACAGTAGTATTTTTACCAGTGCCCTACAAATTGTCCAAATAACTTATGAGGCAATAATCTAAATCTTAATTTCCATGGTCGGTAGGAGGGTTGTCTGTTGCTGTACCTGGAGTGATTCGAGGTTTTGAAATGGCGCACAAACGACACGGCAAACTGCCTTGGAGGGACTTGTTCCAGCCGAGCATTGCTCTTGCAGTAAATGGTTTTCCTTTGGGCAGGGCACTCGCCTCTGCTCTGTCCAGCAAAAGGGAAACCATCAGAAAGGACACAGCTCTTTGGTGAGAGGCAACCGAAGAAGCCTTGTATCATTTTATGATAACCTAAATTTAAAGCATGCTATATTAAAATCTGCATCTTTATTGTTCTCCTTTTCAGTGAAGTGTTTTGTGGGGGAAATGGTGACATCCTGAAAGAGAATGACAACATCACATTTACCAAGCTTGCAGAAACGTACAGGAAGATAGCAGAGGAGGGTCCTAATGCTTTCTACCATGGACCACTGGCCCAGAGCCTTGTGGATGATATTCAGGCAGCAGGTAGTATTCTTATTTTTTATTTATTTTGGGATATTGTTGATATATATAAATATATTGAATCATATTGGTTTAGACATGCTGATGTCATTGTTAGAATAAAATGCATGATAGCAGTAGCAAGTTTCCACTTTTGTCCTACATAGTAAAACAGTTTAAATCGTTTTTTAATTTATTTTACAATCTAAAAAAGGATTTCTGCAGATGATATCATTCCTCCCTACCCACAGAGCAAAGTAATCTCACACACAAGGACATTATGGTTATCATCCTTACTGCCAAGTTTAACCCTTATCACTGAAATTCATTTGCTTAAAAGGCTTCAGGAGATATAATAAAATATGCTAACATGCACCTCTCTTGGCACAGCTCATTTCCATTTAAGGATGATTTGTTTTTCCAGCCGTGTCTTAGTGTGCATTCACTGTGTGTGTCAATCCGTGTTTAGGCGGCATCATCACAATGGAGGATCTGAAGGATTATGTGCCTGTCTTGGACGAGAACCCTTTAAGGGTGGATGTGGGGGAGTACAACATGGCTGTTCCCAATGCCCCCGCTAGCGGCCCTGTGCTCTCATTGATATTAAACATCTTGAATGGTAAGCCTTGATACTTTGTCCAAAAACGTCCTGAGTGGGAGTCCTTCACTTTACCAGTCACTCTCTCAGACTCCACTGAGGGCATGTGGCTCTACTGTACAGTACATCTACTAAATAAAAGCAATGTTGACTTTAAGTTAGCTAACTGGGTATCTAAAGCATGCACTATTATAATATGTCATGAATCATGAGATGTAGCACTGAAACACTCTTTATTTCTCATATTAAATCAGGCAGAAGATGTGTGAAACTGTTATCATGCTGCAAAAACTCCTGTCAAACTGTCAATGTTTGTATGTTTTTACCGCGACCATAATTATTCCCGTCGTACATAAATTCATGGCTCTCACATATTTTCCCAGCCTAAAACAACAGTCAGATACCGATTTGAGCATTGAAGCAAATGTTGCCATTTCTTAAAATTCATACTGGTCATTAAAATGTCTTTTTGAAATGCTTTTTCAATGAGGGATGCTTGTAATGAAAGTGCGTTAGAAAGCACATACACTGTGGAATAAAGTTTGCACAGAGTATTGTGGATTTTGTCCCTCATCCCTTTTAAAAATCACATTGAAAATGATCTTTTGAAGACCAGTATAACCAGTATGAACTATAACATGACAACCTCATTTAGGAACCTGACCATTCTTTGAGGACAGACTTGGAACATATTGAACCTTTTCTTTAATGGCTTTACTGACCCCAGCCTTTCATCCAGCAGCACCAGCCATATTGAAATATGTGCTTCTGGGCAAAATATTAAAAGTTATTGGATGGCTTGCCATTACATTTAGTACAGACATTCATGCAGGGCGGTCATTAGGGCTCAATTCATTATGGTGATTTACTCGGCTGCAAGGGTAATTTTGAACACTTACACTTTGATTTTTGTATGAGTTATTCACAAGAAAGGGAATAAGCATATTTCCTAAAATCAAAGTCAAGTCAAAGTATTTATTTTACAAAAGATGTGATGGATCAGAACAACTTTATATGATGTGTTATTGTTTTGATGGAAGAACGCACTGACAAACATACTTTGTCTTTTAGGTATGAGGACTTAGATTGTTGATGCTTCAACAATAACAGATGGTGTCTCGAAAACAGATAAACCAATAAGCTACAGAAACAATATCTCGTTACTTCCTCCAATTTAGAGAATGAAGTTAAAACACCTGAGGGAATGACTGTGTAACCCTGACAGAAGGGCTTTTGTTTGATGGAAGTTATTAAGATCCAAAGATAATTGTGGTCTGTGTAATCACACCTGAGAGTGTGATCAGCAAAGTTTATGAGCATGTTGCTAATCTAATCATCGCTAACTTGGTCCATCATCATTTCCATCAAATAATCATAAATCATATCTGGCTGGTTTTACTTTCTCTTATGTTGGCTGTTCATTGCAGAGAACTATCCATGTTGAGCACTGTCTCAAAACTTCTGTCTAAAGTAATTAATCTCTGTGAACCTTTCCTTTCCTCTGACCGGCCACCCACACACGGCGGCCCCCTGCCTCACACGCTAACACTAATCTTACCTCTAATTGGACACAGTCCTGTGGTGGAAGCTCCACGGACACATTTCAGTGCCTTCCCAAAACTTTCATCCCGCTGATTTACTGTGACTCCTGCCTCTGTCTGACAGCTGAAACCCATCAAACTAAAAGTCTCTCTTCCCTCAGCCTCTCCTCCTGTTCCCCCTGCGGCTGTCAGCTCAGGGTAATACCCATAGTCTGGTCACAGCGGCTTTTAGACTAAATAAAAACACAGGAACAGAAACGGCTGGGTCAAATGCATTATAGCTGTCTCCTCTCCTATACCTGAACAGCATCTGAATGGAGACAGATGAGTGAAGCTGTGAAGTAAACGTGTGACTGATGATTGTTTCATTTTCTACAGGGTACAACTTCACCGCAGAAAGCGTGTCAAGCACAGAGAAGAAGATCCTAACCTACCATCGCATCGTGGAGGCTTTTCGTTTTGCGTATGCAAAGAGGACCTTACTTGGGGATCCAAAGTTTCTCAACATCACAGATGTAAGGTCTTGGTATCTGCTTAAAACAGTTAAAGGGTTGGTTTTAGGTTCTGTGGTAATTTAGTGTATTTCCCCTCTTGGCTAATCGGGTTGTGATGACCCCCTTGCTTCAGAGCTTACAGTAGGTGGGGAATTGCACACCAAGGTTATTGTGATCCTCTACTTAATGAAGACTTAATTCCAGCAGATATTGTCAGTCAGGAACTCTTGTCTTTAAGTCCTGTTGAGACCTCTTTGCTGTCTTTGATTTACTGGGATTTCTGAAACCTATAGTATAGTGACATTTAAATGACACCTTTCTCCAAGGAACCATGGCAGATTTTAGTTATGTTCATGAGCTTATGCTTGCCTAATGATCACCTAATGCCACAAGCTTTATTTTGTTTTTGCTTTATCTTTCTTTAAAAAACCCTCTCATGCATATTTCACGTAAATTAAAGAGGTGTGTGTTTATTATTTAAAAGGCATTTTTTAAATTATTATAGAGGCATTTTATTATAATTTAGAATACTTTGGTAATTATTATTTAGGATAGTGTTTGCTCCTGTTATATTATATACTAATCAAAGTTACACCTCTACCGACTAGTAGAATGAAGAGCAATTCCTCTTCGAAAAGTCTGTGAATCTCTGCTACTTAATCCCATGCACATGAGTGACCAGACTTTTCCTGTCATGGATAAGCAGGAACAATGGTCAACTATCCAGCACATAAATCAGTACTTACTGCAAAAAACCACACTAAGTAATACTTTTGGCCTATGAATTATTTTCGTGTCCCTCTTTCTCTTCCAAAGCTCATCAAGAATATGATTTCAAGTTCTTATGCCTTTGACCTCCGTGAGAAGATCACAGATGACACCACACACCACATGGACTATTACGAGCCAGAGTTTTACATTCCTGATGACCACGGGACCTCTCACCTCTCGGTGATCGCAGAAGATGGAAGCGCTGTGGCCGCCACCAGCACCATCAACCTACAGTATGACCTCCTAACTGACCTTTACAAATCTCTTGTCCACCAATGTTGGTTTATGTGTCATGTTCCTTTAACAGTTAATGTTTTCATGCAGTTTCGGCTCCAAGGTAATGTCAAGATCAACAGGGATACTTCTCAACAATGAGATGGACGACTTCAGCTCTCCGCTCATCACAAACGGCTTCGGAGTGCGTCCTTCATCCAACAACTTCATCAGACCAGGTCAGAACAAAACACACACACTCACACAGAAATGCTCTTAAACCAGTAGTTTTAATATACATAGACTGGCTGTTGGACAGTAGCGTACACAGAGGTCGATCTGTTCTTCTCGACACTGTGCATTATGTTTTTAAATAATGTTTGTCTTTGGATTAATACAAAAGAAATGTGGATCAAATGTTTCCACCCCTCTCTGGAAGGTCTTATCTTTTATTATTTTAGTATATTCAATCCAAGTATATCTTTATGGGTTTCAAGTTTATTAATCTGGAATACAATGTGGAATAGATTCAAAACATACAACATACAACTTGTTTTTAAATAGATATTTGATGTAGTTACATACACATTATTTTAATAATGTTTAACATAAACCAATAAAATACTTAAACTTATATATAATGTAATTTATTTTTAAAGGAAAAAGGCCATTGTCTTCCATGTGTCCGACTATCCTCTTTGACAAAAACAACAAAGTTAAGATGGTGGTCGGAGGCTCAGGAGGAACGAAAATCACAACTTCTATCGCTCAGGTAAAATTGCAAGAAGTTAAATCAATGAGTTGCATTAATTCAACTATTTAATTACTCTGTTGGGTTATAATTGTCTAAAATCTTTGTTGTTTTGAAGGTGATTCTAAATGCACTGTTCTTTGACTATGATCTGAAAAAAGCTGTGTCGGGGCCGAGGCTCCACAACCAGCTGGATCCCAACGCCACTGAAGCAGAACCAGACTTTGACAAAGTGAGTGTCACAAAAACAACACTGACGTATGTGAGTGTGTGGGTAGACAATCCCTCACACAAAAGCCCAGCTAACATAAAGCCCTTCTAACTTCTTAACCAAGAATGTCTTCATTATTTCTACCTTCAGGGGTGTGAAGAATGGAGACAAATATTTCAGCAATTTGTGGTGGTAACGGGCTATTTGTGGTCTGTCTAAAAATAGGCAAATCCTCCTATATACCGTGTATGGTTGCTGTAAAACTTGCTCATCTCAATGTAATGTATTTTAAATGTACCATTAAAGGTAATTAATGGAAAGATATTAACTAGAAAACTAACCCTTTATTTGATGTTTTACTGGGATGTAAAATATGTAGCTTCTGTTGCTACCACTTAATTACGCATGATTTTGAAATCTTATCAATTGTGTGTCGGGCAGCACATCACACTTCAGTGTTTTCTGTGATTACTGGCTTAATTGAAGATTTATTTTCACAGACGTTACTCAACATGATTTCTTAAAATGGGCATCATTCCCAATTTATCAAAAAGTTTTAAAACCAACACTCTGAACAGACTTGGCATTTTTCATCCCTGCTGTGCGCTAAAAAGATCTAATTTGAACATCGTGCCACATTTATTCAGTTTTCTTTCATATTTGCTCCTGTTTGCAGAACGTCCTGGAAGGTTTGGCATTGAAGAACCACGAGATAAAGTACCTGAACTTGACAATAGCTGTGGTGCAGGCGGTGGTTCGCTATGAAGACGGACTCCACGCTCAGTCAGATTCTCGCAAGTGGGCGTACGCCGCCGGCTACTGAGGTCATGAACTCACCACTGATTATGCACGGAGCCTGTAGCGGCATGAGCTTTGTCACCAGTGCTACGAGCTGAGAGGTTAGAGACTTAATAAAGAACAAGGAAACAACGTTGACACCAATTGTTCTTTCATTAACATAGAACATGCTTCATGACACAACTCAGATAACAACACAGTGACTTTTGCTCTCTATGACCTTGAAACAAAGCGCCTCAGTCTGAAATTTATTCTGAATATTTAGTCTAATGTCCGACGCATTTATATGCAGCATCATTTCAAGTGATTAAGAAATGCACAAGCCATTAGAAGTTCAACCATCAGCAGGATTTTTTTAACAGCCTCAGTCACACATGTTTCCAACCCCTACCTGTTTATGAAGCACTTTGTAAATCATTAGCAGTGTCCAGCTGTTCATTTTGTTTTCCTTTAAAGATAACTCAAGCAAACAGAATAAACCAAAACAAAAGGAAAAACCTCAAATAATCATCTTTTAATCTTTTAAAACGTTAACATATTTCACCAGGATGTTTCATAGGTGACAGCAGACAAAGGGAGGACAGGTGTTACGGCCGCCGCCTCCCCGGTCCTATTAACTCTGGCCCCGGCCCACGGTAAAACGCATACGCAAACGCAATCGCAAAAAAGGCTTCCGTCCACACGCAATAGACACCTGAAAGTGTCTGTTCACACGAGACAGCTCCGTTTAGCTCCAAACGCTGGAAAAGCTGCAGTACATATGCCGAGCCTGCGCTGTAACTTCCTCCACAAAAGCAGCGAAGAAGCATGGTTGTCATGGCTGCACTTCTGTTTATTCTCCGCGGTGCGGGCCGAGGGAACCGGGCAGAGTTTTTCGCCGGTCAACGTGTGTTAAAGTTTAAATCTTCCGGACAAAATTATGAAAGTGCCGGTCAAAGGTCTTCTTTGTTATTTATTGAGCTTTAAAACAAATGAATAACGACTCTATATAATAATATAATAAAATATACGGAGCCTCTCTTTTTCCTCCCTCTCTTCTGACAGTGTCAGTGTCTGTCTCATGCAGCAGCTGATCCAGTAATGAGTGACCCGACAGTAAAAATAAACATATTTATAACTAGTTTAGGTAGTTTGAGAGGTAATTAAAATAGCTAAGGGTGATGATCTGACTTGAAGTGTGTGTTTTGCTCCGTTCACCGCTGCATCACAGCGGGAGGAGCTGCAGGTGAGCAGAGCTGCGTGTCTCCGTCCTGTCAGATTAGACTTCACTCGCGTTTATATCCATATCGAGAGAAAGATAAATAATCTGATTTCAGTGTGCAGTTTACTTTGACACGGGGGTGAGCAGCAGAGGTGGGGAGAGGCGGGGCTATTGCGTCATCATTATCAGAAAATGATCGTATAGGGGCGATTACACGGAGCCGTTTGACCCGCCAGAGCGCTCCGTTTGCAGATCTATCCACCTTGGGACCTATGCTTGGGACCCGTTATCGTTTGCGGGATCCGTTTCTATCGTTTTGTTACGTCCTCGTGTAAATTAAAGGGCTATACGCAAGAGAAACTATGCGGATACAACCCGTTTCGTCCCCGTGGGGCCGGGGCCTCTGTCTGTGTTTATGCAAATGAGCTGTGCTGTTCCCTTGATGTCATTGGCTGTCCCGCCCTCGCCTCCGAAGAGGTGATTGGATCAACGTTCTCCAATCCCAGCACACATCCGGCGCACACCTTCCGGGGGAGGATTACAAAGGCCGGACTGTGATCATTCGGGAGGCTCTGTGATGTGGAACAGACGCCTCAAGCCTCTTGTTGTGTTTACTCAATTGCTTGACGAATTAGTGCCTTCTGTGTAAAGGCCCTGACACACCAGGCAGTCACCAGAGAACTCGCCGACACCCGACACCGACAGTTCCATCGACGAGTTCTCCTGCGTATTGGCCGTGTGTCGCACTGGAAATCACCGCAAAGACTTCAGCCGAGCACGTACGAACTGCGCATGCGTGAGTGGCAATAACTCTCCTTGCCAGCAGGCGGCGGTAGTGTGTATTCGTCATTCAAAATAGGCAACAACCGGAAGACAGAGAAGAAGAACAGACTGATATAAACAAACAAATAGCATGTGCGTTCCATTTTCACTCTCGTCCATCGAAAACATGTTTTAGAATATAAAAATACATGAATGATGAAATGAGCACATAGAGTGCAGACATACTATAAAATCACAGTTAATAGACCTGCATCTGATGATCGCAGTGTTCTGGCGGGTGTGTAGTTTATTGAGTCAGCAATGTAATAATGGCCACTTCTTGCTAAATTTACGATGAGATGAAAAACCGGACTTGACCAAACAAATCACGGAGCTCTCAGCAGAGGACAGCCGGGGACACTCCCGCCGATATCAGAGATGTCCCTGCTATGTGTGGGAGGTAAGAGAGGACATTTAAGGGCTATGTTTGATGTCTTTAAGTATCACCTGCTGGTGTTTAGCTGCTGTCTTGTGCCTTAAATCGTTTGTTTACGTCCCTCACTTCCGTTTCGCTTCTCATTTGCTAGCTGAACAGCTGATCAGAGTGGTTTCTTGGCCCGATAGCTTGTGTCCGACACCCGGCCGATTCAACATGTTGAATCGGCCGGGTGTCGACCGTGAAAGGCCAAATAAGGCGTGTCACGGTCGAGGGTTCGGGACACACCAAATTGACTTTGGGCGACAAGGAACCCGTTTTCGCCCAACAACGCAAGACGGCCGATATCGGCCTGGTGTGTAGGGGCCTTTAGAGCTACACTGTTTAACAGCATGTTAAACTAGTGCTTCTGTGTTTAGAGAGATATTGTAGTGTAATTGTGTAAGTAGTATCCAGGGTAGCTTAGCTGTTAGTGCCTGTCGATTAGTCGCAGCTGTGTTTCCTACAGCCTTTTCAGTTATTAATACGACGTTAAAAGTGAGGTTTTTGTTTCCCTTTTTGTGTACTATTCAATACTTTGTATAATCTTAGACTCTCTTTCGGAGTTCTCTTTCTGTTGGTTGTTGTCAACCGGTATTTTGGCCCTTTATTTTGTTACCACTATTCAGGGGCGGATCTACGGGGGGGAAAGCTGCCCCCCCACTGTAGAGCCTTGCCCCCCCAGCTGCCCCCCTAACTTTTGTTTCCCTAAAACTGTACTAAAACAAACCTACACTATTTCCACAAGCTTCTCAAGCAACAAAACAAGCATTACATTAGTTAAAGGTAGGGTAGGTAAGTTTGAGAAACCGGCTCGAGATCGCTAGAATTTGAAAATACACAACCGGAGAAAATCTGCCACTTCCTTATAGAGTCCCTCCTCCAACACACACGAACGCGCACATGACCAATGAGGGCACGAGATAAGTTTGTGCACAGATGGAAGGCTGACAGGCAGGTAGGCCATCCAGTTATTTTAGCCGGGCCGGATTGGTCGTACTTTTTACAGTATTACGGCTTCCACAGATGAAATTTTTTTATGGATTTTTTGTCAAAGAACTTAAGATATTCATTGCTATCGGGATGTTAAGAGCATTCCATGGAATATAACAAAAAGTGTATCTCGAGCCGGTTTCTCAAACTTACCTACCCTAGCTTTAAAAGTGAATCATTTTAAATATCATTTTAGGAGTGGCGTTCACAGACCGGCTCACACAGCTGCAGAGAGGGAACGAGCTGTCCCAGCACCTGAAGGCGGATCAGCTTCCCCTGGGAGCATTTCCCCTTCCACTAGTTTTGTTTTTACTAAGGACGAGAGCTTGAAACTAAATATTAATAAAACGCAGCCGTTTGAATCGATAGCGTTTAACAGACGGGCGCTGTTTGGGGCGTTACGTTACAAAATACTACACAGACAGCGCTAGCTGGGAGATCGATCACTTTGCTAAACTATGCGGTACTATTAAATTCACGTAAACTACACATCACAGCAATGAGGCCAGAGGCCTGTACTACGAAGCCGGATTTTCGCTTAGCCGGCTGACTTCAGGGAAAACTCGAGCTTTCCGGTCCTACGACGCTGGTTCTCTTTTTAGCGGGCTAGATCTCCATGGTAACTTATGCTGAGCGGCTAACCTCCTCGGGAGGAGGTTAGGTTGCAGGCTAAGAGATCAACTCGGTGAAAGCACCGCCTGCTGACCAATCAGAGCTCCGTGTGCGGAGTTTAAAGCTATCAAGTCATATTACAGGATAGAGGAAATACAGAAAAACTGCCGTTGCAGGAAAGACGGTCGGCAAAAATCAACTGACTGTGTGAACGTGAAAATTAATAGAATATCCCCTCCCATCTTCAGAGCAATCTGACTATTATAACATTAGCGTTAAGAAAGCTTACTTAAATATCTGCCACAACATAAGTAACCGGATCAGAGTAACATTAAGTACAGTCCGCGGCACTGTGAGTGCAGACGTCGATGTGTCTCATTATCATTCATATCATATCACATCATAATGTATCATATATTTCCTTATTTGAGTCAGCTTCTTGAGCCGTATCTGGCCGTGCAACACTCACAGTGTCACATACTGTATGCAGAAGTATTATTTTAAGCAACACATTAAGTTGACGAAACACTCGAGTCAAATTCTCCTAATTAAAGTCAGATCCACTCGTGTCTTAGACGGGGCAGTGATATCATAAACCTGTTAATGTACGCATTCAAACGCTTTTTCTTTTACCAGCTGTATTCACCTTGCAGGTGCAGCTATGTGGCTTTTATCCTGGATAAAGTGTTTAAGTCATGGATGTTTAAAGTTTAACTTCTTCATATTTGACTAATATTAAAGTTCACTTTTCATTCAGGAAGTATGACGCTGCGCTGTCAGTACGCTTGTCCATGTTTGAGATTGGTCGAATGCTCCAAATACCACCCCTTTCATGTGAACGTGCACCTAACTAGATAGGACACGGCTGGCTTGAGCGATCCACTTGATAACCAGCGTCGTAGTACAGCTTAGCGAGAGTGCGTATGTTTTGGATTGGGCCAACCGGCTAACTCAAACATATCCAGGTTAGGAAAATCCGGCTTCGTAGTACAGGCCTCAGATCAATGAAACCAGGATACATCCTTTACCGTAAAAACTGGATCTAAACACAGCTGCCTGTGTGCGTTTGATAAATAGGCTACTTTCTGATGTTATATTTATGATATGCTACTTATCAGCTACATGGCCCTAAAGGCCCTGACACACCAGGCAGTCACCAGAGAACTCGCCGACGCCGACTGTTGCGTCGCCGTGTTCTCCTGCGTCTTGGCCATGTGTCGCACTGGAACACACCGCAAAGACTTCAGCCTTACCAGCAGGCGGCGGTAGTGTGTATTCGTCATTCAAAATAGGCAACAACCGGAAGACAGAGAAGAAGAACAGACAGCGTGATATAAACAAACAACAAATAGCGTGTGCGTTCCATTTTCACTGTCGTCCATCGAAAACATGTTTCGTGCGGTACTGGAGCTAACAGCCATTGGAGTGTTGCTTGTGGAAGACATTCTCAAGCAACAGTCTCTCAAGAGGCGGAAGCGAAGAATTAGGAGAAACCGCACTAAATGGGTGAAATCATGGATACTACAGCGAGAAGCTCATGGGGCTTTCCCGAACCTGTGTCGGGAGTTAAATGAAATGCCAGATTTCAGATATTTTCCTCAAGCTTTGGTAAAGTGTATTCTTTGAATGCAGATTTGGGTTCTGCCCGCTCTGTATTAATGTCATGTGGATTTTCCTGTCATGTTGACAGGTTATCATCATGTAGGCGTTGATAAAAGCTCATTCTAATGTTGTGTTATGTGTGTATGAAGGTACGAAATAAAGTTTTGCATTGCCTATCCTGCTATTTGTGTTTATTCTTTTAATCACACAGCGATAAGAAACAATAACAATGTGCCTACATAACTGTCAGTTGCATCCCTAGCATTAGTATTGGTTATAGTAACAGCTATAACATTAAAATACTTCTAGGCAGATTGGCAGTTTTACTATAATATAAAATACATGAATGATGAAATGAGCACATAAAGTGCAGACATACTATAAAATCACAGTTAATAGACCTGCATCTGATGATCGCAGTGTTCTGGCGGGTGTGTAGTTTATTGAGTCAGCAATGTAGTAATGTATGTAATGTAATAATGGCCACTTCTTGCTAAATTTACATTTCCATGTGATGCTTTTATCCGAGGCGACTCACAATAGGTAAATGAACAGCAGTAGACAGTATCTCATTCATGGGCGTAGGAAGCATCCTGAATGTGGGGGGGACATTTTTAACGGGGGTGTGGGGGCGAAAAAAAATATAGATTTCCTGTATTCTGGTGCATTTTAACAGGTGGTTTGATACTTTTATGTGGCTATACTAGCATGAGGAAAATGATGGGTACATTTTGTAATTTCAGTAGTAAAGAAAGGAAACATATTTGATTATTAATTCAGAGCTGTCTTTGAATTAATAAAAAGCAGTTTAAATGCCCATTTTTTGTACATTTATATACAACAATAAATATTTGTGAGTGCATTGAGAGATATTGTTGTGGAGAGTCATTTATATATAAATCGCAAAATACATTTGTGAATCCTTCTGTGAGCATTTATTAATATTGAGACTGATCTGACTCCATACGGATGTTAAGTTCACCTAGGAATGGTATCATTGACTTAAATGTTCAAATAAATGTTGCTCTTCTGTCTATATTGGTCATATGATGCCCCTTGACTGAAATGTTTCCTGTTCAATATCCCCACTGATTTCCTTAAAATCCTGGGATGAGAGTCCACATCACAATTTACTCTCAACTGTCATTTCCCTTTCATCACTCACCTCAGCAATGGACCTCTCTCCACTGTCCCTGTATTCTGCCTCTGACTCACTCTCAAGTGCCTAGATGTCAAGAGAGGTGGTGAAGTGATAATAAATACTGATAAATACTAGTAACCTGGCATTTCGATGCCTTTTCTCATCTAAACTATTCAGTATTTGTATCTCTCTATCATGACATAAAGACGAAACTCCTCTCCAGAAGTGAGACGCCGCCATCACTGTGTTACCTACAGGGTGTTGGACATTTTATATGTGTAACAAAAAAGCAGAGACTTGTTTAATATTGGTTTATTGTTTCATAATAATAGCCCATTGTTGTTTATGGCTTATTATTGTTACTAATGGTCAAATGAGGTTTTTCATCTGAGATTTCTATGCATAATATAAAGAGAGTTTTATTAGAGTAAATAGCAACACCATATCAGTATCTGGGTTAGACTTATAATAGTTTCACATAAGTGGTTTTTCTTTAAAGTGTAAAATGTCAGTGCACGGAGAACAATCACACAGTGGTGAATTAAGGGAACAAAGTGAGTTTCTTCATTTCTGAACTGACTAGGTTAAGTGAGCAACTAAAATCCCAAACTGATGATGCTGAAAAGGAAAGATTGTAGATGCTCATTGGTGATATTCATGCCAGCATTGAAATCCAGAAAGTAACAATGGAACCCACTTCAGTCACTTCCGAGTGTGCCAAACTCAGACAATCGTCAAGAGAGAGAACGTTAACCCCAAAAATGCTGGAGTTGAAGCAAAAGGAAGTATCTTAACTAGAGAGCAAACTTAATATGCAATATACACATTGGAAAGATCGAGTTAGAGACACACGCACCAAACTAAAGGATGAGTGCTCAGACAATGACTTGAGTGACATGATGGACACTGTTGAAGAGCAGGAGACAAGAGTTAAAGATGTGTATGACAAATTACGGTTCATTTCAGCACCTTCCACTAACATTAGAAGGAACATTGATTCCTGCATAGCTGTAACAGCAGACTTAATGGGGCTAATGAAGGTACGCATGCGTGAAGTCGGGCAAGAGGAGTTTGATGGTAAGGCAGAAAATGCAAGACTTCATATGGTGCTTGACCGAGACTATGCACAGTCAATATATAGTAAGTCCTCAGCCTCCAAAACTACGAATCGTAGTCACAGCTCAAGTCTTTCATCAGAATCACAATTAATGACCGTGAAAAGAGCAGACTGTGCTGCAGAGCTTGCTGCTAAAAAGGCTGAAATTGAGATGGAAGATGGAATTGCTGCACAAAGGCAAAAACTTAAACGACTGGAGAATCAGAGAGAGATTGAAATAATAGCTGCCAAACTAAAGGCATACTCTGAGGCTGACTCAAGTGAAAGCCATGACAAAGGTTCACCAGTGCACAGTGAGGTGTCCTACTCTTCTCAGGTACCTCATAAAGAGCTAAAAATAGAACAAACATGTGAGAACAGCAAAAAGATACAAACAAACAGTGCTAACAACAAACTATTGCTGACACAAGTCCTACATGACACAATGGTTCTCACCAGGCTTCCTGCACCTGAGCCTACAGTCTTCTCAGGAGACCCACTACATTTCATGGAGTGGAGCACAAGTTTCAAGACCTTGATAGAACGGCATTGCACAAATTCAGCAGACAGGTTGTTCTATCTACAAAAATACATCAGTGGAGAGGCGCAATCTGTGTTGGAAGGAAGCTTCTACAGAAAGGACGATGAAGCTTATTACCAAGCATGGAAAGCATTGAATGCACGATATGGCCACCCCTTTGTAATCCAGCAGGCCTTCAGAGAAAAACTGGCCCGAAATCGGCTCAAGAGAGTCTATCAAACTAAGACAATTCAGTGATTTTCTGACAGCATGCAGCAATGCTATGCCACACATCAAAGGCCTACTTCTACTCCTACTACTTTCTTCTTTGGGGTGGCAGTGGCTTAGTCTGTAGGGACTTGGTCTTGGAACCGAAGGGTCGCCGGTTCACGTCCCGATCGGACCAAAAAAAGATGGAGTGAGCTGGTAGCTGGAGAGGTGCCAGTTCACCTCCAAAGCCACTGCCGAGGTACCCTTGAGCAAGGCACCTAACCTTGAAACTGCTCCCTTGGTGCCGGGTACCTGGCAGCCTCTCTGCTCTGCCACCTCTCCTATCTGCATGTGGTTGTGTGTGTGTGCATGTATATCCTCTGTGTTTGTGCATGTATATCCTCCCCTGTGTGTGTAATGTGTGTAAACACAACAGAGTGGGGAAAGAAATTTCCCTGTAAGGGATTAATAAAGTGTATCTTCTTCTTCTACAAGTATTAAACGACTGTGAAGAGAACCAAAATATGCTCCAAAAACTCCCTGACTGGTTGACCTCTCGCTGGAACAGACAAGTCACGAAGCAGCTTCTACAAACAGAGGAATATCCTACATTCAAAGAGTTTGCCAAGTTTTTAGCCACAGAGGCAGAAATTGCATGCAATCCTATAACATCCTTTTATGCCTTGAAATCTAGTGAAGAGAGAACATCCAGAGATAAAAGGCGCACAAATGCTAGTGCATTCATAACAAATGTGACACCATCTGCTCAAGAAAGTACAGAGACTAATTACAGTGATGTCGAGAGCAGCTCAAAGTTTCTAACAGAGTAAATACAGCTAACACTTCATTGACATCAAGTCCAGTCACATGCCTGTGCTGTAGAGAAAGTCACTCCATCTACAAGTGTCCAATGTTTGCCAATAAGCCTAGGGAAGACAAGAGACAGTTCATACATGACAATAACCTATGCTTTGGCTGTTTTAGGAGAGGACACATTTCAAGGGACTGCAGGAATAAAGCTACTTGTGCAAGAGACCTCATCCAACACCACTTCATGAAGACCGTTCTGCTGCTGCAGACACATATTCTTCCTGTTGAATGTATTGATTTTACTAAGACTAAGTGCCTTACTCTTGGCTAAAGCGTAATGAAGTAAACGTAAAGTAATCCTAAAATTGAGGACACTGCAACTTTGCAGATTACAGATTGATCAAATCACCACTGTGAATGTTATACCTTAGCTGGATCTCTTATGATCCTAAGTTTTAAATGCTTTTGACTAGTGATTGCCTTAAAGCAAATCGTTAAGCTGCAAGCTGGTTTTGATTTTATAGTTTGATAAATGAGATTAACTAATGGTTTAAATGATAAAAGATATTAGTTTAAAACAAATATTTTGCTATTATGTATCTGTGTTTTATGTGTGTTCATTATTGTGCTTATTGACAAAAGATGCTCCAAACACTGATGAGAGATAATTTTTCCTATTATGATTGGCTGTATCAATCATTGTGATTGAATGTTTCAATCTTATTCTACTTTGTGATGTAATTGAATGTAAGGGGAGACCACACTCAAATCTGAAGACGCCTATTGATTTAAGTATTGACCAAAATTATTATTAGACTAATGTTTTAAGGTTATCAAAAATGATAAAAAGAGAGGAACTGTTAAGGAATAATTCTTCTAGATATCTAACCTTTTGCTCTGTGACGTTTTATGATCTACTCTGACGTCTGTTATCTCCTTTAAGGAAAGGCATTGGTGCCATATGTGTTGTTGTTACCAGTTTGTGACCGGTCAACTTGTCTGGCACGAATGGTAATTGTTGTGAGAACGCTGAGGTGCTTCTTTATCGGTGTTTGTGGACTCTAAGGTGTGAAATCTTTGAGGCCATAAGTGTCGGACGCAAGTGATTCAGTGTTCCCAGCTGTTTAGTCTACTCCTTCAGAGATGTTGATTACTCTATGTGAACCAGTTTAACATAGAGAGAGGCTCTTCAGAATTGACGTGGCAACTCTCCCGTGAAGTCAGACCCTCTGACTCGTGATTTGTGATGTGAATCCTCCGGCCGATACTCTGAATAAACCCATCAGTGTTTGACATCAAAAGCTCCAACTCTCACCGTGTCTCCTTCCTGAGTCGGTGACTCCCACTGCATTGCTACACAGAAGTTTCCCCCACACTTCCCATGCTATGCAAGCAGAAGAAAATATGTCTTCCCTCTCTTGCTGCTTGGACAAAAGCAATGGTGGGAGCACATCCATGATCGTGCCCGTTTGGATATCGTCAACCGACACACCTGAAAAAGAGACATTGGTTTATGCCCTATTGGATACTCAGAGTAGCAGCACATTTGTAGACCAAGAGGTTTGTGAGAATGCAGGGACACATTTAGAGCCGGTCAAGTTAAAGCTAACCACTATGATGGGAAAAGATTCCATTGTACAGAGTAACAGAGTAAGCGGTCTTAGAATTAGAGGGTTTTCCTCACAGAGCTTCATTAACTTGCCACCTACCTATACCAGAGATTTCATTCCCCTTGAACGTTCCTACATACCTACCTCTGAAACTGCCAAAAGGTGGAAACACCTGAAAAGCATAACCAAGGAGTTACCTGAGCTGATGGATTGTGAGGTCGGACTCTTAATAGGCTATGACTGCTCCAGAGCGCTGGTACCTCGGCAGGTCATAACTGGAGGTGATGATGAACCATATGCTGTCAAGACAGACCTAGGTTGGAGTATTGTTGGCAGCTCACCACAGGTAGCAAAGTCAAAAGAAGTAACAGGTCTGTGCCACTGTGTACATGTGAAGGAACTTCCTCCATTGACACCAACCATGGTCATTAGAGCCCTGGAATCAGACTTCAGGGATACGAATGCTAGAGAAGTGAGCATATCACAAGATGACATACAGTTCCTGCAAATACTCAATGAATCAATACATACAAATACAGAGGGAAACTTGGAAATGCCACTTCCCTTTAGGGTAGGCCCACAACTACTGAAGAACAAGCTACTGGCTCTCAAGCGACTGAACCATCTAAAAAGAAAGTTTGAGAAAAATCCAAAATTCAAGAAGGTTCTGGAGAAAAAGGATGACAAGAAGGACAAGACTGCAAAACCCAAGATGAAGGATGGCAAAGAGCAGCAGATGGACAAAATGGAGAAGACCGCAGAACAACTGCAGACACCCGACCAGCTAGAGAAGGAGGCTGATGTGGAGACAAAGACGTCCCCTGAGGTGGAAGACACCAAGAAAGAAGAGGCAGACAAAGCCAAGAAGACAGAAAAAGACGACAAGGTAGAAACACCAACGAAGAAGAGCGATAAAAAAGAGAAGGAGAAAGAGGCAGAAAAGGTGAAGGAGAAAGAGGACGAAATAGAGTGGCGAAGTCCCTCCCCTTCCGGTGGACCTCCATGGGACCTTATTTCGGAAAAATTATGTATTGAAGTCAATGGAGAGAGAAAGATTATCTTTCGATCCCGTTTGAATTGTGCCACGAATTACACATATGATGTTTGTCAATTTAAAAGATAATTTTGCAAGTCAAAAAAAAAAAAATGTGTCGTAAAACTGTGAAGTAACACATTTGTTTGTGTGAAACGCTCAATGAACTACATCTCTGGTCAACAACACACGTCACCAAGATGGCCGTCACTACTGTCTTGTCAACAAAACGATTGACTTCCCTCACTATCACCACAATGAAACACGTCCTGAAGAATGTCATGCAAAGCTGCCTGCCTGCCTTCCTTTGATTCTCTCTGAACTGCCTGGTCGTTTTAATGTTTAATGTCAACCATTTGTGCAGATAGCATGAAGTAGAGAAGATCGCTAGCGTTAGCGTTAGCATTTCTCCCCCGGGCTTAAATTGTGTATTATAGAATGATCACACCGGTGACAGTACTCTTCAAAGGGTTCACGAAATGTGACTACTACTCTTACTGTTTAACATTTTGGGTTGCTTAATGTTACTTCATGTTATAGATTATATCTATATGGCGCTGATCTTAGTGGAGGAAAACAATTGTGACATCACTTACGCGACTCTGGGATTTGTAGTCTTTCTAGTTACGTATTTTTCATAGTCTTATATTTCAACAGTTTTACGACAAACTGTGACTTTTTTGACATGGAAATGATTTTTTAAGATTGACAAACATCATATGGCACAATTCAAACGGGATCGAAAGATAAGTTTTCTCTCCCCATTGACTTCAATGCATAATTTTTCCGAAATAAGGTCCCATTACCCGGAAGTAAGTGGGCGTGACTTCGCCACTCTATAAAGGGGGAAGAAAAGGTTAAAGCAGAGAAAGAGACCGACAAAGTGAAGGTGACAGAGGCAGAAAAGCTGGAAGAAAAAAGAAAGAAAGAGACAGAGAAAGTGGAGCCAATGCAACAGAAGGAAAAAGAGGATAACATGAATAAGGTTGAAGAATCACCAGATAGATTGGCAAAGACAGCGAAAGACGACAAGACAGAGAAAGTAGAGAAAGTAAAGGTGACAGAAGCAGTAGAGAGGAAAGTAGAAGTGACAGAGAATGTGGACAAAAATGAAAAGTCTAAAAACAGAGAAGAATGAGAAAACACAACACCAAGGAAGAGGACAGACCCTCAACGAACTGAGAGCAAATGGATATTGGATTGTTGGTGGTAGCAAAGTTGTGGCAAACCACATTAAGCAATGTGTTGTGTGCAGAAGAGCTCGCAGGCCAACAGAAACGCAAAAGATGGCGGATCTACCTGCTTACCGTGTTGACCCCTCTCCCCCATTCTCATACTGTGGAATGGATTGTTTTGGGCCATTTCACACAAAGCAAGGTCGTAAAGACCAAAAGAGATATGGACTCATATTCACCTGTTTCTCATCAAGATCAGTCCACGTAGAAATGTTGGAGGATCTAACAACTGATGCTTTCATAAACGCCTTGAGATGTTTCGTGGCTATCCGTGGAGCTGTAAGACAAATCAAATCCGATCAAGGGACATATTTTGTTGGTGCAAAAAATGAACTGACAAAGGCGTTGCAAGAAGTAGACAAGGACAGATTAACTACCTACTTGGCTGAAAAACACTGACTTTTCTATGAATGTGCCAGAGGCCAGTCACATGGGAGGCGTTTGGGAGCGGCAGATCAGGACAGTTAAGAGCGTCCTGAATTGGGTTCTCTCTAAAAGTGCTGGAAGACTAGATGACGCTTCCTTGAGAAAAAATTTCTATGAAGCCATGTCAATCGTAAACAGTCGCCTACTCACCACTGACCACATTACAGATCCAAAAGGTTTAGAGCCACTTACCCCAAACCTCTGTTCCGCTGCCTCCACCAGGAAAGTTTGTGGCAGAAGATTTGTATGCCAGAAAAAGGTGGCGGAGAGTACAATATCTAGCAGAGCAATTCTGGAGTAGATGGAAGAAGGAGTATCTAACAAACATCACCCTCAGACAGTGCTGGCATTCTCCAAGACGAAATGTCAAAATAGGGGATATTGTCATTGTTAAAGAGGAAGAGCTTCCTCGAAATGAGTGGAGACTTGGCAGAGTGCTAGATGTTTGTAAAGATGAAGATGGACTAGTGTGAAAGGTCACAGTTCAAATAGGAAACAGGAAGCTTGGAAAGAAGGAAAAAAGATCAGTTAAACCATCCATTCTCGAACGTCCTATTCATAAATTAGTTGTACTTGTAGACAGTGGCGTTTTTATATGTACAAAAGTGGTGGGGCACAAAAAACTTAGATGTCTATATATAAGCTTCTGCAGTGACGTGCAGTGAGGTTCATGGCTGCTGAGGCACTGGCACTGACTCTTCAGGTTTACAAATATTATATTTTGACCTAAACCAAAATATAATATTATTTTCAAAAGCTTTTTTTGTCTGATGCTTCGATTAATTTTAAACAGACAGTTCAACAAAAGGATACCCAAAAAATGTAATTTTATCATTTAAATATTGAATTGTTCTCTCTTAGTAAGATCCCATTTTCAATAAAATGGCGGTCTTACCTTGACTTGAAGATGAAGTCCATTTGCCTATCCTTCTGGAAAACATTTCTATTACTTTTTTGTAAAAGTCCTCCTTATGTTCTTGTAGTTTCAAAAGTCTATCATAAATCTTATCTAATCCATAGATTTATGATAAAAAAATTATAAAAGTAGGGTAGACATGTGGATGTTATCCGGCTAATCAAAACGTGCATTTATCTAACAGGTACGTTTCCCACAGATCTTATTTCGAGCTATTTTCTAAAATCCTCTGGAGAAATCTCATTGCTTTTTTGTGCTTACTTCCTGGTTTTAGGACGCGCGACTGCAGCTCTCTCGTCTCCTCTTCACACACCACACTTTTCGCGGCACACGTACTTACAGCCAATCAGCTCTGAATGATTTGAGATGACGTATGGTGGGGATGGTAGCTCCGTGCCCCTCTGGTCATTATTTTTTTGCCACACACATTTCATTACAAAATACTCTGAGCATGCGCAGTGAAGTTTTTACAGTCACCGTTGACTTCACAGCGAGAGGAAGGGGCATAATCAGGTTTTGTCCCACATGGCTCTAAACAGCTCAATAGGCACACACTGTGACTGTAGACACACTAATTAGAAGAACACAGACTAAAACAGCAATGTACAGACGAATCAGATGATTAAACATGATCTTAAAATATATTTTATATTTTTTTTATTTTTTTTTTTGCATTTTTGTAATCATTATTTGTAATACTTTCTGCTGACACTAGGTGGGGCTGTGCCCCACCTGCCCCTAATGACCAGTCGCCACTGCTTGTAGAAAACTACTAAGAAGTGTTCTAATGAAACCTTAGACATTTTTGAACACTTATCAGTGTGGGGAATTAAGGTACTTCACATATATTCCACCTTGGTTCTTGAAATGACTAGATTTATTCACATGTAAGGTTTCATAAATCATAGTAATTTGGTGGGAGTGTAACGTCTGAGAAGTGTTTATATTTGGATGTTCATTTGTGTGTCTTATCAATTTATGATTTAGTAAATGTGAGTGTAATTAGACAATTGTAAAATGTAGAGTATTATCTGGATAGCGAAATGTAGAATGGTTCACATTTGGGATGTGCTCGGTGAGTCGCATGACCACAGTCAGGTCAGAAGGCATTGCCATAGCAACGCATGCCGTTGGCATAATCTACAGGGTTCAAGAGGCGCACACGGTAAATGTTTCTCTTTTGTGATATGTGTGTTAATATTTAGTGTGTGCTTTGATTTTGCTAATGTGTTAGGTGTTACGATTTAATGTAAACTTTCAACTGTTCATTTCTTATAGTTTACACGTTGTCTTCGGAGAATGAGAGCGAGAGGGAGAGAATAAACCGTCAAAAAGACATCAGTATGTTCGTGGCCTTATTTATTGGACCGGTGTAGCTACACACCGTCTTATTTTACTTTCTCAGGACTTGAAACTGTTTTTTGGGGGCAAATCCCCCACAAAGAAGAAAAATGTTATACACACGTAAAGTCATCATCTTAACAGTTTGTTATGCTCATCGAGTCATCCGTGAGCAGAGCATCAAGTTGGCATGCCTATAACCAGGGGTGCACATAACTGGTAGGTACGCATGCGCGGCAACAATCTGAAATGCGTACCCTCACTTGTGTCACCAAAGCGCATTTGCGTGGTACCGACGTACTTGTGAAGCTTTTCCAGAAGGCGGTTAGATCACCGGACGACAGAGTCGGTCTCCGTGTGCACAGACAGGGCTGCTATTAACGTCGGTCTGTACAGCAGCACTGCGCTAAAACAGCTGATCACAACGTCACAAAGCTCTGTACTCCACTCCCCCCCCCCCCCCCTTGACATTCGCGAAACTCTGTACTCCAAAATAAGCTGTCAATCAGTTGAATTTTGCAAAATGTGTGTGTGTGTGTGTGTGTGTGTGTGTGTGTGTGTGTGTGTGTGTGTGTGTGTGTGTGTGTGTGTGTGTGTGTGTGATGTGGTATAGTATATTCCAGTGGATTTATGGTCACCCAGCGCTAGCATTAATACAGAGACTGGAGGAATATGGCTTTACTTGGCACAGTCTGCATGCTGAAGAAAACATTTGTTTTTGGGTTTTCTTTGTCTTCAAATACATACTTACATGATTGTGACGAGCATAATATTTGTTCCCCGCCCAACTGCACATATTTTGTTAGACTTTAACAAACTTTTTATGCAGAATTCTCTACATACAGATCACCATAAAAGATGAGTGTGCTTTAGATAAAGAACCACAGTGTGTAGTTGGTTGGACAAAGTGTATTGTACTATAAGTGAAGTGTGTGTGCCATTTGGTGCAAAGGTTAGGTTTTGTTAAGTCTTTATGTAGTTTTGAGTGCAGTGCTTCATTGTGCAAGATATATGAGGTGTTTTGCACTTTGGGTGTGTGGATTTGTGAATTGTGTTAAGTGTTTTGACAAAATGTTGTTTTGTTTTAGCAATTGAAAAAAACTGTAAAGAAATCCTCCGGTCAAACGTCCTAAAGTGTTTATTCTACAAATCTAATTTTGTAGAATAAACAAAGAAAGACAAATCCTGGCTTTAATTTGTAAATGCAAAAGTTTCCATAAAAACTGAACAAAGATCAGAAAACATGTGGCTTATAAAATGGCTTAACATTTCTTCAAAATGTATTTATTCTGTTGATAATACAATATTATTTTATTTTGTGATGTGTAAATCTGGTTTGCTTTGTTTCAGATGTAACAAAATGCAGCTCTCTGCAGCTGCCTTTGTATACACTGACAGGTTTCATTTATACAAATGTTTGCTTCCTGACAGGTATTTCATAAAGCATTTATTGTTCCTGCGCTACAAACATGACAAAGAAAACAGTAAGTTTGGCCCTGACCATGCTGCTGTTAGTGTCAGTCGCCACATTCTTGGGGGTCTTCTATGGTGTGGGGAAAAGGAAGATACCGGCTGAGCATGTGTACCAGAAGGCAGCGGTGGCAGCAGACGCTGGGCCGTGTTCAGAGGTCGGCAGGTGAGAGCGCACACACTCGAACATCCTGAACGGCAGACATGTTGCTCTTCTGTACTCACACATGCATAAACACAGGCATGAAAACTGCTTGCACATCACCTTGCAAATCCATGTGAACATGTTTTATTCTTTTCCAACAAAGGGTCTTAATGCTATTTGGGGTTTTCCCTTTGTCATGTGCATGTAAATGGTCTGCAAAGGCAAACATCCCAGAGTTCCCTCCAGAGGGAGTTTCTCTCCCACACACTCCCCCCTTGCCTAAAATGCCTCCATTGGACTCCTTTGTTTACTTCAGTAACATAATGACATCACTATGTAACACACGCACTTCTATTGGCTAGCATTTATCTCAGACAGAAGGTGAAATGTGGTGCTGCAGCACAGGCAGTATGAGAAGAATAAAGCACTTTTTGAACATTAAAGCATGTAAACATGTCGCAGTAGAGGCACAACATACAAATGTCAGCCTGAAAAGGACCATATGCCCTCTTTAAAGTCTTTACTGTCCTCTTTAAGGTCTTTACTGTCCTCTTTAAAGTCTTTACTGTCCTCTTTAAGGTCTTTACTGTCCTCTTTAAAGTCTTTACTGTCCTCTTTAAGGTCTTTACTGTCCTCTTTAAAGTCTTTACTGTCCTCTTTTAGTGCAAAAACTAATCCTCCACCCCTTCCCTTCTTGTGTTTTAATTAATTTTACCGCAGAGACATACTGATGAAAGGGGGCTCTGCAGTAGATGCCTCTATAGCTGCTTTACTGTGTGTTGGACTTATGAACGCTCAAAGTATGGGCATCGGAGGAGGACTCTTCCTAACCATCTACAACGCCACAACTGGTACAACTTTACTAAGACATGCCTCACCACCACTAAAGCTTCTTCTGTTTCCTTAATCACTGAAGCTGCAAACTCATACCATTTGCTCATCATCTTAATCCTAAATGTAATTCCTGATTTGTGACGTACATAGGACTGGTTGAGACGATTGACGCCAGGGAGACGGCTCCACGCAATGCAACGCAGGACATGTTTGGGAACAGTAACGATTTATCTCAGGAAGGTAATGTTTAACCGGTGCTATCAGACGTAGAAAAGAGCTGGCGGAAGTTTCAGTTAATATTATGAAAGACCTAATAGTGACAGACAAAAGAGAAAGTGCACTTACACATCTGTAGAATTCAGTCTTCTTGACTGCAAATTAATTTCTTAAAAAAATAAAAAATCAGTTGCAAACAAATGTAAAATAGTTACAGTAGGGGAAGAATCACATTTGTATGACCTTAAAGGGTTTAGCCCATTCTATACTAATTTACCAGCACTTGCAATGGTTTGACTTGTTTGAAATGAATATATCTGCATTTTCCTTGTTCTGAGGAGTTTGTAACTATAGTGTTTATTGCACTTATTGTAAGTTGCTTTGGATAAAAGTGTCAGCTAAATGTAATGTGTGTAATATTTGAGAGCTCCAAACCCAGGAAAAACCACAACAGTTTGGGTCTTCCAGGTCAAATCCCACAGTAGTATTTTTACCAGTGCCCTACAAATTGTCCAAATAACTTATGAGGCAATAATCTAAATCTTAATTTCCATGGTCGGTAGGAGGGTTGTCTGTTGCTGTACCTGGAGTGATTCGAGGTTTTGAAATGGCGCACAAACGACACGGCAAACTGCCTTGGAGGGACTTGTTCCAGCCGAGCATTGCTCTTGCAGTAAATGGTTTTCCTTTGGGCAGGGCACTCGCCTCTGCTCTGTCCAGCAAAAGGGAAACCATCAGAAAGGACACAGCTCTTTGGTGAGAGGCAACCGAAGAAGCCTTGTATCATTTTATGATAACCTAAATTTAAAGCATGCTATATTAAAATCTGCATCTTTATTGTTCTCCTTTTCAGTGAAGTGTTTTGTGGGGGAAATGGTGACATCCTGAAAGAGAATGACAACATCACATTTACCAAGCTTGCAGAAACGTACAGGAAGATAGCAGAGGAGGGTCCTAATGCTTTCTACCATGGACCACTGGCCCAGAGCCTTGTGGATGATATTCAGGCAGCAGGTAGTATTCTTATTTTTTATTTATTTTGGGATATTGTTGATATATATAAATATATTGAATCATATTGGTTTAGACATGCTGATGTCATTGTTAGAATAAAATGCATGATAGCAGTAGCAAGTTTCCACTTTTGTCCTACATAGTAAAACAGTTTAAATCGTTTTTTAATTTATTTTACAATCTAAAAAAGGATTTCTGCAGATGATATCATTCCTCCCTACCCACAGAGCAAAGTAATCTCACACACAAGGACATTATGGTTATCATCCTTACTGCCAAGTTTAACCCTTATCACTGAAATTCATTTGCTTAAAAGGCTTCAGGAGATATAATAAAATATGCTAACATGCACCTCTCTTGGCACAGCTCATTTCCATTTAAGGATGATTTGTTTTTCCAGCCGTGTCTTAGTGTGCATTCACTGTGTGTGTCAATCCGTGTTTAGGCGGCATCATCACAATGGAGGATCTGAAGGATTATGTGCCTGTCTTGGACGAGAACCCTTTAAGGGTGGATGTGGGGGAGTACAACATGGCTGTTCCCAATGCCCCCGCTAGCGGCCCTGTGCTCTCACTGATATTAAACATCTTGAATGGTAAGCCTTGATACTTTGTCCAAAAACGTCCTGAGTGGGAGTCCTTCACTTTACCAGTCACTCTCTCAGACTCCACTGAGGGCATGTGGCTCTACTGTACAGTACATCTACTAAATAAAAGCAATGTTGACTTTAAGTTAGCTAACTGGGTATCTAAAGCATGCACTATTATAATATGTCATGAATCATGAGATGTAGCACTGAAACACTCTTTATTTCTCATATTAAATCAGGCTAGAAGATGTGTGAAACTGTTATCATGCTGCAAAAACTCCTGTCAAACTGTCAATGTTTGTATGTTTTTACCGCGACCATAATTATTCCCGTCGTACATAAATTCATGGCTCACACATATTTTCCCAGCCTAAAACAACAGTCAGATACCGATTTGAGCATTGAAGCAAATGTTGCCATTTCTTAAAATTCATACTGGTCATTAAAATGTCTTTTTGAAATGCTTTTTCAATGAGGGATGCTTGTAATGAAAGTGCGTTAGAAAGCACATACACTGTGGAATAAAGTTTGCACAGAGTATTGTGGATTTTGTCCCTCATCCCTTTTAAAAATCACATTGAAAATGATCTTTTGAAGACCAGTATAACCAGTATGAACTATAACATGACAACCTCATTTAGGAACCTGACCATTCTTTGAGGACAGACTTGGAACATATTGAACCTTTTCTTTAATGGCTTTACTGACCCCAGCCTTTCATCCAGCAGCACCAGCCATATTGAAATATGTGCTTCTGGGCAAAATATTAAAAGTTATTGGATGGCTTGCCATTACATTTAGTACAGACATTCATGCAGGGCGGTCATTAGGGCTCAATTCATTATGGTGATTTACTCGGCTGCAAGGGTAATTTTGAACACTTACACTTTGATTTTTGTATGAGTTATTCACAAGAAAGGGAATAAGCATATTTCCTAAAATCAAAGTCAAGTCAAAGTATTTATTTTACAAAAGATGTGATGGATCAGAACAACTTTATATGATGTGTTATTGTTTTGATGGAAGAACGCACTGACAAACATACTTTGTCTTTTAGGTATGAGGACTTAGATTGTTGATGCTTCAACAATAACAGATGGTGTCTCGAAAACAGATAAACCAATAAGCTACAGAAACAATATCTCGTTACTTCCTCCAATTTAGAGAATGAAGTTAAAACACCTGAGGGAATGACTGTGTAACCCTGACAGAAGGGCTTTTGTTTGATGGAAGTTATTAAGATCCAAAGATAATTGTGGTCTGTGTAATCACACCTGAGAGTGTGATCAGCAAAGTTTATGAGCATGTTGCTAATCTAATCATCGCTAACTTGGTCCATCATCATTTCCATCAAATAATCATAAATCATATCTGGCTGGTTTTACTTTCTCTTATGTTGGCTGTTCATTGCAGAGAACTATCCATGTTGAGCACTGTCTCAAAACTTCTGTCTAAAGTAATTAATCTCTGTGAACCTTTCCTTTCCTCTGACCGGCCACCCACACACGGCGGCCCCCTGCCTCACACGCTAACACTAATCTTACCTCTAATTGGACACAGTCCTGTGGTGGAAGCTCCACGGACACATTTCAGTGCCTTCCCAAAACGTTCATCCCGCTGATTTACTGTGACTCCTGCCTCTGTCTGACAGCTGAAACCCATCAAACTAAAAGTCTCTCTTCCCTCAGCCTCTCCTCCTGTTCCCCCTGCGGCTGTCAGCTCAGGGTAATACCCATAGTCTGGTCACAGCGGCTTTTAGACTAAATAAAAACACAGGAACAGAAACGGCTGGGTCAAATGCATTATAGCTGTCTCCTCTCCTATACCTGAACAGCATCTGAATGGAGACAGATGAGTGAAGCTGTGAAGTAAACGTGTGACTGATGATTGTTTCATTTTCTACAGGGTACAACTTCACCGCAGAAAGCGTGTCAAGCACAGAGAAGAAGATCCTAACCTACCATCGCATCGTGGAGGCTTTTCGTTTTGCGTATGCAAAGAGGACCTTACTTGGGGATCCAAAGTTTCTCAACATCACAGATGTAAGGTCTTGGTATCTGCTTAAAACAGTTAAAGGGTTGGTTTTAGGTTCTGTGGTAATTTAGTGTATTTCCCCTCTTGGCTAATCGGGTTGTGATGACCCCCTTGCTTCAGAGCTTACAGTAGGTGGGGAATTGCACACCAAGGTTATTGTGATCCTCTACTTAATGAAGACTTAATTCCAGCAGATATTGTCAGGAACTCTTGTCTTTAAGTCCTGTTGAGACCTCTTTGCTGTCTTTGATTTACTGGGATTTCTGAAACCTATAGTATAGTGACATTTAAATGACACCTTTCTCCAAGGAACCATGGCAGATTTTAGTTATGTTCATGAGCTTATGCTTGCCTAATGATCACCTAATGCCACAAGCTTTATTTTGTTTTTGCTTTATCTTTCTTTAAAAAACCCTCTCATGCATATTTCACGTAAATTAAAGAGGTGTGTGTTTATTATTTAAAAGGCATTTTTTAAAATTATTATAGAGGCATTTTATTATAATTTAGAATACTTTGGTAATTATTATTTAGGATAGTGTTTGCTCCTGTTATATTATATACTAATCAAAGTTACACCTCTACCGACTAGTAGAATGAAGAGCAATTCCTCTTCGAAAAGTCTGTGAATCTCTGCTACTTAATCCCATGCACATGAGTGACCAGACTTTTCCTGTCATGGATAAGCAGGAACAATGGTCAACTATCCAGCACATAAATCAGTACTTACTGCAAAAAACCACACTAAGTAATACTTTTGGCCTATGAATTATTTTCGTGTCCCTCTTTCTCTTCCAAAGCTCATCAAGAATATGATTTCAAGTTCTTATGCCTTTGACCTCCGTGAGAAGATCACAGATGACACCACACACCACATGGACTATTACGAGCCAGAGTTTTACATTCCTGATGACCACGGGACCTCTCACCTCTCGGTGATCGCAGAAGATGGAAGCGCTGTGGCCGCCACCAGCACCATCAACCTACAGTATGACCTCCTAACTGACCTTTACAAATCTCTTGTCCACCAATGTTGGTTTATGTGTCATGTTCCTTTAACAGTTAATGTTTTCATGCAGTTTCGGCTCCAAGGTAATGTCAAGATCAACAGGGATACTTCTCAACAATGAGATGGACGACTTCAGCTCTCCGCTCATCACAAACGGCTTCGGAGTGCGTCCTTCATCCAACAACTTCATCAGACCAGGTCAGAACAAAACACACACACTCACACAGAAATGCTCTTAAACCAGTAGAGTTTTAATATACATAGACTGGCTGTTGGACAGTAGCGTACACAGAGGTCGATCTGTTCTTCTCGACACTGTGCATTATGTTTTTAAATAATGTTTGTCTTTGGATTAATACAAAAGAAATGTGGATCAAATGTTTCCACCCCTCTCTGGAAGGTCTTATCTTTTATTATTTTAGTATATTCAATCCAAGTATATCTTTATGGGTTTCAAGTTTATTAATCTGGAATACAATGTGGAATAGATTCAAAACATACAACATACAACTTGTTTTTAAATAGATATTTGATGTAGTTACATACACATTATTTTAATAATGTTTAACATAAACCAATAAAATACTTAAACTTATATATAATGTAATTTATTTTTAAAGGAAAAAGGCCATTGTCTTCCATGTGTCCGACTATCCTCTTTGACAAAAACAACAAAGTTAAGATGGTGGTCGGAGGCTCAGGAGGAACGAAAATCACAACTTCTATCGCTCAGGTAAAATTGCAAGAAGTTAAATCAATGAGTTGCATTAATTCAACTATTTAATTACTCTGTTGGGTTATAATTGTCTAAAATCTTTGTTGTTTTGAAGGTGATTCTAAATGCACTGTTCTTTGACTATGATCTGAAAAAAGCTGTGTCGGGGCCGAGGCTCCACAACCAGCTGGATCCCAACGCCACTGAAGCAGAACCAGACTTTGACAAAGTGAGTGTCACAAAAACAACACTGACGTATGTGAGTGTGTGGGTAGACAATCCCTCACACAAAAGCCCAGCTAACATAAAGCCCTTCTAACTTCTTAACCAAGAATGTCTTCATTATTTCTACCTTCAGGGGTGTGAAGAATGGAGACAAATATTTCAGCAATTTGTGGTGGTAACGGGCTATTTGTGGTCTGTCTAAAAATAGGCAAATCCTCCTATATACCGTGTATGGTTGCTGTAAAACTTGCTCATCTCAATGTAATGTATTTTAAATGTACCATTAAAGGTAATTAATGGAAAGATATTAACTAGAAAACTAACCCTTTATTTGATGTTTTACTGGGATGTAAAATATGTAGCTTCTGTTGCTACCACTTAATTACGCATGATTTTGAAATCTTATCAATTGTGTGTCGGGCAGCACATCACACTTCAGTGTTTTCTGTGATTACTGGCTTAATTGAAGATTTATTTTCACAGACGTTACTCAACATGATTTCTTAAAATGGGCATCATTCCCAATTTATCAAAAAGTTTTAAAACCAACACTCTGAACAGACTTGGCATTTTTCATCCCTGCTGTGCGCTAAAAAGATCTAATTTGAACATCGTGCCACATTTATTCAGTTTTCTTTCATATTTGCTCCTGTTTGCAGAACGTCCTGGAAGGTTTGGCATTGAAGAACCACGAGATAAAGTACCTGAACTTGACAATAGCTGTGGTGCAGGCGGTGGTTCGCTATGAAGACGGACTCCACGCTCAGTCAGATTCTCGCAAGTGGGCGTACGCCGCCGGCTACTGAGGTCATAAACTCACCACTGATTATGCACGGAGCCTGTAGCGGCATGAGCTTTGTCACCAGTGCTACGAGCTGAGAGGTTAGAGACTTAATAAAGAACAAGGAAACAACGTTGACACCAATTGTTCTTTCATTAACATAGAACATGCTTCATGACACAACTCAGATAACAACACAGTGACTTTTGCTCTCTATGACCTTGAAACAAAGCGCCTCAGTCTGAAATTTATCCTGAATATTTAGTCTAATGTCCGACGCATTTATATGCAGCATCATTTCAAGTGATTAAGAAATGCACAAGCCATTAGAAGTTCAACCATCAGCAGGATTTTTTTAACAGCCTCAGTCACACATGTTTCCAACCCCTACCTGTTTATGAAGCACTTTGTAAATCATTAGCAGTGTCCAGCTGTTCATTTTGTTTTCCTTTAAAGATAACTCAAGCAAACAGAATAAACCAAAACAAAAGGAAAAACCTCAAATAATCATCTTTTAATCTTTTAAAACGTTAACATATTTCACCAGGATGTTTCATAGGTGACAGCAGACAAAGGGAGGACAGGTGTTACGGCCGCCGCCTCCCCGGTCCTATTAACTCTGGCCCCGGCCCACGGTAAAACGCATACGCAAACGCAATCGCAAAAAAGGCTTCCGTCCACACGCAATAGACACCTGAAAGTGTCTGTTCACACGAGACAGCTCCGTTTAGCTCCAAACGCTGGAAAAGCTGCAGTACATATGCCGAGCCTGCGCTGTAACTTCCTCCACAAAAGCAGCGAAGAAGCATGGTTGTCATGGCTGCACTTCTGTTTATTCTCCGCGGTGCGGGCCGAGGGAACCGGGCAGAGTTTTTCGCCGGTCAACGTGTGTTAAAGTTTAAATCTTCCGGACAAAATTATGAAAGTGCCGGTCAATGGTCTTCTTTGTTATTTATTGAGCTTTAAAACAAATGAATAACGACTCTATATAATAATATAATAAAATATACGGAGCCTCTCTTTTTCCTCCCTCTCTTCTGACAGTGTCAGTGTCTGTCTCATGCAGCAGCTGATCCAGTAATGAGTGACCCGACAGTAAAAATAAATATATTTATAACTAGTTTAGGTAGTTTGAGAGGTAATTAAAATAGCTAAGGGTGATGATCTGACTTGAAGTGTGTGTTTTGCTCCGTTCACCGCTGCATCACAGCGGGAGGAGCTGCAGGTGAGCAGAGCTGCGTGTCTCCGTCCTGTCAGATTAGACTTCACTCGCGTTTATATCCATATCGAGAGAAAGATAAATAATCTGATTTCAGTGTGCAGTTTACTTTGACACGGGGGTGAGCAGCAGAGGTGGGGAGAGGCGGGGCTATTGCGTCATCATTATCAGAAAATGATCGTATAGGGGCGATTACACGGAGCCGTTTGACCCGCCAGAGCGCTCCGTTTGCAGATCTATCCACCTTGGGACCTATGCTTGGGACCCGTTATCGTTTGCGGGATCCGTTTCTATCGTTTTGTTACGTCCTCGTGTAAATTAAAGGGCTATACGCAAGAGAAACTATGCGGATACAACCCGTTTCGTCCCCGTGGGGCCGGGGCCTCTGTCTGTGTTTATGCAAATGAGCTGTGCTGTTCCCTTGATGTCATTGGCTGTCCCGCCCTCGCCTCCGAAGAGGTGATTGGATCAACGTTCTCCAATCCCAGCACACATCCGGCGCACACCTTCCGGGGGAGGATTACAAAGGCCGGACTGTGATCATTCGGGAGGCTCTGTGATGTGGAACAGACGCCTCAAGCCTCTTGTTGTGTTTACTCAATTGCTTGACGAATTAGTGCCTTCTGTGTAAAGGCCCTGACACACCAGGCAGTCACCAGAGAACTCGCCGACACCCGACACCGACAGTTCCATCGACGAGTTCTCCTGCGTATTGGCCGTGTGTCGCACTGGAAATCACCGCAAAGACTTCAGCCGAGCACGTACGAACTGCGCATGCGTGAGTGGCAATAACTCTCCTTGCCAGCAGGCGGCGGTAGTGTGTATTCGTCATTCAAATAGGCAACAACCGGAAGACAGAGAAGAAGAACAGACTGATATAAACAAACAAATAGCATGTGCGTTCCATTTTCACTCTCGTCCATCGAAAACATGTTTTAGAATATAAAAATACATGAATGATGAAATGAGCACATAAAGTGCAGACATACTATAAAATCACAGTTAATAGACCTGCATCTGATGATCGCAGTGTTCTGGCGGGTGTGTAGTTTATTGAGTCAGCAATGTAATAATGGCCACTTCTTGCTAAATTTACGATGAGATGAAAAACCGGACTTGACCAAACAAATCACGGAGCTCTCAGCAGAGGACAGCCGGGGACACTCCCGCCGATATCAGAGATGTCCCTGCTATGTGTGGGAGGTAAGAGAGGACATTTAAGGGCTATGTTTGATGTCTTTAAGTATCACCTGCTGGTGTTTAGCTGCTGTCTTGTGCCTTAAATCGTTTGTTTACGTCCCTCACTTCCGTTTCGCTTCTCATTTGCTAGCTGAACAGCTGATCAGAGTGGTTTCTTGGCCCGATAGCTTGTGTCCGACACCCGGCCGATTCAACATGTTGAATCGGCCGGGTGTCGACCGTGAAAGGCCAAATAAGGCGTGTCACGGTCGAGGGTTCGGGACACACCAAATTGACTTTGGGCGACAAGGAACCCGTTTTCGCCCAACAACGCAAGACGGCCGATATCGGCCTGGTGTGTAGGGGCCTTTAGAGCTACACTGTTTAACAGCATGTTAAACTACTGCTTCTGTGTTTAGAGAGATATTGTAGTGTAATTGTGTAAGTAGTATCCAGGGTAGCTTAGCTGTTAGTGCCTGTCGATTAGTCGCAGCTGTGTTTCCTACAGCCTTTTCAGTTATTAATACGACGTTAAAAGTGAGGTTTTTGTTTCCCTTTTTGTGTACTATTCAATACTTTGTATAATCTTAGACTCTCTTTCGGAGTTCTCTTTCTGTTGGTTGTTGTCAACCGGTATTTTGGCCCTTTATTTTGTTACCACTATTCAGGGGCGGATCTACGGGGGGGAAAGCTGCCCCCCCACTGTAGAGCCTTGCCCCCCCAGCTGCCCCCCTAACTTTTGTTTCCCTAAAACTGTACTAAAACAAACCTACACTATTTCCACAAGCTTCTCAAGCAACAAAACAAGCATTACATTAGTTAAAGGTAGGTTAGGTAAGTTTGAGAAACCGGCTCGAGATCGCTAGAATTTGAAAATACACAACCGGAGAAAATCTGCCACTTCCTTATAGAGTCCCTCCTCCAACACACACGAACGCGCACATGACCAATGAGGGCACGAGATAAGTTTGTGCACAGATGGAAGGCTGACAGGCAGGTAGGCCATCCAGTTATTTTAGCCGGGCCGGATTGGTCGTACTTTTTACAGTATTACGGCTTCCACAGATGACATTTTTTTATGGATTTTTTTGTCAAAGAACTTAAGATATTCATTGCTATCGGGATGTTAAGAGCATTCCATGGAATATAACAAAAAGTGTATCTCGAGCCGGTTTCTCAAACTTACCTACCCTAGCTTTAAAAGTGAATCATTTTAAATATCATTTTAGGAGTGGCGTTCACAGACCGGCTCACACAGCTGCAGAGAGGGAACGAGCTGTCCCAGCACCTGAAGGCGGATCAGCTTCCCCTGGGAGCATTTCCCCTTCCACTAGTTTTGTTTTTACTAAGGACGAGAGCTTGAAACTAAATATTAATAAAACGCAGCCGTTTGAATCGATAGCGTTTAACAGACTGGCGCTGTTTGGGGCGTTACGTTACAAAATACTACACAGACAGCGCTAGCTGGGAGATCGATCACTTTGCTAAACTATGCGGTACTATTAAATTCACGTAAACTACACATCACAGCAATGAGGCCAGAGGCCTGTACTACGAAGCCGGATTTTCGCTTAGCCGGCTGACTTCAGGGAAAACTCGAGCTTTCCGGTCCTACGACGCTGGTTCTCTTTTTAGCGGGCTAGATCTCCATGGTAACTTATGCTGAGCGGCTAACCTCCTCGGGAGGAGGTTAGGTTGCAGGCTAAGAGATCAACTCGGTGAAAGCACCGCCTGCTGACCAATCAGAGCTCCGTGTGCGGAGTTTAAAGCTATCAAGTCATATTACAGGATAGAGGAAATACAGAAAAACTGCCGTTGCAGGAAAGACGGTCTGCAAAAATCAACTGACTGTGTGAACGTGAAAATTAATAGAATATCCCCTCCCATCTTCAGAGCAATCTGACTATTATAACATTAGCGTTAAGAAAGCTTACTTAAATATCTGCCACAACATAAGTAACCGGATCAGAGTAACATTAAGTACAGTCCGCGGCACTGTGAGTGCAGACGTCGATGTGTCTCATTATCATTCATATCATATCACATCATAATGTATCATATATTTCCTTATTTGAGTCAGCTTCTTGAGCCGTATCTGGCCGTGCAACACTCACAGTGTCACATACTGTATGCAGAAGTATTATTTTAAGCAACACATTAAGTTGACGAAACACTCGAGTCAAATTCTCCTAATTAAAGTCAGATCCACTCGTGTCTTAGACGGGGCAGTGATATCATAAACCTGTTAATGTACGCATTCAAACGCTTTTTCTTTTACCAGCTGTATTCACCTTGCAGGTGCAGCTATGTGGCTTTTATCCTGGATAAAGTGTTTAAGTCATGGATGTTTAAAGTTGAACTTCTTCATATTTGACTAATATTAAAGTTCACTTTTCATTCAGGAAGTATGACGCTGCGCTGTCAGTACGCTTGTCCATGTTTGAGATTGGTCGAATACTCCAAATACCACCCCTTTCATGTGAACGTGCACCTAACTAGATAGGACACGGCTGGCTTGAGCGATCCACTTGATAACCAGCGTCGTAGTACAGCTTAGCGAGAGTGCGTATGTTTTGGATTGGGCCAACCGGCTAACTCAAACATATCCAGGTTAGGAAAATCCGGCTTCGTAGTACAGGCCTCAGATCAATGAAACCAGGATACATCTTTTACCGTAAAAACTGGATCTAAACACAGCTGCCTGTGTGCGTTTGATAAATAGGCTACTTTCTGATGTTATATTTATGATATGCTACTTATCAGCTACATGGCCCTAAAGGCCCTGACACACCAGGCAGTCACCAGAGAACTCGCCGACGCCGACTGTTGCGTCGCCGTGTTCTCCTGCGTCTTGGCCATGTGTCGCACTGGAACACACCGCAAAGACTTCAGCCTTACCAGCAGGCGGCGGTAGTGTGTATTCGTCATTCAAAATAGGCAACAACCGGAAGACAGAGAAGAAGAACAGACAGCGTGATATAAACAAACAACAAATAGCGTGTGCGTTCCATTTTCACTGTCGTCCATCGAAAACATGTTTCGTGCGGTACTGGAGCTATCAGCCATTGGAGTGTTGCTTGTGGAAGACATTCTCAAGCAACAGTCTCTCAAGAGGCGGAAGCGAAGAATTAGGAGAAACCGCACTAAATGGGTGAAATCATGGATACTACAGCGAGAAGCTCATGGGGCTTTCCCGAACCTGTGTCGGGAGTTAAATGAAATGCCAGATTTCAGATATTTTCCTCAAGCTTTGGTAAAGTGTATTCTTTGAATGCAGATTTGGGTTCTGCCCGCTCTGTATTAATGTCATGTGGATTTTCCTGTCATGTTGACAGGTTATCATCATGTAGGCGTTGATAAAAGCTCATTCTAATGTTGTGTTATGTGTGTATGAAGGTACGAAATAAAGTTTTGCATTGCCTATCCTGCTATTTGTGTTTATTCTTTTAATCACACAGCGATAAGAAACAATAACAATGTGCCTACATAACTGTCAGTTGCATCCCTAGCATTAGTATTGGTTATAGTAACAGCTATAACATTAAAATACTTCTAGGCAGATTGGCAGTTTTACTATAATATAAAATACATGAATGATGAAATGAGCACATAAAGTGCAGACATACTATAAAATCACAGTTAATAGACCTGCATCTGATGATCGCAGTGTTCTGGCGGGTGTGTAGTTTATTGAGTCAGCAATGTAGTAATGTATGTAATGTAATAATGGCCACTTCTTGCTAAATTTACATTTCCATGTGATGCTTTTATCCGAGGCGACTCACAATAGGTAAATGAACAGCAGTAGACAGTATCTCATTCATGGGCGTAGGAAGCATCCTGAATGTGGGGGGGATATTTTTAACGGGGGTGTGGGGGCGAAAAAAAATATAGATTTCCTGTATTCTGGTGCATTTTAACAGGTGGTTTGATACTTTTATGTGGCTATACTAGCATGAGGAAAATGATGGGTACATTTTGTAATTTCAGTAGTAAAGAAAGGAAACATATTTGATTATTAATTCAGAGCTGTCTTTGAATTAATAAAAAGCAGTTTAAATGCCCATTTTTTGTACATTTATATACAACAATAAATATTTGTGAGTGCATTGAGAGATATTGTTGTGGAGAGTCATTTATATATAAATCGCAAAATACATTTGTGAATCCTTCTGTGAGCATTTATTAATATTGAGACTGATCTGACTCCATACGGATGTTAAGTTCACCTAGGAATGGTATCATTGACTTAAATGTTCAAATAAATGTTGCTCTTCTGTCTATATTGGTCATATGATGCCCCTTGACTGAAATGTTTCCTGTTCAATATCCCCACTGATTTCCTTAAAATCCTGGGATGAGAGTCCACATCACAATTTACTCTCAACTGTCATTTCCCTTTCATCACTCACCTCAGCAATGGACCTCTCTCCACTGTCCCTGTATTCTGCCTCTGACTCACTCTCAAGTGCCTAGATGTCAAGAGAGGTGGTGAAGTGATAATAAATACTGATAAATACTAGTAACCTGGCATTTCGATGCCTTTTCTCATCTAAACTATTCAGTATTTGTATCTCTCTATCATGACATAAAGACGAAACTCCTCTCCAGAAGTGAGACGCCGCCATCACTGTTAACTGATTAACTGCTACCAGCTGATGACTTACTTTCCTCTTCTTTGAAAAAAATGTTCTTATGTCCATGTTGTCTGGGGGAGAAAACATATCAAACCAAGAGATCGTCAGCTTTGATTTTCGCTGTATTAACCATTTCCTGAACATTTGGTGTGTGTGCCTTACCTCCGCTACCGGCATCGCTTCATACAACAGATCTGAGCTGTCCAACTATGACAACACTCCTTGAACATGCGCGCGCTATGTGAGAATCTGCCTTGGTACAAAGTAGCAGTGAAAACATGGTACGGAGTTTCATTGATTTGGGCATTCTCTCAATAAGCAAGTGGAATGGATTTCATTTGATAGTGAAGCACTGACACAGCGCTCTACAAAGTGCGGCGAGTGGATAGACCGATTCACGGACTTTCCGCATAGTAAAAGTGGGGGGGTCTAAACTAATCATTTGAAAAAGTGGGGGGGACTTGTCCCACCCTCATATAATGGCTGCGACGCCCATGGAGTCAGAGGCAGAATACAGGGACAGTGGAGAGAGGTCCATTGCTGAGGTGAGTGATGAAAGGGAAATGACAGTTGAGAGTAAATTGTGATGTGGACTCTCATCCCAGGATTTTAAAGAAATCAGTGGGGATATTGAACAGGAAACATTTCAGTCAAGGGGCATCATATGACCAATATAGACAGAAGAGCAACATTTATTTGAACATTTAAGTCAATGATACCATTCCTAGGTGAACTTAACATCCGTATGGAGTCAGATCAGTCTCAATATTAATAAATGCTCACAGAAGGATTCACAAATGTATTTTGCGATTTATATATAAATGACTCTCCACAACAATATCTCTCAATGCACTCACAAATATTTATTGTTGTATATAAATGTACAAAAAATGGGCATTTAAACTGCTTTTTATTAATTCAAAGACAGCTCTGAATTAATAATCAAATATGTTTCCTTTCTTTACTACTGAAATTACAAAATGTACCCATCATTTTCCTCATGCTAGTATAGCCACATAAAAGTATCAAACCACCTGTTAAAATGCACCAGAATACAGGAAATCTATATTTTTTTTCGCCCCCACACCCCCGTTAAAAATGTCCCCCCCACATTCAGGATGCTTCCTACGCCCATGACCCTACCCCTTTATGGAAAGCCAAATGTGCCATAATACGCATACATAGTTTCGCGCGAATATACGGGGAGGTCCGTATATTCGCGCGAAACTACGTGCGAATATACGGACCTCCCCGTATTTTCGCGCGGTTTTTAATATGATAATGAGCCCCTCCTTCTGATTTCCTTAGCCAATGAGTTCAAAGTGTCTTCAACCAATCAGTGAGGGGTAAAGCCAGACCAAAGCAATCTGTAGATGAAAAGTTCCTGACATTGTGAGGCTGTGCTGTAAATTGTACATTAATCCAGATTCAGGGGACTAAGTATTAATTTGCCTTTGAATATAATAAATATATCACCTTCATATAAATGTGTTATTCATGTGTAAAATGACAATGTGTAAATTAGAATTTGGAGTAAGTAAAATAGTTCTATCACTCTACTTTCACCACAGAAAAGTTACATCAGGACTGATTCATGACTTCATATTCTATACTGAGGTTCATGTGATGTGTACAAATACAAATTGAGCATTACAACTTTTTTTTGCTGAGCAACTATCTTTGTCTCCATCAAAGAAACTGCGCTAGCTGTTTGTATATGCTTATTTGTTTACCAATGTAATAGCACTTTTGGAGATAATAAGGAGCCTTTAGAATTTCTGAAATGAATGAACGGATGAAAAGAAACACGATGTGTGTCCTTGGAGATGCTTCAGAGTCCATACCGAGGAAAAAGAGGTGGTCAATTTCATCGGAGACTACGGATCCAGATGTTCAAGGTGCCCTGCTCTATAGCGTGGTCTATCCACCAGTTCTACTGGTCCTATTATTCTTATTCTTATTATTAACATCATCAACGAGGGACAGCTTGGTGTGATGCTTTCCTGGTTTTTGACCGGCTTTTTATCACTGCCGGCTCACCTGTCGGGAACACATGCCGGGGGGCTGAGTAAAAACTGAGAGTTAAATAGTGTATATCATTACAAACAGCAGAGGGCAGCATAGGACACGGAAAGGCCTCAGTGCGCCGCAAAGTAAGTGTTGTTATTATGTGTCTGCCGCAGACTTGGCATTCTGGCTTGAAAGGCAGCAACGTTCCCTCTGCTTCATTCATTTCTCCTGTTCAACAGGTTAGTAGTGTGTACAAAGATTATGTCATATTTCGATCTAAGAAGTGCGTTTGAAACTGTTTTATGTATAGTTTAATGTGTCATTCTGTGAGCTAGTTCGGCTCAACTACAGTGGCTAATGGCGTCCGCTAGCTTCTTTAGCACAGGCTATCGCTCCCTGAATAATGTAGGACTCAACTACTATGTTACTAGGTGTATGACTCCCGTGCACTAGTTTGGCTTACATTTCAAGTGTATTCTGCTTGTATAAATATGTGAAATGCTGGTCTGAGTTCATAATTGTTCATAGTATTGAAATGCTAATAGCGCTAATGCTATGCTAATATTGTGCCTATCAGTGTACACCAGAGCCAGGTTAAAGGGAGTACAGTCAACCGGGTTGTGTGTGTTATCACTGTATTATATACTGTAAATTAAGAAGGCTTTAATCCTTCATAAAAGTCATAATATGGCATGTGAATTTATTTCCATTTTTTATTAGAGACAAATACGTCATACAGTTATTTTGATTTGCTAAATGTAAAGGTATGTTTTTTTTCAGATTTCACAGCTGCCTGGGCCTAGTGGCCCACAGGCGGTGTTTATCCAGCAGCCAGAACCTTCATCTGTGCCGGCCCCCAGGTCAAGATCTACCGTGGTTCAAAGACCTCCACCACAGCCATCACCACCAAGGACCAGAGGACCAGCATCACTACAGCAGCCTCCACCTCCATCTGTGCCTGCCACAAGATTAAGATACCCCTCAGTACAAAGGCCTCCACCACAGCCATCACGATCAACCCAGCCAGCAAAGAAGTCTCGCCTAGCACACGTACCTCCCACACAGCCGTATATTCGCGCGAAACTATGTATGCGTATTATGGCACATTTGGCTTTCCATAGTAGAGGCTGGCTGTCACCGACTGAGAGTGGCGCGGCTTCACCAACAGAGGGCAGTGTAGGACTTCACTCTACAAACATCCTTACTGCAGACTTGCAACGGGCACTATCAGTTTCATCTCATCGCTGCGTCAGACAGAAGAGTGCGGCTCTGCAAACGGCCACAGGTTTGACTGTGTTACCTACAGGGTGTTGGACATTTTATATGTGTAACAAAAAAGCAGAGACTTGTTTAATATTGGTTTATTGTTTCATATTATTGGCCCATTGTTGTTTATGGCTTATTATTGTTACTAATGGTCAAATGAGGTTTTTCATCTGAGATTTCTATGCATAATATAAAGAGAGTTTTATTAGAGTAAATAGCAACACCATATCAGTATCTGGGTTAGACTTATAATAGTTTCACATAAGTGGTTTTTCTTTAAAGTGTCAGTGCACGGAGAACAATCACACAGTGGTGAATTAAGGGAACAAAGTGAGTTTCTTCAGTCTGAACTGACTAGGTTAAGTGAGCAACTAAAATCCCAAACTGATGATGCTGAAAAGGAAAGATTGTAGATGCTCATTGGTGATATTCATGCCAGCATTGAAATCCAGAAAGTAACAATGGAACCCACTTCAGTCACTTCCGAGTGTGCCAAACTCAGACAATCGTCAAGAGAGAGAACGTTAACCCCAAAAATGCTGGAGTTGAAGCAAAAGGAAGTATCTTAACTAGAGAGCAAACTTAATATGCAATATACACATTGGAAAGATCGAGTTAGAGACACACGCACCAAACTAAAGGATGAGTGCTCAGACAATGACTTGAGTGACATGATGGACACTGTTGAAGAGCAGGAGACAAGAGTTAAAGATGTGTATGACAAATTACGGTTCATTTCAGCACCTTCCACTAACATTAGAAGGAACATTGATTCCTGCATAGCTGTAACAGCAGACTTAATGGGGCTAATGAAGGTACGCATGCGTGAAGTCGGGCAAGAGGAGTTTGATGGTAAGGCAGAAAATGCAAGACTTCATATGGTGCTTGACCGAGACTATGCACAGTCAATATATAGTAAGTCCTCAGCCTCCAAAACTACGAATCGTAGTCACAGCTCAAGTCTTTCATCAGAATCACAATTAATGACCGTGAAAAGAGCAGACTGTGCTGCAGAGCTTGCTGCTAAAAAGGCTGAAATTGAGATGGAAGATGGAATTGCTGCACAAAGGCAAAAACTTAAACGACTGGAGAATCAGAGAGAGATTGAAATAATAGCTGCCAAACTAAAGGCATACTCTGAGGCTGACTCAAGTGAAAGCCATGACAAAGGTTCACCAGTGCACAGTGAGGTGTCCTACTCTTCTCAGGTACCTCATAAAGAGCTAAAAATAGAACAAACATGTGAGAACAGCAAAAAGATACAAACAAACAGTGCTAACAACAAACTATTGCTGACACAAGTCCTACATGACACAATGGTTCTCACCAGGCTTCCTGCACCTGAGCCTACAGTCTTCTCAGGAGACCCACTACATTTCATGGAGTGGAGCACAAGTTTCAAGACCTTGATAGAACGGCATTGCACAAATTCAGCAGACAGGTTGTTCTATCTACAAAAATACATCAGTGGAGAGGCGCAATCTGTGTTGGAAGGAAGCTTCTACAGAAAGGACGATGAAGCTTATTACCAAGCATGGAAAGCATTGAATGCACGATATGGCCACCCCTTTGTAATCCAGCAGGCCTTCAGAGAAAAACTGGCCCGAAATCGGCTCAAGAGAGTCTATCAAACTAAGACAATTCAGTGATTTTCTGACAGCATGCAGCAATGCTATGCCACACATCAAAGGCCTACTTCTACTCCTACTACTTTCTTCTTTGGGGTGGCAGTGGCTTAGTCTGTAGGGACTTGGTCTTGGAACCGAAGGGTCACCGGTTCACGTCCCGATCGGACCAAAAAAAGATGGAGTGAGCTGGTAGCTGGAGAGGTGCCAGTTCACCTCCAAAGCCACTGCCGAGGTACCCTTGAGCAAGGCACCTAACCTTGAAACTGCTCCCTTGGTGCCGGGTACCTGGCAGCCTCTCTGCTCTGCCACCTCTCCTATCTGCATGTGGTTGTGTGTGTGTGCATGTATATCCTCTGTGTTTGTGCATGTATATCCTCCCCTGTGTGTGTAATGTGTGTAAACACAACAGAGTGGGGAAAGAAATTTCCCTGTAAGGGATTAATAAAGTGTATCTTCTTCTTCTTCTACAAGTATTAAACGACTGTGAAGAGAACCAAAATATGCTCCAAAAACTCCCTGACTGGTTGACCTCTCGCTGGAACAGACAAGTCACGAAGCAGCTTCTACAAACAGAGGAATATCCTACATTCAAAGAGTTTGCCAAGTTTTTAGCCACAGAGGCAGAAATTGCATGCAATCCTATAACATCCTTTTATGCCTTGAAATCTAGTGAAGAGAGAACATCCAGAGATAAAAGGCGCACAAATGCTAGTGCATTCATAACAAATGTGACACCATCTGCTCAAGAAAGTACAGAGACTAATTACAGTGATGTCGAGAGCAGCTCAAAGTTTCTAACAGAGTAAATACAGCTAACACTTCATTGACATCAAGTCCAGTCACATGCCTGTGCTGTAGAGAAAGTCACTCCATCTACAAGTGTCCAATGTTTGCCAATAAGCCTAGGGAAGACAAGAGACAGTTCATACATGACAATAACCTATGCTTTGGCTGTTTTAGGAGAGGACACATTTCAAGGGACTGCAGGAATAAAGCTACTTGTGCAAGAGACCTCATCCAACACCACTTCATGAAGACCGTTCTGCTGCTGCAGACACATATTCTTCCTGTTGAATGTATTGATTTTACTAAGACTAAGTGCCTTACTCTTGGCTAAAGCGTAATGAAGTAAACGTAAAGTAATCCTAAAATTGAGGACACTGCAACTTTGCAGATTACAGATTGATCAAATCACCACTGTGAATGTTATACCTTAGCTGGATCTCTTATGATCCTAAGTTTTAAATGCTTTTGACTAGTGATTGCCTTAAAGCAAATCTTTAAGCTGCAAGCTGGTTTTGATTTTATAGTTTGATAAATGAGATTAACTAATGGTTTAAATGATAAAAGATATTAGTTTAAAACAAATATTTTGCTATTATGTATCTGTGTTTTATGTGTGTTCATTATTGTGCTTATTGACAAAAGATGCTCCAAACACTGATGAAAGATAATTTTTCCTATTATGATTGGCTGTACAGTATCAATCATTGTGATTGAATGTTTCAATCTTATTCTACTTTGTGATGTAATTAATGTAAGGGGAGACCACACTCAAATCTGAAGACGCCTATTGATTTAAGTATTGACCAAAATTATTATTAGACTAATGTTTTAAGGTTATCAAAAATGATAAAAAGAGAGTAACTGTTAAGGAATAATTCTTCTAGATATCTAACCTTTTGCTCTGTGACGTTTTATGATCTACTCTGACGTCTGTTATCTCCTTTAAGGAAAGGCATTGGTGCCATATGTGTTGTTACCAGTTTGTGACCGGTCAACTTGTCTGGCACGAATGGTAATTGTTGTGAGAACGCTGAGGTGCTTCTTTATCGGTGTTTGTGGACTCTAAGGTGTGAAATCTTTGAGGCCATAAGTGTCGGACGCAAGTGATTCAGTGTTCCCAGCTGTTTAGTCTACTCCTTCAGAGATGTTGATTACTCTATGTGAACCAGTTTAACATAGAGAGAGGCTCTTCAGAATTGACGTGGCAACTCTCCCGTGAAGTCAGACCCTCTGACTCGTGATTTGTGATGTGAATCCTCCGGCCGATACTCTGAATAAACCCATCAGTGTTTGACATCAAAAGCTCCAACTCTCACCGTGTCTCCTTCCTGAGTCGGTGACTCCCACTGCATTGCTACACAGAAGTTTCCCCCACACTTCCCATGCTATGCAAGCAGAAGAAAATATGTCTTCCCTCTCTTGCTGCTTGGACAAAAGCAATGGTGGGAGCACATCCATGATCGTGCCCGTTTGGATATCGTCAACCAACACACCTGAAAAAGAGACATTGGTTTATGCCCTATTGGATACTCAGAGTAGCAGCACATTTGTAGACCAAGAGGTTTGTGAGAATGCAGGGACACATTTAGAGCCGGTCAAGTTAAAGCTAACCACTATGATGGGAAAAGATTCCATTGTACAGAGTAACAGAGTAAGCGGTCTTAGAATTAGAGGGTTTTCCTCACAGAGCTTCATTAACTTGCCACCTACCTATACCAGAGATTTCATTCCCCTTGAACGTTCCTACATACCTACCTCTGAAACTGCCAAAAGGTGGAAACACCTGAAAAGCATAACCAAGGAGTTACCTGAGCTGATGGATTGTGAGGTCGGACTCTTAATAGGCTATGACTGCTCCAGAGCGCTGGTACCTCGGCAGGTCATAACTGGAGGTGATGATGAACCATATGCTGTCAAGACAGACCTAGGTTGGAGTATTGTTGGCAGCTCACCACAGGTAGCAAAGTCAAAAGAAGTAACAGGTCTGTGCCACTGTGTACATGTGAAGGAACTTCCTCCATTGACACCAACCATGGTCATTAGAGCCCTGGAATCAGACTTCAGGGATACGAATGCTAGAGAAGTGAGCATATCACAAGATGACATACAGTTCCTGCAAATACTCAATGAATCAATACATACAAATACAGAGGGAAACTTGGAAATGCCACTTCCCTTTAGGGTAGGCCCACAACTACTGAAGAACAAGCTACTGGCTCTCAAGCGACTGAACCATCTAAAAAGAAAGTTTGAGAAAAATCCAAAATTCAAGAAGGTTCTGGAGAAAAAGGATGACAAGAAGGACAAGACTGCAAAACCCAAGATGAAGGATGGCAAAGAGCAGCAGATGGACAAAATGGAGAAGACCGCAGAACAACTGCAGACACCCGACCAGCTAGAGAAGGAGGCTGATGTGGAGACAAAGACGTCCCCTGAGGTGGAAGACACCAAGAAAGAAGAGGCAGACAAAGCCAAGAAGACAGAAAAAGACGACAAGGTAGAAACACCAACGAAGAAGAGCGATAAAAAAGAGAAGGAGAAAGAGGCAGAAAAGGTGAAGGAGAAAGAGGACGAAATAGAGTGGCGAAGTCCCTCCCCTTCCGGTGGACCTCCATGGGACCTTATTTCGGAAAAATTATGTATTGAAGTCAATGGAGAGAGAAAGATTATCTTTCGATCCCGTTTGAATTGTGCCACGAATTACACATATGATGTTTGTCAATTTAAAAGATAATTTTGCAAGTCAAAAAAAAAAAAATGTGTCGTAAAACTGTGAAGTAACACATTTGTTTGTGTGAAACGCTCAATGAACTACATCTCTGGTCAACAACACACGTCACCAAGATGGCCGTCACTACTGTCTTGTCAACAAAACGATTGACTTCCCTCACTATCACCACAATGAAACACGTCCTGAAGAATGTCATGCAAAGCTGCCTGCCTGCCTTCCTTTGATTCTCTCTGAACTGCCTGGTCGTTTTAATGTTTAATGTCAACCATTTGTGCAGATAGCATGAAGTAGAGAAGATCGCTAGCGTTAGCGTTAGCATTTCTCCCCCGGGCTTAAATTGTGTATTATAGAATGATCACACCGGTGACAGTACTCTTCAAAGGGTTCACGAAATGTGACTACTACTCTTACTGTTTAACATTTTGGGTTGCTTAATGTTACTTCATGTTATAGATTATATCTATATGGCGCTGATCTTAGTGGAGGAAAACAATTGTGACATCACTTACGCGACTCTGGGATTCGTAGTCTTTCTAGTTACGTATTTTTCATAGTCTTATATTTCAACAGTTTTACGACAAACTGTGACTTTTTTGACATGGAAATTATTTTTTAAGATTGACAAACATCATATGTGTAATTCATGGCACAATTCAAACGGGATCGAAAGATAAGTTTTCTCTCCCCATTGACTTCAATGCATAATTTTTCCGAAATAAGGTCCCATTACCCGGAAGTAAGTGGGCGTGACTTCGCCACTCTATAAAGGGGGAAGAAAAGGTTAAAGCAGAGAAAGAGACCGACAAAGTGAAGGTGACAGAGGCAGAAAAGCTGGAAGAAAAAAGAAAGAAAGAGACAGAGAAAGTGGAGCCAATGCAACAGAAGGAAAAAGAGGATAACATGAATAAGGTTGAAGAATCACCAGATAGATTGGCAAAGACAGCGAAAGACGACAAGACAGAGAAAGTAGAGAAAGTAAAGGTGACAGAAGCAGTAGAGAGGAAAGTAGAAGTGACAGAGAATGTGGACAAAAATGAAAAGTCTAAAAACAGAGAAGAATGAGAAAACACAACACCAAGGAAGAGGACAGACCCTCAACGAACTGAGAGCAAATGGATATTGGATTGTTGGTGGTAGCAAAGTTGTGGCAAACCACATTAAGCAATGTGTTGTGTGCAGAAGAGCTCGCAGGCCAACAGAAACGCAAAAGATGGCGGATCTACCTGCTTACCGTGTTGACCCCTCTCCCCCATTCTCATACTGTGGAATGGATTGTTTTGGGCCATTTCACACAAAGCAAGGTCGTAAAGACCAAAAGAGATATGGACTCATATTCACCTGTTTCTCATCAAGATCAGTCCACGTAGAAATGTTGGAGGATCTAACAACTGATGCTTTCATAAACGCCTTGAGATGTTTCGTGGCTATCCGTGGAGCTGTAAGACAAATCAAATCCGATCAAGGGACATATTTTGTTGGTGCAAAAAATGAACTGACAAAGGCGTTGCAAGAAGTAGACAAGGACAGATTAACTACCTTCTTGGCTGAAAAACACTGACTTTTCTATGAATGTGCCAGAGGCCAGTCACATGGGAGGCGTTTGGGAGCGGCAGATCAGGACAGTTAAGAGCGTCCTGAATTGGGTTCTCTCTAAAAGTGCTGGAAGACTAGATGACGCTTCCTTGAGAAAATTTTTCTATGAAGCCATGTCAATCGTAAACAGTCGCCTACTCACCACTGACCACATTACAGATCCAAAAGGTTTAGAGCCACTTACCCCAAACCTCTGTTCCGCTGCCTCCACCAGGAAAGTTTGTGGCAGAAGATTTGTATGCCAGAAAAAGGTGGCGGAGAGTACAATATCTAGCAGAGCAATTCTGGAGTAGATGGAAGAAGGAGTATCTAACAAACATCACCCTCAGACAGTGCTGGCATTCTCCAAGACGAAATGTCAAAATAGGGGATATTGTCATTGTTAAAGAGGAAGAGCTTCCTCGAAATGAGTGGAGACTTGGCAGAGTGCTAGATGTTTGTAAAGATGAAGATGGACTAGTGTGAAAGGTCACAGTTCAAATAGGAAACAGGAAGCTTGGAAAGAAGGAAAAAAGATCAGTTAAACCATCCATTCTCGAACGTCCTATTCATAAATTAGTTGTACTTGTAGAAAACTACTAAGAGGTGTTCTAATGAAACCTTAGACATTTTTGAACACTTATCAGTGTGGGGAATTAAGGTACTTCACATATATTCCACCTTGGTTCTTGAAATGACTAGATTTTGTCAGGGTTGAGTAGCAGGCAGGACCCAAATGCAGATCTCCAAGAATATTCCTTTATTTCAAGGTACGAAGTAGAACACAGAACACTACCCTGTGACACACAGTCAAATACCAACAATGAACCAACAATGACAGACAGAAAAACCAGAACTAAAATACACACAAGACCAATCACACAAACAAGACACAGGTGAGGAGGGAGGAGAAAACACAGGGGCACCAGGTGAACACAATCGGGCAATCAGGCAGGACAGGGGTGAACACTTTTCAAAACAAAACAGGAAACAAAAGACAGAAAAATACAAGAAAAAACCCAACACAGACAGATCGTAACAGTACCCCCCCCTCAAGGGACGGATCCCAGACGTCCCAAAAAGTCCCAAAAAGTCCAAAACATTCCAGCAGGGTGGGTGGAGGGGGTCTGGAGGAGGGACGCACAACCAGGACCAACAGGGTGGGTGGAGGGGGTCTGGAGGAGGGACGCACAACCAGGACCAACAGGGTGGGTGGAGGGGGTCCGGAGGACGGGCCCGGAAGGGGTCCCGGGCGGACGGCCCGGGAGCAAGGCAGAGTCCAAAAAGGGGCGAAGGCCACAGCGGGCGAACTCGGGGACCCAGGCATGAGAGCGAAGGCAGTGGTTGGGAGAGTCAGGGGGCCGGGCTCGAGGGCGAAGACCACGGCTGGGGAACTCAAGGGGCCGGGCTCGAGGGCGAAGGCAGCGGCTGGAAGAGTCAGGGGGCCGGGCTCGAGGGCGAAGACCACGGCTGGGGAACTCAGGAGGCCGGGCTCGAGGGCGAAGACCGCGGCACTCAGGGGGCCGGGCTCGAGGGCGAACAAGAAGGCGTCTACGGGACAGCTCCGGAGGACGGGCAGGAAGGCGCCGACGGGACAGCTCCGGAGGCCGGGCAGGAAGGCGCCGACGGGACAACTCAGGGGGCCGGGCTCGAGGGCGAACAAGACGGCGTCTACGGGACAGCTCCGGAGGACGGGCAGGAAGGCGCCGACGGGACAGCTCCGGAGGCCGGGCAGGAAGGCGCCGACGGGACAACTCCGGAGGCCGGGCAGGAAGGCGCCGACGGGACAGCTCCGGAGGCCGGGCAGGAAGGCGCCGACGGGACAGCTCCGGAGGCCGGGCAGGAAGGCGCCGACGGGACAGCTCCGGAGGACGGGCAGGAAGGCGCCGACGGGGCAGCTCCGGAGGCCGGGCAGGAAGGCGCCGACGGGACAGCTCCGGAGGCCGGGCAGGCAGGCGCTGACGGGACAGCTCCGGAGGCCGGGCAGGAAGGTGCCGACGGGACAGCTCCGGAGGCCGGGCAGGAAGGCGCCGACGGGACAGCTCCGGAGGCCGGGCAGGAAGGCGCCGACGGGACAGCTCCGGAGGCCGGGCAGGACCCAGTATCGGCCGGACAGGAACCGGAGCCGACGGGACAGGCGTAGACGGGATCCTGAACATGACATGGGCTGGTGTCAATGGGACCCCGGATGGAGCAAGGGCTGGTGTCGACTGGACCCCCAACGGAACAGGACACAGAGTTGGCAGGACCCCCGGCGGGACAGGTGTCGGCGGGACCCCCAACAGGACAGGATCTGGTGTTGGCAGGAAATCCGGCGGAGCAGGTGTCGGCGGGACCCCCAACGGGACAGGACAAGGGGTTGGCAGGACCCACAGCGGAACAGGTGTCGGCAGGACCTCCAACGATACTGGACGTGGAGTTGGCAGGACCCTCGGCAGGAGAGTTGTCGGCGGGACCCCCAACGGGACAGGACATGGAGTTGGCAAGACCCCCGGCAGGAGAGTTGTCGGCGGGACCCCCAACGGGACAGGACAAAGGATTGGCAAGACCCCCGGCAGAAGAGTAGTCGGCGAGATCCCCAACGGAACAGGACATGGAGTTGGCAAGACCCCCGGCAGGAGAGTTGTCTGCGGGACCCCCAACGGGACAGGACATAGGATTGGCAAGACCCCCGGCAGAAGAGTAGTCGGCGGGACCCCCAATGGGACAGGACGCGGAGTTGGCAAGACCCCCGGCAGGAGAGTAGTCGGCGGGACCTCCAACAGCACTGGACATAGGGTTGGCAAGACCCCCGGCAGAAGAGTAGTCGGCGGGACCTCCAACGGCACCGGACACAGGACCGGCAGGACCCCCGGCAGAAGAGCAGTCGGCGGGACAGGACATGGAGTTGGCAAGACCCCCGGCAGGAGAGTAGTCGGCGGGACCTCCAACAGCACAGGACATAGGGTTGGCAGGACCCCCGGCAGAAGAGTAGTCGGCGGGACCTCCAACATCACAGGACATAGGGTTGGCAAGACCCCCGGCAGGAGAGTAGTCGGCGGGACCTCCAACGGTACAGGACATGGGGTAGGCGTCGGCCGTAGAGCCAACAGGACACGGGGGGCTGGCGTCGGCCGGAGAGCCAACAGGAGACGGGGTGCTGGAGTCGGCCGGACCACCGACAGGACACGAGGGGCTGGAGTGGGCCGAACCACTGACAAAACACGGGGTGCTGGAGTCGGCCGGACCACCGACAGGACACTAGGTGCTGGAGTCGGCCGGACCACCGACAGGACACGAGGTGCTGAGTCGGCCGGACCACCGACAGGACACGGGGTGCTGGAGTCGGCCGGACCACCGACAGGACACGAGGTGCTGGAGTCGGCCGGACCACCGACAGGACACGGGGTGCTGGAGTCGGCCGGACCACCGACAGGAGACGGGGTGCTGGAGTCGGCCGGACCACCGACAGGACACGGGGTGCTGGAGTCGGCCGGACCACCGACAGGAGACGGGGTGCTGGAGTCGGCCGGACCACCGACAGGACACGAGGTGCTGGAGTCGGCCGGACCACCGACAGGACACGGGGTGCTGGAGTCGGCCGGACCACCGACAGGAGACGGGGTGCTGGAGTCGGCCGGACCACCGACAGGAGACGGGGTGCTGGAGTCGGCCGGACCACCGACAGGACACGAGGTGCTGGAGTCGGCCGGACCACCGACAGGAGACGGGGTGCTGGAGTCGGCCGGATCACCGACAGGAGACGGGGTGCTGGAGTCGGCCGGACCACCGACAGGACACGAGGTGCTGGAGTCGGCCGGACCACCGACAGGACACGAGGTGCTGGAGTCGGCCGGACCACCGACAGGAGACGGGGTGCTGGAGTCGGCCGGACCACCGACAGGACACGAGGGGCTGGAGGAGGCAGGAAATGCAGCAGCAGACGTCAAAGTCGAGACCCGAGCAGCGAGGCCCGGGAAGCATAGAGCCAAGGACCGCTGGCTTTCCTCAAAGTCTCGCCACGCCTGCTCATGTTCCTGTGAAATGGCGTGCTGGAACGGAACAGAGGGCGGAACCATGGCTGTCGGGGCCAGAACTGGGGCTGGAACCATGGCTGCATGGGCCGGTTCTGGAGCCGGAACCATGGCTGTTGGGGCCAGAACTGGGGCTGGAACCATGGCTGTGTGGGCCGGTTCTGGAGACGGAACCATGGCTGCTGGGGCCTGTACTGGAGCCCAAAGCATGGCTTCTGGGGGTCGGGCTGCTAGCCTGGACTTGCGACTCCTTCTCCTAGGAGCCTTTTGGAGGCTCCGTGGACCTCCAAAAGCCAGACGAGTGCCCGCGAACGGCTCCTGGACAGGAGCAGGAAATGGGGAAGAAGCAGGGGTTGACTTCAGACGGAACACACCGAGATGTATGGTGTTAGGTTGGGAGTTGGGAGGCAGGGGGCTAGCATGCCTGGGGCTAGCAGGCCGGGAATCACACGTCGAGAGGAAATCCAAAATCCAGTCAGGTAAGAACTTAACTAGAGATGGATCCCCTGTTGCCATCTGGTGAGCCTCTGCCAGAGCAGCCTCTCTCTGCTGAACACTGGACGCTCCCCTCCACCTACTATAGCAGCAAGCCAAAGAAAAGGTAAAATGTTGTAATTCCACCTCAAATGGATCTGCTGGGCCCATTTCTGGTTGGTTCATTCTGTCAGGGTTGAGTAGCAGGCAGGACCCAAATGCAGATCTCCAAGAATATTCCTTTATTTCAAGGTACGAAGTAGAACACAGAACACTACCCTGTGACACACAGTCAAATACCAACAATGAACCAACAATGACAGACAGAAAAACCAGAACTAAAATACACACAAGACCAATCACACAAACAAGACACAGGTGAGGAGGGAGGAGAAAACACAGGGGCACCAGGTGAACACAATCGGGCAATCAGGCAGGACAGGGGTGAACACTTTTCAAAACAAAACAGGAAACAAAAGACAGAAAAAGACAAGAAAAAACCCAACACAGACAGATCGTAACAGATTTATTCACATGTAAGGTTTCATAAATCATAGTAATTTGGTGGGAGTGTAACGTCTGAGAAGTGTTTATATTTGGATGTTCATTTGTGTGTCTTATCAATTTATGATTTAGTAAATGTGAGTGTAATTAGACAATTGTAAAATGTAGAGTATTATCTGGATAGCGAAATGTAGAATGGTTCACATTTGGGATGTGCTCGGTGAGTCGCATGACCACAGTCAGGTCAGAAGGCATTGCCATAGCAACGCATGCCGTTGGCATAATCTACAGGGTTCAAGAGGCGCACACGGTAAATGTTTCTCTTTTGTGATATGTGTGTTAATATTTAGTGTGTGCTTTGATTTTGCTAATGTGTTAGGTGTTACGATTTAATGTAAACTTTCAACTGTTCATTTCTTATAGTTTACACGTTGTCTTCGGAGAATGAGAGCGAGAGGGAGAGAATAAACCGTCAAAAAGACATCAGTATGTTCGTGGCCTTATTTATTGGACCGGTGTAGCTACACACCGTCTTATTTTACTTTCTCAGGACTTGAAACTGTTTTTTGGGGGCAAACCCCCACAAAGAAGAAAAATGTTATACACACGTAAAGTCATCATCTTAACAGTTTGTTATGCTCATCGAGTCATCCGTGAGCAGAGCATCAAGTTGGCATGCCTATAACTTGGGTTGCATTCGAATAGTCCATTTAGCTTAGGAACCTTCCTAACGGAGTGAAATGACCCGGAAGTCCCTCAGTGGCAGCCATGATAAGTGCCGTTCGAATTCTCTAAATTAAAAGGAAAGGAGGTTTCAAACTTCCTTTATAACCTCCTTTAGCCTAGGAACCACTGGACCTCCCTAACCGAAAGGAGAGGAGAAAATGCTGCCCCACAATGCCTTGCGGCCGCAGCATTTGCCGTCACACAACAGTCGGCCGTTCACGGAAACAACCGATTATGAACGAGAAATGATATCATGAAAGTTACGGTGCTTATTAAGCATTTTAAAACGTATGTGGTAAGTTGCCAAAGTGCTTTGTTTTGAACGTTCATCAGTATTATAATCAAAAAGAGAAATATGAACGTTAGTTTTTACTGAAATGATCAAATAAAGTCAACATTTCACAGTCTTTACTGAGCTGTGTGGGGTTTGTTCAACTTTTAAAAGATGTTTGAATGGTGATATACACAGTGATAGATGTTAAGGACTAACGTTTATAATAAATACATTTGTATTGATTTTAAGATCTTTTCACACAATCATACGTATTGGGATCATTTGTATTAATGTGGACCGGAGGGAGAGGGTGACGAGCATAAGTTTCACTTTCCTTTTTTATTTCAATTCCAACTTTGGTCATGAAGAATATGTTTCTCTGTTGTCCCCGTTCATAAAGCATAAAACAACAGCATCAGAGCACGGTGCAGAGTCTCTAGATGAGTTTACAGTAGTCCCTCGTTCTTATTAAACATCCATGTTGTAGTCCGCTGTATAGAAAACTGTAGTTTCCATAGTTTCCCCACAGCAGCAGGCGCACATTTATGACCGCTGCTGGCGCATCATAAACACGTCGGATAGTGAAAGTGCAGTCGGATTCTCTAAAGTGCCGCAGTCTCTTCTCCTAAATCCTTTTGAATTCTCCTATCCACTATCCCTTAACCCCATGACGTTTCACTCCGAGGTCAAGGAATAGACGATAGGGTTAGAACTTAGGAGCTGTTTTTTTGGAGTATTTGAACGCAACCCAGGGGTGCACATAACTGGTAGGTACGCATGCGCGGCAACAATCTGAAATGCGTACCCTCACTTGTGTCACAAAGCGCATTTGCGTGGTACCGACGTACTTGTGAAGCTTTTCCAGAAGGCGGTTAGATCACCGGACGACAGAGTCGGTCTCCGTGTGCACAGACAGGGCTGCTATTAACGTCGGTCTGTACAGCAGCACTGCGCTAAAACAGCTGATCACAACGTCACAAAGCTCTGTACTCCACTCCCCCCCCCCCCCCCTTGACATTCGCGAAACTCTGTACTCCAAAATAAGCTGTCAATCAGTTGAATTTTGCAAAATGTGTGTGTGTGTGTGTGTGTGTGTGTGTGTGTGTGTGTGTGTGTGTGTGTGTGTGTGTGTGTGTGTGTGTGTGTGTGATGTGGTATAGTATATTCCAGTGGATTTATGGTCACCCAGCGCTAGCATTAATACAGAGACTGGAGGAATATGGCTTTACTTGGCACAGTCTGCATGCTGAAGAAAACATTTGTTTTTGGGTTTTCTTTGTCTTCAAATACATACTTACATGATTGTGACGAGCATAATATTTGTTCCCCGCCCAACTGCACATATTTTGTTAGACTTTAACAAACTTTTTATGCAGAATTCTCTACATACAGATCACCATAAAAGATGAGTGTGCTTTAGATAAAGAACCACAGTGTGTAGTTGGTTGGACAAAGTGTATTGTACTATAAGTGAAGTGTGTGTGCCATTTGGTGCAAAGGTTAGGTTTTGTTAAGTCTTTATGTAGTTTTGAGTGCAGTGCTTCATTGTGCAAGATATATGAGGTGTTTTGCACTTTGGGTGTGTGGATTTGTGAATTGTGTTAAGTGTTTTGACAAAATGTTGTTTTGTTTTAGCAATTGAAAAAAACTGTAAAGAAATCCTCCGGTCAAACGTCCTAAAGTGTTTATTCTACAAATCTAATTTTGTAGAATAAACAAAGAAAGACAAATCCTGGCTTTAATTTGTAAATGCAAAAGTTTCCATAAAAACTGAACAAAGATCAGAAAACATGTGGCTTATAAAATGGCTTAACATTTCTTCAAAATGTATTTATTCTGTTGATAATACAATATTATTTTATTTTGTGATGTGTAAATCTGGTTTGCTTTGTTTCAGATGTAACAAAATGCAGCTCTCTGCAGCTGCCTTTGCATACACTGACAGGTTTCATTTATACAAATGTTTGCTTCCTGACAGGTATTTCATAAAGCATTTATTGTTCCTGCGCTACAAACATGACAAAGAAAACAGTAAGTTTGGCCCTGACCATGCTGCTGTTAGTGTCAGTCGCCACATTCTTGGGGGTCTTCTATGGTGTGGGGAAAAGGAAGATACCGGCTGAGCATGTGTACCAGAAGGCAGCGGTGGCAGCAGACGCTGGGCCGTGTTCAGAGGTCGGCAGGTGAGAGCGCACACACTCGAACATCCTGAACGGCAGACATGTTGCTCTTCTGTACTCACACATGCATAAACACAGGCATGAAAACTGCTTGCACATCACCTTGCAAATCCATGTGAACATGTTTTATTCTTTTCCAACAAAGGGTCTTAATGCTATTTGGGGTTTTCCCTTTGTCATGTGCATGTAAATGGTCTGCAAAGGCAAACATCCCAGAGTTCCCTCCAGAGGGAGTTTCTCTCCCACACACTCCCCCCTTGCCTAAAATGCCTCCATTGGACTCCTTTGTTTACTTCAGTAACATAATGACATCACTATGTAACACACGCACTTCTATTGGCTAGCATTTATCTCAGACAGAAGGTGAAATGTGGTGCTGCAGCACAGGCAGTATGAGAAGAATAAAGCACTTTTTGAACATTAAAGCATGTAAACATGTCGCAGTAGAGGCACAACATACAAATGTCAGCCTGAAAAGGACCATATGCCCTCTTTAAAGTCTTTACTGTCCTCTTTAAAGTCTTTACTGTCCTCTTTAAGGTCTTTACTGTCCTCTTTAAAGTCTTTACTGTCCTCTTTAAGGTCTTTACTGTCCTCTTTAAAGTCTTTACTGTCTTCTTTTAGTGCAAAAACTAATCCTCCACCCCTTCCCTTCTTGTGTTTTAATTAATTTTACCACAGAGACATACTGATGAAAGGGGGCTCTGCAGTAGATGCCTCTATAGCTGCTTTACTGTGTGTTGGACTTATGAACGCTCAAAGTATGGGCATCGGAGGAGGACTCTTCCTAACCATCTACAACGCCACAACTGGTACAACTTTACTAAGACATGCCTCACCACCACTAAAGCTTCTTCTGTTTCCTTAATCACTGAAGCTGCAAACTCATACCATTTGCTCATCATCTTAATCCTAAATGTAATTCCTGATTTGTGACGTACATAGGACTGGTTGAGACGATTGACGCCAGGGAGACGGCTCCACGCAATGCAACGCAGGACATGTTTGGGAACAGTAACGATTTATCCCTGGAGGGTAATGTTTAACCGGTGCTATCAGACGTAGAAAAGAGCTGGCGGAAGTTTCAGTTAATATTATGAAAGACCTAATAGTGACAGACAAAAGAGAAAGTGCACTTACACATCTGTAGAATTCAGTCTTCTTGACTGCAAATTAATTTCTTAAAAAAATAAAAAATCAGTTGCAAACAAATGTAAAATAGTTACAGTAGGGGAAGAATCACATTTGTATGACCTTAAAGGGTTTAGCCCATTCTATACTAATTTACCAGCACTTGCAATGGTTTGACTTGTTTGAAATGAATATATCTGCATTTTCCTTGTTCTGAGGAGTTTGTAACTATAGTGTTTATTGCACTTATTGTAAGTTGCTTTGGATAAAAGTGTCAGCTAAATGTAATGTGTGTAATATTTGAGAGCTCCAAACCCAGGAAAAACCACAACAGTTTGGGTCTTCCAGGTCAAATCCCACAGTAGTATTTTTACCAGTGCCCTACAAATTGTCCAAATAACTTATGAGGCAATAATCTAAATCTTAATTTCCATGGTCGGTAGGAGGGTTGTCTGTTGCTGTACCTGGAGTGATTCGAGGTTTTGAAATGGCGCACAAACGACACGGCAAACTGCCTTGGAGGGACTTGTTCCAGCCGAGCATTGCTCTTGCAGTAAATGGTTTTCCTTTGGGCAGGGCACTCGCCTCTGCTCTGTCCAGCAAAAGGGAAACCATCAGAAAGGACACAGCTCTTTGGTGAGAGGCAACCGAAGAAGCCTTGTATCATTTTATGATAACCTAAATTTAAAGCATGCTATATTAAAATCTGCATCTTTATTGTTCTCCTTTTCAGTGAAGTGTTTTGTGGGGGAAATGGTGACATCCTGAAAGAGAATGACAACATCACATTTACCAAGCTTGCAGAAACGTACAGGAAGATAGCAGAGGAGGGTCCTAATGCTTTCTACCATGGACCACTGGCCCAGAGCCTTGTGGATGATATTCAGGCAGCAGGTAGTATTCTTATTTTTTATTTATTTTGGGATATTGTTGATATATATAAATATATTGAATCATATTGGTTTAGACATGCTGATGTCATTGTTAGAATAAAATGCATGATAGCAGTAGCAAGTTTCCACTTTTGTCCTACATAGTAAAACAGTTTAAATCGTTTTTTAATTTATTTTACAATCTAAAAAAGGATTTCTGCAGATGATATCATTCCTCCCTACCCACAGAGCAAAGTAATCTCACACACAAGGACATTATGGTTATCATCCTTACTGCCAAGTTTAACCCTTATCACTGAAATTCATTTGCTTAAAAGGCTTCAGGAGATATAATAACATATGCTAACATGCACCTCTCTTGGCACAGCTCATTTCCATTTAAGGATGATTTGTTTTTCCAGCCGTGTCTTAGTGTGCATTCACTGTGTGTGTCAATCCGTGTTTAGGCGGCATCATCACAATGGAGGATCTGAAGGATTATGTGCCTGTCTTGGACGAGAACCCTTTAAGGGTGGATGTGGGGGAGTACAACATGGCTGTTCCCAATGCCCCCGCTAGCGGCCCTGTGCTCTCACTGATATTAAACATCTTGAATGGTAAGCCTTGATACTTTGTCCAAAAACGTCCTGAGTGGGAGTCCTTCACTTTACCAGTCACTCTCTCAGACTCCACTGAGGGCATGTGGCTCTACTGTACAGTACATCTACTAAATAAAAGCAATGTTGACTTTAAGTTAGCTAACTGGGTATCTAAAGCATGCACTATTATAATATGTCATGAATCATGAGATGTAGCACTGAAACACTCTTTATTTCTCATATTAAATCAGGCAGAAGATGTGTGAAACTGTTATCATGCTGCAAAAACTCCTGTCAAACTGTCAATGTTTGTATGTTTTTACCGCGACCATAATTATTCCCGTCGTACATAAATTCATGGCTCTCACATATTTTCCCAGCCTAAAACAACAGTCAGATACCGATTTGAGCATTGAAGCAAATGTTGCCATTTCTTAAAATTCATACTGGTCATTAAAATGTCTTTTTGAAATGCTTTTTCAATGAGGGATGCTTGTAATGAAAGTGCGTTAGAAAGCACATACACTGTGGAATAAAGTTTGCACAGAGTATTGTGGATTTTGTCCCTCATCCCTTTTAAAAATCACATTGAAAATGATCTTTTGAAGACCAGTATAACCAGTATGAACTATAACATGACAACCTCATTTAGGAACCTGACCATTCTTTGAGGACAGACTTGGAACATATTGAACCTTTCCTTTCTCGATCGAAAAAACGGAACCTACAAAGGCACTTAAACTCACTCATAACTCCCTTATTACTTATCCTAGATGCACAGCCAACCACTCGTTTTTGGTGTCCTGGAGACACTGAATCTGTGTAAAAAACCTCAACACTCAGTGATAAACATTCGCGACGCTATAAACGAAAGCGTACATCATCACATGTGGAGCTAAGTAGCTAAAAAATGTAAATATGGCTTACCTTGGTCAAAAGTGGTCTTCAATGGCATTAAAACGATAAAAAAACGATGCTGCAGTTAATCCATAGGTTCAACCTATGTGTCTGTGCCTTCTTTGAAATTATTTCTGATAATCCATAAGCAATACAACTGCGTTTTAGTTTCCAAACTCCAGAAGGAGACATTCCTCCACTTTGGTTTCGTTTTCCACACGCGAAGCGCCCACATTTTTTCTTTACAACGTGTGTGGGTCTGTGCCTCCCCCTTCGATTCTATTGGCTCTAACGGTCACAAGGGTATGTCAACCAACCAAATCAACCAAGGGGGGCCAGAGATAGGTCAAATCCACCCAAATGACCCCAGAAGTGGGGATTTTTGGCTAAATCTCTCTAAAAAGGTCAAATTTAACTTGTTTTGCATCAATCTTGATACAGGGTACTTATTATATGTTGTACTTTGGATTCCTAAAGCTTTTAGTCTACTAACCCATCATCCAAGGGTAGTTTTCACTATCTGTAAAAAATAATTTTTGGACGGACACTATAATTTACAGTTTTTTACTATGTAAAATCTGAATTTTCTTTAAAATAAAAAACATTTATATTGATTCTGACACTTCCACATCCAACTCACAGGTTTATTATTACTTTGAGAACAAAGATTATTAATTTAACCCTTTTAGAAGGGAAGATATGGTCATTTGTTCTGGGAATGTCATTTTCGAGCCTGAGACCTGAAAAACAGGCTCAGAGTGGAACAGGTTAATGGCTTTACTGACCCCAGCCTTTCATCCAGCAGCACCAGCCATATTGAAATATGTGCTTCTGGGCAAAATATTAAAAGTTATTGGATGGCTTGCCATTACATTTAGTACAGACATTCATGCAGGGCGGTCATTAGGGCTCAATTCATTATGGTGATTTACTCGGCTGCAAGGGTAATTTTGAACACTTACACTTTGATTTTTGTATGAGTTATTCACAAGAAAGGGAATAAGCATATTTCCTAAAATCAAAGTCAAGTCAAAGTATTTATTTTACAAAAGATGTGATGGATCAGAACAACTTTATATGATGTGTTATTGTTTTGATGGAAGAACGCACTGACAAACATACTTTGTCTTTTAGGTATGAGGACTTAGATTGTTGATGCTTCAACAATAACAGATGGTGTCTCGAAAACAGATAAACCAATAAGCTACAGAAACAATATCTCGTTACTTCCTCCAATTTAGAGAATGAAGTTAAAACACCTGAGGGAATGACTGTGTAACCCTGACAGAAGGGCTTTTGTTTGATGGAAGTTATTAAGATCCAAAGATAATTGTGGTCTGTGTAATCACACCTGAGAGTGTGATCAGCAAAGTTTATGAGCATGTTGCTAATCTAATCATCGCTAACTTGGTCCATCATCATTTCCATCAAATAATCATAAATCATATCTGGCTGGTTTTACTTTCTCTTATGTTGGCTGTTCATTGCAGAGAACTATCCATGTTGAGCACTGTCTCAAAACTTCTGTCTAAAGTAATTAATCTCTGTGAACCTTTCCTTTCCTCTGACCGGCCACCCACACACGGCGGCCCCCTGCCTCACACGCTAACACTAATCTTACCTCTAATTGGACACAGTCCATGTGGTGGAAGCTCCACGGACACATTTCAGTGCCTTCCCAAAACGTTCATCCCGCTGATTTACTGTGACTCCTGCCTCTGTCTGACAGCTGAAACCCATCAAACTAAAAGTCTCTCTTCCCTCAGCCTCTCCTCCTGTTCCCCCTGCGGCTGTCAGCTCAGGGTAATACCCATAGTCTGGTCACAGCGGCTTTTAGACTAAATAAAAACACAGGAACAGAAACGGCTGGGTCAAATGCATTATAGCTGTCTCCTCTCCTATACCTGAACAGCATCTGAATGGAGACAGATGAGTGAAGCTGTGAAGTAAACGTGTGACTGATGATTGTTTCATTTTCTACAGGGTACAACTTCACCGCAGAAAGCGTGTCAAGCACAGAGAAGAAGATCCTAACCTACCATCGCATCGTGGAGGCTTTTCGTTTTGCGTATGCAAAGAGGACCTTACTTGGGGATCCAAAGTTTCTCAACATCACAGATGTAAGGTCTTGGTATCTGCTTAAAACAGTTAAAGGGTTGGTTTTAGGTTCTGTGGTAATTTAGTGTATTTCCCCTCTTGGCTAATCGGGTTGTGATGACCCCCTTGCTTCAGAGCTTACAGTAGGTGGGGAATTGCACACCAAGGTTATTGTGATCCTCTACTTAATGAAGACTTAATTTCAGCAGATATTGTCAGTCAGGAACTCTTGTCTTTAAGCCCTGTTGAGACCTCTTTGCTGTCTTTGATTTACTGGGATTTCTGAAACCTATAGTATAGTGACATTTAAATGACACCTTTCTCCAAGGAACCATGGCAGATTTTAGTTATGTTCATGAGCTTATGCTTGCCTAATGATCACCTAATGCCACAAGCTTTATTTTGTTTTTGCTTTATCTTTCTTTAAAAAACCCTCTCATGCATATTTCACGTAAATTAAAGAGGTGTGTGTTTATTATTTAAAAGGCATTTTTTAAAATTATTATAGAGGCATTTTATTATAATTTAGAATACTTTGGTAATTATTATTTAGGATAGTGTTTGCTCCTGTTATATTATATACTAATCAAAGTTACACCTCTACCGACTAGTAGAATGAAGAGCAATTCCTCTTCGAAAAGTCTGTGAATCTCTGCTACTTAATCCCATGCACATGAGTGACCAGACTTTTCCTGTCATGGATAAGCAGGAACAATGGTCAACTATCCAGCACATAAATCAGTACTTACTGCAAAAAACCACACTAAGTAATACTTTTGGCCTATGAATTATTTTCGTGTCCCTCTTTCTCTTCCAAAGCTCATCAAGAATATGATTTCAAGTTCTTATGCCTTTGACCTCCGTGAGAAGATCACAGATGACACCACACACCACATGGACTATTACGAGCCAGAGTTTTACATTCCTGATGACCACGGGACCTCTCACCTCTCGGTGATCGCAGAAGATGGAAGCGCTGTGGCCGCCACCAGCACCATGAACCTACAGTATGACCTCCTAACTGACCTTTACAAATCTCTTGTCCACCAATGTTGGTTTATGTGTCATGTTCCTTTAACAGTTAATGTTTTCATGCAGTTTCGGCTCCAAGGTAATGTCAAGATCAACAGGGATACTTCTCAACAATGAGATGGACGACTTCAGCTCTCCGCTCATCACAAACGGCTTCGGAGTGCGTCCTTCATCCAACAACTTCATCAGACCAGGTCAGAACAAAACACACACACTCACACAGAAATGCTCTTAAACCAGTAGTTTTAATATACATAGACTGGCTGTTGGACAGTAGCGTACACAGAGGTCGATCTGTTCTTCTCTACACTGTGCATTATGTTTTTAAATAATGTTTGTCTTTGGATTAATACAAAAGAAATGTGGATCAAATGTTTCCACCCCTCTCTGGAAGGTCTTATCTTTTATTATTTTAGTATATTCAATCCAAGTATATCTTTATGGGTTTCAAGTTTATTAATCTGGAATACAATGTGGAATAGATTCAAAACATACAACATACAACTTGTTTTTAAATAGATATTTGATGTAGTTACATACACATTATTTTAATAATGTTTAACATAAACCAATAAAATACTTAAACTTATATATAATGTAATTTATTTTTAAAGGAAAAAGGCCATTGTCTTCCATGTGTCCGACTATCCTCTTTGACAAAAACAACAAAGTTAAGATGGTGGTCGGAGGCTCAGGAGGAACGAAAATCACAACTTCTATCGCTCAGGTAAAATTGCAAGAAGTTAAATCAATGAGTTGCATTAATTCAACTATTTAATTACTCTGTTGGGTTATAATTGTCTAAAATCTTTGTTGTTTTGAAGGTGATTCTAAATGCACTGTTCTTTGACTATGATCTGAAAAAAGCTGTGTCGGGGCCGAGGCTCCACAACCAGCTGGATCCCAACGCCACTGAAGCAGAACCAGACTTTGACAAAGTGAGTGTCACAAAAACAACACTGACGTATGTGAGTGTGTGGGGAGACAATCCCTCACACAAAAGCCCAGCTAACATAAAGCCCTTCTAACTTCTTAACCAAGAATGTCTTCATTATTTCTACCTTCAGGGGTGTGAAGAATGGAGACAAATATTTCAGCAATTTGTGGTGGTAACGGGCTATTTGTGGTCTGTCTAAAAATAGGCAAATCCTCCTATATACCGTGTATGGTTGCTGTAAAACTTGCTCATCTCAATGTAATGTATTTTAAATGTACCATTAAAGGTAATTAATGGAAAGATATTAACTAGAAAACTAACCCTTTATTTGATGTTTTACTGGGATGTAAAATATGTAGCTTCTGTTGCTACCACTTAATTACGCATGATTTTGAAATCTTATCAATTGTGTGTCGGGCAGCACATCACACTTCAGTGTTTTCTGTGATTACTGGCTTAATTGAAGATTTATTTTCACAGACGTTACTCAACATGATTTCTTAAAATGGGCATCATTCCCAATTTATCAAAAAGTTTTAAAACCAACACTCTGAACAGACTTGGCATTTTTCATCCCTGCTGTGCGCTAAAAAGATCTAATTTGAACATCGTGCCACATTTATTCAGTTTTCTTTCATATTTGCTCCTGTTTGCAGAACGTCCTGGAAGGTTTGGCATTGAAGAACCACGAGATAAAGTACCTGAACTTGACAATAGCTGTGGTGCAGGCGGTGGTTCGCTATGAAGACGGACTCCACGCTCAGTCAGATTCTCGCAAGTGGGCGTACGCCGCCGGCTACTGAGGTCATGAACTCACCACTGATTATGCACGGAGCCTGTAGCGGCATGAGCTTTGTCACCAGTGCTACGAGCTGAGAGGTTAGAGACTTAATAAAGAACAAGGAAACAACGTTGACACCAATTGTTCTTTCATTAACATAGAACATGCTTCATGACACAACTCAGATAACAACACAGTGACTTTTGCTCTCTATGACCTTGAAACAAAGCGCCTCAGTCTGAAATGTATTCTGAATATTTAGTCTAATGTCCGACGCATTTATATGCAGCATCATTTCAAGTGATTAAGAAATGCACAAGCCATTAGAAGTTCAACCATCAGCAGGATTTTTTTAACAGCCTCAGTCACACATGTTTCCAACCCCTACCTGTTTATGAAGCACTTTGTAAATCATTAGCAGTGTCCAGCTGTTCATTTTGTTTTCCTTTAAAGATAACTCAAGCAAACAGAATAAACCAAAACAAAAGGAAAAACCTCAAATAATCATCTTTTAATCTTTTAAAATGTTAACATATTTCACCAGGATGTTTCATAGGTGACAGCAGACAAAGGGAGGACAGGTGTTACGGCCGCCGCCTCCCCGGTCCTATTAACTCTGGCCCCGGCCCACGGTAAAACGCATACGCAAACGCAATCGCAAAAAAGGCTTCCGTCCACACGCAATAGACACCTGAAAGTGTCTGTTCACACGAGACAGCTCCGTTTAGCTCCAAACGCTGGAAAAGCTGCAGTACATATGCCGAGCCTGCGCTGTAACTTCCTCCACAAAAGCAGCGAAGAAGCATGGTTGTCATGGCTGCACTTCTGTTTATTCTCCGCGGTGCGGGCCGAGGGAACCGGGCAGAGTTTTTCGCCGGTCAACGTGTGTTAAAGTTTAAATCTTCCGGACAAAATTATGAAAGTGCCGGTCAAAGGTCTTCTTTGTTATTTATTGAGCTTTAAAACAAATGAATAACGACTCTATATAATAATATAATAAAATATACGGAGCCTCTCTTTTTCCTCCCTCTCTTCTGACAGTGTCAGTGTCTGTCTCATGCAGCAGCTGATCCAGTAATGAGTGACCCGACAGTAAAAATAAACATATTTATAACTAGTTTAGGTAGTTTGAGAGGTAATTAAAATAGCTAAGGGTGATGATCTGACTTGAAGTGTGTGTTTTGCTCCGTTCACCGCTGCATCACAGCGGGAGGAGCTGCAGGTGAGCAGAGCTGCGTGTCTCCGTCCTGTCAGATTAGACTTCACTCGCGTTTATATCCATATCGAGAGAAAGATAAATAATCTGATTTCAGTGTGCAGTTTACTTTGACACGGGGGTGAGCAGCAGAGGTGGGGAGAGGCGGGGCTATTGCGTCATCATTATCAGAAAATGATCGTATAGGGGCGATTACACGGAGCCGTTTGACCCGCCAGAGCGCTCCGTTTGCAGATCTATCCACCTTGGGACCTATGCTTGGGACCCGTTATCGTTTGCGGGATCCGTTTCTATCGTTTTGTTACGTCCTCGTGTAAATTAAAGGGCTATACGCAAGAGAAACTATGCGGATACAACCCGTTTCGTCCCCGTGGGGCCGGGGCCTCTGTCTGTGTTTATGCAAATGAGCTGTGCTGTTCCCTTGATGTCATTGGCTGTCCCGCCCTCGCCTCCGAAGAGGTGATTGGATCAACGTTCTCCAATCCCAGCACACATCCGGCGCACACCTTCCGGGGGAGGATTACAAAGGCCGGACTGTGATCATTCGGGAGGCTCTGTGATGTGGAACAGACGCCTCAAGCCTCTTGTTGTGTTTACTCAATTGCTTGACGAATTAGTGCCTTCTGTGTAAAGGCCCTGACACACCAGGCAGTCACCAGAGAACTCGCCGACACCCGACACCGACAGTTCCATCGACGAGTTCTCCTGCGTATTGGCCGTGTGTCGCACTGGAAATCACCGCAAAGACTTCAGCCGAGCACGTACGAACTGCGCATGCGTGAGTGGCAATAACTCTCCTTGCCAGCAGGCGGCGGTAGTGTGTATTCGTCATTCAAAATAGGCAACAACCGGAAGACAGAGAAGAAGAACAGACTGATATAAACAAACAAATAGCATGTGCGTTCCATTTTCACTCTCGTCCATCGAAAACATGTTTTAGAATATAAAAATACATGAATGATGAAATGAGCACATAGAGTGCAGACATACTATAAAATCACAGTTAATAGACCTGCATCTGATGATCGCAGTGTTCTGGCGGGTGTGTAGTTTATTGAGTCAGCAATGTAATAATGGCCACTTCTTGCTAAATTTACGATGAGATGAAAAACCGGACTTGACCAAACAAATCACGGAGCTCTCAGCAGAGGACAGCCGGGGACACTCCCGCCGATATCAGAGATGTCCCTGCTATGTGTGGGAGGTAAGAGAGGACATTTAAGGGCTATGTTTGATGTCTTTAAGTATCACCTGCTGGTGTTTAGCTGCTGTCTTGTGCCTTAAATCGTTTGTTTACGTCCCTCACTTCCGTTTCGCTTCTCATTTGCTAGCTGAACAGCTGATCAGAGTGGTTTCTTGGCCCGATAGCTTGTGTCCGACACCCGGCCGATTCAACATGTTGAATCGGCCGGGTGTCGACCGTGAAAGGCCAAATAAGGCGTGTCACGGTCGAGGGTTCGGGACACACCAAATTGACTTTGGGCGACAAGGAACCCGTTTTCGCCCAACAACGCAAGACGGCCGATATCGGCCTGGTGTGTAGGGGCCTTTAGAGCTACACTGTTTAACAGCATGTTAAACTAGTGCTTCTGTGTTTAGAGAGATATTGTAGTGTAATTGTGTAAGTAGTATCCAGGGTAGCTTAGCTGTTAGTGCCTGTCGATTAGTCGCAGCTGTGTTTCCTACAGCCTTTTCAGTTATTAATACGACGTTAAAAGTGAGGTTTTTGTTTCCCTTTTTGTGTACTATTCAATACTTTGTATAATCTTAGACTCTCTTTCGGAGTTCTCTTTCTGTTGGTTGTTGTCAACCGGTATTTTGGCCCTTTATTTTGTTACCACTATTCAGGGGCGGATCTACGGGGGGGAAAGCTGCCCCCCCCACTGTAGAGCCTTGCCCCCCCAGCTGCCCCCCTAACTTTTGTTTCCCTAAAACTGTACTAAAACAAACCTACACTATTTCCACAAGCTTCTCAAGCAACAAAACAAGCATTACATTAGTTAAAGGTAGGGTAGGTAAGTTTGAGAAACCGGCTCGAGATCGCTAGACTTTGAAAATACACAACCGGAGAAAATCTGCCACTTCCTTATAGAGTCCCTCCTCCAACACACACGAACGCGCACATGACCAATGAGGGCACGAGATAAGTTTGTGCACAGATGGAAGGCTGACAGGCAGGTAGGCCATCCAGTTATTTTAGCCGGGCCGGATTGGTCGTACTTTTTACAGTATTACGGCTTCCACAGATGAAATTTTTTTATGGATTTTTTGTCAAAGAACTTAAGATATTCATTGCTATCGGGATGTTAAGAGCATTCCATGGAATATAACAAAAAGTGTATCTCGAGCCGGTTTCTCAAACTTACCTACCCTAGCTTTAAAAGTGAATCATTTTAAATATCATTTTAGGAGTGGCGTTCACAGACCGGCTCACACAGCTGCAGAGAGGGAACGAGCTGTCCCAGCACCTGAAGGCGGATCAGCTTCCCCTGGGAGCATTTCCCCTTCCACTAGTTTTGTTTTTACTAAGGACGAGAGCTTGAAACTAAATATTAATAAAACGCAGCCGTTTGAATCGATAGCGTTTAACAGACGGGCGCTGTTTGGGGCGTTACGTTACAAAATACTACACAGACAGCGCTAGCTGGGAGATCGATCACTTTGCTAAACTATGCGGTACTATTAAATTCACGTAAACTACACATCACAGCAATGAGGCCAGAGGCCTGTACTACGAAGCCGGATTTTCGCTTAGCCGGCTGACTTCAGGGAAAACTCGAGCTTTCCGGTCCTACGACGCTGGTTCTCTTTTTAGCGGGCTAGATCTCCATGGTAACTTATGCTGAGCGGCTAACCTCCTCGGGAGGAGGTTAGGTTGCAGGCTAAGAGATCAACTCGGTGAAAGCACCGCCTGCTGACCAATCAGAGCTCCGTGTGCGGAGTTTAAAGCTATCAAGTCATATTACAGGATAGAGGAAATACAGAAAAACTGCCGTTGCAGGAAAGACGGTCGGCAAAAATCAACTGACTGTGTGAACGTGAAAATTAATAGAATATCCCCTCCCATCTTCAGAGCAATCTGACTATTATAACATTAGCGTTAAGAAAGCTTACTTAAATATCTGCCACAACATAAGTAACCGGATCAGAGTAACATTAAGTACAGTCCGCGGCACTGTGAGTGCAGACGTCGATGTGTCTCATTATCATTCATATCATATCACATCATAATGTATCATATATTTCCTTATTTGAGTCAGCTTCTTGAGCCGTATCTGGCCGTGCAACACTCACAGTGTCACATACTGTATGCTGAAGTATTATTTTAAGCAACACATTAAGTTGACGAAACACTCGAGTCAAATTCTCCTAATTAAAGTCAGATCCACTCGTGTCTTAGACGGGGCAGTGATATCATAAACCTGTTAATGTACGCATTCAAACGCTTTTTCTTTTACCAGCTGTATTCACCTTGCAGGTTGAAGTAAGAAGATATGATTCTACACTGTATTGAAGTAAACATGTATTGTTTGAACGGGTTTTGATAATCACTTAGAAAAAGAATGTTATTCTCACTTTTAAACTCACTGACTTAGAGATTCTGTGTTTCACACACCAACATTGGCTGTTATCATCTCTAAGAGCCAGATGCTGTTTCTAAGTCGTTAAAGACATCGTAAAATAGGAAAAGATCCCCTGGAAAAGGTAGGGAGGGGAGATCGGGACGGAGATAAGAATTGACTTTTGACCTTAGGGGACTTTGGAATTTCAAGTCCTGGAGAGAACTATTGAACCCGGCCAGAAGCGAATCCAGCCAATCAGGACACTTGGAGGAGGTGGTCAGTTTAAACAGCTCCTCCCCAGGGCTTCTCTGATTCGCTTGGGAGAAAAGTGGGAAGGAAGAATCGACAAATCTCCGCCCCAAAGACAGATAGAAATACTGACGTTTGTGTGTGTAAAATTGCTTTTGGGTTTGGTGAGTTTGTTGGTCCTGATATCTGTGTCCGCATCGAATCACAAACTTGAAGTCCAATTTCTTCTCGTTTGATGACTTTGTCTGGTCCCGATGCATTTATCCGCATCGCATCACAAATCTAAAAGTCCGGGGTACTCGAGTACTCTGTATAACTTGTATATGTGTTTGGTTTCCTACTAGAAGTAAACTCAGATAATTTGTTATAACTTTGATTCCGGTGTTTTCAATTCCTTTCTTAATTTAATAGAGATCCAGCCTCATCCAACGAACGGCGCGTAGCAGAGGTATTCTACACCACAAGTGGTGACTCCCGACGTTTGTGAGCTGATCTCTAGAAAGGAACACCGATAGCCAGGGGACAGAATCCAGTCCAGGGGGAGGACACAGAGATACTGTTGACAACTACACCAAGGCGCCATATACAAAAGGTGAGCAGACACCTGTTTTGATTATCAAAAATCTGTGATTGATTATACTAAAAAATTTAGAGTTGTCAGCAGCGTTCTCAGTGTTTTTAGTCACGGTGGGAAATACAATACATATTCTAGTTAAATTAGATTATTAGTGCTTAGAGAAGGGTATTCAGTCCTGGATCTAGAGCAAAAATAGTGTTTGAGTGTGGCGGGTAGATCCCAGCCCTTCACTCACTAAATACGAAGGCTGCAAGGCTAGAAAAAGAGGGTTAAATTCCCCGCAGATCATGATAAGATTGATTAATGCGGTTACCTTGCAAGCGCTTTAATTAAAGACTACAAAAGGTGTAAAAAAGGGTTGCATTCCCCGCAGGTCATGATCAGATTGATTAATGCGGTTACCTTTCGTGGTGCTTTAAATGTATAAAATGTCTGTAATTGTTATATGGTGGGTGATAGAGGAGGAGAGAGACGCGACCTCCAACTAATTATTTGGAACGACCGTATCTCATCACAAAACTGTTGTGGGGATAATCAGGCTCATTAAACGTGACGATAAAGAGATTTTGTTGACTGAGTTTTTAACTCTTGACCTGAAGTCGCAATCACCGTGAGGAGATTGTAGAAGCCTACTTCTGGAAGTCACGCTATCTGTTGAAATAAACATCGCACAATAAAAATTTGCCTGAATGTGATATGATAAGGTATGAGAAGCTCTGTGTGATTTTTTTTAAAGTCAAATCTGTGTAATACTTGAGAGACAGAGAGCAACAAGAAGGTGGTATAATGTCTGAGACCCTACCTCCACCCTAAGGAGATAGGGGCTCACAAATGCCACTTATGAGTATCCCATCTAATACTCCTAAAGGAAAACACATTGTTAGACCTGATATTCAGGGATAAGGAATGTTGGAAATAGTAATGGAAGATATTGAAAATCTTAAACTGGATCAACCAACCATGTTAGTGAACCCTGCTAATATGGAGCTAATACATGTAGAAAGAATAGCAGCAGCTCTGGCAAAGACAATAGGTCCTAGCATGCAAGCACAGAGCGATAATATGATAGGGGCTATTAAACTGACCCTTTTTGGAAATGGGATTTTCCGTTACATAACGGAAGACTCAATTCAGGCCTTAAAGAACGCTTTACAAACAAGTCAGGGAGTGTTAAATGTGGAGCTATGTTGCTCAAAAGGAAGCTTACACTTTTGGGAAGAGATCTCCACCAACTCTGTCCTGAGGTGCTGCAGATTCAAAGCAGCATACAGGGTCAAAGACAGGCGTGACCTCTGGAGAGGAAGAAAATCTAAATCTGAACAGACCACAGAGCCCATTAAAAGGTTTTATGGCCTCTACACTGAGAGGAAGATCTGGAGATTGTAAGGAACTCTCCCTGAATATCCACCCCCACACCATTGAGGGGAAGAGTGTTCCTTTTACCAATAAACAAATCATCTCTTAACCAAGTCAGATTTCAAAATAGCCATACCTCAAGTTGTTAAGAAAAGAGGGAGATTCAAAAAGTTATCAATAATTGCCCAGTATATTAAATAAATACAAACAGACACGTATCAATATAAGTCAGATAATGTAGACGAGGTCAATCATGGAAGAAGGCTGACATTTAATGCCTGATATATAAGTAATAGTAATAATAAATATATAGCTGATATTAAATAACTGATGTATAAGGCTCGATATTTCTGAAAATAGGAACACCGTTAACGGCGTTCTATTTCAGTAAAAGGGGGAAAAGGATGGGATATACATCAGACAATATGTATGTGAGATTATTACGTTTTTAGGAGAAATTTATCAATTTAGAAATACTAGTTACTGTATGGTATTTTTTGTTTTGTTTTATTTGTTGCTTTTAAGAGAAATTGATACATTAAAATAATCTAGCTTTGGTTATTTTTTGTTTTGTTAGTTTGTTCCTTTTTTGTTTTATTTTTATTTTTGTTCTATTTTTAATTTTTATTTTGATTTTTGATTTTGATTTTTGATTTTTATTTTTTGAGATGATTTCAAAACCATATTTCCAGCAACTTAAGGGCTTGGTATGAGACTTCTCCACACAGGCTGCTGACGTCAAAAGGGGGACCCGAGAAACACAAGGCCAACACAGCAGATTACGTCTGGTTGGAGGGGACCTCCCATGCCGTTCGCCTAGATGGAAAGGGAGACAACTGGTACCACTGGAGCCAGTGTGCGGTCGGGAAAAACACCTGCGAGGACCCTAGACGACATCAGGACAGAGTTGGCCCTCGTCGCGAGGACCCTGGACGACATCAGAACAGATCTGGCTCTCGTCAAGGCAGTCGACCCAGGAGGCGCCATCAGCAGTCCGGAGGAGGAGGATCAGGACATCTCTCCAACAGTCGACCCAGGAGGCGCCATCAGCGGGCCGGAGGAGGAGGATCAGGACATCTCTCCAACAGTCGACCCAGGAGGCGCCATCAGCGGGCCGGAGGAGGAGGATCAGGACATCTCTCCAGCATCGACCCGGAAGCCGCCATCAGCGGGCCGGGGGAGGACAATCAGGCCACATCTCTCTAGCAGGCACCCCAGAAGCCGCCGTCAGCGGGCTGGGGGGACGAAGATATGGCAAACCAAGACGGCACAGGGAACTCCATTTCCCGCTGAAACAGGTTGATATAGCCGGTGTGGAACTTTGTCTGAACAATCCATTTTTTTTTTGAGGAACTTTCAACTTTATTTTTATATCCCATAATGTAAGGGATTTGTATTTTTTATTCTACAGAACTATGTGTTACCAAAAGAGGGAAAAGTATGATAATGTCTCTTTCTGATTTCTGTGGCTACTTTTATTGCCATTTTGGTGACATGTGGTTGTTGTTGTGTGCCTTGTATCTGCTCACTGTGTGTTAGACTCATCAGTTCCACCATTGAGGGAAGAGTAAAGATGACTCAGCTGACAAGGACTTTGCTTTTTAGACATATTTTATTCTCCCTCCACTGTCATAATAAGTTGTTGTTGTGGACTGTTCCTAAAGGTTTAAAGTGCTCTATATCCCAACTTCTGATGGGTTTATATAAATGTTGGGACAGACACAGTAAGAAGAAAATTGACAGTGGTAATGTTTCAAGTGCTATATGTTGATCTCGTGAGGTGAGATCAAAAGAGGGATTGAAGTAAGAAGATATGATTCTACACTGTATTGAAGTAAACATGTATTGTTTGAACGGGTTTTGATAATCACTTAGAAAAAGAATGTTATTCTCACTTTTAAACTCACTGACTTAGAGATTCTGTGTTTCACACACCAACATTGGCTGTTATCATCTCTAAGAGCCAGATGCTGTTTCTAAGTCGTTAAAGACATCGTAAAATAGGAAAAGATCCCCTGGAAAAGGTAGGGAGGGGAGATCGGGACGGAGATAAGAATTGACTTTTGACCTTAGGGGACTTTGGAATTTCAAGTCCTGGAGAGAACTATTGAACCCGGCCAGAAGCGAATCCAGCCAATCAGGACACTTGGAGGAGGTGGTCAGTTTAAACAGCTCCTCCCCAGGGCTTCTCTGATTCGCTTGGGAGAAAAGTGGGAAGGAAGAATCGACAAATCTCCGCCCCAAAGACAGATAGAAATACTGACGTTTGTGTGTGTAAAATTGCTTTTGGGTTTGGTGAGTTTGTTGGTCCTGATATCTGTGTCCGCATCGAATCACAAACTTGAAGTCCAATTTCTTCTCGTTTGATGACTTTGTCTGGTCCCGATGCATTTATCCGCATCGCATCACAAATCTAAAAGTCCGGGGTACTCGAGTACTCTGTATAACTTGTATATGTGTTTGGTTTCCTACTAGAAGTAAACTCAGATAATTTGTTATAACTTTGATTCCGGTGTTTTCAATTCCTTTCTTAATTTAATAGAGATCCAGCCTCATCCAACGAACGGCGCGTAGCAGAGGTATTCTACTCCAACAAGGTGCAGCTATGTGGCTTTTATCCTGGATAAAGTGTTTAAGTCATGGATGTTTAAAGTTTAACTTCTTCATATTTGACTAATATTAAAGTTCACTTTTCATTCAGGAAGTATGACGCTGCGCTGTCAGTACGCTTGTCCATGTTTGAGATTGGTCGAATGCTCCAAATACCACCCCTTTCATGTGAACGTGCACCTAACTAGATAGGACACGGCTGGCTTGAGCGATCCACTTGATAACCAGCGTCGTAGTACAGCTTAGCGAGAGTGCGTATGTTTTGGATTGGGCCAACCGGCTAACTCAAACATATCCAGGTTAGGAAAATCCGGCTTCGTAGTACAGGCCTCAGATCAATGAAACCAGGATACATCCTTTACCGTAAAAACTGGATCTAAACACAGCTGCCTGTGTGCGTTTGATAAATAGGCTACTTTCTGATGTTATATTTATGATATGCTACTTATCAGCTACATGGCCCTAAAGGCCCTGACACACCAGGCAGTCACCAGAGAACTCGCCGACGCCGACTGTTGCGTCGCCGTGTTCTCCTGCGTCTTGGCCATGTGTCGCACTGGAACACACCGCAAAGACTTCAGCCTTACCAGCAGGCGGCGGTAGTGTGTATTCGTCATTCAAAATAGGCAACAACCGGAAGACAGAGAAGAAGAACAGACAGCGTGATATAAACAAACAACAAATAGCGTGTGCGTTCCATTTTCACTGTCGTCCATCGAAAACATGTTTCGTGCGGTACTGGAGCTAACAGCCATTGGAGTGTTGCTTGTGGAAGACATTCTCAAGCAACAGTCTCTCAAGAGGCGGAAGCGAAGAATTAGGAGAAACCGCACTAAATGGGTGAAATCATGGATACTACAGCGAGAAGCTCATGGGGCTTTCCCGAACCTGTGTCGGGAGTTAAATGAAATGCCAGATTTCAGATATTTTCCTCAAGCTTTGGTAAAGTGTATTCTTTGAATGCAGATTTGGGTTCTGCCCGCTCTGTATTAATGTCATGTGGATTTTCCTGTCATGTTGACAGGTTATCATCATGTAGGCGTTGATAAAAGCTCATTCTAATGTTGTGTTATGTGTGTATGAAGGTACGAAATAAAGTTTTGCATTGCCTATCCTGCTATTTGTGTTTATTCTTTTAATCACACAGCGATAAGAAACAATAACAATGTGCCTACATAACTGTCAGTTGCATCCCTAGCATTAGTATTGGTTATAGTAACAGCTATAACATTAAAATACTTCTAGGCAGATTGGCAGTTTTACTATAATATAAAATACATGAATGATGAAATGAGCACATAAAGTGCAGACATACTATAAAATCACAGTTAATAGACCTGCATCTGATGATCGCAGTGTTCTGGCGGGTGTGTAGTTTATTGAGTCAGCAATGTAGTAATGTATGTAATGTAATAATGGCCACTTCTTGCTAAATTTACATTTCCATGTGATGCTTTTATCCGAGGCGACTCACAATAGGTAAATGAACAGCAGTAGACAGTATCTCATTCATGGGCGTAGGAAGCATCCTGAATGTGGGGGGGACATTTTTAACGGGGGTGTGGGGGCGAAAAAAAATATAGATTTCCTGTATTCTGGTGCATTTTAACAGGTGGTTTGATACTTTTATGTGGCTATACTAGCATGAGGAAAATGATGGGTACATTTTGTAATTTCAGTAGTAAAGAAAGGAAACATATTTGATTATTAATTCAGAGCTGTCTTTGAATTAATAAAAAGCAGTTTAAATGCCCATTTTTTGTACATTTATATACAACAATAAATATTTGTGAGTGCATTGAGAGATATTGTTGTGGAGAGTCATTTATATATAAATCGCAAAATACATTTGTGAATCCTTCTGTGAGCATTTATTAATATTGAGACTGATCTGACTCCATACGGATGTTAAGTTCACCTAGGAATGGTATCATTGACTTAAATGTTCAAATAAATGTTGCTCTTCTGTCTATATTGGTCATATGATGCCCCTTGACTGAAATGTTTCCTGTTCAATATCCCCACTGATTTCCTTAAAATCCTGGGATGAGAGTCCACATCACAATTTACTCTCAACTGTCATTTCCCTTTCATCACTCACCTCAGCAATGGACCTCTCTCCACTGTCCCTGTATTCTGCCTCTGACTCACTCTCAAGTGCCTAGATGTCAAGAGAGGTGGTGAAGTGATAATAAATACTGATAAATACTAGTAACCTGGCATTTCGATGCCTTTTCTCATCTAAACTATTCAGTATTTGTATCTCTCTATCATGACATAAAGACGAAACTCCTCTCCAGAAGTGAGACGCCGCCATCACTGTGTTACCTACAGGGTGTTGGACATTTTATATGTGTAACAAAAAAGCAGAGACTTGTTTAATATTGGTTTATTGTTTCATAATAATAGCCCATTGTTGTTTATGGCTTATTATTGTTACTAATGGTCAAATGAGGTTTTTCATCTGAGATTTCTATGCATAATATAAAGAGAGTTTTATTAGAGTAAATAGCAACACCATATCAGTATCTGGGTTAGACTTATAATAGTTTCACATAAGTGGTTTTTCTTTAAAGTGTAAAATGTCAGTGCACGGAGAACAATCACACAGTGGTGAATTAAGGGAACAAAGTGAGTTTCTTCTTTCTGAACTGACTAGGTTAAGTGAGCAACTAAAATCCCAAACTGATGATGCTGAAAAGGAAAGATTGTAGATGCTCATTGGTGATATTCATGCCAGCATTGAAATCCAGAAAGTAACAATGGAACCCACTTCAGTCACTTCCGAGTGTGCCAAACTCAGACAATCGTCAAGAGAGAGAACGTTAACCCCAAAAATGCTGGAGTTGAAGCAAAAGGAAGTATCTTAACTAGAGAGCAAACTTAATATGCAATATACACATTGGAAAGATCGAGTTAGAGACACACGCACCAAACTAAAGGATGAGTGCTCAGACAATGACTTGAGTGACATGATGGACACTGTTGAAGAGCAGGAGACAAGAGTTAAAGATGTGTATGACAAATTACGGTTCATTTCAGCACCTTCCACTAACATTAGAAGGAACATTGATTCCTGCATAGCTGTAACAGCAGACTTAATGGGGCTAATGAAGGTACGCATGCGTGAAGTCGGGCAAGAGGAGTTTGATGGTAAGGCAGAAAATGCAAGACTTCATATGGTGCTTGACCGAGACTATGCACAGTCAATATATAGTAAGTCCTCAGCCTCCAAAACTACGAATCGTAGTCACAGCTCAAGTCTTTCATCAGAATCACAATTAATGACCGTGAAAAGAGCAGACTGTGCTGCAGAGCTTGCTGCTAAAAAGGCTGAAATTGAGATGGAAGATGGAATTGCTGCACAAAGGCAAAAACTTAAACGACTGGAGAATCAGAGAGAGATTGAAATAATAGCTGCCAAACTAAAGGCATACTCTGAGGCTGACTCAAGTGAAAGCCATGACAAAGGTTCACCAGTGCACAGTGAGGTGTCCTACTCTTCTCAGGTACCTCATAAAGAGCTAAAAATAGAACAAACATGTGAGAACAGCAAAAAGATACAAACAAACAGTGCTAACAACAAACTATTGCTGACACAAGTCCTACATGACACAATGGTTCTCACCAGGCTTCCTGCACCTGAGCCTACAGTCTTCTCAGGAGACCCACTACATTTCATGGAGTGGAGCACAAGTTTCAAGACCTTGATAGAACGGCATTGCACAAATTCAGCAGACAGGTTGTTCTATCTACAAAAATACATCAGTGGAGAGGCGCAATCTGTGTTGGAAGGAAGCTTCTACAGAAAGGACGATGAAGCTTATTACCAAGCATGGAAAGCATTGAATGCACGATATGGCCACCCCTTTGTAATCCAGCAGGCCTTCAGAGAAAAACTGGCCCGAAATCGGCTCAAGAGAGTCTATCAAACTAAGACAATTCAGTGATTTTCTGACAGCATGCAGCAATGCTATGCCACACATCAAAGGCCTACTTCTACTCCTACTACTTTCTTCTTTGGGGTGGCAGTGGCTTAGTCTGTAGGGACTTGGTCTTGGAACCGAAGGGTCGCCGGTTCACGTCCCGATCGGACCAAAAAAAGATGGAGTGAGCTGGTAGCTGGAGAGGTGCCAGTTCACCTCCAAAGCCACTGCCGAGGTACCCTTGAGCAAGGCACCTAACCTTGAAACTGCTCCCTTGGTGCCGGGTACCTGGCAGCCTCTCTGCTCTGCCACCTCTCCTATCTGCATGTGGTTGTGTGTGTGTGCATGTATATCCTCTGTGTTTGTGCATGTATATCCTCCCCTGTGTGTGTAATGTGTGTAAACACAACAGAGTGGGGAAAGAAATTTCCCTGTAAGGGATTAATAAAGTGTATCTTCTTCTTCTACAAGTATTAAACGACTGTGAAGAGAACCAAAATATGCTCCAAAAACTCCCTGACTGGTTGACCTCTCGCTGGAACAGACAAGTCACGAAGCAGCTTCTACAAACAGAGGAATATCCTACATTCAAAGAGTTTGCCAAGTTTTTAGCCACAGAGGCAGAAATTGCATGCAATCCTATAACATCCTTTTATGCCTTGAAATCTAGTGAAGAGAGAACATCCAGAGATAAAAGGCGCACAAATGCTAGTGCATTCATAACAAATGTGACACCATCTGCTCAAGAAAGTACAGAGACTAATTACAGTGATGTCGAGAGCAGCTCAAAGTTTCTAACAGAGTAAATACAGCTAACACTTCATTGACATCAAGTCCAGTCACATGCCTGTGCTGTAGAGAAAGTCACTCCATCTACAAGTGTCCAATGTTTGCCAATAAGCCTAGGGAAGACAAGAGACAGTTCATACATGACAATAACCTATGCTTTGGCTGTTTTAGGAGAGGACACATTTCAAGGGACTGCAGGAATAAAGCTACTTGTGCAAGAGACCTCATCCAACACCACTTCATGAAGACCGTTCTGCTGCTGCAGACACATATTCTTCCTGTTGAATGTATTGATTTTACTAAGACTAAGTGCCTTACTCTTGGCTAAAGCGTAATGAAGTAAACGTAAAGTAATCCTAAAATTGAGGACACTGCAACTTTGCAGATTACAGATTGATCAAATCACCACTGTGAATGTTATACCTTAGCTGGATCTCTTATGATCCTAAGTTTTAAATGCTTTTGACTAGTGATTGCCTTAAAGCAAATCGTTAAGCTGCAAGCTGGTTTTGATTTTATAGTTTGATAAATGAGATTAACTAATGGTTTAAATGATAAAAGATATTAGTTTAAAACAAATATTTTGCTATTATGTATCTGTGTTTTATGTGTGTTCATTATTGTGCTTATTGACAAAAGATGCTCCAAACACTGATGAAAGATAATTTTTCCTATTATGATTGGCTGTATCAATCATTGTGATTGAATGTTTCAATCTTATTCTACTTTGTGATGTAATTAATGTAAGGGGAGACCACACTCAAATCTGAAGACGCCTATTGATTTAAGTATTGACCAAAATTATTATTAGACTAATGTTTTAAGGTTATCAAAAATGATAAAAAGAGAGGAACTGTTAAGGAATAATTCTTCTAGATATCTAACCTTTTGCTCTGTGACGTTTTATGATCTACTCTGACGTCTGTTATCTCCTTTAAGGAAAGGCATTGGTGCCATATGTGTTGTTACCAGTTTGTGACCGGTCAACTTGTCTGGCACGAATGGTAATTGTTGTGAGAATGCTGAGGTGCTTCTTTATCGGTGTTTGTGGACTCTAAGGTGTGAAATCTTTGAGGCCATAAGTGTCGGACGCAAGTGATTCAGTGTTCCCAGCTGTTTAGTCTACTCCTTCAGAGATGTTGATTACTCTATGTGAACCAGTTTAACATAGAGAGAGGCTCTTCAGAATTGACGTGGCAACTCTCCCGTGAAGTCAGACCCTCTGACTCGTGATTTGTGATGTGAATCCTCCGGCCGATACTCTGAATAAACCCATCAGTGTTTGACATCAAAAGCTCCAACTCTCACCGTGTCTCCTTCCTGAGTCGGTGACTCCCACTGCATTGCTACACAGAAGTTTCCCCCACACTTCCCATGCTATGCAAGCAGAAGAAAATATGTCTTCCCTCTCTTGCTGCTTGGACAAAAGCAATGGTGGGAGCACATCCATGATCGTGCCCGTTTGGATATCGTCAACCAACACACCTGAAAAAGAGACATTGGTTTATGCCCTATTGGATACTCAGAGTAGCAGCACATTTGTAGACCAAGAGGTTTGTGAGAATGCAGGGACACATTTAGAGCCGGTCAAGTTAAAGCTAACCACTATGATGGGAAAAGATTCCATTGTACAGAGTAACAGAGTAAGCGGTCTTAGAATTAGAGGGTTTTCCTCACAGAGCTTCATTAACTTGCCACCTACCTATACCAGAGATTTCATTCCCCTTGAACGTTCCTACATACCTACCTCTGAAACTGCCAAAAGGTGGAAACACCTGAAAAGCATAACCAAGGAGTTACCTGAGCTGATGGATTGTGAGGTCGGACTCTTAATAGGCTATGACTGCTCCAGAGCGCTGGTACCTCGGCAGGTCATAACTGGAGGTGATGATGAACCATATGCTGTCAAGACAGACCTAGGTTGGAGTATTGTTGGCAGCTCACCACAGGTAGCAAAGTCAAAAGAAGTAACAGGTCTGTGCCACTGTGTACATGTGAAGGAACTTCCTCCATTGACACCAACCATGGTCATTAGAGCCCTGGAATCAGACTTCAGGGATACGAATGCTAGAGAAGTGAGCATATCACAAGATGACATACAGTTCCTGCAAATACTCAATGAATCAATACATACAAATACAGAGGGAAACTTGGAAATGCCACTTCCCTTTAGGGTAGGCCCACAACTACTGAAGAACAAGCTACTGGCTCTCAAGCGACTGAACCATCTAAAAAGAAAGTTTGAGAAAAATCCAAAATTCAAGAAGGTTCTGGAGAAAAAGGATGACAAGAAGGACAAGACTGCAAAACCCAAGATGAAGGATGGCAAAGAGCAGCAGATGGACAAAATGGAGAAGACCGCAGAACAACTGCAGACACCCGACCAGCTAGAGAAGGAGGCTGATGTGGAGACAAAGACGTCCCCTGAGGTGGAAGACACCAAGAAAGAAGAGGCAGACAAAGCCAAGAAGACAGAAAAAGACGACAAGGTAGAAACACCAACGAAGAAGAGCGATAAAAAAGAGAAGGAGAAAGAGGCAGAAAAGGTGAAGGAGAAAGAGGACGAAATAAAGGGGGAAGAAAAGGTTAAAGCAGAGAAAGAGACCGACAAAGTGAAGGTGACAGAGGCAGAAAAGCTGGAAGAAAAAAGAAAGAAAGAGACAGAGAAAGTGGAGCCAATGCAACAGAAGGAAAAAGAGGATAACATGAATAAGGTTGAAGAATCACCAGATAGATTGGCAAAGACAGCGAAAGACGACAAGACAGAGAAAGTAGAGAAAGTAAAGGTGACAGAAGCAGTAGAGAGGAAAGTAGAAGTGACAGAGAATGTGGACAAAAATGAAAAGTCTAAAAACACAGAGAAGAATGAGAAAACACAACACCAAGGAAGAGGACAGACCCTCAACGAACTGAGAGCAAATGGATATTGGATTGTTGGTGGTAGCAAAGTTGTGGCAAACCACATTAAGCAATGTGTTGTGTGCAGAAGAGCTCGCAGGCCAACAGAAACGCAAAAGATGGCGGATCTACCTGCTTACCGTGTTGACCCCTCTCCCCCATTCTCATACTGTGGAATGGATTGTTTTGGGCCATTTCACACAAAGCAAGGTCGTAAAGACCAAAAGAGATATGGACTCATATTCACCTGTTTCTCATCAAGATCAGTCCACGTAGAAATGTTGGAGGATCTAACAACTGATGCTTTCATAAACGCCTTGAGATGTTTCGTGGCTATCCGTGGAGCTGTAAGACAAATCAAATCTGATCAAGGGACATATTTTGTTGGTGCAAAAAATGAACTGACAAAGGCGTTGCAAGAAGTAGACAAGGACAGATTAACTACCTACTTGGCTGAAAAACACTGACTTTTCTATGAATGTGCCAGAGGCCAGTCACATGGGAGGCGTTTGGGAGCGGCAGATCAGGACAGTTAAGAGCGTCCTGAATTGGGTTCTCTCTAAAAGTGCTGGAAGACTAGATGACGCTTCCTTGAGAAAAATGTTCTATGAAGCCATGTCAATCGTAAACAGTCGCCTACTCACCACTGACCACATTACAGATCCAAAAGGTTTAGAGCCACTTACCCCAAACCTCTGTTCCGCTGCCTCCACCAGGAAAGTTTGTGGCAGAAGATTTGTATGCCAGAAAAAGGTGGCGGAGAGTACAATATCTAGCAGAGCAATTCTGGAGTAGATGGAAGAAGGAGTATCTAACAAACATCACCCTCAGACAGTGCTGGCATTCTCCAAGACGAAATGTCAAAATAGGGGATATTGTCATTGTTAAAGAGGAAGAGCTTCCTCGAAATGAGTGGAGACTTGGCAGAGTGCTAGATGTTTGTAAAGATGAAGATGGACTAGTGTGAAAGGTCACAGTTCAAATAGGAAACAGGAAGCTTGGAAAGAAGGAAAAAAGATCAGTTAAACCATCCATTCTCGAACGTCCTATTCATAAATTAGTTGTACTTGTAGACAGTGGCGTTTTTATATGTACAAAAGTGGTGGGGCACAAAAAACTTAGATGTCTATATATAAGCTTCTGCAGTGACGTGCAGTGAGGTTCATGGCTGCTGAGGCACTGGCACTGACTCTTCAGGTTTACAAATATTATATTTTGACCTAAACCAAAATATAATATTATTTTCAAAAGCTTTTTTTGTCTGATGCTTCGATTAATTTTAAACAGACAGTTCAACAAAAGGATACCCAAAAAATGTAATTTATCATTTAAATATTGAATTGTTCTCTCTTAGTAAGATCCCATTTTCAATAAAATGGCGGTCTTACCTTGACTTGAAGATGAAGTCCATTTGCCTATCCTTCTGGAAAACATTTCTATTACTTTTTTGTAAAAGTCCTCCTTATGTTCTTGTAGTTTCAAAAGTCTATCATAAATCTTATCTAATCCATAGATTTATGATAAAAAAATTATAAAAGTAGGGTAGACATGTGGATGTTATCCGGCTAATCAAAACGTGCATTTATCTAACAGGTACGTTTCCCACAGATCTTATTTCGAGCTATTTTCTAAAATCCTCTGGAGAAATCTCATTGCTTTTTTGTGCTTACTTCCTGGTTTTAGGACGCGCGACTGCAGCTCTCTCGTCTCCTCTTCACACACCACACTTTTCGCGGCACACGTACTTACAGCCAATCAGCTCTGAATGATTTGAGATGACGTATGGTGGGGATGGTAGCTCCGTGCCCCTCTGGTCATTATTTTTTTGCCACACACATTTCATTACAAAATACTCTGAGCATGCGCAGTGAAGTTTTTACAGTCACCGTTGACTTCACAGCGAGAGGAAGGGGCATAATCAGGTTTTGTCCCACATGGCTCTAAACAGCTCAATAGGCACACACTGTGACTGTAGACACACTAATTAGAAGAACACAGACTAAAACAGCAATGTACAGACGAATCAGATGATTAAACATGATCTTAAAATATATTTTATATATTTTTTTATTTATTTTTTTGCATTTTTGTAATCATTATTTGTAATACTTTCTGCTGACACTAGGTGGGGCTGTGCCCCACCTGCCCCTAATGACCAGTCGCCACTGCTTGTAGAAAACTACTAAGAAGTGTTCTAATGAAACCTTAGACATTTTTGAACACTTATCAGTGTGGGGAATTAAGGTACTTCACATATATTCCACCTTGGTTCTTGAAATGACTAGATTTATTCACATGTAAGGTTTCATAAATCATAGTAATTTGGTGGGAGTGTAACGTCTGAGAAGTGTTTATATTTGGATGTTCATTTGTGTGTCTTATCAATTTATGATTTAGTAAATGTGAGTGTAATTAGACAATTGTAAAATGTAGAGTATTATCTGGATAGCGAAATGTAGAATGGTTCACATTTGGGATGTGCTCGGTGAGTCGCATGACCACAGTCAGGTCAGAAGGCATTGCCATAGCAACGCATGCCGTTGGCATAATCTACAGGGTTCAAGAGGCGCACACGGTAAATGTTTCTCTTTTGTGATATGTGTGTTAATATTTAGTGTGTGCTTTGATTTTGCTAATGTGTTAGGTGTTACGATTTAATGTAAACTTTCAACTGTTCATTTCTTATAGTTTACACGTTGTCTTCGGAGAATGAGAGCGAGAGGGAGAGAATAAACCGTCAAAAAGACATCAGTATGTTCGTGGCCTTATTTATTGGACCGGTGTAGCTACACACCGTCTTATTTTACTTTCTCAGGACTTGAAACTGTTTTTTGGGGGCAAACCCCCACAAAGAAGAAAAATGTTATACACACGTAAAGTCATCATCTTAACAGTTTGTTATGCTCATCGAGTCATCCGTGAGCAGAGCATCAAGTTGGCATGCCTATAACCAGGGGTGCACATAACTGGTAGGTACGCATGCGCGGCAACAATCTGAAATGCGTACCCTCACTTGTGTCACAAAGCGCATTTGCGTGGTACCGACGTACTTGTGAAGCTTTTCCAGAAGGCGGTTAGATCACCGGACGACAGAGTCGGTCTCCGTGTGCACAGACAGGGCTGCTATTAACGTCGGTCTGTACAGCAGCACTGCGCTAAAACAGCTGATCACAACGTCACAAAGCTCTGTACTCCACTCCCCCCCCCCCCCTTGACATTCGCGAAACTCTGTACTCCAAAATAAGCTGTCAATCAGTTGAATTTTGCAAAATGTGTGTGTGTGTGTGTGTGTGTGTGTGTGTGTGTGTGTGTGTGTGTGTGTGTGTGTGTGTGTGTGATGTGGTATAGTATATTCCAGTGGATTTATGGTCACCCAGCGCTAGCATTAATACAGAGACTGGAGGAATATGGCTTTACTTGGCACAGTCTGCATGCTGAAGAAAACATTTGTTTTTGGGTTTTCTTTGTCTTCAAATACATACTTACATGATTGTGACGAGCATAATATTTGTTCCCCGCCCAACTGCACATATTTTGTTAGACTTTAACAAACTTTTTATGCAGAATTCTCTACATACAGATCACCATAAAAGATGAGTGTGCTTTAGATAAAGAACCACAGTGTGTAGTTGGTTGGACAAAGTGTATTGTACTATAAGTGAAGTGTGTGTGCCATTTGGTGCAAAGGTTAGGTTTTGTTAAGTCTTTATGTAGTTTTGAGTGCAGTGCTTCATTGTGCAAGATATATGAGGTGTTTTGCACTTTGGGTGTGTGGATTTGTGAATTGTGTTAAGTGTTTTGACAAAATGTTGTTTTGTTTTAGCAATTGAAAAAAACTGTAAAGAAATCCTCCGGTCAAACGTCCTAAAGTGTTTATTCTACAAATCTAATTTTGTAGAATAAACAAAGAAAGACAAATCCTGGCTTTAATTTGTAAATGCAAAAGTTTCCATAAAAACTGAACAAAGATCAGAAAACATGTGGCTTATAAAATGGCTTAACATTTCTTCAAAATGTATTTATTCTGTTGATAATACAATATTATTTTATTTTGTGATGTGTAAATCTGGTTTGCTTTGTTTCAGATGTAACAAAATGCAGCTCTCTGCAGCTGCCTTTGTATACACTGACAGGTTTCATTTATACAAATGTTTGCTTCCTGACAGGTATTTCATAAAGCATTTATTGTTCCTGCGCTACAAACATGACAAAGAAAACAGTAAGTTTGGCCCTGACCATGCTGCTGTTAGTGTCAGTCGCCACATTCTTGGGGGTCTTCTATGGTGTGGGGAAAAGGAAGATACCGGCTGAGCATGTGTACCAGAAGGCAGCGGTGGCAGCAGACGCTGGGCCGTGTTCAGAGGTCGGCAGGTGAGAGCGCACACACTCGAACATCCTGAACGGCAGACATGTTGCTCTTCTGTACTCACACATGCATAAACACAGGCATGAAAACTGCTTGCACATCACCTTGCAAATCCATGTGAACATGTTTTATTCTTTTCCAACAAAGGGTCTTAATGCTATTTGGGGTTTTCCCTTTGTCATGTGCATGTAAATGGTCTGCAAAGGCAAACATCCCAGAGTTCCCTCCAGAGGGAGTTTCTCTCCCACACACTCCCCCCTTGCCTAAAATGCCTCCATTGGACTCCTTTGTTTACTTCAGTAACATAATGACATCACTATGTAACACACGCACTTCTATTGGCTAGCATTTATCTCAGACAGAAGGTGAAATGTGGTGCTGCAGCACAGGCAGTATGAGAAGAATAAAGCACTTTTTGAACATTAAAGCATGTAAACATGTCGCAGTAGAGGCACAACATACAAATGTCAGCCTGAAAAGGACCATATGCCCTCTTTAAAGTCTTTACTGTCCTCTTTAAAGTCTTTACTGTCCTCTTTAAGGTCTTTACTGTCCTCTTTAAAGTCTTTACTGTCCTCTTTAAGGTCTTTACTGTCCTCTTTAAAGTCTTTACTGTCCTCTTTTAGTGCAAAAACTAATCCTCCACCCCTTCCCTTCTTGTGTTTTAATTAATTTTACCACAGAGACATACTGATGAAAGGGGGCTCTGCAGTAGATGCCTCTATAGCTGCTTTACTGTGTGTTGGACTTATGAACGCTCAAAGTATGGGCATCGGAGGAGGACTCTTCCTAACCATCTACAACGCCACAACTGGTACAACTTTACTAAGACATGCCTCACCACCACTAAAGCTTCTTCTGTTTCCTTAATCACTGAAGCTGCAAACTCATACCATTTGCTCATCATCTTAATCCTAAATGTAATTCCTGATTTGTGACGTACATAGGACTGGTTGAGACGATTGACGCCAGGGAGACGGCTCCACGCAATGCAACGCAGGACATGTTTGGGAACAGTAACGATTTATCTCAGGAAGGTAATGTTTAACCGGTGCTATCAGACGTAGAAAAGAGCTGGCGGAAGTTTCAGTTAATATTATGAAAGACCTAATAGTGACAGACAAAAGAGAAAGTGCACTTACACATCTGTAGAATTCAGTCTTCTTGACTGCAAATTAATTTCTTAAAAAAATAAAAAATCAGTTGCAAACAAATGTAAAATAGTTACAGTAGGGGAAGAATCACATTTGTATGACCTTAAAGGGTTTAGCCCATTCTATACTAATTTACCAGCACTTGCAATGGTTTGACTTGTTTGAAATGAATATATCTGCATTTTCCTTGTTCTGAGGAGTTTGTAACTATAGTGTTTATTGCACTTATTGTAAGTTGCTTTGGATAAAAGTGTCAGCTAAATGTAATGTGTGTAATATTTGAGAGCTCCAAACCCAGGAAAAACCACAACAGTTTGGGTCTTCCAGGTCAAATCCCACAGTAGTATTTTTACCAGTGCCCTACAAATTGTCCAAATAACTTATGAGGCAATAATCTAAATCTTAATTTCCATGGTCGGTAGGAGGGTTGTCTGTTGCTGTACCTGGAGTGATTCGAGGTTTTGAAATGGCGCACAAACGACACGGCAAACTGCCTTGGAGGGACTTGTTCCAGCCGAGCATTGCTCTTGCAGTAAATGGTTTTCCTTTGGGCAGGGCACTCGCCTCTGCTCTGTCCAGCAAAAGGGAAACCATCAGAAAGGACACAGCTCTTTGGTGAGAGGCAACCGAAGAAGCCTTGTATCATTTTATGATAACCTAAATTTAAAGCATGCTATATTAAAATCTGCATCTTTATTGTTCTCCTTTTCAGTGAAGTGTTTTGTGGGGGAAATGGTGACATCCTGAAAGAGAATGACAACATCACATTTACCAAGCTTGCAGAAACGTACAGGAAGATAGCAGAGGAGGGTCCTAATGCTTTCTACCATGGACCACTGGCCCAGAGCCTTGTGGATGATATTCAGGCAGCAGGTAGTATTCTTATTTTTTATTTATTTTGGGATATTGTTGATATATATAAATATATTGAATCATATTGGTTTAGACATGCTGATGTCATTGTTAGAATAAAATGCATGATAGCAGTAGCAAGTTTCCACTTTTGTCCTACATAGTAAAACAGTTTAAATCGTTTTTTAATTTATTTTACAATCTAAAAAAGGATTTCTGCAGATGATATCATTCCTCCCTACCCACAGAGCAAAGTAATCTCACACACAAGGACATTATGGTTATCATCCTTACTGCCAAGTTTAACCCTTATCACTGAAATTCATTTGCTTAAAAGGCTTCAGGAGATATAATAAAATATGCTAACATGCACCTCTCTTGGCACAGCTCATTTCCATTTAAGGATGATTTGTTTTTCCAGCCGTGTCTTAGTGTGCATTCACTGTGTGTGTCAATCCGTGTTTAGGCGGCATCATCACAATGGAGGATCTGAAGGATTATGTGCCTGTCTTGGACGAGAACCCTTTAAGGGTGGATGTGGGGGAGTACAACATGGCTGTTCCCAATGCCCCCTCTAGCGGCCCTGTGCTCTCATTGATATTAAACATCTTGAATGGTAAGCCTTGATACTTTGTCCAAAAACGTCCTGAGTGGGAGTCCTTCACTTTACCAGTCACTCTCTCAGACTCCACTGAGGGCATGTGGCTCTACTGTACAGTACATCTACTAAATAAAAGCAATGTTGACTTTAAGTTAGCTAACTGGGTATCTAAAGCATGCACTATTATAATATGTCATGAATCATGAGATGTAGCACTGAAACACTCTTTATTTCTCATATTAAATCAGGCAGAAGATGTGTGAAACTGTTATCATGCTGCAAAAACTCCTGTCAAACTGTCAATGTTTGTATGTTTTTACCGCGACCATAATTATTCCCGTCGTACATAAATTCATGGCTCTCACATATTTTCCCAGCCTAAAACAACAGTCAGATACCGATTTGAGCATTGAAGCAAATGTTGCCATTTCTTAAAATTCATACTGGTCATTAAAATGTCTTTTTGAAATGCTTTTTCAATGAGGGATGCTTGTAATGAAAGTGCGTTAGAAAGCACATACACTGTGGAATAAAGTTTGCACAGAGTATTGTGGATTTTGTCCCTCATCCCTTTTAAAAATCACATTGAAAATGATCTTTTGAAGACCAGTATAACCAGTATGAACTATAACATGACAACCTCATTTAGGAACCTGACCATTCTTTGAGGACAGACTTGGAACATATTGAACCTTTTCTTTAATGGCTTTACTGACCCCAGCCTTTCATCCAGCAGCACCAGCCATATTGAAATATGTGCTTCTGGGCAAAATATTAAAAGTTATTGGATGGCTTGCCATTACATTTAGTACAGACATTCATGCAGGGCGGTCATTAGGGCTCAATTCATTATGGTGATTTACTCGGCTGCAAGGGTAATTTTGAACACTTACACTTTGATTTTTGTATGAGTTATTCACAAGAAAGGGAATAAGCATATTTCCTAAAATCAAAGTCAAGTCAAAGTATTTATTTTACAAAAGATGTGATGGATCAGAACAACTTTATATGATGTGTTATTGTTTTGATGGAAGAACGCACTGACAAACATACTTTGTCTTTTAGGTATGAGGACTTAGATTGTTGATGCTTCAACAATAACAGATGGTGTCTCGAAAACAGATAAACCAATAAGCTACAGAAACAATATCTCGTTACTTCCTCCAATTTAGAGAATGAAGTTAAAACACCTGAGGGAATGACTGTGTAACCCTGACAGAAGGGCTTTTGTTTGATGGAAGTTATTAAGATCCAAAGATAATTGTGGTCTGTGTAATCACACCTGAGAGTGTGATCAGCAAAGTTTATGAGCATGTTGCTAATCTAATCATCGCTAACTTGGTCCATCATCATTTCCATCAAATAATCATAAATCATATCTGGCTGGTTTTACTTTCTCTTATGTTGGCTGTTCATTGCAGAGAACTATCCATGTTGAGCACTGTCTCAAAACTTCTGTCTAAAGTAATTAATCTCTGTGAACCTTTCCTTTCCTCTGACCGGCCACCCACACACGGCGGCCCCCTGCCTCACACGCTAACACTAATCTTACCTCTAATTGGACACAGTCCTGTGGTGGAAGCTCCACGGACACATTTCAGTGCCTTCCCAAAACGTTCATCCCGCTGATTTACTGTGACTCCTGCCTCTGTCTGACAGCTGAAACCCATCAAACTAAAAGTCTCTCTTCCCTCAGCCTCTCCTCCTGTTCCCCCTGCGGCTGTCAGCTCAGGGTAATACCCATAGTCTGGTCACAGCGGCTTTTAGACTAAATAAAAACACAGGAACAGAAACGGCTGGGTCAAATGCATTATAGCTGTCTCCTCTCCTATACCTGAACAGCATCTGAATGGAGACAGATGAGTGAAGCTGTGAAGTAAACGTGTGACTGATGATTGTTTCATTTTCTACAGGGTACAACTTCACCGCAGAAAGCGTGTCAAGCACAGAGAAGAAGATCCTAACCTACCATCGCATCGTGGAGGCTTTTCGTTTTGCGTATGCAAAGAGGACCTTACTTGGGGATCCAAAGTTTCTCAACATCACAGATGTAAGGTCTTGGTATCTGCTTAAAACAGTTAAAGGGTTGGTTTTAGGTTCTGTGGTAATTTAGTGTATTTCCCCTCTTGGCTAATCGGGTTGTGATGACCCCCTTGCTTCAGAGCTTACAGTAGGTGGGGAATTGCACACCAAGGTTATTGTGATCCTCTACTTAATGAAGACTTAATTCCAGCAGATATTGTCAGGAACTCTTGTCTTTAAGTCCTGTTGAGACCTCTTTGCTGTCTTTGATTTACTGGGATTTCTGAAACCTATAGTATAGTGACATTTAAATGACACCTTTCTCCAAGGAACCATGGCAGATTTTAGTTATGTTCATGAGCTTATGCTTGCCTAATGATCACCTAATGCCACAAGCTTTATTTTGTTTTTGCTTTATCTTTCTTTAAAAAACCCTCTCATGCATATTTCACGTAAATTAAAGAGGTGTGTGTTTATTATTTAAAAGGCATTTTTTTTAATTATTATAGAGGCATTTTATTATAATTTAGAATACTTTGGTAATTATTATTTAGGATAGTGTTTGCTCCTGTTATATTATATACTAATCAAAGTTACACCTCTACCGACTAGTAGAATGAAGAGCAATTCCTCTTCGAAAAGTCTGTGAATCTCTGCTACTTAATCCCATGCACATGAGTGACCAGACTTTTCCTGTCATGGATAAGCAGGAACAATGGTCAACTATCCAGCACATAAATCAGTACTTACTGCAAAAAACCACACTAAGTAATACTTTTGGCCTATGAATTATTTTCGTGTCCCTCTTTCTCTTCCAAAGCTCATCAAGAATATGATTTCAAGTTCTTATGCCTTTGACCTCCGTGAGAAGATCACAGATGACACCACACACCACATGGACTATTACGAGCCAGAGTTTTACATTCCTGATGACCACGGGACCTCTCACCTCTCGGTGATCGCAGAAGATGGAAGCGCTGTGGCCGCCACCAGCACCATCAACCTACAGTATGACCTCCTAACTGACCTTTACAAATCTCTTGTCCACCAATGTTGGTTTATGTGTCATGTTCCTTTAACAGTTAATGTTTTCATGCAGTTTCGGCTCCAAGGTAATGTCAAGATCAACAGGGATACTTCTCAACAATGAGATGGACGACTTCAGCTCTCCGCTCATCACAAACGGCTTCGGAGTGCGTCCTTCATCCAACAACTTCATCAGACCAGGTCAGAACAAAACACACACACTCACACAGAAATGCTCTTAAACCAGTAGTTTTAATATACATAGACTGGCTGTTGGACAGTAGCGTACACAGAGGTCGATCTGTTCTTCTCGACACTGTGCATTATGTTTTTAAATAATGTTTGTCTTTGGATTAATACAAAAGAAATGTGGATCAAATGTTTCCACCCCTCTCTGGAAGGTCTTATCTTTTATTATTTTAGTATATTCAATCCAAGTATATCTTTATGGGTTTCAAGTTTATTAATCTGGAATACAATGTGGAATAGATTCAAAACATACAACATACAACTTGTTTTTAAATAGATATTTGATGTAGTTACATACACATTATTTTAATAATGTTTAACATAAACCAATAAAATACTTAAACTTATATATAATGTAATTTATTTTTAAAGGAAAAAGGCCATTGTCTTCCATGTGTCCGACTATCCTCTTTGACAAAAACAACAAAGTTAAGATGGTGGTCGGAGGCTCAGGAGGAACGAAAATCACAACTTCTATCGCTCAGGTAAAATTGCAAGAAGTTAAATCAATGAGTTGCATTAATTCAACTATTTAATTACTCTGTTGGGTTATAATTGTCTAAAATCTTTGTTGTTTTGAAGGTGATTCTAAATGCACTGTTCTTTGACTATGATCTGAAAAAAGCTGTGTCGGGGCCGAGGCTCCACAACCAGCTGGATCCCAACGCCACTGAAGCAGAACCAGACTTTGACAAAGTGAGTGTCACAAAAACAACACTGACGTATGTGAGTGTGTGGGTAGACAATCCCTCACACAAAAGCCCAGCTAACATAAAGCCCTTCTAACTTCTTAACCAAGAATGTCTTCATTATTTCTACCTTCAGGGGTGTGAAGAATGGAGACAAATATTTCAGCAATTTGTGGTGGTAACGGGCTATTTGTGGTCTGTCTAAAAATAGGCAAATCCTCCTATATACCGTGTATGGTTGCTGTAAAACTTGCTCATCTCAATGTAATGTATTTTAAATGTACCATTAAAGGTAATTAATGGAAAGATATTAACTAGAAAACTAACCCTTTATTTGATGTTTTACTGGGATGTAAAATATGTAGCTTCTGTTGCTACCACTTAATTACGCATGATTTTGAAATCTTATCAATTGTGTGTCGGGCAGCACATCACACTTCAGTGTTTTCTGTGATTACTGGCTTAATTGAAGATTTATTTTCACAGACGTTACTCAACATGATTTCTTAAAATGGGCATCATTCCCAATTTATCAAAAAGTTTTAAAACCAACACTCTGAACAGACTTGGCATTTTTCATCCCTGCTGTGCGCTAAAAAGATCTAATTTGAACATCGTGCCACATTTATTCAGTTTTCTTTCATATTTGCTCCTGTTTGCAGAACGTCCTGGAAGGTTTGGCATTGAAGAACCACGAGATAAAGTACCTGAACTTGACAATAGCTGTGGTGCAGGCGGTGGTTCGCTATGAAGACGGACTCCACGCTCAGTCAGATTCTCGCAAGTGGGCGTACGCCGCCGGGTACTGAGGTCATAAACTCACCACTGATTATGCACGGAGCCTGTAGCGGCATGAGCTTTGTCACCAGTGCTACGAGCTGAGAGGTTAGAGACTTAATAAAGAACAAGGAAACAACGTTGACACCAATTGTTCTTTCATTAACATAGAACATGCTTCATGACACAACTCAGATAACAACACAGTGACTTTTGCTCTCTATGACCTTGAAACAAAGCGCCTCAGTCTGAAATTTATTCTGAATATTTAGTCTAATGTCCGACGCATTTATATGCAGCATCATTTCAAGTGATTAAGAAATGCACAAGCCATTAGAAGTTCAACCATCAGCAGGATTTTTTTAACAGCCTCAGTCACACATGTTTCCAACCCCTACCTGTTTATGAAGCACTTTGTAAATCATTAGCAGTGTCCAGCTGTTCATTTTGTTTTCCTTTAAAGATAACTCAAGCAAACAGAATAAACCAAAACAAAAGGAAAAACCTCAAATAATCATCTTTTAATCTTTTAAAACGTTAACATATTTCACCAGGATGTTTCATAGGTGACAGCAGACAAAGGGAGGACAGGTGTTACGGCCGCCGCCTCCCCGGTCCTATTAACTCTGGCCCCGGCCCACGGTAAAACGCATACGCAAACGCAATCGCAAAAAAGGCTTCCGTCCACACGCAATAGACACCTGAAAGTGTCTGTTCACACGAGACAGCTCCGTTTAGCTCCAAACGCTGGAAAAGCTGCAGTACATATGCCGAGCCTGCGCTGTAACTTCCTCCACAAAAGCAGCGAAGAAGCATGGTTGTCATGGCTGCACTTCTGTTTATTCTCCGCGGTGCGGGCCGAGGGAACCGGGCAGAGTTTTTCGCCGGTCAACGTGTGTTAAAGTTTAAATCTTCCGGACAAAATTATGAAAGTGCCGGTCAATGGTCTTCTTTGTTATTTATTGAGCTTTAAAACAAATGAATAACGACTCTATATAATAATATAATAAAATATACGGAGCCTCTCTTTTTCCTCCCTCTCTTCTGACAGTGTCAGTGTCTGTCTCATGCAGCAGCTGATCCAGTAATGAGTGACCCGACAGTAAAAATAAACATATTTATAACTAGTTTAGGTAGTTTGAGAGGTAATTAAAATAGCTAAGGGTGATGATCTGACTTGAAGTGTGTGTTTTGCTCCGTTCACCGCTGCATCACAGCGGGAGGAGCTGCAGGTGAGCAGAGCTGCGTGTCTCCGTCCTGTCAGATTAGACTTCACTCGCGTTTATATCCATATCGAGAGAAAGATAAATAATCTGATTTCAGTGTGCAGTTTACTTTGACACGGGGGTGAGCAGCAGAGGTGGGGAGAGGCGGGGCTATTGCGTCATCATTATCAGAAAATGATCGTATAGGGGCGATTACACGGAGCCGTTTGACCCGCCAGAGCGCTCCGTTTGCAGATCTATCCACCTTGGGACCTATGCTTGGGACCCGTTATCGTTTGCGGGATCCGTTTCTATCGTTTTGTTACGTCCTCGTGTAAATTAAAGGGCTATACGCAAGAGAAACTATGCGGATACAACCCGTTTCGTCCCCGTGGGGCCGGGGCCTCTGTCTGTGTTTATGCAAATGAGCTGTGCTGTTCCCTTGATGTCATTGGCTGTCCCGCCCTCGCCTCCGAAGAGGTGATTGGATCAACGTTCTCCAATCCCAGCACACATCCGGCGCACACCTTCCGGGGGAGGATTACAAAGGCCGGACTGTGATCATTTGGGAGGCTCTGTGATGTGGAACAGACGCCTCAAGCCTCTTGTTGTGTTTACTCAATTGCTTGACGAATTAGTGCCTTCTGTGTAAAGGCCCTGACACACCAGGCAGTCACCAGAGAACTCGCCGACACCCGACACCGACAGTTCCATCGACGAGTTCTCCTGCGTATTGGCCGTGTGTCGCACTGGAAATCACCGCAAAGACTTCAGCCGAGCACGTACGAACTGCGCATGCGTGAGTGGCAATAACTCTCCTTGCCAGCAGGCGGCGGTAGTGTGTATTCGTCATTCAAAATAGGCAACAACCGGAAGACAGAGAAGAAGAACAGACTGATATAAACAAACAAATAGCATGTGCGTTCCATTTTCACTCTCGTCCATCGAAAACATGTTTTAGAATATAAAAATACATGAATGATGAAATGAGCACATAAAGTGCAGACATACTATAAAATCACAGTTAATAGACCTGCATCTGATGATCGCAGTGTTCTGGCGGGTGTGTAGTTTATTGAGTCAGCAATGTAATAATGGCCACTTCTTGCTAAATTTACGATGAGATGAAAAACCGGACTTGACCAAACAAATCACGGAGCTCTCAGCAGAGGACAGCCGGGGACACTCCCGCCGATATCAGAGATGTCCCTGCTATGTGTGGGAGGTAAGAGAGGACATTTAAGGGCTATGTTTGATGTCTTTAAGTATCACCTGCTGGTGTTTAGCTGCTGTCTTGTGCCTTAAATCGTTTGTTTACGTCCCTCACTTCCGTTTCGCTTCTCATTTGCTAGCTGAACAGCTGATCAGAGTGGTTTCTTGGCCCGATAGCTTGTGTCCGACACCCGGCCGATTCAACATGTTGAATCGGCCGGGTGTCGACCGTGAAAGGCCAAATAAGGCGTGTCACGGTCGAGGGTTCGGGACACACCAAATTGACTTTGGGCGACAAGGAACCCGTTTTCGCCCAACAACGCAAGACGGCCGATATCGGCCTGGTGTGTAGGGGCCTTTAGAGCTACACTGTTTAACAGCATGTTAAACTAGTGCTTCTGTGTTTAGAGAGATATTGTAGTGTAATTGTGTAAGTAGTATCCAGGGTAGCTTAGCTGTTAGTGCCTGTCGATTAGTCGCAGCTGTGTTTCCTACAGCCTTTTCAGTTATTAATACGACGTTAAAAGTGAGGTTTTTGTTTCCCTTTTTGTGTACTATTCAATACTTTGTATAATCTTAGACTCTCTTTCGGAGTTCTCTTTCTGTTGGTTGTTGTCAACCGGTATTTTGGCCCTTTATTTTGTTACCACTATTCAGGGGCGGATCTACGGGGGGGAAAGCTGCCCCCCCACTGTAGAGCCTTGCCCCCCCAGCTGCCCCCCTAACTTTTGTTTCCCTAAAACTGTACTAAAACAAACCTACACTATTTCCACAAGCTTCTCAAGCAACAAAACAAGCATTACATTAGTTAAAGGTAGGGTAGGTAAGTTTGAGAAACCGGCTCGAGATCGCTAGAATTTGAAAATACACAACCGGAGAAAATCTGCCACTTCCTTATAGAGTCCCTCCTCCAACACACACGAACGCGCACATGACCAATGAGGGCACGAGATAAGTTTGTGCACAGATGGAAGGCTGACAGGCAGGTAGGCCATCCAGTTATTTTAGCCGGGCCGGATTGGTCGTACTTTTTACAGTATTACGGCTTCCACAGATGACATTTTTTTATGGATTTTTTTGTCAAAGAACTTAAGATATTCATTGCTATCGGGATGTTAAGAGCATTCCATGGAATATAACAAAAAGTGTATCTCGAGCCGGTTTCTCAAACTTACCTACCCTAGCTTTAAAAGTGAATCATTTTAAATATCATTTTAGGAGTGGCGTTCACAGACCGGCTCACACAGCTGCAGAGAGGGAACGAGCTGTCCCAGCACCTGAAGGCGGATCAGCTTCCCCTGGGAGCATTTCCCCTTCCACTAGTTTTGTTTTTACTAAGGACGAGAGCTTGAAACTAAATATTAATAAAACGCAGCCGTTTGAATCGATAGCGTTTAACAGACGGGCGCTGTTTGGGGCGTTACGTTACAAAATACTACACAGACAGCGCTAGCTGGGAGATCGATCACTTTGCTAAACTATGCGGTACTATTAAATTCACGTAAACTACACATCACAGCAATGAGGCCAGAGGCCTGTACTACGAAGCCGGATTTTCGCTTAGCCGGCTGACTTCAGGGAAAACTCGAGCTTTCCGGTCCTACGACGCTGGTTCTCTTTTTAGCGGGCTAGATCTCCATGGTAACTTATGCTGAGCGGCTAACCTCCTCGGGAGGAGGTTAGGTTGCAGGCTAAGAGATCAACTCGGTGAAAGCACCGCCTGCTGACCAATCAGAGCTCCGTGTGCGGAGTTTAAAGCTATCAAGTCATATTACAGGATAGAGGAAATACAGAAAAACTGCCGTTGCAGGAAAGACGGTCTGCAAAAATCAACTGACTGTGTGAACGTGAAAATTAATAGAATATCCCCTCCCATCTTCAGAGCAATCTGACTATTATAACATTAGCGTTAAGAAAGCTTACTTAAATATCTGCCACAACATAAGTAACCGGATCAGAGTAACATTAAGTACAGTCCGCGGCACTGTGAGTGCAGACGTCGATGTGTCTCATTATCATTCATATCATATCACATCATAATGTATCATATATTTCCTTATTTGAGTCAGCTTCTTGAGCCGTATCTGGCCGTGCAACACTCACAGTGTCACATACTGTATGCAGAAGTATTATTTTAAGCAACACATTAAGTTGACGAAACACTCGAGTCAAATTCTCCTAATTAAAGTCAGATCCACTCGTGTCTTAGACGGGGCAGTGATATCATAAACCTGTTAATGTACGCATTCAAACGCTTTTTCTTTTACCAGCTGTATTCACCTTGCAGGTGCAGCTATGTGGCTTTTATCCTGGATAAAGTGTTTAAGTCATGGATGTTTAAAGTTGAACTTCTTCATATTTGACTAATATTAAAGTTCACTTTTCATTCAGGAAGTATGACGCTGCGCTGTCAGTACGCTTGTCCATGTTTGAGATTGGTCGAATACTCCAAATACCACCCCTTTCATGTGAACGTGCACCTAACTAGATAGGACACGGCTGGCTTGAGCGATCCACTTGATAACCAGCGTCGTAGTACAGCTTAGCGAGAGTGCGTATGTTTTGGATTGGGCCAACCGGCTAACTCAAACATATCCAGGTTAGGAAAATCCGGCTTCGTAGTACAGGCCTCAGATCAATGAAACCAGGATACATCCTTTACCGTAAAAACTGGATCTAAACACAGCTGCCTGTGTGCGTTTGATAAATAGGCTACTTTCTGATGTTATATTTATGATATGCTACTTATCAGCTACATGGCCCTAAAGGCCCTGACACACCAGGCAGTCACCAGAGAACTCGCCGACGCCGACTGTTGCGTCGCCGTGTTCTCCTGCGTCTTGGCCATGTGTCGCACTGGAACACACCGCAAAGACTTCAGCCTTACCAGCAGGCGGCGGTAGTGTGTATTCGTCATTCAAAATAGGCAACAACCGGAAGACAGAGAAGAAGAACAGACAGCGTGATATAAACAAACAACAAATAGCGTGTGCGTTCCATTTTCACTGTCGTCCATCGAAAACATGTTTCGTGCGGTACTGGAGCTATCAGCCATTGGAGTGTTGCTTGTGGAAGACATTCTCAAGCAACAGTCTCTCAAGAGGCGGAAGCGAAGAATTAGGAGAAACCGCACTAAATGGGTGAAATCATGGATACTACAGCGAGAAGCTCATGGGGCTTTCCCGAACCTGTGTCGGGAGTTAAATGAAATGCCAGATTTCAGATATTTTCCTCAAGCTTTGGTAAAGTGTATTCTTTGAATGCAGATTTGGGTTCTGCCCGCTCTGTATTAATGTCATGTGGATTTTCCTGTCATGTTGACAGGTTATCATCATGTAGGCGTTGATAAAAGCTCATTCTAATGTTGTGTTATGTGTGTATGAAGGTACGAAATAAAGTTTTGCATTGCCTATCCTGCTATTTGTGTTTATTCTTTTAATCACACAGCGATAAGAAACAATAACAATGTGCCTACATAACTGTCAGTTGCATCCCTAGCATTAGTATTGGTTATAGTAACAGCTATAACATTAAAATACTTCTAGGCAGATTGGCAGTTTTACTATAATATAAAATACATGAATGATGAAATGAGCACATAAAGTGCAGACATACTATAAAATCACAGTTAATAGACCTGCATCTGATGATCGCAGTGTTCTGGCGGGTGTGTAGTTTATTGAGTCAGCAATGTAGTAATGTATGTAATGTAATAATGGCCACTTCTTGCTAAATTTACATTTCCATGTGATGCTTTTATCCGAGGCGACTCACAATAGGTAAATGAACAGCAGTAGACAGTATCTCATTCATGGGCGTAGGAAGCATCCTGAATGTGGGGGGGACATTTTTAACGGGGGTGTGGGGGCGAAAAAAAATATAGATTTCCTGTATTCTGGTGCATTTTAACAGGTGGTTTGATACTTTTATGTGGCTATACTAGCATGAGGAAAATGATGGGTACATTTTGTAATTTCAGTAGTAAAGAAAGGAAACATATTTGATTATTAATTCAGAGCCGTCTTTGAATTAATAAAAAGCAGTTTAAATGCCCATTTTTTGTACATTTATATACAACAATAAATATTTGTGAGTGCATTGAGAGATATTGTTGTGGAGAGTCATTTATATATAAATCGCAAAATACATTTGTGAATCCTTCTGTGAGCATTTATTAATATTGAGACTGATCTGACTCCATACGGATGTTAAGTTCACCTAGGAATGGTATCATTGACTTAAATGTTCAAATAAATGTTGCTCTTCTGTCTATATTGGTCATATGATGCCCCTTGACTGAAATGTTTCCTGTTCAATAACCAAGAGATCGTCAGCTTTGATTTTCGCTGTATTAACCATTTCCTGAACATTTGGTGTGTGTGCCTTACCTCCGCTACCGGCATCGCTTCATACAACAGATCTGAGCTGTCCAACTATGACAACACTCCTTGAACATGCGCGCGCTATGTGAGAATCTGCCTTGGTACAAAGTAGCAGTGAAAACATGGTACGGAGTTTCATTGATTTGGGCATTCTCTCAATAAGCAAGTGGAATGGATTTCATTTGATAGTGAAGCACTGACACAGCGCTCTACAAAGTGCGGCGAGTGGATAAACCGATTCACGGACTTTCCGCATAGTAAAAGTGGGGGGGTCTAAACTAATCATTTGAAAAAGTGGGGGGGACTTGTCCCACCCTCATATAATGGCTGCGACGCCCATGGTACCATACACAATCATTACAAACCGAGTTATATTGGGCCACATAGGCGTCGTTTGCTCTGGGGACGCTGGGGACATGTGCCCACCACTTTTTGAAATAGCCAATTTTGTCCCCATCAATTATGTTGTGATGTCCTTTTTGTTTTCTGTTGTTTTTATGTGTAACCAATGTACCGCAGGTCTCCCTTGAAAAAGAGACCGTTGATCTCAATGGGATTTTTTAACCTGGTTAAATAAAGGCTACAAACAAACAATCACTTTTTAAAAGTATAACTTAGAAATGTTTTAGAAAAATAGCGTGCAGAAAGAAATGTAATAAACAAGAACACTGGTTTAGTGTCAAGATGTGCCATTTGGACATGTTATTAAACCTTTAATAGAACATGTCAAATGTGCAGCAGCACTGCACTTTAAAAAAAGTAATGTAAACCAAAAATGGTCCCCTCCACTTTTTCTAGCAAAGTGACGCCAACAGTTTAAGATAATTACGCTGGAATCTATGGTGTAAAGCTCAAGAGGACTGACTGTGTCCACTAGGTGGTGCTGTTGTTTGATTTATATGTCATGCACACATGAAGCACTTCAGTTTACATGAAAATCATTCATTGAGTGACTTGTAGAGAAGGTCTTATGGAGCATCCCAGTCCAATGTTCTACTCCCACTATTTTCACCTTTATCTTAGCGTAATTCATATATTAGTCGCTGCCACACATTTATGAAGCTGCTTTAATTCCCATTTATTCGGACGCAAAGACATTTCATAGGAAGTATTAAAGATGTACCATTGTTAATCATTGTTTTTGTGTGAATCCAATTAGATAGTATCGATTATATTGCTTCTTAATTTAGCACATTAGATTTTTTAGAGTCTAATACTTTAATGTTCTGGATGGCCAATCTAGCTGCCTGGCAATTATGCTTAAAACAATTCTACAAAATCTTTACATTGTCGCCATGTGAAATATATCTCCACCTGTTTAACCTCACTCTTTCTCTCTCTAGGCCTAGGGGCTCATACAACAGGTGTGTGTGTGTGTGTGTGTGTGTGTGTGACCTTTTTAGTAAGTGCAATATAAACTTCAGCACATACTGTATGCACCGCTGAAGTTAAGTACCTTTTTTATTATTTTTCAGAAATATGGTCATTCTACTGTAGCTATTTTTATCGTCAGAGTTGGTGGTTATTGTTGCTATGTTAACGTATTCTCGCTATGTTTACTGTTAGTCAGTGAAAAGGTCTCTGCTCAGCATCTTATCGTTTACCAGCTGCTTCCTGTGGGCCTATCTGTGCTTTGGTGCAACTTTGAGATCTACATCTGAGAAGTGGTTTCTTCTAGTTCCAGTATGTCCTCACTGATGTTTCCCCGTGTGTGTGTGTGTGTGTGTGTGTGTGAGTGTGTGTGAGTGTATGTGGGTGTGTGTGGGTCTTTGTATCCCACAGTTGTTTCTGTCCAAACACATTTAAACTTTGCGACAAAGCTTTATTGGCTAACTGGCATAAGGGAAATGTGATCGGTTGACGGACAAAGTATCATTTGTCTGGCTTTGCAATCAAAGAACAAGGAGAAGTTTTAGGTTAGTGTGTGTGTGTGTGTGTATGTGTGTGTGTGTGTGTGTGTGTGTGTGTGTGTGTTAGTGTGTGTGCAGTATGCATCTTAATATTACCAGCATGTACAAGTGTTTTAAGTCTATACACACACACACACCTCTGTGATTTTAACATATCTACATTTGTGTATTTGTGTGCCCTGTGTGTGTGTGTGTGTGTGTGTGTGTGTGTGTGTGTCTATGTGTCTACCCCTCCCCCAATTGTTTGCCCTGTAGAGAGTGTGAAATGTGATATTTTCTTTGTGTAGACGCATCCGTCACTAACTGACAAAGGTATTCACACAAACCTTGAACAAGCTTTATTTCCTGCTAGGAGCCTGTGACCTAAGATTTCCATTGCCATAACTACACTGTAGCGTGTGAATGTGGTCTATCACTGCTCGCTGCTTGGAGCATGCATTGCAGACCAAAAAGCCAAATTTCCGGCAGTGGTGTCGGCATTTGATGTGAGTGAAGTTGTTGAAGCAGCGCATACATTTGTAGGCGGCTCAAAAGTGGATCCGGGTTGGCTGCCACGCCGCTGCAGAAGATTTAACGGGCAGTTTCCAATGAGCTCCATCCAGGCCTGCTTGTCTTCGAGCGAATCTGCGGACACAAAAAACGACTTGCATGGTATACGGACCAGCCATTTGTTACTCAATCCCTCCTTGTCTTCCAGGTCCTCTAGCATGATGTCCTCTGGAATGACAGGGAAGATATTGTTAACAGTCCAAAAAACACATGGATACTATGGCGTGGTCAACACGCTTGTCCAGAAAGACTTGAGGCGGATATTTGTCATTTTAGTTGAGTTGATTGCTGTTAAATAAATATATTTTCTGACTTTATCCATGTGGTATTCAGCTATACTGATAATATAATTTTAAAGGCTTTGGGATAACAACTTTTGAAACTTCTTCAGGTGCATCAATACAACACAGTTAAACAGAAAGTGTTTCAAACATTAAAAAAGTACATTGACCAAACTCAAATGTAATTGGTATTTCCATCATCCCCCTGTGTTTTAAAAGAAACTGTTCTTTTATCCACACTTATTTACACTAATAGTAAATGAAGATATGCTTTTTTAAATTTCCTCCATAAAAGGGTTGTATTGCTGTCTTTTTCTGGAAAACATTTCTACAATGTAGAACTGTAGAACAACATTGACCAAGCTCAAATGTAATCGGTATTTCCAGAATTGGCGAACTGCAATTTGCTCTTGAGGTAGCATGTGGATAAGTTGTCATTGTTTTGTGCATCATACTTTAAATTCCATGCACCTCCATTGTTTTGCTGTTGCAGATATATATTGCACGTGAATATAAAGTTACAACAAGGCAAACAAATAAAAGAATACTTCATCACTAAAGCTTCTACGGAGGTATACATACCATCATATCATCGTTATCTAGATATAGACTAAATGCACTACTTTTTATTTTGTATTTTTGTATTTTATTATACATGTTGCATTGTTGGAGGAGCTCAGCTCAGAAGAATTTCATTGCCATTTCTCCACTGTAGCTTTGTTCATATGACAATAAAACCTTTTAATCAAATCTTTTGAATCTGTCGGACTAGATCTAGGGTTCTGCTTACCTAGAGGGATGACTTTCTGTTTTTTGTGCCAGCGGCCGTTCAGGATGATGCTGCCGTACACCAGCATGTCGTTGAACAGAAAGAAAACTTTAGGCTCTGGCTTCCTACGCCCTTGCTTTGTGAGACAACCCTGACCCACCAGAACTCTCCCTGGCTGGGATAGAGGCCTCCCTGCCGGGCCGAATGAAGTCTCAACGGCTTGGATACGCTCACAGTTCTCCTTCTCAAACGTTACCAGATCCATCATGGTGAAATCATATGTGTAGCACTGAAATCACAGAAGAGCCATCTCTCACTTGTTTTATACAGGCATGTGTCGCAATCATAGACTGTATATATAAACTATCGTTAAGTTATAATTATAATGTCTATATATGAGGCCTTATTCTGATTTGGGGGGTTTTCCCTTTCCTGTAGTGTGTTATAGGTTTTTGTGCATGTAAATGGTCTGGGAATGCTAGAACCCAAAGTTCTTATCCTTGAAATAATTACAAAAATCAAAGACTAACAGAAAAGACACTTGTGCTATCAAAGAGGTTTGTTACCATTGAGTTAAAAAAAATATAGAGAAAATGTATGAAAGTTAAATATTTGCATTGTGTAACTGTAAAGTATTCGAAACACAAACATTTATTGGGCTTATAAAGTCATGAAATCATGAAATCCTGTCAGCAATAAAGGAGGCATTCAGTTATTAGGTTTTGCCCAAAAGCATCACACATTTTTTTGTTGTTGTTATTTTTTAAATTAAGATTATTATTTTTTAAATCAAGTAATCTGTATATAATATTAGTATTTTTTAAGTGTGTCTCTGTAGAAACAAACACACAAATAATGCACTTATAATACATAATTATATTTTTGTATGAATAAAAACAGAAAAAACATGTGTGCTTACAAAGAGGCCTTGACCTTTGACTCAAAACAACATAAATAAAATTAATAAAATTAAATATTTGCATTGTGTAACTGTAAAGACCTTAAAGCACAACATTTATTCTGCTTATAAAGTCATAAAGTGGGACAAATTAATTGCATTTACTACGAAATCACATGTGAACTTAACGGAATCACATGTGAACTTAACGGAATCACATGTGACCTTAACGGAATCACATGTAACCCTAACGGAATCACATGTGACCCTAACGGAATGACATCACAGTTGAGAGTAGAATCGGTGACATCATCACATGACATCACAGGTGGCTTAGATCTTGGCATAGCAAGAGCTCTGGGTTCCAGTCAACTCATTCAGTTGTTCAGTTCAGAGCGGTGAGTGGTACACATATTCAGTCAGAGCAAACAAACTTTACAGTTTTTTAGACAAAACACGTATCACGTAGACACATAGATTTTTATCCCTACACACAACACAAGTCCACAGACAGTGCCATGGAGGGAACAATGTCAGACCAGAGCAACATGGAGACATCCGACATCCAGAACGATGAGAGTCTCCTGCAGTTTGACGCAGAGACCGTAAAACTGCTGGTGATGAGAGGAGATGAACTCCTTGAGTGTGTGACAGTCTGGGAGGAAAGATACAGCGCTCTGGAGGAGGAGATGGAAACTAAAGAGGCTCAACACAAGCAGCAGCTGGAGGAGAACCTGGTGACCATAAACCTGCTGAAAAGAAGAGAGGAAGAACTCCTTCAGAGCCAGGACAAGTCCACCAAGGACCTGGCCGAGATACAACAGAGCTGGGAGAATGGAAAACAAGACATGCAGTATGTAGTGGACGAGAAAAACTACCAGGCCGCTAGAAACCACACCTTGGAGACGGAAAAACAAAAGATGGAGTTGAAATTGAAACAGGTGATGAAGCACAACACTTACCAGACCTGTAAAATCAAAGCAATGGAGAAGGAAGTCCAAAAGCTGGTGCTCCAGTTGGAAAAGCAGGGAGAAAAGATCCCTGAAGACCAACAACCGATGGAGACCAAACTAAAAGAGGTGTCTCAGGAAAAGGACGACCTGGCCAAGAAGAACCTGAGCCTCGAGACTGAGCTTAAACAGGTGGAGGCCAAATTGAAACAGGTGGAGGAGGAGAACGAGCATCTGGCAAAGAACAACAAAAGCTGGGAGACGGATGTCAAACAGCTGAAAGACCAGATGAGAGAGAAGGAGACCAAATTTCAAGAGGAAGAGAAGAAGGACAACCTGGTTCTGAAAAAGCTGATCGGGGAGACAGTGGTTCAGGCAAAATTTGAAAAGGCCAAGGAATCCATAAATATCCTGATCAAGGAAAACAAGAGCTGGGAGTTCGATTTCAAACAGAAGGACATGAAAGTCAAGCAGCTGGAGAACGACTTGGATGAGCAAGAGAAAAAGTTCTCTGAAGATTTGGCCGAAAAACACCAGAGCTGGGAGACTCAGCTAAAACAGGTGGAGAAGCAAAAGAATCATTTGGCCAAGATCAAAAAAAGCTGGGAGACGGATGTCAAGCAGCTTAAAGACCAGAGCTGGGAAACCAAGGTTCATTTGATGGAGACCAAATTTCAAGAGGAAGAGAAGAAGAATTACAACCTGGTTCAAAAACACCTGATCGGGAAGAATGAATTGAAAGTGGTTCAGGCAAAATTAGAACAGGCCAACGAAACCATGAGGAACCTGGTCAAGAAAAACCAGAGCAATGTCGAACAGAAGGACATGAGAGTCCAGCAGCTGCTGAATAACCTGGATAAGCAGGAGAACAAGTTCTCTGAAGATTTGGCCAAAAAACACCAGAGCTGGGAGACTCAGCTAAAACAGGTGGAGAAGCAAAAGAATCATTTGGCCAAGATAAAAAAAAGCTGGGAGACGGATGTCAAGCAGCTTAAAGACCAGATGAGAGAGCAGGAGCAAAAGTTCTCCAAAGACCTGGCCAAAGAACACCTGAGCTGCGAAACCAAGGTTCATTTGATGGAGACCAAATTTCAAGAGGAAGAGAAGAAGAATTACAACCTGGTCAAGAAAAACCAGAGCAATGTCAAACAGAAGGACATGAGAGTCCAGCAGCTGGAGAAGTACCTGGATGAGCAGGAGAAAAACCTGACCCAGAAACTCCAGCGCTGGGAAACCAAGCACAACCTCGCTCAGACGCGACTGAGCTGGGAGGCCAACGAGAAGAAGATGGAGGACGAAAAGACACTTCTGGAGGACCTCTGTCTTCACATGAAGAATAAGAGCAGAGGATTCTTCGCTCGCTGGAGGAAGACTGAGAGAAGGGACGTCATTTTGCAGAAAATGCTACGCAAGATGCAAGAGAAGGAGATGGCTGGACATCAGTAGCTGCCTTTTCCTCTCTTCTTTCTCTCCTCCATTTCCCCTCACCTCCTTCCTCCTACCTCACCCCCTACTGCCTTCCCCTTTTCATACTCAGGGTTTTTTCCTGGAGCTCAGGTTTTCCCACAATCTGTATAATAGATGTAAAAAAACTCACTATTAAGTCCCTCCCCCATTAACTGTACCTACTTCATGCTACCTCACCCTCTCTCACCTTACTCCATCCTTTATTTACTTACTTCCTCCATACTCTCCCCTCACTTCACCCCAAACTCTCTCCTCCATTTCCCTCACCTCTTTCTTCCTACATCACCCCCCCCCCCCCTTCCTTCCCATTTTCATATTTAGTGTTTTTTAGTTGTGTTTAGAATTGATTTTAAAATAAAATGTTAATTAAATGTATTATGTGTATGCCTCACTGTGTAAACGTATACAGTTTATATTCATTACTTTATGACATTTTGGTTACTAAAGTACCGGTATCTGTTCTATTTGTGATTTAAACAACGACTTGATTTAAAAATAAAAATGTTAATTATTACGTGTGTATCACTGTGTAAACATATACAGTATATATTAATTACTGTATGACATGTTGGTTACTAAAATTCTGCTATCTATTCATTTTATGTTTTAATCAACACTGAATTCCATAAATAAAATAACCTATGGTATGAAATAGAAGATGTATGTATTTATAGTTCTTGGTGTTTTTATATTTGTCTCACTGTACACGTTCAATCCCATTATTTTTGTTATTGTTGTTTTTATCAAATGTGTTCATTTCATACAAGCTGGTCAAATATTCTTGGACTCTTGAACAAAACTTTGAGCTTAAAAGATGAACCTGTAATTATATAATGTAAAATAACTCGAGAAACGCCACATGTGATGTGATCTCAATTGAACAACACAATCATTTAAAGGTTCCCTATTATGCAAAATGCACTTTTTAATGTCTTTGATACATATATATGTCTCCCCTGTGTGACTCAGAAAGTTTCAGCAAAAAAAGTTCCCTCTCTTTCCCTCCTGATCCAAGTATTTAAAAACGTTAAAAAGAAATGTAGTGACTTAGGTTTTGGTTCACATTTGACCTCACTGAGTAACACAGGTAATTATTATCTACAAAGCTTAGGCTACCAAAACTCAAATCCTGCGATGCAAGAGCATAAAGATGTAAATACTATGGAAGTGCTTTGATTTGATACATAAGACACTTTTATATATAGGTCACTAGGCCCTAGATTGCTAGGCTTTTATAATACATTGAATCATTGTGTGTATGTGTGTTGGTTCAATGGGAAAATTAAGGTGTCTGTTTTCTTTTATTTGTATTTACTCTAGAAATATTATAGGAGCTGAGGTTCATTTTCAACATTTTGGTGTTGCTTCATTATTGTTGCATGAGTTATTTGGGGGACATGCATAGCTTGGACTTCATCATGATTGACACTCAATGTTAAGACTTGGACACAGATTTGACTGTCAGCAGATTATTGTTGTCTTTACTTGGCAAATACAAGAAGTCCTTCACGATGAGATAATCCAAAAACAACACCTAGCGTCATCACTGAGAGTGCTTTACTTGTCCTAAAACAACAGGGAAGAGTTTAACAATCTTAATATAGCAACCAAGTTACAACAAACAAGTACCTTCGACAACTATTAATAGAGCACTAAGATTCAGGGTTCTTACACCTTTTCCAAAGTCAAATTCAAGCACTTTTCAAGCATTTTCAAGGTGCATTTTCAAGCTTTTCAAGCATCTTACAGCTGTTGTAAATTACATATTTATATACACATACTTATACTCAAATGATTATTTCCCTGCCTCACATTAAATCTGATGTTCTTTATAATATAAACAACCAAATGTGTGTTTCATAATAGCATTCTACATGAGGATGAACAATTTAAATTTTTAGAAAAGAAAACTAAGTTTAATATTTCAAAATGAGTGACCCATCTGTACGTAGACTGGGCATCCCATATAACCTGGCTGAGCCAATATAAAACAATCAGCCAAATAACTTTTCAATACTATTTTTGAGGTACTTTTAGGTTGGCAGTAAACACAAGTCAGAGGTAAATGGTTTACTTTTACCCCACTACATGTATTTAATACCTTTAGTTACTTTACAGATGTGGATGAATGATGTGAAATCTAATCAAGTGTTAAATCAGACTTTAGTTCCACCTGGAGTAAATTCACAAGCTACCCTGCAGTATACAAAGTCATTCAAACTAGCTGCACCTTTACCAGCTTTGAGAACACTTTAATGATCAATCATTATAAAACATATCATATACAATTATTAGGGATGCTCCGATCGCCAATTTTGGGGCCGATCGCCGGAATCAGCTTGTTCCAGAGGTAGATAAAATAGCTAAGTGTGTTAGGTCTAACTCTTAATGTGTGTTTCGCTCCGCTCACCGGTCCGTCACAGCGGGTGGAGCTGCAGGATTTCTGCTTCACACACACGTTGCATACCGCTATTTTATTGTCATTTTCGGACACTTAAAATACTGCCAGACTAGTGAAGCCATTTTGGCGAGCTTGTTTTGCCGCGCACAGAGAAAAGTGTCATGTATTTTACATGCAACGATAGCCTAATCTAAAATGCTCTACTATGGCGTACCTTTCGTGTGGTGTGTCGCTCGTCAGCGCAGACTCTCGCATCGTTATTGTTGCACACTTTGCAGGAGGCTACTCTTGGGCTTCGCTTGACCCTCGTCTTAGCCATGGCTTGTATTTGTCTTCTGCTAGCCAACGCTCGTTGAAACGGCAACCTCCTGGCATACTGTCATCTATCACTCTCATCAGAATGCCCAGGTCACACACGTAACAAAAACACTTGCCGGTCACGCGCATAGCGCGGGAAGGCCGGAGCGGAGCTGTTTTATGTAAAAGCGAAGCAATTAAGCGCGCTCCGACTTCTTTATTTTCTTTTAATCTAAAAAGCGAAGTAAAGCATTTACAATTTCAAGCACTTTATCCCAAATTCAAGCACCATTCCCAAAATTCAAGCACTTTTCAAACCTTGAAAACACCTCGTACAATTTCAAGCATTTTCAAGGATTTCCAGCACCCGTACGCACCCTGAAGATTGGACCAATGAACGGCCCCATAAACAAACTCTGAATGAACCATGACAAAAAAAAGTATATTGATGCATCTAACATGACTCTTAATAATAAAGAAAATAACAGACATCCTTGACATATATTGTAAGTGCTTTATTGTTTTTTGGATCATTTCTGCAGGTGTGCAAAAATATTTTTCTTAAGTAAACAGTAAATCAACACATATTTCACATTCTCTTGTATGTACATATATGATGATAATGACACTCTGAGAGACTATAACAGTACGTTTGGCATGAATCACATTAATGCAATAAAAAGATATGCACTACAAAAACTCGAAATCTTGCCAAGTATATTTGTCTAATATCTAGTCAGAATATAGATAGGTAAGACTTTATTTATCCCGAAGGAAATTGTTGTGCCAGAGTTACAAAATACAATAAACACAGCAGCATAATAGTAAAACTGTACACTAAAAGTGCAGTAAAAAGAGCAATTAAATATCTACAGTAAACATAGACGGTCACATAATTAATGTAAATATCACCAGAATATGTCTTTACATCTGATATAAGACATAATAACTTCAGAAGTAAGAAATCTAATAACTGTTCCTACACTGGACTGTAACTGTTATACTTGCATTTTACACACTGATTCTATTTCAGCTTGTTTTATTTGTATTCTCTTGGCTTTGCAATAACTGTTTTGTAAATGTATTCAAATTATTTAATGTTTAAGCTTCACTATATCTTAATGTTTTAAATGTTGCAATGCTCTTTGAATTGCATGGGGTTGTAATGTGCTGTAAAAATATATTTGACTTGCCTTGAGTGACAGGTAGGGGAACATGTTGTGAGAGAAATTAAAAGAGAGATATTGACAGACACATACAAAGACACAAAGAAAGGGGTGAAACAGAGAGAAAGAGAGCAAGAATAGGGATATCATGAGGTTCGTAATTTGTCCCTCGAGGCAAAGCAAAACAAAAGTGCAGCGGGATACTTTAGTTTGGGAGAGCAGTTTGTGAAATGGCTATAATTTCCTTCCTCTTTCCTAGTTGCTGTTTCTCCCATGCCTTTCCACACCCTTTAATGTCATAAAACACATGTATACAATATTGAGATGTGTTCTTACCGGGGTCGGGGGCCTTGGTGGCTCCAGAAGCACACACTTTCTGGTTGGGACAGCCCTCACATGACGACGTCTTTCCTGCCTGCTCACTCGCTGTGCCCGGGCAGTGTGAGGGATGAAACACATCAGTTATCAGCATGTTGTCTTTATCAGATCACCTTACATTTATCAAAACCCAATACATGTTTTGGAGGCTGAAGTTAAATTCAAGTATACGGTTCAATTTATTTTTTAAACCTCTTTAACCCCTGCCTGCTTATACGAGTGTCATTTCAAGCTTGGATAAAACCAAAAAGAGTCAAGTAAAGAAGCCATAGTTTCAAAAAAACATCAACTATAAGCTAATTTTTGGGAATTATGCATAACATGTTGCACAATGGGTTTGTTTTTAAATAGTTTAAATAAAGCTTCAAAAGACATGCATGTCATTTTAACAACATTGAAAATAATTAAATGGAGAATAAAAAGGGATTTTAGATGTATAGAATATCCAATACCTTACTGGGAAAAATAATACATAATTTATTATATAATTATACCATTTTACATTGCAGAACATGGTTAAATGGGTAATGTTATCACTGATTGTGGAGGTTGAGAACTGTGTCACGATGACTCAGCAACCTTGTCGATAGTGTTGACAGCTAAGAAAATACATTCAGTATTGTTTAAGTAGCACTATGTATTAATGATCTATTGTTCAGGCAACAATTATCACATTCTGCAAAGGCATTAATCTGCTGAGTGCTGACACTTGGCAACACCCGAGTGAGTGCGTCATTAAACATCGTGGCTTAACAAGAGATTCAAGTTTAATTGTATCGTAAAGAAGACAGCAGTACCAGTCCACATGAATATTTAATATAAATGTAGCTTATCGATACTCTCAAACACTATCGGGAAAATAGCAAGTAGGCTACTGTGTTGTCAACAGAGACGTGTTTAGCACTAAAAGTGACACACTCTTCAAACCCATCTCGACCTTAGAGTCACGGCAATGTTACATAAAGCTGACCAACATAATAGTGTAAAAATAAGACATAATTGAAGTTTAAAACTCACGCTGCGGTGCATTATCTGGTACGTCGGCCATCATTACACGAGTGTCCTCCGGTTAAAGTCTTCCCGCTTCGAAGGTTCCGAGTACGCACAACATGACCGTGCAGTATGTGCCTGCCTTTTTAATAATACAATCATAATAAATGTATTTATTTAGTTATTATTGTTCCTATGTATTCCAGCTGGGACAATATTATTAAAACTGGTTGTGGGTTTGTTTTTGATGATGATATGTGATAATCTGATAATGTTGTCTCTGCATCAGTAGCATACACAAAAGCAACCTCCTTGTAAATGGAACTTGTCAATAAACCAAGTTCAATAGTAAATAATTCCGATTCTGAAGATTCCTCTACAGAATTCAGTTAAAACAAACATAATTTATTAAGTATTTTTGTGCAAAGAAAACAACAGAGCCAAACAATGCCACAGTGGTGTACCATACATGGGCGTAGGAAGCATCCTGAATGTGGGGGGGACATTTTTAACGGGGGTGTGGGGGCGAAAAAAATATATAGATTTCCTGTATTCTGGTGCATTTTAACAGGTGGTTTGATACTTTTATGTGGCTATACTAGCATGAGGAAAATGATGGGTACATTTTGTAATTTCAGTAGTAAAGAAAGGAAACATATTTGATTATTAATTCAGAGCTGTCTTTGAATTAATAAAAAGCAGTTTAAATGCCCATTTTTTGTACATTTATATACAACAATAAATATTTGTGAGTGCATTGAGAGATATTGTTGTGGAGAGTCATTTATATATAAATCGCAAAATACATTTGTGAATCCTTCTGTGAGCATTTATTAATATTGAGACTGATCTGACTCCATACGGATGTTAAGTTCACCTAGGAATGGTATCATTGACTTAAATGTTCAAATAAATGTTGCTCTTCTGTCTATATTGGTCATATGATGCCCCTTGACTGAAATGTTTCCTGTTCAATATCCCCACTGATTTCCTTAAAATCCTGGGATGAGAGTCCACATCACAATTTACTCTCAACTGTCATTTCCCTTTCATCACTCACCTCAGCAATGGACCTCTCTCCACTGTCCCTGTATTCTGCCTCTGACTCACTCTCAAGTGCCTAGATGTCAAGAGAGGTGGTGAAGTGATAATAAATACTGATAAATACTAGTAACCTGGCATTTCGATGCCTTTTCTCATCTAAACTATTCAGTATTTGTATCTCTCTATCATGACATAAAGACGAAACTCCTCTCCAGAAGTGAGACGCCGCCATCACTGTTAACTGATTAACTGCTACCAGCTGATGACTTACTTTCCTCTTCTTTGAAAAAAATGTTCTTATGTCCATGTTGTCTGGGGGAGAAAACATATCAAACCAAGAGATCGTCAGCTTTGATTTTCGCTGTATTAACCATTTCCTGAACATTTGGTGTGTGTGCCTTACCTCCGCTACCGGCATCGCTTCATACAACAGATCTGGGGCCTCATTTATAAAGGGATATACGCTCAAAAAATGGCGTACGCCAGTTTCTACGCAATGTTTGCGATTTATAAAATACTAACTTGACGGGAAAATGTGCTGTCCTCCACGCAAACTCTAACCCATGCGTACGCACTAAGCACACAAACGGGAGAGACGAGAAACTGCGACACCGTTGGCAGAAGGAAGAATGGAGAGAAATATGTGGAAATAATACCATAAATAAAATGTTACCTCTCATTTATCAAATATGAAGAATTCATTTTCAAACATTGATTAAAGCCAATCTTTAAATGATTAAACAAACGCCTGTTTGAAACTCCTCAGTGCACACAAAAACATAACTTGGAGAAATAAATAAATACGGATATGCTATTTAAAACCACCTCGAATATGTTGTGTTAATGTTATGAAATGTTTTCTCATAAATGATGCGGTAAGCAGGGGGACAGAATTACGTCTAAACTGACGCCGTTTTGCATTTCTATAGGTTGTAGATACGAGCATGGTTTTATATACTATCACGTTTAATCGTGTTTTATGCCGTTTGCCAAGACTTGATAAGTAGCTCGTAAAACACAGGAGGTATGGAAACTAAGAACACCATATGTGGTAAATTGTACAGCTAATATAACACAATCCATTAGTTGTATTTCCTTTAACTGGTGGATTATGGATATATAGTTGCTGATCGACAGCTGGAACACAAACCACCAAATACAACAAAAATAATTCAGATCCAGTCGTCATGACTCCACTCCGGAGGGATTCCCCGATCATTTCTTACAGTTTCTCATCAAGGGGGTGTCTCCTGTCCCCGGGACAAACACACTGCCTGAGGAAGGTTATGTGTATTTTTTTTGTCATTAACTTTTTTCGGACCACTTATTTATTTATTTTGGTGACGATCCGACCTCCATGCTGCTACTCTGGTTCAAACTGCATCCACCAAACAATATGATTTATCTCGACCTCCCCACAATAACCTAAATCTGACACGGTGTGAGATGTCTTTTTTAGCTGTTCTATCGTCATTTCCTGCGATCTTCTTCATGCAGTCAGTCAAAATGAATGAATGAATGGGCGTTTCTTTGACTATGTATAGGCAAATATGGGCGTTACGAGTCGATTGTGATTTATAAAGGGAAACAGGCGTAGGGAGTGCCGTACGCACTTCCCTCGCCGGTACGCAATGTTTTGTGAATCGGAAAATGACGGAAAATGTATGTACCTATTTTTGTGCTTTGCACTACGTAAGCAACCTTCCTACTCAATCCTACGCAAGGCGTTATGAATGAGGCCCCTGGGGCCTCATTTATAAAGGGATATACGCTCAAAAAATGGCGTACGCCAGTTTCTACGCAATGTTTGCGATTTATAAAATACTAACTTGACGGGAAAATGTGCTGTCCTCCACGCAAACTGTAACCCATGCGTACGCACTAAGCACACAAACGGGAGAGACGAGAAACTGCGACACCGTTGGCAGAAGGAAGAATGGAGAGAAATATGTGGAAATAATACCATAAATAAAATGTTACCTCTCATTTATCAAATATGAAGAATTCATTTTCAAACATTGATTAAAACCAATCTTAAAATGATTAAACAAACGCCTGTTTGAGACTCCTCAGTGCACACAAAAACATAACTTGGAGAAATAAATAAATACGGATATGCTATTTAAAACCACCTCGAATATGTTGTGTTAATGTTATGAAATGTTTTCTCATAAATGATGCGGTAAGCAGGAGGACAGAATTACGTCTAAACTGACGCCGTTTTGCATTTCTATAGGTTGTAGATACGAGCATGGTTTTATATACTATCACGTTTAATCGTGTTTTATGCCGTTTGCCAAGACTTGATAAGTCGCTCGTAAAACACAGGAGGTATGGAAACTAAGAACACCATATGTGGTAAATTGTACAGCTAATATAACACAATCCATTAGTTGTATTTCCTTTAACTGGTGGATTATGTATATATAGTTGCTGATCGACAGCTGGAACACAAACCACCATGACTCCACTCCGGAGGGATTCCCCGATCATTTCTTACAGTTTCTCATCAAGGGGGTGTCTCCTGTCCCCGGGACAAACACACTGCCTGAGGAAGGTTATGTGTATTTGTTTTGTCATTAACTTTTTTCGGACCACTTATTTATTTATTTTGGTGACGATCCGACCTCCATGCTGCTACTCTGGTTCAAACTGCATCCACCAAACAATATGATTTATCTCGACCTCCCCACAATAACCAAAATCTGACACGGTGTGAGATGTCTTTTTTAGCTGTTCTATCGTAATTTCCTGCGATCTTCTTCATGCAGTCAGTCAAAATGAATGAATGAATGGGCGTTTCTTTGACTATGTATAGGCAAATATGGGCGTTACGAGTCGATTGTGATTTATCAAGGGAAACAGGCGTAGGGAGTGCCGTACGCACTTCCCTCGCCGGTACGCAAGGTTTTGTGAATCGGAAAATGGCGGAAAATGTATGTACCTATTTTTGTGCTTTGTACTACGTAAGCAACCTTCCTACGTCAATCCTACGCAAGGCGTTATAAATGAGGCCCCTGAGCTGTCCAACTATGACAACACTCCTTGAACATGCGCGCGCTATGTGAGAATCTGCCTTGGTACAAAGTAGCAGTGAAAACATGGTACGGAGTTTCATTGATTTGGGCATTCTCTCAATAAGCAAGTGGAATGGATTTCATTTGATAGTGAAGCACTGACACAGCGCTCTACAAAGTGCGGCGAGTGGATAGACCGATTCACGGACTTTCCGCATAGTAAAAGTGGGGGGGTCTAAACTAATCATTTGAAAAAGTTGGGGGGACTTGTCCCACCCTCATATAATGGCTGCGACGCCCATGATCTCATTTACTTAGACACTGTACTTAAGGACAATGTTGAGGTAGGAGACTAATCCTGCAACTTTATACTGACAAATAAACCGATGAGATGAAAAACCGGACTTGACCAAACAAATCACGGAGCTCTCAGCAGAGGACAGCCGGGGACGCTCCCGCCGATATCAGAGATGTCCCTGCTATGTGTGGGAGGTAAGAGAGGACATTTAAGGACTATGTTTGATGTCTTTAAGTATCACCTGCTGGGGTTTAGCTGCTGTCCTGTGCCTTCTTAAATCGTTTGTTTACGTCCCTCACTTCCGTTTCGCTCCTCATTTGCTAGCTGAACAGCTGATCAGAGTGGTTTCTTGGCCCGATAGCTTGTGTCCGACACACGGCCGTGAAAGGCCAAATAAGGCGTGTCACGGCCGAGGGTTCGGGACACACCAAATTGACTTTGGGCGACAGGGCACGCTTCGTCGTCAGACAACCGAAGACGGCCGATTTCGGCCTGGTGTGTCTGGGCCTTAAAGTTATACAAGCATTTGTACCAGTGCTTTTCAAGTAGACTCTTGCAGGCCAGAGTAGCTGGAGTGATTCAACAACAACAAAAAGACATCTGAGAAATGATCAGGACGAACAGAAAGAGGAAAAGGAAAAGAGAGTTCACTGAAGAGACCAGGAGGGTCAGAGCAGGAGGAAGAGGAGGAGATGAAGATATTAGTGAAGAAGAAGACATGTATGTGAGGAATAAAGATGAAGTGTCAGAAAGAAGGACAGAGGCAGTGATCAGGAGGCAGATGAGACTCCAGCTGGACCACATGGTATGTTCTTATTCTCCTTGCATATTCCATTACAGCAGCACAATCTCTTAGTATTGACAAATATTGATTGAAATGTGTTGCTGCACAGGTCACCTTTAGCTCTCTGAAGAGATGGGTGATGTCATTTGTGTACTTAATTATAACTAAGTACTTTACTGTACTTACAGTAAGCAGAATTCTGAGTATTCTCTGAATCGGGTGCCTTTTGGGTCTTTACATCTTTCAAAAATGAAACCAAAATGTTTGGTCATAACATCTGGTAGTGGACTAGGCTACTTACATTTTCCCACCTCAGGCACAAAATATAAATAATTACTAGGAATTTCCTTGAAAAAATGTAACAGGGTTGAAGTTTTTGACAAAAAGTAGCCATGAGACCTTGTTTAGCTAAGATATGGCACCACATGGAAGTCAAGGACATTACAAAATTGTAATATTTTGCAAAACTATTGTTTATTTTGTAATAAACAATTATTTACTATTATTAATTCATATAACAGAGTTGAAATGTTGAGCTTGTCAATCTTAATCTGAAAATACAAAAACTGAAATATAGATAAGAGAAGAAACTGACACTTGCCTTTCTTTGCCATCTTTTCTTCAGAAGACTTTTGTGATGTAATTCCCTCAATGCAGATCACACATGGACTGATCCATTATTTTAACTTAATAGGAGGGTAAATGGTATGGCGTGACGGGGTTGAAACAAACTGAGGGACATGTGTCAATATTGCAATTTCATAGATAATTCAAGTATTTTTTCAGAATTTGTTTTTGATCAGTTAAAGTTGACAAGCATATGATTATATTAGCAGCAACATTTTGGGATAATTGGCCATTTTGATTTGTTTAATATTAAATTAATATGTAATAATGCTTAGTGAGGACATGCAAATATGTCTGTCTACTACTAAGACAACCAATTTTTTTAAAACAAAAAAAATATATATATTTAGTTTTACATTGTAATGCAAAACAACCTGTTCCATTAATTCATTGCTTTAAAATACATTGTGTAGTTTCCTTTCATTTAAAGCTCCCATGTCATGCTTTTCCGGTTATTACCCGTCCCCTTGTGTGTTATGAAGGTTTTTATGCATGTAAACGGTGTGCAGAGTCAAAACCCTCAAAGTACACCCTGTAGCGAGTAAAACTCTAACACAGAAAATACCTCCCCAAAACGCCTCGTTGGAGATACGTCACTGCCCATTTGAGTCTTCCATTTAGTTCCGGGTACCGCCTGATGTCATGCGGTACCCGGAACGAAATGGACCAATCCCGAAGAGCTATGGCCACACCAGCAGCGGCGTGTTCCTCCTCCAGAGGTTCGAAGAACCGGCATTTCACAGACGAAAGCTTCCAAAACATTGCCCAGTTTGAGGCCGGATATGCACAGCTTGTTTGGACCGTTTGGAGCAGGGGAAGATCTGGGTATACAACCTGTAAGTTTGCATTGTTATTTGTGTATTTATCAAACAAGACTGTTTAAATGTGTAAACTTTGTTGGACTGCTAAGCCATTGACACAGTGCTAACTGTGCTAACTAAGTTGCTAGAGTTTCCATATATCAACTCTAATATCAGCAGATGGCCTTGCATACATGTATCTCATAGCAGGAGAATGTCTGCATTCACACACAAAATACCTATTGATAGTATACTCCGGGTGATTTGCCAGTCAGTCGCGAAACGTAATTACATTATAGCTGGCGTAGCGATCTAACACACGGAGCTAGAGCTAGTTTTGGTCAGAAAAACATTTTTGTGATGCTACGTTGCTAGCGTTTAAATATATCAACTACAATGTCAGCAGATGGCCTTACATGTTTGTCATGGCAGGAGAATGTCTGCAGTCACACACACGGAATACTCATACAGTATACTGTACTGTGATTTACCGTACATTGTGACCGTACATATACTGCATGTAGCTAACGAGGCTAGCTGTATGCTAGCGCAAAACAATGTATTCATGCAAGTTACATTGTATGACCGAACGTAGCAGAATACCCGTATACGATTGCAATTATAAACACGTTATTGCTAGCCTAATATGAACCACTAGCTTTTGTTCATAGTAGTTTTATTACACTGCATTATAGTTGCCTTTCCTCCAAGCTAACGTTCATATCGTGTTAGCTACCAAGGTAAACAAAGCTAGGTTAGCATATTAGCAGGCAAGCTGTTCATTACACAACTACTACTAACGAGTCTAAAACAACTAAGTTTCTCTAATATTTTGTGATTTGCATTTGATTTCGTCCAGCCAGATCCTGGCGGACAATCCATGACGGGGAAGGGATTCTACTACTACTGAGGGTGCTAAAAGGCACCGCACCGACTGTGCGCAGGCAAGATGCGAGGAGGAGGAATGGATGATATACCGTGTATATATGTATATTTATGTTCATTTTGTACATTTCTAAAAATAAAGTTTAATGGAAATACTTAGTAGGCCTATCCTTTCTTCCCTGAATTCATATATAGCAAACCATGATTTGATTTCTCATCAAACAGTAGTAGTTTATAACGGGTACAAATAACTTACTCTTTGTTATGAGAGTAGCTCGTAGGCCACAACGGAAAGGCAAGGAGACATACACGAGTTTACAAAACCACGGCACATTTATTGTGGTAAATGCAGAGACAGGTGGTTCAGAGGATCGCAGAGTTAGTCTTCCTGCAGCCGCTTTGGAGAGAGACTGTGTCCGGAGGTGTCCGTGATCGTGCTGATTAGCCTCTTCAGCTCCACCCCATCGTAAGACAAAGGCCCTGGGGCCGTCACACTCTTCTATAACAACAGTTAAAAATATATATGTATATAAAATATACTGCTGTACCGACGCCATGATAAGACTGATGTTACGCTGAGAGCAGCCGGGAAAAGCACTGACATGGGCGCAGCCTCTCTGGTGGTTGACTAATCAGAACGAGTGGCCGAGCTGACCAATCGGAGCACACTAGGCTCACAGGGAGGGGGGGGCAAGAGCTCCAACGAGTCGTTTAGTGGAGAAAGTGAATACTGCTGAATACACATGCTTGACAGAGATGCTGTATGCGAAACCAATGTGAGTTTGGAAAATTGCACAGTATAAATCTATTTTAGTATACCTCAACAATGTAATTATGATCAGTGGAAATGGCCATGACATGGGCCCTTTAAAATTGTTGAAGTAAGCTTGGGGGACTCAAAGGGCACCCGATTGTTTGTCTGAACACCTTGTTTCTCTTGTGCATTAAGAACACTTGTGTTAGGGCATGAATTAACAATAAATAGGTTATATACAGTATAAAATACCACGTACTGTCCGCCCTCCCATGCCACCCTGGCATGACCTCTTGCCCCCCCTTTGCCACCCCATGTAAAATGTTCTAGAACCGCCACTGCCACTATTATATATAAATAAATACTTATAATTATACCAATTCCATACTGGTGTATATTGTTTTCCTCTACCCCTAGAGGGGGACGTAACAACAGGCATAACCCATTTTAAAAATAAAAGACTATAAAACCTCAGGGACAAACAGTCCTAATGACTTACAGTAATGTCCCATAGCCCAGAGTGCAATGGCCTGCACTGAAAAAAAAAGGCTGTTGGATTCACATGATTTTAATATGTACATCGTTTGCACATATTAAAATCATGTGTACTAAAAACTATTCCATTATGTTAAAGACACACAACTATGTTACGTCAAAGAAACATACAATTGTTATGTTAATGTGAATATTTCCTTTAATATGAGGTATATTCATTTACAACCCTGTCTCCTAAAAATTACGTTGCACAGCCTCTGTGAGCGAGCGAGACAGAGAGAGAGAGAGCGAGAGAGCTAGAGAGAGCACACCTTTATCTATTTAATATAGCCTAGTTGTAAAAAATAAAGTAAGAAATCATTCCATTGTGTACTATAGGACAGTAAAAAAAAAACACAGTTTAAAAGGGGAGTGATTAGTAAAATATGCATACATAAAAAGAAAGAATGCTAACTAGGTAACATAAGATAAGAATAAACAAGTTTAAATGATTTGTTATTGGTTGTGATCATATTCTAAAGATTTTTGGATTATTGAAAAGTATACAGCTCTCTTTCATCTGAGTGTTGAGAGCTGTATCCATCAATTCATGTTGTGCTCAAAGTGTACCAGATTGATGCATTTAACTTCAACATTTAACATTTAATTTAAAAATCTTCCCGGGGTTGTATGCCCCGGGACCCCCCTAGAGGATGTGAGGTCCACCCCCAAATAAAGCAGGTTAAAATAATTAAATTGCATACATTTTATTTTAGTAAACACTGAAAACGGGTCCCACAGACCCAAACAGCAAAGGTTAAAGGTAAGCATATAATAATGTTAAAATATGCTAAATATATACACTGCAAAACCAAAAAAAAGAGGAGTAAAAGTAGCTCACGACAGGTGGGGCTTGAAAAGGCCCACCTGTTCAAAGTGGGGAATGGCAGAAAAAGTTTGAGAACCACTGCACTACTGCTATCTGCTGGAGAAAATTCATTCTTACAGTGTCGAGTCCAGTTTTTGTTATAAAGCTGTCCACCTTCACCATAATCTAGTATGTTTACTCCTGTTCAATAAGCCATGCCTGTTTTAGTTGGATATATTTATATTTATTATTTATTTACAATTCTGTATATATAAACTGGACTCAATCTGGTTGTCTTAGATCAGGATCTCCAATGCAGATGTGAACCGAAAAAAAGAGTAAAACAAATCTAATAGCATATTAATATATTTTGGCTACCTAAATGGAAGCAAAGGAAAGAGTTAAAGCAACAAAATGCCTGATTATTTTCGGAATAATTTAAATTCTGAATAAACTCAGACCTTTTTCCAAGTGCCAAATAAAAAATCTGTAATAGTTAGCCTTAGTTGTGTGCCTATAACAACGCAATTCATTGTGATGTTGAAAGGTATTAGACAGTGGCAATATATCCAAGACCATAACTGCACAAAGGTCTTTCTTGTTTTCTTTTCCAAAACCTCTCACACCTAAATGGTTATTCAGGTGTGAGACCAAAACCACACTGAATGGAGGCCTAGCTAATACCTGAGTTGGATGAAGTGTTTTGTCTGCAACCATCTGCAATGACAATTACAGTTTATTCAGACAATTGAGATACAGCAGAGGTGGTCATGTTCCCAACACCAAAATGTTACTCTTCCTGCCAATGTCACCGACACTATTCTTATAATAAAACTAAACTTAATTGTTAATAATTGTGGCGATGTCCCTTCACAGGTTGATTAAAACAAACTCTAGTAAATCAAATTACACACAACAATTATAACAACATTCACTGTGCTAATGGTGTTTACAAATTTAGCAAAGTCCCTGGAGGATATGTGATATTGTTTGATTTATGGATAATGGACTTGACGTGAATAATCTGATATCACTCTCACATTTCTTTCTTTATTCCAAAGCCTCTGGATCAAAACACTAAATGCTGGCAAACAGTTATCAATAAACAATACTGCCCCCCAGTGGTACCCTGTGGTATTTTAGTCATGAAAGTAGCTTAAAACTGTCTCAAGAATATTCACATGATGTACTGTATGTTTATTTATGTGCGAACAATCTTTGATGAATGTTTGAAATGTAATGATTCTTTTGACTTTTAATGATACGTTTTAGTTTTCAGTTTAAATTGTTATGCCGTTTGTTAATGTGTCTGCAACATTGTTAATTATGATGCTGCCTTTTCTGGATATTAATCTCATTGAGAATTGCTCCTGGTAAAATTAAAATAATTGACTTTCTTTTTAATCGTCTTTTTAGATTGTATATACAGTATTATATCGTGTACGTTCTTTAATTAGCGTTTAATAAAAGAAAATACAATATAAAATGAGAAATGTACCGACAGGATATGACGTTGGTGGTACTCCATAGTGGGCGTAGCCGTTGGAAGAACCAGCCAATAGACGACGAGCATTGCTTTCACAACATTCCTCCCGACTGATCCGCCTCCTCTCTCTGCCCTGACTTGCCCGTGTGTGTGGGGATATGACACGTAACGTTGTCCCTTTCAGAGACGTGACCAGGCAGCAAACCTCCACCTGGGGCAGGGAGACTTTTCTGACCCCCTGTCCACATCCAAAATCCGTTTTATTCTGAACATTTTTGCAGCATGGAGGCGAGAGACGCGACTGCAGGTGAGGTTGTTAGCAGACAGTCAGTGTGGCGGTGTGCAACCAATAATAACCAGATCGGCATTTAACCAAGGAGAAGCTGTACTCAAACCACAGTCGAGTTGGTCTGCAGATAAGAGATACGTTTTGTGAATGCATGTTGGAATCTGATCAATATTTTTGCACATCCTGTACAAAGCTACAAAGTTAAATTGCACACTACAGTTACATTGTAGACTACATATTAGATTATTTTGCTCATAAAGATATATTACGGCCTATATTAGTTATATTTTATACATGGGAGGCTGTGGAGCAGTGGACTAGTGCGTTGGTGTTCGGATCAGTGGGGCACAGGTTCAAACCCCACTGCAGTCAGCATGTCGTTGTGTCCCTGGGCAAGACACTTCACCCCAAATTGCTCCTGTGGGGATTGTCCACAGTACAAAAGCGTCTAACAAGTAACATGTAATGTAATGTACATGACTATTATATTGTAGCCTACATGTCACAGTTGTATTCTACATATTATTCATAGGATCTTTTAAAAATATTTGTACTGTAATATATAATTTCCTTATCTATATATTCTTGACTTTTGCAGCATGTATTTCTATTCCTCTTAATATATTTGTTGTACCAAACACCAAGGCAAATTCCTTGTAAATGAATAACCTACTGTTTAAAGCACAATGACTCAGTTGACATTGTGTTCAACACTTAATATCTTGCTCTTAGTCATACAAAGACCTCATCGTACCATGTTTGTGCTCCATTAAAACTCTAGGTTCGCTTGTAAGCAGTGATGGAGAGGAACAAACTGCAAAGGAGGACGCAGCTCCTACAAAAGATACACCGCAGACCAAAGGCAAGTTCGAGAAGATCTTTGGGTTCAGAAGAGAGGACCTGACATCCTGGGACAGCCTGGTGACCCTCCTGAACCGCCCCTCTGACCCCGCATCCCTGGGCATCTTCCGCTGCTTGTTTGGTAAGTTAATGCTCAGACAACACTGCCTGCTATGTTTTAAGTCATTTACACAGATATACAAAACTTAAAGTCAACATAGTCCAAATATCTACCCATGAAATAAAACCAATGGATTTGACATTATAGCTGGTCAAAATGTGATTTTGTCAAACAAGAGAAATCTATACATCTCTAATAAATATTTTCACTTTCCAGGAAAAAGTTTAGAGGAAATTAAAATAAGAATTCTTCAGTCAAAATATCTTTAAAAAAGATGGTTTTTCAACTCCAAATCTAAACTTAGTAATATGTTGCACACTTGTTTAATGCAGGACACACTTTTAACTAAACAAATACTACACAAAATGTGGTTGCAAGGAAATTAAAACTAGTTTGATTGCTTAAAACATTCAGCACAATTTCTGGTTGGTATTGAATGACCCTTTTGCAACAGGGTTGAGATGGCTCCTGAATAAAGCTTGTTCCCTTCCACTTTATGTTTGTGTCATGCAGGTTTGCTGATGGTTATCGACATCACTCAGGAACGTGGCCTCAGTCACCTGGACTATAAGTTCATGGATGGAGCCCCCGTGTGCCGCTTCCCCCTCTTTAATTTCTTAAAGCCGCTGCCACTGGATTGGATGTATCTGGTGTATGTGGTGATGTTCTTTGGTGTGTAACAATCCTTTTTATTATATTTATAAGCTTATGTCCAAAAAGTTACAGGTTAAAAAGCTCACACATCAGTGTTTACTGGGGCTTAGTGAGGAAAACCCCCCTTCCCCCTCCTCTTTCCAAGTGTAAGCGGATGCAATCGTTTTACAGGAGGCGGGCTCTGTGGGGTGTCTGTCTGTGGGGAAGATGAAAGCACACATACAAGACCTGCAATTTTCCACTTTATTTTGCCACCGAGCCAACTAACTCATGCATTTTTTGAGTCGTACAAAGATTTGTACAACTAATGCATATTTAGCATTTTCTGTATCAAGAACGCAAACAGACAATCAAAGTAAATAAATACTGATGATAAAGAAAATCATTAGAGCTACAAACCTAGTACAATACCAACTGGACACACCAGCATGTTGTACCCGGTAAAGGCGTACAAAAATACGCACTGCTTCACACTGATTTCACACTATAAAACCAACTTAATTACTGACATTTCCAACATTTAATCAAGCTTTTATATAAAGGTTGTTTCCTCTGCTAGTTTAAAAAAAAAAAAAATGTGTCCGTAGGCTTACAAAAAAAAGCTACTGTCCTCACTTGGTCTTTAGAGCATCGATACACATATGCTTATTTTCTTTTGTAAACATTGCGAGATTTGCAAGGAATTTGGCCTCGGCATTGGTCTGCGCTGTCAGACAGATAACCTGAAGAGTCCCTAGTTAGCGACAAACGCCTATATTTCCCATAATGCAACACTACAGCATCTTTTGGTTAGACCCCAATTGTCTGAAGAGTACCCACGTCTCTCTAACTCTAAATGCATGCTTCTGTTTGAAAATGTCTGTTTCTGTGTCTCACTGAAGGCGCTTTGGGCATCATGCTCGGCTGTTTCTACCGTCTCTCCGGCCTCATGTTCATCTCGTCTTACTGGTACATCTTCTTTTTGGATAAAACGGCCTGGAACAATCACTCGTACCTCTACGGCCTCATCGGGTTTCAGCTCACACTCATGGAGGGCAACAGATACTGGTAAAATTATGTTTATGTGTCTGTCTCTTTGTTTGCTCCTGGAAATTCTGCTCCGTCTGTATGATTGAGCTCAACAGAACACCTTTATGTCTGTTTCTGTCTGTAGGTCAATCGATGGATTGCGGAGGCCTTCTATAAGAAATGCTCAGGTGCCTCTGTGGAATTACACCATTTTGAGGACACAGGTTTGTGCACAAGTGACATACTTTTTGAATTATTCAACATGAGCATGGCCTTTGGTACAGGTGATCTAATGAAGTCAATGTTTTTTTGTTTATCAAAGATATTCATTGTATACTTCCTCGCTGGAATCAAAAAGTTGGACGCTGATTGGGTGGAGGGATACTCGATGTCATACCTGGCTCACCATTGGCTCTTTGATCCTTTCAAGTAGGTGGCAGCTCAGTCCTAAGATATGCAACCTATTTTGTTGATTTCCAATTAGTGTTGATGGGAAATGTAGTCAATTGATTCAATTAAGTCCTCAGTGTGCAGTATATTTATTTCGAAAAGCTACATCCTGCACGTGTTGCCATGCTATCAGCTCAAACATGTACCAGGATGCAATGTGCAGCCTCTTGCTCTCTCTGCCTTTCTTTGGCCTTATGCGCTGGCTCTCACAAATACGCCCTTATTTCAGAATCAGCCAAAACACTGCCAAATGTATTCTCGTCCATAACATCCTCTGCCTTCATGTTTTGAGATGCCAATTTTGCTGTGGGAAATGTAGCTGCTTTGCAAGACAAGCAAAGGGAACACAGCTAACTAAAAGGCACTAAATGCAGAAAGTAAAACAAATTTAGCAGCAGGAGAAATCAACAATCCAGCAGTAACTGAGAAATTGCTTTAAAGATTACATTAAGCATCAACACTGAATGGACAACAACATAAAAAGGTGGCAAATGTTCCGTTTAAGCCTTCAATGAGATGCTGCTGTATCTCAGTACTAACACTCTGAATTTGCTGTACGACACATTACTTTTCAGAGTAATTCTCCCCGTGGAGTTAATAAACCTGCTGGTGGTGCATGGAGGTGGTCTTATTCTGGATCTGTCCGCTGGTTACCTGCTGTTTTTTGATGCCACACGACCTTATGGAATTTTCTTCGTCTCCTACTTCCACTGTATGAATTCGCAGCTTTTCAGCATTGGTGAGTCTTCATTCAAACACCTGTTCTGTTGTAATGCATACTTTACATTTGTATGGTATCATTTAACTTCATTTTATGGAGTGTGTTAATCTTCCACAGGGATGTTTTCCTACACTATGCTCGCCACCAGTCCCATCTTCTGCTACCCTGACTGGCCGAGGAGATTCTTCGCACGTTTCCCAGCATTCCTCAGTGCAGTCCTGCCAATCACCTCCACGGACCCTCAGCCCAGCACCTCCTGTGTTTACAATGAGATCCAAAGCACCAGCACCGAGCGCCAGGAGACCCCGACTGTCCCAAAAGCTTCCAAAATGAGACTAAAGCACAAGCTTGGAGCCATTTTCACTATTCTCTACATTATGGAACAGTTCTTCCTGCCTTACTCCCACTTCATCACGCAGGTATCCAATCTTTTAAAACATTTGATATCCTAATATAGTTTTAAAGCTGACTTAATCCAACAAACCAATTAGTTAATGGTTGGATTATGTTCTCCAGGGCTTTTTCTACAGAGAGACATTCTTTCAAATAAGATTGTACTTTGCCGACAACAAAAGTCTTTTAACTCTCTCTCTGTCAGCGGACTGATAGTTGCTCAATCAGAGTCACCAATCATTGATCCACAGCAAACAACAGATGGTGTTGTCAGCACAAAGCTCCTAAAAGTCAATATTTACAATCCAGTCTGTCCAGCTTTATTAAAAACTGGTGAAAAGGGTGAGAAACCTTTTACAATGTTACCTTAGAGCGTGGAATTATCCTAATATTTTGTTGTGTTTTTTCTCTAGGGTTACAACAACTGGACCAATGGCTTGTACGGCTACTCATGGGACATGATGGTTCACTCCCGCAGCCATCAGCATGTTAAGATCACCTACAAAGATGGAAAAACTGGGGAAATTGGATATCTTAACCCAGGGGTAAGTTACAAGAAAAGAATACGGTCAGACACAGTATGTAGGCAGTACACGCTGTCTAAATGGTATAAGAAAATCTCTCATTGTGTAGTATAGTACGCTTTAGTTTCGCTTGTCGTTTAAAAGTCATAGTACAGATTGTCAATTCAAATGTCATCACTACAACTATGTTTCACTATAGTATATTGATGTAACACAGTGTAAATCACAGTATTGTAAAAGGAGATGAAAAAGAAGAGTTTGGTGCAGCATAAAAAGATGCAACAATTAGCCTGCCCCCACAGACTGAATCAGAAACAATCTTGACTTGATGTTCGATGAATAATACAGAAAACAGAGCTCCACTGTTATACCTCTCGTATATGGTATGCTCTATTGTTCTCCAATTGTTTACGAGTTTGAATTGCACCTTTTTTATGACAATTGTCATGTTGGTTGGCATGTCTAATTCTGGTGTTTGGCTCTATGCTCTATGCTCTATGCATTTCAGTGCAGCTAGTTTTGATAATATGTGATAATAGTTCCTGACTTTTTGTACTTTAAGTATATTTTGATGTCAATACTTTTGTACTTTTACTTGAGCAACATTATGATTGCAGAACTTTTACTTGTAACAGAGTATTCCTACAGGTACTTTTACTTTAGTACAACAAGATCTGAGTATTTCTCCCAGGTATTCTCGCAATGAGGTGTGCACGATACACGATTTCAATTGGCTCTTATTGAAGTAGGTAACGCAACACATACCTCAGAAAGCCGCTGCACGCCGTCAGTTGGACCGGTCTGCAGATGAGCGTCAGCCAGTGACACAAAAATGCAAAGAAATCCCACGACAAATGTGCCGCAGTGCAAATATCACATCCATGCTAGCTCTTTGACTTATGTTTTGACTGGACTTGGCCCACAAACCAGAAACCTATACCCGCCCTTGAGCGGCGGTTATACCGGTACTAGTTTTATGACGCGTTGCCTTTTGCGGCAGCTCGGTTTAATAATTAGCATTTTAAGACGTCCCGAAGTCATTCTGAAAGTGTGTTTTTACGTACACCAACCCGTTCCTCCACAGTCGGCGATATACATACGCACTTTTATTTTAGTTGCATGCATGGCTCTAGCGTCACGTGCCACACGGTGTAGTCAAGAAAAGTGAGCCATTCCCGGTAACAACACACCTGTTTGGTGATTACTGATTCACCTGAAACTGCTGATACCACCCACTGGACAGAAGGGGAATTAAAACAAGTGTGTCACACAAGCAAACACACCTCTTTCACAGACACTAAAAAACACACAATACAAAAATAACTCCAAGATATAGTAAAAAAAAAATTGATACTATTTTTCAGCTAAATGTTAAAGTATAGTATTCCATCATACTCTCTCTTGTGGTGTAGCGTTTAGGGGAACTGGTTTCTAAAAATATCTAACTTTACATTCTATATAGTGATTATTTTCTTTATTTCTGTTTAGCCGGCTTCTTATAAAAACTATGTTCTGCAGGTTTTCACACAAAGCCGTCGCTGGAAAGACCACGGAGACATGCTGAAGCAGTATGGGACGTGCCTCAATGAGTTCCTGCCCCGCTATAACATCTCTGAACCAGAAATCTACTTTGACATCTGGGTGTCCATCAATGAACGCTTCCAGCAAAGGTAGGAGAGCCTCCTGCTTGAGAGAAGATGCTATAAATGTGATAACTTTAGGTGTTTAAAATAAATCATGTTATAATAAAAGTCAAGGTGTGGGTTTTCAAATCTGATCCGGACATTTCTCTTAGGATTTTTGATCCTCGTGTGGACGTGGTGAAAGCCGATTGGTCTCCTTTCCGACCGAACACGTGGCTGATGCCTCTCCTGGTGGACCTCTCACCTTGGAGGACTAAGTTTCAGGAGATCGAGGGAAGCTTGGACAATCAGACTGACATCGTTTTTATTGCTGATTTCCCAGGTGAAAAATCTCTCCTTTTCCTCTCTTTTATTTAAAAGATAATGTATAATTTTGCTTTTGGTTTGTTGTTTCTTTTACACCTAATAATTGTTTGTGCTTCACAGGTTGACTTTGTTGTAACCAGTGGTGAAAAGTACATTTACTCAAAAACTGTACTTAAGTTCATTTACTCAAATACGTACTTTTATGCTACTTTATTCTTCTACTCCAATACATGCAAAGGGGAATTTATTTTTCATTTAATCCACTAAATGTTTTTTACAGCTTTAATTACTTTTTTAGATTAAGATTTTGCATCAAAAACATATACTAAACTTTTAACATAATCATCTCCAAGGATTAAACCAGTTTATTAATTGTTTGAGGTACAAAAAGCTAAAATTATCCAATAGTGTATTAGAACTGGGTTTGTATAGAAGATACTACTTGATGCAACAATATAGACCATCTAATAATGAATATTTAATTATACACCACACATGGAGGCCATTTGTCTGAATAATTAATAATTGTACTTTTGATACTTTCATTCATTTAGCTGATAATACTTCTGTTCTTTTATTCAGGTCAGGTTATAAGTGTAGGACTTTTACGTGTAAAGGAATATTTTGAAAATAATGTATTGGTACTTTTACTTAAGTAATGGTTCTGAAAACTTCCTTTACCTCTGGTGCTAAATGACAGTATTTTACTTCTGTAGGTCTCAACTTAGAAAACTTTGTAAGTGAGGATCTGGGCAACACCAGCATTCATGTGCTGCAGGGCAAAGTGAACGTGGAGGTAGTAGAGGAGAAGAAGAACTACACCCTCACACCTGGAGAGCAGATAAAGGTAAAGCAACACACTATCATCACCTTCATAATTATACTGTTTAACTTAAACACACTCAACACTTAACATAATGTGTGTGTGTGTAGGTACCTGCTGGGGCTTACCATAAGGTGTACACAGTGTCTGAGGGCCCGTCCTGCTACATGTACATCTACGTCAACACCACAGAGGCAGCACTACAGGAGAACTTCACCAAACTGTTCGAGCTTCAGGAGCGAGTCCGCAACGGGACAGGTACAAATGGCCAGTGGCGGCGGCAGAGATTTTCTTTTGGGGGTGCTGTGGGGTAGCTTGACGTTTCATAGAGGGTGCTCAAACATTTAGGGTTTCCAATTAATGTACCGGTCGCTACAGTTGAATTTTCTACTGCAACATTCCCCACACGCACATACACAGTGTACCCGCGACTCTTACAATGAAGGCTCGATAATCAGTTCACGGCATATAGGTGTAAGCAGGCGTAAAGTGCTATTTTAGGTGGTGTGTGGACCTAACATCCTCTAGGGCAGTGGTTCTCAAATGGGGGTACGCGGACCCCTAGGGGTACGTTGGAGTACTGCAGGGGGTACGTGAGATTTATGTTATGTTAATGAAAAAAAAAAAACATAATTAATGCATTTAAACAAACTACTAATAGTAGATTAACTACTTTATTCAAAAGTTTACAGTAATTCTGGATAATAAAATGGGAAAAGTAAACGGGGTGCTCTCTTTTCCTCTCCCTCTCCTGACAGCCCGTCAGTCTCGTGCAGCTCGCTGAACCTGTAATAAGTGACCCGACAGTAAATAATAAATATATTTATAACTAGTATAGCTAGTTCCAGAGTAGATAAACTAGCTAAGTGTGTTAGGTCTAACTCTTAGTGTATTTTGCTCGGCTCAACGGTCCGTCACAGCGGCGGAGCTGTGATCATGCAGAGCTGCGTGTTCTCCGTCAGCAGCAGCTGATCTGATCTCTGATCTCTCTCTCGCGTCCGGTTATACTTCACTCGCGTTTATGTCCAAATCTATCAGATCTAGCTAGTTCTAGTTCATTATATGACTGCCTGCTTTTCAAAGGACCTAAACAATAAGCGTTGCTTGACAATGGCGTGTGGCCGCAAAGTATCGCGCAGCATTATGCATATGTTTATATGAGGGGTCAAAATCCCATGCTCATAAAATGCTCATATATTTTTTTCTCTTCATTCCCCACGCCCCTAAATAAATAAATAAATATACAAATATACCAATTTTACAAAAAGTAACGAAGTTTGAGCAGTGTGGGTTTTATATTAACAGAGTTACACATATTTCAAAACGCGAAGTGTAATAACTGCAGTTTGCCTCCCTGTCAGAATGACAAAGATCCTCAGTGAAGCACAAGCCCATGTTTCTCACTACATTGTAAGTACAACTTATTAAAAAGATCAGTTCAATGCAACTAATGTCGTCTTAGTGTTATTGCATGATGTTAAAATTGGTTTGCCATGAATTTAGTGATGGATTGTAACATTTGAAACGTAGCATTTAAGTGTTTCTCAGTTACAATGTTGTTGTTTTAATAAATCAGACACTGATGCTGCAAGGCTGTACTGTACCTCTTTAGGCATTTTTTCCCTAACAAATTGTTTTTGCGCTGATCAGGGGGTACTTGGCTGAATTTTTTTTCAAAGGGGGTACATGATTGAAAAAAGTTTGAGAACCACTGCTCTAGGGGGGTCCGGGGGCATGCTCCCCCGGGAAGACTTTTTTTAAAATATTGAAGTTAAATGCATCAATCTGGTGATATTTTACAAATCACTCCCCTTTTAAACGGTATACTCGTTTTACTGTTATATTGTATTTTATACCTCTTTTTCATTTATTCTCTTATTTTTCTATACCTATAATGATCATATACACGTGTGCCTCGGAAATACTTGTTTACATTAATCGTGACCAAACCGTTTGAGACCCACTGAGATAACTTAGACTAAAGTTAACTATCTAAACACTCAGAAAGTCCTTTACCTCACGGAGTCTCTCAGTCTGACAGGAGAGGACTTTCCCTTCACCTTGTTGTGGAAACAGCTCCTTATATCCATTAGAGTAGCTAGCTAGCTCCGGTACCGGTGCGCTCTCTCTCACTCGCGCACGCACGCACACAAAATGGCTCGTGACACACACACACACACACAGAGCCGAGCTTGAATGAAACACAGAGACCCAGAAGTAGGCTGCTTGTACTCTACTGTAGCATATTATTTTCGAATCAACCATTTTTCAAATTATGAATTTCACTCATAAAAATAAAAAAAGATATACATTTCTTGGGGGTGCTTAGGGGGTGCTATGGCTATCCTAGGGGGAGCTGCAGCACCCCCTAGCGCCCCCCTGGCGCCGCCTATGCAAATGGCAGATAACACAATAAAGGATAGCACTGTATAGTGAAGTATATAAATATATTGATACAATAATACGCATAGCTACATTAAAACAAAATACATTTGGTGGAGGTTAAACCACCATCTCTTAGCACCAGAAATGGATCAAATAAATGAAAAGGATCACCGATAAGTTGAGAAAGGAAGATTTGGAATATAAAAGGAACTTTTTAAAAGAAGTACTTCACGGCCCCCTTACCTCCCCCTTTACATTATTAGTACAGCTTTTTATCTAAACTATATTCAAAATAAACTCAAAGGTACACCATCTGAACATGTGAGAACATCTCCATCTACATCCAAATGTAAAGAAACATTTCCTGAAGAGCGAATTACAATCATGCAATGCTGACTTTATATCTTCCCACAGAAACCGAGCCCCTCCCTCCTGAGCTGCAGCCTCTCATCACTGCAGACGATGAGGGGTCAGAGGTCAACGCCACGGACCCCATCGTGCATCTGTTCCTGAAGAGGCAGCGCCGCATGAAGGAGGTGAAGAAGCGCAGGGAGGCCGGAGCAGTGGAGCGGCTGCAGCGCTTTGCAGTGAAGAAGTACTACACCATCCGGAGGGGGTGAGTGTCCTCCTCTGACTGGACAGAAACATTCTGCCACAATCACTCACTCAACACGTGTAGCATGATAGAAATATTGACATTTTTGTATGATCATGTATCAGAATAAAGTGCTTAATTTATCTGATGATAGAAAAGTCTAACCAGGGACAGCGGTCGCAAATAAGCCCTAGCAAAAAAAAAACTACATCTGTTGGAACTATTCCATTTTTAGTTAAACACTTACTTAGATGCTTTTTTGTATATATACACATTTTATCATTGTGTAGTGTAATTACTAAGTTAATTTTGGAATGTGTTCATGCATTTGTTTTGAAGGCAGCACCAGGCACAGGGGGATTTGGGGATTTTTTAGAGACAGGTGGAGGAGTGAGTAGGCACCAAAAAAAAGATTATTTATTTTACCAGGGAAAGCAAGGATGTAAACCATTATTTGTTGTATATTTGATTGGCGAAACCTAAAGAAAATAAACAGGAAAAACAAGATTCCTGCCTGGACAATGGACTTAATCCTGTGTAAGATTTGGCAGCAGTTTGATTTTGAGTTGTAGAGTTGCTGCTACAAAATCTGTGTCAAGTGATTGTGGCCTGTTACAATGTTTTTGCGTATGAAAAACAAACCAATAAATTCTTGTCTTTTCACATAAAATTGGACAACCACAAACTACATTTCTCTGTAATGGTGTCTCATTATCTCCGTCACCCCCTTTAGCCTCCTGATGACAGCCATCGCTCTGAGGAACCTGGCGGTGGGCCTCCCTCCTCTGGAACAGCTGACCAGAGAAGTGGCCTTCGCCAACATGAAGGCGCCCCAGGCCGAGGGGAACCAGGACGATCCGCTGAAAGATGAAGTCGGTCATGGAGAACTTTAAAGGCTGGGATGGACGAACTGTTTTGAATGGCTGGATCACACAACAGGAGTGTGTGGTTACTACCGGACTGTTACTGGGACGTCGCTGCCCGGAAATCAAAGCTAATTTTATATGCTTCTGAAATATTTCGCATTTCCGATTATTTCGTATTGTCAAGCCAGTATTTTATTATAGCATTTGTTTATAAGTCTGAATTTATACAGTGGACGTTTCTTTTGTCGCCAAAAAACAAAACGCTGATTATTAACAGATAACGCTGCGTCTCTGTGCAAGATTACATTTCCTGTTTCATTTTGTTTAAGAATTTTTATAATTGCAATTATGGCTGGGTGACATGACCAACAATAACAATTGACAATTAATTTAAAATGCTTTAGTGCAATATATGAGCTGCTGGAGGATCACAATTTAAATAAGATGAGCTATTAAGAATGTTACTGAACGTGGGACAGATTTACGAACTTCCTGACGATAACAGGATCAGTTTAGTCTATAACTCCTCCCGTTATTTCTGAGATCTTATTTAAATAACTCTGGCAGATTCATAATTAAAGTATGCAGTAGGATACGCAGAGGTTTACTCTGTTTTGAGGGAATATATTTGTTTGCTAACCCTGTAATGTGAGACTGACTGACAGAAATACAATTGTTGCTTATCAATCGGCAGCCTTTTCTAGTCATTTTTCTAATAAAGAGCTTGTGGCAATACATTGAATGTTTCTTTCTTAATGAGTCAGTCTGATACACAGGTTTTGTGGAAATAATTATTTTTATTGGTGTCAGTATCTTACATGTCGAGCATCTTAAAGTGCTACAGTAATTCCAGTGTTCACTGTAGGTTGACATTATGGCACATAAATGACACTTTTCACAGAGCACAAATACAATGTTACACAATATAAATACATATATAAATCCACAGGATGGATCTCTAGGAAATTATTTGTTAAAACATAAAATCATGTTCTGTTTAGTTGAGGTTAATGCTCATTCCATTCAGTATAAATATGTAGTCATTACTGTGCTGTAGTGGAGGTCCAGTCACATCACAAAGTGTCATCGATAACTGCACAAAAAGCGACGTGCAACATATTGTTTCACAAAAGCTACGAGTCGTTTCAAGTGTCCAGATGGTTTGTACATCACAAGAAAGTATATCAAGACAATCTGTATTTATTTTAATATTGCAGTGTTTTACTGGTTTAAGTCCTTTAAATCACCACCTCTCATTTTAAAAATGCTTTCCCTTTGCATGATGGGTGACTCTAATCACCACAAGTGTTAAACTGGCCTTATATATATATAGTGTAAGTTCAACATTAAACTGAACATGACTGTTTTAGTGTCACATACTGACCTTTTGCAAATGTGTCTGCAGCTAGTTTATGTTTGGGGACAATACAACTAATGAGAAACAGGCTCTACAAGAAGCATTTTGATTACAAATAGTTTTTTGTTTATATTATTTGCACACACTGGAACAAATGTAAATGTTGTATTTAGGTTTGGCATGTGCTGTAGGACATCAACAAACAGCTTACACCCTGTTATTTGTTCAAAGAGGCTCAGGTCAAATGTTTTTCTTTTCTAAAACATATTTGCCCAGAAGGATGCACACATTTGAAATGAAGAACCACCCTTAAGTCTGTCCTTATCTTCTCCTAGAGGGGGGGGGGGGGGGGGCTCCACCAATTTAACACACCGAGGTCTGTTCACAGGTCTAGGGGAGTAACACTGCAGAAGTGAAAAACGTTGTTTAAGGCGTTTAGTTGCTCCAGAGAGCTGTGGCCAATCTGAAAAATCCCCTCACTTTTATCCACGTTGGGTTGAGGACTACAAATCTGAAAATGACAGAATCTGGAGGTCAGACAGAAGTGAGCTCACAGATCTCTGATTATCAAGAGGAAACACAAGCTGAAGCTACCTGAATCTACGACCAAAGAGCCAATGGTTGCTTTGCATTGTGGGTAATGTAGGTGCCAGGAAGGGAAGAAGAAATCGTGAAATAAAGAAGATATTTCTCTGGTTCTGCTGCTTTGATTATTTATCATTATTCTGACAATGCATAGGAGTGAAGTGCTAACAGGCGGTGCCACATATTTCTGTCTGTTGTGGTTACATCACCTCACTGAGCTGCTTCTCTACTATTACCACCGTCAACACTACAGTTCTGATGTTTAATAAACGAGGTCCACATCACAACTCCAAGTATTTCCACCCTAACATGTGGCACATAGCTGTCAGCTCCCACACAAACACACTCCAGCTGCTGCCCTGCTCTCACTCATTTGGCGGTTCAGAACGAAGTCAGAAACCACAGCCATGGTTCTCTGAAGGGAGTGGCACCTCTCTGCTGGCAGGCCGTGATCCAGCTCCACACTCCAGCCTGTGTTTGTGCTCACAGCCTCCTCTCTGTCTGGAAAACTTTAGTCCAGCTGGCATCTCCGTCCCCAGAGTTTCAGCTTCTATTTATGTGCTGAAAACACTCTTTGACGTTCTTTGATCTGCCTCTTATCTCTATGTTCAGTTTATCCTATTTTTTATCAATACCTTGTAAAGAAATCATTAAAATATGAGGTACATTTTATGCTATAATCGGAAAATAATCCCTAATTCCTCTTTTCATTTCAATTTTTAATTAGTTTCACTTATAGTTACAATTATATCTGACTAAAAGTGTTTGCTTGTATTGTTTTCTCAGGATTCCAAATCCATTCAAATATTGCTCAGTATTGCTTTTCTTTATTTCATGGTGACTGGTGTTGGTGTTTTATCTATAAAAGAAAAGAAATGTATGGATTTTTAGTTTATGTTTTGAAAATGCGGCTCAGTTATATTAACATGTAACGTCCCTCCTGATGAGCTCCTGCTGTTCTCAGATCAGCTCTGCAGCTCTACCTGGGTTGAAGATCTGGGTAGAAAACTCCATGCACCACACCTTCAATCACCACATTCGAAAATGCATCTGAAAGGAAAGAATAGGAGAAAAGTTAAAAATATAAAAAAGGTAAGAGCATGTAAGTAAGTAAGAAGCTCATGTCCACTTGTTACTAAAAAGATTTGTTTGACAGTAAATTAATCCACCACAAACTGTCTATTGCAACATTTCCTGAAAAAACGAAATACATTCCCTAAATATCTAAATTCAATTATACAATTATTGTATAGTTCCAAACATTATTTACTGTGCAGAGGTTTTAAAAAACATCGAAAATCTGATTTCTATGACAGAGAAGAGAATTATAACAATTGTAAACAGAACTGGCGATCATTAAACAATAACAACATGGTATATATAAACTCACAAATGTATAGATTTGGTGAATACAATTATAATGAATAATTAATGTATAAGGTAATTAACAAGATGTTTCCAGACTGCATTAAGAAAGTGTTTCAAAGCAGAGTGAGACAGTATCAAGTAAAAGGAATTTGCATATTTAAGCATTATTCCTTTAATCACTTTTATTTTAATAAGATGATCAAATCTGTATACGGATTTTAGTTTGGCTTTTTTGGAACATGTTATACGCTTCTATTTGAGTTTCTTTCTTTCATTGCATTGTAAACATTTAAAGTGCATTGTATTAATACAATTATCTAAAAAGGGCAGGTCTATAAACATTTGGTTTGTAACTATTTCAAAATTATTAATATTTGTTATAATTTTTATTTATTTGAGTTCTATAACTTGATGACAACCTAAATAAACTATGTTATAAGAATGATAAAGCAGAGGTATATAAGGATAGCAGCCTGAACTCGCCGTGAGCAGACGGCAGCAGGTAGGGGTCTCTCAGAAACAGCAGGACTGGCTGATGTGAAAGTTTACTGAAAAACAAAACAAAGAAAAGAGAAGTCAGAGGGTTTGTGGGCGGCTACAAGCAGCAGATAAACACGATGACGAAAGGCAGGTGGTTTCAGTGACATGCTGGGTGAAGTTCAACAGCAGAGCAAATAGTGACTCTGACCTGCGGCTACAAACAATATATTTATATACGGCTCACCTTGATTCCTCTGATTCTGTATCAAACGACCTGAGAGAAGAAAAATACAAGCTAAGCCAATACAGCCCTTCCAGTGGTATGGTAACAAACTCTTACACAGTTTAAAAAAAGGAATACAAATGGTCTTTCATTCCACAGCCTTCAAACTCACCACAGCTTTCTGTTTTTGGCACTGAAGGAAAATGTCGGATATTCAGGAAATCCAGGAATACCTTTGGAAGGACTCCATTTTCCATAATTATAGACTGAGAAAAGAGACAAAACAAAAGCACATGAACAGCTGTAAACAACCAAAGCAACCTGAATGACCTTTTGAAGAAAACTATTTGAATTTATTTTAACCTCCCTACATCTATAATGTTTTTTACTTTTCATTTCAGATAGACTACATCTGTAGACTCTCCGACACCTACAGTACACAAACATAATACCACAGATATACTTAAAGTGGACCTATCTGCTACCTGCTATATTTAAATGATATATTGTAGGGCCATACCTATATAAGGTATATTTATACGTTTCTGTTTTGAAAATACCAAACAGATCATGCATTTTAGCCATGCCTCATTTCGCTCTATGTGCTGTTTGCTATCTACGGGTCTGATTCTGCTGACCACGCCCCCCTGCAGGAGAGGGGAGCCGTGCTCTGATCAGCTGCTGGGCTGTCAGAAGAGGGGGAGAAAAAGAGATCTCCGTCCTCCGTGTTTTATTATATAGAGTGGTTATTCATTTGTTTTAAAGCTCAATAAATAACAAAGACCACCTTTGACCGGCACTTTTCTAATTTTGTCCGGAAGATTTCAACTTTAACGGACATCTTGACCGGCGAAACAAACTGAAACTAAAACTCTGCCGCACGGTCCCCTCGTTCCTTGGAAGAGGCGGAGAGGTGGGTGTTGTCATCTGCTGGTGGACTAACCGGAGAGAATTACAGTGCTTGCCTCGACGGGAGGGATTGCATTGAATTAAAGCAGCGGGAGCAAACGCTTGCCTCGGGGAGGGAGAAAGAAAGCCACAGCGGAGAATAAACAGAAGGGTAACCATGGTAACTATGGGCGGGAAGTCTTCTTCGCTGCTTTTGTGGCAGACTACAGCGCCACTTACAGGCCCTGGCATATGTACTACAGCGTCTCCAGCGCTTTCGAACGGCAATGGCCGTGGCTGTCTCCTCCTGATTGGTGGAGTTGGCCCAATAGCCGTAGTGCCACCGTCCTGACGTCAGGACAGTGTTCAAATCTGGATCAGTTTTTATCAGATTCCGTTTGCAGCCCCCTTTTTTAGAGATTTGGTATGGAGGAAAATAGAGAGGGTTGTGTTTTCTGACACTTGGTGAGTTCCCTGGAAACACCGGGGACACCTATTCATGTTTAAAAGACGTACAAAAGTGCATTTTGCATGATAGGTCCCCCTTTAATTAAATAACAAGGATTTTAAAAATAATCAAAAGTCAGCTTTATTTGTATACAAAATATGTATTACAGCTGAATCTGCTGCATTACATCCATGCTTTAACAGCACACATATTTTCAGGAAAAAAACACCTTAATGGGAATCATTTGAAGAGTTTCCTTTTAACTCAATCTTATTATTCCCTAACAGGCTTCAGTTGTTGGTGTCATATTTCTGTAAACATGCTGATTAGACCTCAATCATGTCACATGTGTCATCATCATGTGTCCTGTACTGTACAGTAGAGCAGGTACTTTCATTTCTTAAAACTCTTCTTAAAATGGTCTTATTTCTTTTATTTTCATAGAGCCGTAGGGGTGGAGGTGTTTACCTGCAGGTAGAGCTCCAGACCGAGCCTCCGCTGCTCCAGGACTTTAGGAACCCAGTTTCTTACATGTTTGGGAGGGCAATCTCAGGCGGCTTTATGCTCTTCTTTAGCTGGAGGGTCACAAAAAGAAAGAGAATTATAAATGACATATTTTGGCGTTTCCTGAGATGTGTGGGGAAAAAATGCATGGTATATGTTTTCCCTTCATTAATGTCCCTCTCCACATCCAAAAAAGGTCCTTTAGCCTTTGTCACACTGACTTATAATAACAAATTGTAGATTAGTCTCCCTCTCATAACTATTGAATGAAATCAATAGTAATCAAATTCAGGACTTCCATAAAGTGGCTGCTTATCAAATTTGCAGTAGATATGGGTCCATTGATCTGATTTGTTAGGAGAATATTTCTAACCAAAATTATAGCAACGTTTGCAGTGTGGAAGGGTATTAATATTTTGATGGTGGTTTCCTTACCAGCATGCCCAATATCAGGAAGCGGCTAAATGGAAACCAGCCATAATTCATTTGACTATTTACCACTATGCTTTTGAACGTTTCACATGTTAACAGTGGGCTGCACTGAAATCCAAAAATCAAACAACCTGTCGACTAATGGCCAGACAGGAAGAGGAACTTGTCTGTAAAGCTATAACCTCAAACAAAGTGCTATGGTGAATGAGTTAACCACCAGAACAGCATTCATCATTGTATTCATTTGCTGCTGTGATTTACTGACTTCCTGCGTACAGTGCACAGAATTTAACACCAGTAAATAAGCATGTTCTCTGCAGACTAATGTATTACATATTTTAGTTTTAATGGGTTTATGTATATCAAGTTGTGTTGTATTTCATTTATTGGTTTTTCAAAAAAATTATCCCAGCAATTAAAGATGGAAGATCATAAAGCCCAGAATTGTCATATTAAAATTGCAGATAAAAGAAAACAAATCGCAATTCATTAACTGACTAGTCCTTTTTACAAGTTATGCTATACATATATTATTTATTTATTTAATCGTTTTATTTGGCAGGGACAATGCCACAGTAATGAACACTTAAAACATTCAAATGTGTCAAGCGTAACAGTGCCAGATTTAGCTTTGAGCTATTTCCATCCGCAGTCCCTCACATAAAACATTTAAGAAAATTACATTTTACAAACATAGCAATTATTAAAACAATATGTATTCAATTATATATGAATGTGTTATTGGCAAAAAAGCATCAAATGTGGTGGTTAATATGTCAATGATAAATATTTGTTCGCCCATTAAAGACTAAGGTTAAGACTTGAACATTTCATTTGAATTTGATAAGAAAGGAGAACTTTGTTGACACTTCAACTAATAAATATTCAGTAACTTTGGGGATGCACTGAACTCACCATTTTATTGCAAACGTGTGGAATTCACTGTAGCGTTTCTCGACAGCATGTTGTCTGCCGTTCATCAGCACGTCAATTCTGAAGACCTGAAAGAAAGAAAAGTTGTGAGTTGTGTTGGTGAGTCAGTTGAGAGAATCCTGAATACTCACCAGAGCTCATCAGACCAAAATGGCCCCCACCCTGCGCTGCCAATGTGTGTGCGCGCGTGTGTGAGTGTAGAGCTGTCAGTAACTGTGGTGTCAGCGTGTTACCACGAGGAACATCTTGTCTGTTTTTAAAAATGTGATACTGACAGAATAGCTGAAAACATCCCTAACAGTCTTCTACTTCCTCCCCTGGCTCTTCTTGTCAGCATTACTATAAATGATGGAAAACTGCTGACACTGTATTTAAAGCAGTGGTTCTCAACTGGTCAAGCCTCAGGACCCACTTTTTTCCTTTGTTCAATAAATCGCGACCCAAACATTTTGACCCACTCAAAATCTATTCAACAAAAAATCGTGCTGTAATATGAACTGTATACATAAAAATGCACACTTTATTGTACTCAATAAAAAGGCAGACTTGGAGCCAATCCTTCAAATTCACCCACACATGAAAAATATGACATGCTGAAAACCCAACCCCACTTTTGGGTCGCGACCCAACCAGTTGAGAACCCACTGGTCCTAAAGCAATGTCTCTCACACCTTGGGACAAACTACACAAATAAAATGTATTTAAAAGGGACCTATCATGCAAAATGCACTTGTGTACATCTTTTATACATGAATATGTGTCCCCGGTGTGTCAGGGAACTCACCAAGTGTCAGAAAACACAACCCTCTCTTTTCCTCCATACCCAAATCTCTAAAAACGGGGCTGCAACGGAGCTGATACAGATTTGAAATTGTTCTGACGTCAGAAACGGGGAGCTCTGCCTATATATATATCCGGACCAATTTCCAAATCTTTGGCGGAAATCACGCTCCGTTTAAGGCGGGGCCTCGCATATTACGCACACCTGTTCCACCATTCTTCGTTTTCCGAGGCTAGGAAGGATTCTTGCCTCGCTTCTGAAGGAAGTGACCCGGAAGACATGTCCTACCAAGGAAGTGTCCTCGACATTGAGAAACACCCTCAGTGTGTATGCACGCATCTTATAAAAACAGATGAATGGATACAGAATTCAAAGGAATAGTTCAACGTTTTGGGAAATATGTATTCTTGCCAGGACTTTGACGAGAGGATTAATTCAGCTTTCATGTCTGTCTCGTAAATATGCAGCTGGTTTGCTTAGCTTAGCATAAAGTATGGAAACAGGTAAACCGACATCTGGTCTGACTCAAAGATAGCACATAAGTGTTTTTCCAAAAATGTTGCCAAAATAATCCTTTACATTTCCGGGGAAAGAGGGCACTAAGATCTGGTCAGTACAGATGAAGTGATGGAAATGGATATAATTAATCACAGAAAGTTTGCACTAAAGTCTGTTGGGATATGAGGCATGGACGTCGAAAGACATGGGAGTTTGGGAGGCCTAAAGAAAATACTATTGAGGGCATTTATAGGAAATGTAGGCTGAAATGTTTTTTGAGGTTGATCAGTCAGTATATCTCAGTTTCTGGGAGTGACCTGTCTTTTATTCATTTATATGTGACACTTAATTTCTGGTATATCTATTAAAGGTGGAATTTGTGTCAGTGAATATTATTTTAAAGAGTGCCTTTACACTTTATTTTGAGGGTTTGCTTTGTAATGAATTGAGGTCTGCTGCTTTACTTATATCAGTCTGTATTTATGTCAGACAGCTGGAGATCCTGGGTGTGTTTGGATAAACTAAGACACACATTTCTGCCAAAACGTCTCTAAAATCAGCAGGTTAAGTTTTCTCTGTCTAATAATCCCAATTTGAACTGATTTGTACTCTGACATGTTTGCAGTGTATAGAAACAAGGCGAGTTCAATGCGTTGCAGCAAAACAGACAGGAAAGCTTATATTAAAGCGACATTTACTTTTTAGCTTGATTATAAAACAGACGATTGATAATTATTTCGAGGGAAGAGAAATAACATGCGAGTAAAAATGAAAAGTGATGACAGCAGCAGGGCAGGCAGACACACACACACACACACACACACACACACACAGAGAGAGAGGTTATTTGTTAAGCAGCTTACCGTGTATCCTTTCTCGATCGAGTTGTTTTCGGAACGAAACGAAGGGATCGACACTCTCACTGGATGCATTTTAACTTGAGAAATGAACAGTTTTCCACGTAATTTTTTGATCGTATGGCACACACACACATACACACACTCACACTGCTGGTGGTGGACTCCAGTTTCTCCAGCAGCCTGAGGAAAATCCAAGGATTCAAACGACATGGAGCCTCAGAGGCGCCCCCTGTTGGCCCGGAGGACACTGCCGGGACTGATTCTGATTTTATTTTTTATTTTTTTCTTGTTTTTAATTTAACATTGTTCAATACACACGTGAGCGAATGAGGGCCACATTTTGTTTTTTTATCTTACCAAAAGGTTTTTTTTTAGGTTTTTTTTCAAATAATTCTTAGATAAAACCATAGACTGTATGATAAAACTCAGAACCAAAAAAAAAACATACAAGGAATTTGCTTTGGTGTATTTTGGTGCAATGATAAACACAACATAAGGACGTTTTAAGAGATCAAAAATAGAGCAGTTATCAAAAGAAAATAATAAAAAAAACGTTATAACATTAAAAAGACTAAAGACAATACTTACACAGAATATAAATATATATATATATATTAAAACGTAATACAATGATTATATAACAGATTACATTTGGAGTGGTTTTCTTTTTAATACTGGTAATAGTTTTTAAATGTTTTTTTTACAATAGCTATGTTCCTCTAACTGTTTTTATGTATGCAGTATGCACCATTATACACCATTATAAATACTTGTTATTTAATTAAAATGCTGATATGTTTATCACTTTAATGTTGCAGCTTTCAAAGGTGGAGCTAAATGTAACTGCGTTATATACTGCTGGGCGGCATAATCACATGAGAATGTTTCATGGGCTTTGTGAACTTGTAATGATTTATTGGATTTATTCAAATGTAATCTGAATCTTTTGTAGTTTCCAGCTTTTTTAGGCTATTTTGGGTGTCAAAATGTGTGATTAAGAAAATAAGACACAAAGATAAGACAGGGAAATAACTTCAGACTGTTGAGTCCACAACAACGATACAGTGTCACAACGTTTTATTCAACTCAGTTTCAACAAAAGCTTTGGAGTAAAGAGAGTTTCATCCATTGCATATAAATATACAAATACATTTTCCTTTACAGTTCATTTCAAAATAGTGATATAATTCATGTTGAATTATCAACAAGGGTAAACTGGTTTACATTTTTAACTTGCTAAGCTTCTAAATATCATGGATTTAATTCCTTAACGATCTTACAAGTGGTATAAAATGCAGAGAATACAGTACAATGCAAAATAAGTAAGACATTTAAACATGTTTAGAGAAATAGGAGATAAGAATAGACCTATCAGTGTGGAGAAAAACGTTTTACTGGCACAATGACGTAGGATAGTCCTTATTTAAAAAATGTTGAGTATTTAAAAATGATAAAATGTATTATTAAGATGTATTTCGTGTTGTTTTATATGCAGTCCTCTGCATTGTCAATTACAGTACATCTCGCTGAGTTGCTGTGAAGGACTCTTAATACCTGAGAAAAAAAGAATAAAATCATGATGAGGATTGATGGAGGATACAATGCTTTAATACTTTCACCTGGCTGCTATATCGATAAACTGTTACTGCTACTGGATGGGTATTTTGTAAATCGTGTAATTTCTAGTTTTATCTTTTAATATTTGTATGCAGGCATCTTGAGTGATATTAAGCTATCTTTGGCTTTTAACTTGCTGTAACAAATGTACATTTCCCCTCTGTTGGACAAATAAAGGTATTCTCATTCTGCTGAAGAAATATCAAAACCATAAATGTTACTTAGGGTTTGCTACTCACGATGACAGGTGACATCCTGAGACGTGGGCGTAGTTGCCGGTGTACTGGACAGTACAGCGCACAACGTTGTTGCTGTAGTCTGACTCTGGGACATGATAGTTGGGATTTACACTGATCTGTGGCAAGAAGTAACACAGCAACAAAGATAAATAAACAAACAAAGACTTCCGATCAAATATTCAAGGATTCAAGGTGATTCCACACAAGTGTAACTGTTCAAATGGGTCAGATGTCTCGCGAGGCAGATAAATGTCATCTGGTATTTCTGACAAACCTTCAGGATATAGTCTCCAGCCTTCACATCTGTGATGTCGATCCACTGGCAGTCGATGTCTGCGTTGTAGGTATCATAACATCCTGGGCTCAGACCCTGCATGTTGGACAGCATCCACGGAAAACATCGTATAAACAAACTTTTTAAACAATGTGAGGGCTTTGTGTATATATAACGGTAACTGTAACAAAGATTATATTGTTTTAAAAGAGTACAACATCTACGTTTTATGATAAAGATAAATAATACATTAATAGTGAAGTCAGCTTGGCAAAATATTAAAAGAGAATGGAAGAATAAGTAATACGCCAGTAACAGGAAATCATTGAAATATGACTGGGTCATGCAAAAAGGAAATATTAAAATGGTTCTTTACAGGACAGCTGCCTCACTAAAAGATCATTTGTTTTTCTAAGTTCAAGTCTGCTTTACAGAGATTTGTGAACCAAAACCATGCAACAGGGTCTGTCAATGAGAAGTCATCATCCTCTAATTTGGTCTGAACCGACACTAAATGGAAATGTGAATGTGCAACATGGCATCAAAATAATTTAAAGTTATTTCCTATAGCTATACATCTTGATGTGAAGTGGATTTTGTTTTGCAACTTTCATAATACAAATAGGCCTTTTTCCAGAAGACATTTTGATATGTCAGAGAAGGTACCGTAGTAAATAATCAAATAAATGTAATCTGAAGTGCTGCAGCTGCTTCAGTTCCACCGTCCTGTTATTGTGAGGGCTGGCTCACTGTCCTGGCTTACTGCGACACATGTTGCATTCATGTGGTGTCGGAACAATCGTTAATATCAGTTCCCAACTGGGACAATTTATGTGAACGTGACATCAAGTCAGAACAACAACTCCAAAAGTTGGTCCTGCCAAGTTTGCGTCACCAGACAAAAGCAAATGTTGGGTTGATAGTAAGAAATGTTTTGTTAATTCCCATGATGTTGCATATCTATTTTGCTCACATGTTTTTTAATATGGTATTAGGTTGTTACTGTAGGTTCCTTTCCACATAGAGATCGTTTTTTATTAGCCTTACCACTAATAAGAAGTAAGGTAATGCAATATTTTTTGTGGTTAAAGGGAATGCAACGCTAGTTTCACTAAATCTTTTTCCTACAATACAACATAAAAGAGCACACCGAAGTCGGAAGAATGTCTTCCCAACTGTTGCTGGACCATCAGAGGAGCATGTAACTATGTTTGTATCATTAGAAATGTATATAATCGCTTTTCGTACGATGAAAAGTCCAAATATATGCAGTGAAAAGGCTTATCTTTACACCCATATGCTAGTCTGATGTACAACAGTTTTTTGGTCATTGGGGTCCTTTCAATCCTGTTGTAATAATAATCAAGCAACACAGTGCAGGGTACACAAGTGTAGCCATTAAAATAAATGCTTCTCCAGGGGTGTTTATAAAGACTTCAACCATGGCAATAACTCTTGGTTAGTTACATGTTAGATTGTCTATGCAGTGTGCACGATGACTGTAATTCATGATTACATTGTTCTTGCTCTACAGGAGCTAACTGGCTCCATACGTGCCATATCATGTTCCATGGGAAAGGAACCCACTGACCCTGTTCATAAAAAAGTCAAGTAATACTTTGCTAATAAAGAAACATTTCAGTTTAAAAGTCTGCAACATTTAAAAAAACATTTGCAGGAATGTTTTTGACCTGTCTATGTGAGGTGCAGGCAAATCTCCTGTAGTAGCCGTAGTCACAGGAAGTGTCCTCCAGGCAGAAGCTAGCCTTGTGGCCCTCAGCCACCGATTGGTGGGTGGAGGCGTCCAGCAGTTCGTAGTGGCTGAACTCGTCCATGCTGTGGAAGTGCCTGTGGATCAGCAGGGTTCATTTTTAATGTAAAGCGAAGGAGGTCCACATCAATCTGGGACTTATAAAAACAAACAGACACTGTTAGTCGAGACCCACCAGAGACTGTTCATGAGCGCAGTTACACCGCAGTGAATCTGAGTTTACTTCCACTTCTTATTTTATGTTATTTATTTATTATATATTTATTTATTATGTTAAAGACAGTTTGTTTAATGACAACATAACAGTCTGGATTTTAGCACAAGTTTACTTTCAAAACACTGACAAGTAATATATACAGTCCACATCAGCAGTGTGTTGGATCTCTGCCAAATGCGCTCCTTTTCGGGAATCAGCGCAGTGGACTGGTTGTTGCACAACATAACTATGGGCTGAGGTAGTTTCTGAGGAATCAAGGAAAACTAGGCAGCTTTCCATAAGCTCAATAAGGAAAGCAGCGGTTCCTCTTTCTGGCTCATTATCCTCATCGCACTACTTTATTTTACAACATCTGGCTTTGCAGCTGTAAATTAAGTGAATTGAAGGTCATATGAAGTGCATCTTTTAAAAGGTGTGTTTGACTGCCTTCATGCTGAGATTGCATTAATACGAAATGACACCTATAATAAAAGCTCTGATATGAAAAGTGATAAGCCGATAAAAAAGCTTACAAAAACTATAAGACAGCCAAAAGTAACAACTGTGGTTCAACAGGGGGTGCCATACCTCAACTACAGACTGGAAAAATACAGTGGAAAAAAAACAAATAAATTGGAAAGAACAAAGAGTTAAAAAGAGTGATGTGTGTCAAATTCAATCTCTTGAGAAAAACATATGAGCAATGCAATAAGTCTATATCTGAGTCAGACACATCTCTTGATTTAAGCATGTTGGCCAGTGAGAACAAAGGATGTAAAAGTCTCTCTGTGATTGATGGTGAGGTGGACATGACGTTATACCCACTGGTGACAGCTGTGCCACTCCCAGGTGTAACGTGGCCTGCTGGGGAGGAAGTCTGCTGTCCCCTGGTTCTTCACTCTCTGGGGAAACCTCAGCAGCATGCGGGTGTCATAATCTCTCACACTGCCTGTATAGGCCGAGCTGCAGGCACACAGAAGAAGAAAACACAAATCATACGTTGATAGAAGTCATTAAGACTGTTTTTCCCGCTAGATCCCTTCTGGGTGAAAGCCGTCTATGGTGGGTGGAAAAACAGTCTGTAGGCACGTGGTTGTTTGGTTAAGCTTTCGATAATGTGTTTACCATTTGGGCTTTCTCCTCAGGGAAAACTATGATTAAACAGAAATCCTCCACCACCCACCAGTATGCGCCATCAGGGTTAATTTGACCTCATCTTATGGCTCCACTGACTGCAGACCTCACCCAAAAACACTTAAAGCAGTCGTTATGGCTCATATGTCTCTGAATCACTCAGACTTGGATGCAAACCCTGTCTTTTCTCTCTGTCTCTGTGGATTAGTCCTGACAGAAGTGTACCTTGACAAACAGTTCTCCTCAGATGCACATCTCAGGTTGTACATTGGGACTCTCTGGACATAAGAAGAGGATTGAATGTAGTGCGGGTCAGGTACCAGATCAGGCAGACCTGAACACAGTAAAAAAACAAAAGGGGTACATCAAGCATAAATCTAAATCTGAATGAATGTTTCATACAGCAAGCACGTTAACAGATGCACAAGATAGACAAACAAACACACACAGACAAAAAGGATCCTAAACTCCTCTTTATAGGTTATATATCTATCAAATCATTTTTTGTTTTGGGAACTCTTACACGTACTGGTGTGATTCCTTGTGCCATATCCGGATCTCGATCTCTGCCTCGGTCTCTTCATACACGTCATAGTGATTATGATCGGTGGACTTGTAAGGGTCGTATGGATCATCCACCCACCATCCATGTCTTCTCTCGGGGCAGAGGCGGACTGACACTGGGCTTTTCCTGAGTCTCATTGCTGCTCCTCTGCGTCCCCGTGCGCTCACCGGCCCCGTCACGGTGATGCTGGCGGTGCTCGTGCCCCCTTGCGAGCCTTTGGAGCGGCCCCAGCGGGAGCCCGCGGGGGCTTTGTGGGCTGGACGCCGACCCGGGGGACTGCGCGGCCGCCGGCTGGCTCCGGGGGTCCTGAGTGTGTCACGTCCGCATCTCGGATGATGGTGAGAGGTTGCGCCTGCACTTGTTGCTGCGCTGGCGCCCCTGCGCCTCCCAGGCTGGTACTGCGACCCTGGCTTTAAAATGCTAAACACCTTACGTTGTGGGCCCACTGTAGTGTCTGCCGGAGAGCCCGCTCTCTGGTTGTTCCTGTTGAGTCCCCGGATTGTTTGAGATGTGCCAGTTTGCAGGATGGAAACCAAAATGTAGACGCACGCATATGCGTAAAGTGGCGTGCAAGTGTGCGTAATCCCATTGTGATCTGTATTAACGCGCGATTAATGGGACAACACGACTACTTAATAATAAACCAGGGTTGCAACTTGCTTTTTAAATATCTTCCTTTCCATTTGAAGGATATCAATGAGCAGAGAGGCAGTTTAAATGTATCCGTGTAAAGTCATATCGCTCTGCTCCTGCAGGATGATGATGAGGAGAAGGAGGAGGTTCAGCATTTTTGAATTTGTTACAACAAGTCTGATGATGCTGCTGCTCAGATAACCACCTAACGGATAGCGGTGTTGTGATCATGTCCAGCCAAAAGTGGTTGATCAACGGCTCTTATCTCTGAGAGGTTGTGTCAGTGAAAAGACAGTCAAACTTTTCCTCCCTCACAAGATGAACAGATGCATATTTGAATCAAAACAGCTAGAGAAAAACAGACACAAAGATGATGATGTTCCCACTTTGTTATGATGCATGGTTTTATATAATTGTGCTCGGAATAAATGTCTGTATATTGTCCTCATTTATTCTTTGTCTGCTAGATCAACAAAAAGTCATGATAGATAGCTTTTCCCTTGATGTTGGGTGAACTCCTAACCAAATTGCAGCACCCCTCTGCCAGACGTCTGATGCACTGCACTTTTCATAGCGGATCTGACAAACCTAAACAGGAAATCTTTGATGGTCCTGCATCATTTTCAGTTTTCTTCTGGGAAAACGTCTCCCACAAACTCCCTCCGCCCAGCTGTCTGTGCTGCAGCCCTGCTGAGGATGTGAAAGACTCATCACATGCGTCTCACAGTAATCTTCTATAAGGTCATAATCATTTTGTTCTGAGCAATAAACAAAATGAGGCTGTGGTGATATTTGATCTGCACTTGTGCGTCTGGTGGCAGGCTGGTGACCCCACACCCCTCTCCTGATGAGGGCAGCTCATTTGCTGCAGCCCAGTCAAATCACCGCCCTGCTGTTAACACCAGAGCTGTAATGCATGGATTGGGAAACCTAACCTACGGTTTTAATTTCCCTCTGCAAACTAGGAAAATCGTTCTTCCATAATTGACCCCATTAGTTTAGGACTTCAATGCAACAATTGGATTAAAATGTTACAACCATGATTAACTGTGCTGTTATGTATATTTACCAAAACAAATAATAGAAGTCCCATAAAAGTAATGAAGTATTGACAGACAGATCAATTAAAGGGTCCCATATCCTGGTAGACACTATAGGGGGAAGATGAGATGACAATAATATTAAGTGCTGCATACCATTTTCTTATCAGAGATGTTATGAAAGTGGGGGATTATGATCGTGGCTTAAGCAAACTTAACTTTCTTATCATATTTCTTCCGATTTCTTGTATCTTTCATATGAAATAACTAATTCTAGAATTTCAAACATGCAGCACATACAGTAGTGCTACATTTGAAAAAAGTAAAGAGTATGAGGAATATTTAACTATAAATATGTTTGTATTACTTTTATTAACCTTTATTTGTTCTTTAGGGCAATGATGTCTTTTTCAGGAATGTCCTTTTCACACAGTTATTCACATATACACCAAAATATTACTTTTTAAATGTTTCTACCACTGCGCAGCAACACTCGGATATGAAACCTGCTTCTATAATTTTTATGGTAGTGCAGATTGCAACTAAATGAAATCCTCTCCGCACCCCCCTCCCAACGAGCGCGAAGTTGACGTTACGCTTATAGCTTTCAGGCTATCCTTACTATAAAATTACTTCGAAAGAAACACATTTCGTCTGGCTTTAGCTGAGTTTTACCAGCGTATAGGAGAACACGGTGGCCTTCAGGTAACGAAAAATGCTAAAGGTCCATAGAACCAAAGTTGCATTGGTCTGCTCTGAGCAACTGTCGTACGCAACGCTGACTCGTGAATACCATTACCTGCAGATTACTGCCACTTGTAGATCAGGTAGTGTGAAACCATTGTCAACAATCTGTATCATGTCTTGCTCATGCGAGAACAAACAAAACAGGGGCCCATTCATAAAAACGTAGCCCCAAAGCACTACTAGTGGCCAAAGATTCCACAAGGTACCTTTGGCTTTAAATCTGGCACATTTCTAGTAGGAGAAATGCAGAATAAACCAAGCTTTCAGGGGCTCTAAGCACAATGTGATTTATACATGAACTTTTATGATTCTCTATTCTGCCCAAACAGTAGCTGTGAAAGAGATTAAGATCCAAAGTTGGACTAAAAATACTTTACAGTCTGAGAATGGCTTTAATTGAAGGGTACACAAATTAAATCAGGCTGTAAATTACAGTTTAAGCATGTGTATTGTTCTTGGATCACGGAGGGTGCACATCAGTTTACATTTCAGGTTGTGTAAGCTCTAAGGTCCAATCAGAGCCTATCAGAGCCAAGCTGAGTTATCTGAACCCCTGAAAAAGAATCCTCCCTGCAGATGTGTATGAGTTGTTCAAGAGTTTAAGATAAGAGGGAAATGTGTGATACTGTAACAAGACTCCAGAAGCTCACTTATTCACAATTTTCAGTTCCCGAGGATTAAAAAATGGTCATACGAAAATCTTTCCAAATAAAATCACAGCTATATTGAGAATAAATGGGACTGCTCTTTTATAAATGGTTACTTTTTGGCCCTTCGGTCGTTTTATTTTCATTCTACTAATTAAGATTGGTTTGCCTATAAATCACCTATGTTTGTTTTTCCATTGCAATTGTGTTTTCCTTTGAGGATGACTCACTTACACTGGTTTAATTTGCCCACACAAGTGAAAACTATGTGCATGTGGTGCCGTGTTTCCTCCTCAGACAGAACCAGCTGTACCGGATTGATGATATTTTTTGCTCGTAAGTCATTGGACTTTTTTTCTACGTGCAGAGCCCTTATTCTCTCCAGCGAGGGCAGCACAGTGTTCCCCTTTAAAGCTCAAGAGACACATCTGCAACAAATTAGCCAAGTTCTTTTGTCCACGTTGCTGGAATTCACCCTCCATTCCTGATATTTCTGAGCAGGCTGAAAGAATTGAACGTCTGGGTTGCAAACTAGGAGGGAAAATAGTGACAAGGCCTCCTGCATGAGACACGTCATTGGGTAAAGAGGGAGAGAGGATGCTAAATTTACCATAAAACAAACACCAACTATTCCCTGCCATCACTGACTCAACATCTGGCAGACATTTGTCTCGTTGCTTGAGATGTGACGTTTGAGCTGTTAAGCATGCAGCCAACGCTTAGATTTAACACAGATATAGTTATCATAGTACATTCTGCATAATGATATAAAATATATCTGCAACTTCATTGCTTAAATGTCAAATGAGGGTTGCCTAAAATTCAGCTGCAAGAGTATCAGTTAAACTAAGTATTATTTTCTTCTCCAGTTCTGATTTGTTTTTCTCTCTATTCGCATTTGCATTTAATTATTCATTTTCATGCCATCATTATGATCTCATCACAGTGAAACAGGACCAAACACACCTCAGAAAACATCCAGAGCAAGACCTACATCCTCTGCTGATCTCCTTACAGCTTTTTCCACTCTTCCATCCATTTGCAAAACTCAGCAATAACCTCAGGTTCATCTCAGCTAAAAACTCTATGACAGAAACAGACAATTCAAATATGTTCTCCTCTTTCATAAATACTAGGTTTCCATTACTGTTGGCGCACCACACACCACACACACACACACACACACCCACACACACCACCACCACACACACACACACACACACACACCACAACACACACACACACCACACACACACAACACACACACACACACACAACACACCACACCCACACACACACACACACACACCACACACACACACACAACACACACCACACACGAGTCTGGTGGACTACGTGGCATTCTGCACATACACTGTACACTCTAAAAGCAGAGGAGGAGCGCTTTATCAGGTCACAGCCCAGAAAACTTTACATTGTGCAATAATTCATGCAGATATACTATTTTTTTCAACTTGTTTATGTCTGCCGATCCCAAAACCACAGAGCTGAAGGGAAAACTTGCTGTTAATCCAGTGATAAAAAGAAATGTTTCTGTGTCTTTCTATTTGGAAAGATAATACCAGACTAAACAGTGAAGGGCTTAAGACACTAGAAGTCATTGTTGTTTTTGTGGAAGCCTTAAAACTCCACTTTTCACTGAATAGGATGTTGATGCCTTTCGTAGTGGTTAAAATGTCAGCGGTACAATGTGAAACAATGAGATTTAAACCTTTAAACTGAAATGTTGGACACTTGGCGGCAGGCTGTGAACACACTGAAAGCATAGCTTAGCTTAGCACAAGATTGAAAGCAGCGGAAAGAGCTAGCTTAGCTCCATCAGAAGCTTCAACAGTTAAGAAAGATTGAGCATTTCTATTTCTTAATTGTAACTTAGAAATAGAGACATCCCTATAAAAAAAGCTTACTTGTGGTCTGTTCAGTAGTGAGCAATAGAGTTGCTTCTAAGCACATTATTGCAAAAAACAGGGAGTCTGTAAATCCACATAGTATTGGTGAAAGGAAAGACAACTGAATCAACTAGTTTTTCCCTGCTCTACAAAGCAAAGAAGGCAACATCATTACAAGAATGTCTGTAATGTTTTTTGCTTATTTGACATTAATCTAGAGTACACATTCCACGTATCGTGCAATAGAGTTGCTTCTAAGCACATTATTGCACTCTTGGAGAGACCCTGGCTAGCTGTAGCAGGTTTTTTGCTAAGCTAATTGGCTGCTAGTTGTAGCATCATATTTAAAAGAACGACAATAGAGCAGCATCAATCTTCTTCTAACTGTTTGGCAGAAAGCAAATCATGCTACTTCCCCTTGTACAACATTTGCTTCAAATACAGATGCTCACTGGTTAAAACTGTCACCTCTCAGTAAGAGCTGTATTGTAATTGTGCAAGTTCACCTCCAGTTTCCTCACCATGCTCCAGTGCCGCTCAGGCGGGCTGGAGTAAACTAACCTCAGCTTTAAATGTTAGTTTGTCCTTCTTCCTCCATATGCAGTTCAAATGGGGAGATCCGGCCACAAGTGACCCTTAATTACTTTAACACGGGTATAAAAGTGAAAACAATAATTAGCGAGTAAAGTGAGGTAACAAAGGGGAAAGAATGTGACATTAGTATGAAGGTTTCACAATACAAAAGAGACTGAGGGAAAACTATATTTCTTTGTGCCAAATTATCTCTTGACTTAAAAGTGCTTGAGAATTAACTACGAGACAGAAATAGAAACAACTGTGACTTTGATGGATATACTATTTTTCAGATGCACTGCTCTTAAGTTCTGGCTGTCAGAATGAAGTGGTTATGTCACCACATGAATCAGACATTTATTTTGCGAAGGCTCCCTCTGGAGGACGCACACAGAACATTAACATAATCACTGCACTCTGGCCTTTGTTCTTACAGTAAGTCTATTGAATATTAAAGCTAGCCTGGGCTGTTTTGTTAAGTTTAATCTTACTGCTATAAATAAAATGTTATTGGTGCAAAGTGTCCTAGCTTCAGCTTCGTTTTAGCTAGTTTTACCCAGTTTAACAATCCCTCTGTGACATTAATTAGCAATCGTCAACACAGGTAGTATTATCTTTTTTTGCGATTCACATAATGTCTATTAAATAATTACTGATGTCTCAGAAATAAGACAATAAGACCACATGGACACAACGATTTCTCTGCTCCTTAGTCTCTTTAGTTATTTATAGAAAGTGAAACGAAACAGGAACATCTTACAGTAAGTAAGCCAAGCAAAGCATAACACTGTCTTACATTTTATCAGTCATAAATATGAATAAAAACACTTTTAAATCACATCATAAAAGTTGGCTACTGATTTATTTTTGGTCCAATAGACTGCATGCTGTAACAGATCTGAACAGATTTGAGGCAAAACATTTCATGTTGGTAAGGCTGCTTGAACTATCCAATATTTGTTCATATTACTGATAAAAAAAAAGTAAATAATAAATCATAGAATTTTTTAAGATGTGATTAATGGAAAGTGAAGCTCAGTGCAGAGAGGAATGCAGATCTTGACAGACAGACCATGGGTCTAAATAGAAGCGGCCTGTAAGGAGAAGCGTTTGAGTCACGCAGCGTAAAGACCAGTCGACCGGAGAAGTAGCTCTCGGCTGCTCAGGCCGACCGTCCCGCCACTCGCCTCCAGCCACACTTTGTGCCCCGCCCCGAGCCCAGAGCAGCATGTCCCCTGCTGAATATGTGCAGACCTCCCAGAAAAACCTGAAGCTGCGCAGCGCCACCTTGTTGTTACGAATCAGGTATACATTTCTGAAACTGAGGAAAGATTTGCAGAGGAAAGCTGAATTGATAAACACCGGGGATTGACGCAGGTGAACTGCCCTTCTCTGTGCTGTATTGGCCCGGTTTGTTGTAGATGACCTCTTGGAAACGGATGACTCTCTCTGAGGAGGGGCTGTACTCGCCCAGGCGGACGGAGAAGGCAGAGTTTGACAGTGAAGCATTGCTGGGGAAGAGCTGGCAGCTGGTCTTTTTTGATGTTTGATTGTTAATGGATCTGCAGAGGAACAAGTATAGATTACTCTGCTTCCTTGGTGAATACATTTATGATCTGCTGCTATGTTATGAACTATCCAGAGGTGAATTGAAACATAGCCCCATGTATTCAAAACCTGTACTTAATTACCCTTTCGAGATACTTGAGTATTGCATTTGTCTACTACCTTAATACTTTTTAAAACGTTTGAATAAATGTACTTTTTATAATTTGTTGTAGTAGTTTTTTTGAAGATCATCTTATAAAACATGACACACAGTTCAGTTAAAGAAATCTCTCATAAAGACTTGAGATGTTTCTTCGTTGTCTTTTAGAATAGCTAAAGAACAATTACACCTTTTTAAATAAAAATGACAAAAAAAGAGGTAATTCACAGTCTCCTTTCTTTGCTGTGGCACTGTTGTTTCACTGGTAGCACATGCTGCGGGATTTCCTTCCTTTAAAGCCGATTTCTTTCATCAATAAATACAAATGTTCCTGACTTCCAAACATTGGCTGATCTGGGGCTGATAATTCAGTTCAGCCGTCAGAACTAAATTGAAAACGGCTGAGGATTTGTCTGTGCACAAGAATGTTTAACTCGACCACTGCCTGGGAAATGGTTTTAAATTGATCAGTCACGGATTGAATTGTTGAAATTTCAATGAAGATACTGAGGTTAAGTTTATTTATTTTTAAATGTGTTGGGTAAATATGTGTTATTTTCATTTATTTTGACTTGATGAGTATTACAAAGTAAAAATAAACAAAATAGACTACCTCGTTGTCCTGGAGTCCCCTCACATCCTGATGTGCCTGGGCAGACGGGGTATTTGAGGGTTCCTGGATACCTGGGCTCTGAGGTTCCTGATGTGCCTGGGGAGACTGGGGTACTTGAGGTTCCTGGGAAACCTGGGACTCTTGAGGTTCCTGATGTGCCTGGGAGGACTGGGTACTTGAGGTTCCTGGGAAACCTGGACTCTGAGGTTCCTGAGTGCCTGGGGAGACTGGGGTACTTGAGGTTCCTGGGAAACCTGGGACTCTTGAGGTTCCTGATGTGGCTGGGGAGACTTGGCTCTTGAGGTTCCTGATGTGCCTGGGGAGACTTTGGCTCTTGAGGTTCCTGGGGTTCCCGGGGTTCCCTGGGTTTCCTCTAGGTCGTTTTTACAGCCTGAACATCCAGACAATTTAGAAGTTAAACAAATATAACAGCATTAACATTTAAGGAGTTTTTTATTTATTTGCAAATGTCAGTAAACCCTGAATGTTTTTAGTTTTTTTGGAGTATAACACCTTCACCAAGATGTCAAAAAGTTAAGAACTACAGGTGTTTGCTTGATCTGAATGTGAACTTTCATTTGGCTTCATTCTGCTCTATAAAATATGACTGCAACATGTTAGTGCTTAAAACCAACCTCTTCTTCCCCGACACCTCTACAGTTATCACCCGGACCTGCAGGACCAACACCACATATGAAGAAGGTTAAGACAGAGTCAAGAAGAAGAAAAAAAAACACCTGGTTATAAAGCGGAATGAAAAAAATACAGTTAGGAGAAATGTCTTAATTCAGATTAGTAATTTGGACCCCGTGGTTGTTTCACCTCTGCACCTCTCCCTCCAGGCGGACAGGTTCAGGCGTCGGATGCTGGAGCAGCTGACACCTCTGTTGCGGTTTGAGATGACGCTGAAGGCGTCGGTGGTGACAGTCGAGATGCCGGTGTTGTCGCAGATGATCCTGGACATGGTGGAGGTGGACAGAGCAGCTCTCTGAGCCGGGGTGAACACGCCCTGGTTCTCGTACCACAGCCTGATGATATCAAACAACAGACTACGGTCAGCAGATCATGTGTTTGTAAAGCATTTATTTTCATGACATTTGATATAAATATATAATACAATTTATTATGTCAGACACATTTTTTTTATATGTATACATTTTGAAAATCTAATGCTCAACATAGGCATGAATTTAAGTACATGTACCAATTGAAACAGTTCATCAACAAAACAAAAATACTGTAACCTGTGACACTATATATACATGTAGATTGTTAGAAATCAGAACTAAATGTGATTCACATGTTATTATCTACATGGAACACTGACCTGTCCCCCTGGCGGATCCTCTGGAACTGTGTTGCGATGAGGCAGGCGAAACAGAGGCCCCACCCGGCCGCCACGGACAAACGGCTCCGCCACGCCTCCCATCCAGACGTCGATGTTGGCGGGGGTCCCGTAGAGTGAGCAGCTTACGGGCCAGGTCGGCGTTGTTCAAACCCGAGCGAGCTCTGCCTGGTTCCCTGGCTGAGACAGGCCACATAACTTGCGCCAGGCGTTGTAGCCTAGAAGGAGAAAACATCGGGTAAGCAAATAGTGGATGAGGACAATAAGAAAGAAAGAAACATCAGAGAAGGATGATATTCAATAGTGAGGGATTGTACCAGGCAAGCCGTGGTCAGCCCCCTCTCCATGTTGAGAGAACGAGATCCAAAGCCAGATGCTTCACAAACTGGACACAAGCGCTCCCTCAGAGCGTCCACCATCATGTGATCCTGAGTGTTCAGTTAGCAGGACGTCCAACCAGACCACGGAGCAGGGGGTCAATGCCCCCTGGAGATATTTAAATAGAAGTTTAGGGTGACAGATTGACAGGTTTGAGAAGCTGAAAACAGCATTCTCCGCCATTATTGCATGAAAAAGTACTTTAGCAGTAAATTGACAGTATTTTTCGGTCCTTTAGACACTTTTTTTTGGTTGACTTATAGTTGCATTTCTATTTGATAAGTTACTCCAATGCTCTCTGTAAAACTCACCCTCGAAGACGACCCTCCAGGGGTGTGAAGAAGGCCTCGTACAAAGGCACGCTGGGTAAGCGGGAGTTCTCCCTGTAGTTTTGATCCAGACGGTATACGAGTGGCGGATGGCCAAGTGGGCGAAGCGGGGTATAAGCTGCTGTAGCGAAGACGTTGGCGATGCTGGGGTCCACGTTAGCATTGTAGCCGGGGGTGGTAAACGGCCAAGCTGTCTACGCATTATAACAGGACCCACAATGTGAGGCAGATAGTCCCTGAACACAAACAACTGGGAGAGACAGAGGTCGACTTTTCAGTAAACATGTTGTTGTAAGGATAGGAATATATAATCATGAGTGACCATCAGGTTTTGCTACCTGTGTGTAAGCCCCCATGATTTTGCGGGCACTCCCTGGTAGAGCGTCTCGCTGTCCCACTGCGGGTTTATTCTCTTCAGCTGCCGACGCCAGGCGGTTGTGCTCACGCCATGAACAGAGTGTGAATAGATGTGAGAGCGATGTTCTCGTCCACGCGGGGCGTCACCTTACAGACAGAAATGTACCCATTAGATAGTTGATCAGAGGTGTTTATGTCCTTTTAAAAATATTGGCTTTATAAATGATTCACTCATGGTCCTAATAGTTCATAACATGGGCATGAAGAGGTTAAAAAAAGGGAACATTATTTACCTCTACTATAAATGACTTTCTATTTTTCTTAGCTCAGTTATTATATCTTTAATATAGTGAAACAATCTATGTTCTTTTTCTTTGATACTAGAAATTATTTAAATGCACACATGATGCATTGTTGTATAGTGAATACTTTATTTGTTAAGTCTTCAAGATACTTATACAGTATATTTATATATACCTTACTTATATGGACACTTAATTACAAGATAAGACACCCACCTCTGCATTACAATTATAAGTATTGAAAAAAAATTTATAAGACATTTATATCACCCTTAATGCGGTTGGTGATATGGAAAAGTGTTAACTAAGCTATTATAGTGTAGCTATTAAGCCATTAAAATGTCGCCTCTTTAGAGCCATTAGTGACAGGAAGAGACTTACCTGCGAGGAGGAAACAGGGGACCTCTATGGCTGTTGGTGTCGTTGGGTGACCCTATTGCGAGTGGGCGCATATATTCGCCTCCCATAGGGTGGAAGGGCAAGCAGCTCACGTCTGTTGTCTCTGAAACTCGGTTGTTGACGCGCAGCAAAACCGCCGTCAACTGTCGAGATCTCGGAGATTCTTGGCGAGCTGCTCATCAGAGCCGTTTATACCTGGCCCAGATCCAGGAAGGGCCGTCAGCGCGTTGATCTGCTCTCTCTTTTTAGGTTCCCCGCCAAAATTGTAGGCGGCAGTATCCTGAACCGCAAACAGAGGCCGATCTGAACGCAGGGATGCAGCTGTTTCGGCCGGTGGGCAAGCGGGGGTCGCCGGGAGGAATCTGATTGTAGGAAAGAGTCCAAGAGTTATGGTTGGAAGCTTTTTAAGTGAAAACAACATGTATATATTTATTTTTGAGCATTCAAACCAACCGGGATGGGTATGCATGGCTCGGTTAGCTCACAGCTCTCGTCACAGTTGATGCCGTTGCTGAAGGAGCGGATGCTGGGGGAGGAGGGCGTGGAGGTGAGATCGTGGTCGTTCCATTGACCAAATGTGGTCACCAGTGAGTGTATTCTCGGTCGTTGACCACGGCCTGCGTTCTGTTGTGCTCAGGATGTTGTTGGACACCTGTCGCACCTGAAGGTGGAGGACAACTTGGTTTTAATTTAAATCTGCATTTACGTATATTAATCAAGGTGAGTGTTTGCGATTTTGAGGTCGTACCAGTGGGAGCAAGAAGTTGTTGAATCTTCGAGTTCTGTCCCTGCCCTTCGGTTGGGAGATGGCGTCGTCCTACTCAGCAGGAAAGCCAGCGGGCGAAAGGGGTGTTGGAGGATCCGTGGCGCGGGTTTTTTCTAAAAGCAAACAGAAACGGTCATGGTTTGGAAACGCTGCTTGAGAAATCCTAGGTTTACACATCTCCTGTGGTGTATGGCTCAAGATGTTTAGGTTGTATTTTCAAAGAATTTCCTCTTAAAAGTAAGCCACAATTGCTCTCATAGACCTTGCAAGTTTCCACTAAATCAACACAGATTGCTTTTTGGAATGAAAAATACCATTCTCTTTTACATACATTGACAATGTATTTTTGTCCCCAATATGTGTTGTTTCAGAAGTCAAAATAAATTAAAATGGTTCTTAGATTAAAAGTGCATTTTTTCAAAAACATTTATGTTTCTCTTACATGTGTTGCAGACGCCGGTGGCTGTGCGATACGTTGTTGAGGTTTGGTGTTGTGCGGCATGAAGGAAAGTGACTTGACTTGCACATCCAGTTATTTTTTGACAGCTTATTCAGGTCCTCTTCAGAGAGCAAATCTGTACAAAATATATATTTAATAGAGTCACATGTCTGGTTCATAATTGCAGCCTCAGAAACTCAACAAAGACCAGGAAAAGTTGTGAGAAAACAATGTGATCTCTGTGTGTGTCTGCAGGTGTTCTCTTTGTTTGGTGCCACATGTCTGACCTGTCACGTTGAGTGAGCGTTTGTGCACATGATGCACCCTCTCCTGTAGCAGGCGGAGGGTTTGTGCCATGTAGTCTGCAGATCTCGCAGCCGAGCGCGTTCGACCGCGAGGCTGCTTCAGCAGGCGGAGAGCATCGTGAGGACGCACCACCTCTTTACGGAACCCGTCTCAGACTCCTGGAGGAGAAAAAGTCACAAAATCAAACAATGAAATTTAGTTATTTTTGGGAGAATCCGTAACTTTTCCCATACATTTTCTGAAATAATGCAAATAAATGGCTCTTGCATGCAAATGAAAAACTTCTTTAGTGTACTCATGATCGCAGAATTATATTAAATATAAATTACTATTTTAAAATGAACTCACTCTTCTCTTGAGTACTTGTAAGCATCGTCAACAATTTTCTTTGCCTCTCTCAAAACAGTGTTTGAAGAAGAGGACTGCCGAGTGTTCCCCTGCGAAGAACACATTTGTCAAATATCGCAATCATTTGGAATTAGCCAGTAATGTACACAAATGGAGAAATTGAAAAAACGCTGATTACGATGTAGCTTACCTGCTGGTTTGGAGTGAGCAGGAATCAGGCAGACGCCCAGCACAAGAAGGGCAGAGAGAAGCATCTCTAATAGAAAATAAGAAAAAGTCAATACAAAAACTAAATCTAATGTGGTTGTGAAAAGCTATGTTTTAGCATAACGTTACACCAAAATATCAAAACATCCCAATAAAACACAAATGTTCTTACCTGTGTCTGTGAAGACTCCTGTGAAGATTTGAGTTGCTCTTGAAAATGTGAAGTGTGTGATGCTGTGTCCTTCTTATACTCAGCGTGAGGCCTCGATTGCCATCGCCCCCCGCACTGATTAAGTGAAGATAATGTCGTAAAATGCAGTTCCTTCTTCCTTCTCTCTGTGTTGCAGCAAACCCTTTACCTTTATCAGTTATTGTTTCTGGTCAACTTAAAGCAAGGCAAGGCAAAGGCAATTTATTTGTATAACCCAATTCAAAGTGCTCTACAGGATCAAACAGATCAAAACACAATACATTTGAATATGGTCAAAGTGAGAAGAAATACATAACACACCAAAACAATTAAAAGAAAGAAAACCATGTTTAACAGTTCAAAAAATAGAACATTAAAAAGCCATGTTAAGAAGAAATGTTTTTAGACCTGATTTAAATGATTCTAAAGTGCTAGCCATTCTTAGATGTTCTGGGAGTTTGTTCCATGCATTAGGAGCATGAATGCAGAAAGCTGCTTCCCCACGCTTTGATCTCACAAATGGAACGTGAGCCGGCCTGCGCCTGAAGACCTGAGTGGGTCTGCTGGGTTCGTACCGGCTGAAAGAGGTCCTTGATATATTTGGGTCCTAGCCCTTTAGTGCTTTATATGTGTGCAATAAATCTTAAAATCAATTTCTATCACTCACTGGAAGCCAATGCAGCTATCTCAGCACTGGAGTATGTGATCTGTTTTCTTTTCTTCGCGGTTAACACTCTGCATCAGCATTTTGAATTAGTTGGAGTTGACGGGAGTGATTTTTTTTGTGAGGCCTGGTGAAGATGCTGTTGCAGTCAAGCTTGCTAAAAACAAATGCATGGACCATTTTTTTCAAGGTCCTGCATGGACATAAGGTCTTTAATACGCAAAAATATCTTTTAGATGGTAGTAGGCTGATTTGTGATTGCTTTGATGTGACATGTTAAAATTGAGGTCAGAGGTCTAAAATATACCTAGGTTCTTGCTTGACTTTTGGGTTCGAGTGATTCCAGGTGTGCAGTGACTTTATAACTCTCTCTTCTTTGGTTTCCAAAAACACTTACTTCGTTTTTTTCGTATTGAGCTGTAAGAAATTACGGCACATCCAGTCATGTTATTGTTTTAAACCTGTGATCAATAAATCAGTAGGACAGTATTCATCTATAGAAAGTGATATGTTAGATTTGGGTGTTCATACTGCGTAATTATTGATTGAAATGTTGTTATTTTCAATTATTTGAGCAAGTGGCAGCATGTAACAAGTTGAATAGAGAGGCCCGAGGATTACTGTATGTGAAAACTGTAATGTTTAATAAGTAACTGCATTATATTATACTAGCCATTTACAGTATTTTAAGTGGGAAGGTAAGTAAGTAAGCTGTTGAATACATTATTTTCTTATTTTGCATCGTTTTTTGTTTTTAAAGCATTTTTATATTCATTGGGAAAAAAGAGAAAGTCACTTTTTGACATTCTGTGGGCACATTTTTTTATTTTTTTATTTGGATCCAGTCTTTTTTTTGAACAGAGAAATATTTGTATCCCAAATGTTGGAAAAAATGTTTACAACTTTTTACATATTTTTGATCCAACAGTAAACATATTAGCAGCACTTGACAGTTTTTCTTTGTATCGCTTGTTTACTGATGTTGCCCATTTTGTGGCTGATGGCCCTCAGTGTTACCACACATCAACTGACTTCATTTCTCAGGAGTCTTTAAAAAGAGGAAGGATGAATCGACAAAAGATAACTAATTGCCATCTATTTTTTAGTAGTTGCAGTAAGTAGTTTTCCATTCAAAATAGTCACACGAGAGGATCGGAGGTAAATATTTTGTTGCGTGAGACGTTGTGTAATGTTCACTTTTCAACTGTATGTGTTGGGTTGTGTGAGAAGCCACAAGATTGCTATAGGTACAAAAGCCCTTTCATACTGTAGTTGTCACTCAAAACTTTAAAAACAAAGAACAAATGCTGGAGAAAGCCGTCGACCCGTGAAGAGACATTGCTAAACAATAACTTACTGACTGCACTGATTAATGTGATTTGCAGGGTGTTATATCAGGAACTATTTTAGTCCAAAAACACATCTTTAAAAAAATCTTTAAAATGATTCTATTCCAAGAACCTATTTTTATTTAAAGAAATATTTCACTTTGTATGGCCGTCAGTGCTACAGCAGACTGAGTTGTAGGTCCATGCAAAAAAGTTCAAATTTCAGTTTTCAATTTCAACCCAACATGTTATTTTATCCGACATTTGAGTTGTCATAATTAGAATAAAAATGGACAGAGACCTATAACACCAATATTGGTTGATCCTTAAGTAAACGTATGTGGCAAATTGAATAAAACATTTCATAACAATGGGACATTTCATAACAATGGGACATTTCATAACAATGGGACATTTCATAACAATGGGACATTTCATAACAATGGGACGTACAACCCCGGAAAGATTATTATCCTGCCGGAAAATGATTTGAAATAAAACTGTTAATCGATTACTAATGCCTCCTTTTTATTTGTCCGTTTACATTCTGTGTCACAATAATGTAATGTGAATCAAAATGTATTTATTGGCAAGTCTTTCCAGGCAAATATTAATGTATTCATTTCATTAATTACTCTATAAAATGTTGATCAATTGACAGATTTATCTTTGCACATCATGAATGAGCATCATTTCCCCCCCCCTTACTTTATAACGTTAAGGCAATGTGAAATAAGCAAATAGTCTTACCATGCAGGAGAAATAATATTTAAAAACCCTTTAATTTCATACATTTCAATGAGAGTTACATTTTAATGCTTTTTACCAAAGTAAAGGGTCACTTTTCTCTCAGAACATCATTGTGTTTGCAACATGCGCCACAGAGTTTGCTCTAATCATTAACAGTTCCCTCTTTGAAGGAAGTAAAAAGCAGAAATGTACAGCAATGCTTGAAACGCTATTAGTCAACTTGGGGGTGTGTTCAAGACCAAAGGGTGCTGTTTGGGAAATCCAGCATTTATTCATCAAGCAAAGACTCTGCACTGTCATGGAAAGAAATCGTAACTCAAATTGACAAAAGGCCAGGTTATGTATTTTCATCATTTAGTGAGCTGCAGCTTCAACAATGCCCCACAGTTTTCTTGGTTAATTCAGTGTAATTCCCCTAATCCAGGAAGCAGGAGTCCTCTCACGAAAAGTCACGATGTCACGGATGATTTATGATAACAATACAAAGAGATATAATACCAACCTCATAAGGAAGCTCTTGTATTTTGTACCGTGAGCAGTAAAATGATAGGTGTTTTTTAACAAGCCCGATTATGGTCAAAGGAGTTTCCACCTTGCAGAGAGGAAAACCTATTGCATATTAAAAAGCAAGCACATAACCTGCAGAAGCTTATGGTCCAACCATGTGCAAGGCTGAGGGCTTATTAACATAGATGCATTAGCACAAAACAAATTAATATGAAATAGTAGCTGTTCTTGACATATAAGATAAATGCAGCTTTCTCATTTTGAAGACATCCTGTCCAAAAACAATCCATGTTATCAACTATCAGCATCAGTTTCATCAGTAGAAAAGTTTCTGTTTCACTATAAAAAAAATGCATCTTATATGATCAGCTGTTTGTTATATGCACGACATCTCATGAGCTTACGAAAGCATTAAGAAATATTAAAGCCTTTCTTTTTATGACTCTAAAGAAACAGCAGCCAGTTCATTATATTTGACCCGACTGTAAGGTCAGCAACTGCGTGAGTTTAGTTTTGTAATTTCTTGCTAAACTTAAAGCCAGATTGAGGAACACAAGGTCAAATGTTGGTTTTCTCTCTATGTTCATTTCCTTTTTTCACAGAAAGCTTAATTCAGTTCAGTGAGGAATAAGCTTTACTGTATTTTTAAAATATAACATTTCACTAAAAAAGGACGACATATCTTGACTTTAACTTGCCCTATAGGCCCACTTCACCACTGTGTCGATTATGTGGATAAACACATGTAGTGAGGTCTTATAGTAGATATATGCGTTTCAGATTGGTTTTATATATTGTGCTGATTCGTGTTTTCAGCTAAGTCTAATAGACAACTAGGCTTGAGTATTTCCTTGTTGTTGGTGTATTATTTTTGGCAATAATTAATTAATAAATTAATAATTGTTCTTAAACGCGTAGTTTCTGTCTCAAATTCAGAGCCTGCAGGCAGCCGAAAAATGTTGCAAAATGCCAAAGCCATGACACAAGCTAAGCAGACACAAAGAAAAAGTACCAGGTGGGAAAGTTAGAAGGACAATAGGAACAAAATGTTGAAACACTGTCATGCAATCATGCCCATTACTCTTCCAGACAACTATTGTGACGCCAGGTGACAAACATACAAGATCACTCAACAGCACACAAATACAATTCCAGATCTTTCTATCCTCAGTCTCTTTCAGCACCTGTTTTACTTCCCCTGTGTGTTAAAGGCCGCTAACATCACTATATGCTCAACAGGAAGTACAATTCTATGTTGTATAATGTCTAAACAGTGGTAGAAGAAGTATTCTGACCTTACTTAATTAAATTACTAATACCATCCTGTAAAAAATGTTCTATTACTAGTATAAGTTCTCACTAACATGTTACTTAAGTAAAAGTAAGAAAATATAATTAGCAAAATGCAGTTATTAAACGGTAAAGTAAACAATACAGAAATATCTGAAATATATATATATTTTTAAAACACCTTATTCAATAAATTACTATTAACATTATTCAGATATTTATACTCGTAGATGCCAATTCAAAAAGCGGTTTACCATTTGGCTTTATAAACTTTTGTCTCAGATGAATAACAAAATATCATATTTTATAAACTATGCCAAAATCTTAATTTCTTAAGTAACTAGCAACTAAAGCTGAAATATTAAACAATATTAGAACAAATATTTGGATAGTAGTGGAGTAGACGTATAAGGTTTATAGTACAAGTACCTCAAACTTGCAATTCAGTAAAAATATTTGACTAAAGTAGTAGCACTACTAAGATCAATCTATCACCTGAAGCTTACTTATATCCCTGTAAAGAATACATTTCCAGTTAGGCACACTTATCTGAGGCGTGCTGCAGAGTTTTGAATTACTGGAATGACACACTGATACTCGCTACACCATAAACTGCTGTTTGTAAAGATAAGCCATGGGATATGTTTGGAAACCAGTTGAATGAAGATAAACGGTAAAAAGGCACAAATTGACAGTTCATCTTTCTATGGGGCAAAAATGATCCCTTTTGAACAAGTGACTGTACATCAAACATATTTAATCAGAGTTCACCATTAACCATGACCGCCAAGATACATCCGGTCTCTCTTGAGAATTGCAGACTTCAGACTTCACAACCAGTACGGCCCCTGGCAGACACACACAACAACAAAGACTAAAATACCCCTGTTGTACAATACCAATTGTCCTGGTTGCATCTGAACAATGTCAGCAGGCAGCAGGTAAAGGCGAGACAAAACAGAAAGGTGTCGAGGAAATAAAATGAGTCACTCACGCAAACAAGATTAACTTGAGACGGTTGACATTATGTTGGCAGCTTGGGTTTTTAATAACTACTGGCAACACCTTAGATACTGTAACTAGAAAATGCATTTCCTGCTGAAAATGCGTACGAATGCTGTAAACCAGGGGTGCCCAATACGTCGATCGCGATCGACCGGTCGATCGCAAGGGTAGTGTGGGTAGATCGCATGGCATTTAAAAAAAAAGAAGAAAAAAAACCATTTAAATTATTTTTAATTTTTTTAAAGTTAGCCTATCATCCATCCTTACTATGGCATTTGCCGCTTGATTGAAGTACAGGTAAGCCAGTCTGAGTGGTATTGTGCCATACGGGTTCATACAGTTATGAGGGGGCCTCACCTCCTCATCTGAAGCTCAAATGCGGCGCACTATTATTAGCTTATGCGGCGCAATTAGTGTAAACGCGCCACAGTTTATCCGCCGTGTAGTCCACTAGATAAAATATGTGGAACGTGTTGAAGTCAGTATGAAGTCTCCATCATTTAATTTAATTGTATATTTGAAGAGGGACAATGCACATTGATGAACATTTTTAACAATTAATGCTTCAAAATGTAAATATGCCGGATTTTAGCTTTTAGCTAATTTCCATCCGTAGTCCCTCACATACAACATTTAAGAACATGACATTTGTATACATAGCAAAAATAAAGACATGATATGCAGAAAGAGCATGAGCAGCAAATACAAGCATTAACCACATGGCAGTACAATGTAGCAGCTACGACATATAAAGTGCAAGAGAAGATACAAGAGCTACATAAAGTGCAAGAGGAGATACCCCTGTGTTAAAGTGCATTTAGCGGTGATTGCACGTTTGTCTGTTTCTCAACCATTCTTTGAGTTGACCTTTAAAACTGTTCAAAGTGGGACAATCCTGTATCTCAGTTGGGAGGCTATTCCACAATGAGCTGCCTTTAATTGATAGAACATTTTGACCGAAGGTGGTCCGTCTACGCTGGACTCCTCTGGTTTCTGACCTAGTGCAGCATCCAGTGTGTTTTTTGTGGATGAATTCCCCTAAGGGGGGGGGGGGGGGGCAGTCCATGTAAACATTTATTTAAAAAAGCACATACTTTTAAAAGACTTAAAATTGTCAAAACTCAAGAAATTGTGTTTTTCAAGGATGGTACAGTGGTGGTATGAATTTGGCTTTCTGTCAAACACCTTGATAGCTCTCTTGTACAGCTGTTCTATTGGTTTAAGGTGTGTGGCACAAGCAAACGACCAGTTTGTCAAACAGTATTCAATATGGGATAGAATCATACAGTGGAGGTATGACTTTGCAGCATTGACAGTTAAGAAAGGTCTAATTTGTTTAAGATTTTGCAAGTTGAATTTAATGGTGTTGGATACTTTCTTAATATGTTTCTTAAAAGTCAAGTTTGAGTCCAATATGACTCCAAGATACTTGAAGTGGGAGACTAGTTCTATTTCTGCTCCGTTTAAAAACACATTGGATCCTTCGATTTTGACTGGTCGTTTACTGAACATCATGCATACTGACAGAAAAGAATAGGCTGAGACAGTCTGTTAAGCTGGCTACACACCAACCCGATTTTGGGAGTCAGAGGCCGTCAGAGGCAGTCGGGCATTCGCGGCGCCTACTCAGGTTGGTGTGTCCCGCACCGTCGTCTCTTTACGGCACCTTTTCACACCTCCCGCGGCCGATTGAACCAACACACTCTCACTCCCTAAGCGTCCAGGAGCGACGCTTGGTCAGGGTCCCGTGGCGTCCAGTTGTGACGCGCCGAGGCTCCTTCAGCTTCATAAACGGATGCAAAGAGCTTTCAACTGATTGCAATGTATTCCCATCGGCGTCGGTATTTGACGCTTAGGGAAGCACGGCATTCGTTTGTGTCGGAGGCTGTTAAAGGCAATGTGAGCGTCCATTCCCATTGGATAACGGAGAATTGTACACCCGGAAGTAAGTATTCCCCTTACTGTCAATTGATTTGACAGTGATATCTCCACTACTCATCAACTCAAAAACACCAGATTATCCTTGTTAATTAAATAACATTGATAGGTACAATGCTTTTGTCACGTTTTCCCCTTCAATTCTGAGAAACAAGTCGTTTTCTATGAGTTTTGGATGGCCTCTCTACCAATTGGATCAAATATAAAAGTCAGCCGAATTAGTATTGATACTGCAAGGAGACGTATTGTGTGAAAAGAAATGTAAGATGTTGTTTAATTGCTTATATATTTAAGATCCACGTCAAGTTTTCAGTTTTGGCGGCAGTTCCTGTTTGTCTAGAAGTCTTGTCATCAGGGCAGAGTTAACTACGGCAGATATGTCATATTTAATGCAGCCGAAACGTGTATTACAATGCCGTTATGTGATGACTTTCAAAGAGAAAAGCAAGCACACTCGGAATAATGTATTATTTAATTGTTTTATACAGTCTATGGTTGCTACAGAGGATTGTGGGTAATGTCATGTCTTCGACCATCCAAAACTCATAGAAAACGACTTGTTTCTCAGAATTGAAGGGGAAAACGTGACAAAAGCATTGTACACACACTAAAACCTATCAATGTCGTTTAATTAACAAGGATAATCTGGTGTTTTTGAGTTGATGAGTAGTGGAGATATCACTGTCAAATCAATCGACAGTAAGGGGAATACTTACTTCCGGGTGTACAATTCTCCGTTATCCAATGGGAATGGACGCTCACATTGCCTTTAACAGCCTCCGACACAAACGAATGCCGTGCTTCCCTAAGCGTCAAATACCGACGCCGATGGGAATACATTGCAATCAGTTTGAAAGCTCTTTGCGTCCGTTTATGAAGCTGAAGGAGCCTCGGAGCGTCACAACTGGACGCCACGGGACCCTGACCAAGCGTCGCTCCTGGACGCTTAGGGAGTGAGAGTGTGTTGCTTCAACATGTTGAATCGGCCGAGGTCAGAGAAAGTCGGCCCAAGCAATCACTCTGATTGGCTGTTCACACTACCGCTGCCTGCTGGTAAGGACAGTTATTGCCACTCGTCAACTGAAGTATTTGCGGTGTGTTCGTAGGCGGGGGGCGTAGCCGACGCAGGCGACGTAGCTGACGTAAAAGTCGGGACGCCTTCGGTAGGCGTTCTTTGGTCTCAGGTGGGTGTGTAGCGGCCTTTAAACTCCAGTCTGTGTGTTTGTGTTTGAGGTGACGACGTTATCAAACACCTGTGTGTGAGCCCAGAGATCAAAGATTACCATGGAGATGTGCAGTGAATGGAGAGCCTTTCCATTGATCTGAATGAGAGATAAACCTCTTACATTTCTAACTATAGTTTAAAAATGGTAGCAGCTATCGGTAAAATGTCAACGTGTCAGGACCCTGACGAGCGTCTCAGTCTGCTTTTTGTGTACTTTCGGGTCAATAATGTGGCATTTTTGGCAGATTTACTAAAGGTGTGCAGCTGGTGCTCTGAGGAAAGATCAGGCTGAATTTACAATGGGCCTTAATGGAGACATGTTGAAAGTTTTTGTCACTTCATGCCCTCAAGAGGCATTTTGTTTAATTTTTTTGCTTATTTTATTTTATTTTTCAACGTAGGAGAGGTGTTCCTAAGTTGTTCATGAAAAATGATGTCCAAGGAGTGTCGGGTTCGGGAATTATGGCAGGTTTAAAAAAATGTAAGGAGAATTTCAAGCTCTGCTCCACTCTAGCTGTGACACCACGCACTCTAAGCCTTAACGAGCTGCGCAATTAATGTTAAAATCTGAAGAAGGCCTCTTTACCAAGCTCCAAACTAAGTTAAATATCTCAAAAAGTGTAAAATATATCAAAAATCTGAATACAATTTCAATAGCTGAATTTCTTGTGATCATTTTAAAGTTGGAATGAAGTCTCTAGCTGAAAGTATGTGGAAGGAGTAGCATTTGGCGCACAGTGTAGGTACAAGAGGATTTGAAGGTTCCTCCCATTGAGTTACATGTTAAAAAAAGAGTTTAAAAAGCTGAGTATTTCAAAAAGTATAACATATTTTGAAAAGGTTGAAAGTTTCCCATCATGTGCTGAAAAGGCTGAATATGTTGATATTTGAATCGTTTCTGTAGCTGAAGGTATGCTGAAGTTATTGAGAGCCAAACTATTTGGTGAAATAAGAAAAAGAAGATAAACAGCATTTGCACTAATTATCTGCAACAATGATGCTTAAATCTGTTATAATGAAATTATACCCTATGATGTCATTGCGTCTTCTTTTCCTGGATTCATGGCGACTAGGCAGTAGATGTGATTATTAAGAAGTTTTGTAATGTAAATTGCGTCTCTGGGACAATAAAGTTTAAATCTTCCACATACAATCCAGGACAAGTGTGTTCCAAAGATGTCGGATTTGAGGTGAAAGGGACGGCCTTACATGGTTTATTTTTATTATTTGCAGACACTACAGTTTCTGGAAAAAGTCGAGGGGATCATTTTTCAGCAGGGGGAGTATTTGTCTCACTTTAGGTTCTCCGACAACAACTAAGATTAGATCAGTATATGATGTACACTGTAAAGGAAATGTAAAGTAATGTAAATGCAGTATGAGATAATGTCGATATGTGCTGCTGTTTTCAGCCATTACAAGTCAAAGGAAACAACACCTTTTCACAACAACACCAACTCTGATTGTCCTGAGACCCACTTGACTTCAGTGAACGTTGGTCGTGGTTGATTTTTTTATGGACATTATAACTGCAAAATATATGGTAGAATACACAGCTAGAATAAACATACTATACTATAGTTGACAATGCAGCCTCGTACATTTGAATGTTGTAGCAGTACTTCTGTAAACACATCTGAGTTACGTACAAAACTATCTAAAGTCTGTACCCCTTTGTTTGAGGAACTGAATATGAAACTTCGCGAATGAAACTAATATTAGATTATTGAGCGGCCGAGAAAAAAACGGTTCTGCTTTGTTGATAACAAGTCTCATCACACTTACATGAAGTCTTAAAGCTGTTCGGGGGGGGCGGGGGCTACAGGTGCCCGATGGGCCCGGATAAATATAAGCTGCACTCACAGTTCCCCTGTGCAGACCTCAGGAGGGACATTCAGATAAACACCTGAAAATATCTGACGATGGCCATGCTCAAGATCGCTCTGCTTCTCGCCGTTTGTCTTGAAGGCTGTGGTGAGACTTATACTTTATTTTACTAAGATTATCCTAACAAAGTCAATCGTCAAAAAATGAGAGATAAGACATGTAACAATGAGGAAGATTAATTAAGAATATTTCCCCCTGCAGCTTTGGCTTCAGCTTTGCAAGTTGATGCTGTGCAAAGTGTTCCTGACGACCAGAGAGCAGTAAGTACATCATTTAAAAAACTTCTTGCAACAAAAATATAATTTGGAATTAAAACACACTTGATTATGATGTTGAGGTTTACAATATGTTTGCATTGCATATCCTACTGATTAAGAACTCTGAACACTCAGATATAGTTTATGCAAATACAAATTGTATTGTGTGGTTAAATTGTATGGTGTAATGCATTTAACAACCTTTTGCAGTGAATGAAGAAGTGTTCATATTATTGACATAAGTAAAAGTAATCAAAAATCAACAAAGTGATACTGTAATAGCAGAGTGAAAAACACTCAACAGAATAAATGTCCTTAAAGTATCGACGCAAAAGTATGTGTGTTGCCCCTAGGGCAGATATAGTAGTAAATAGGACATTAATAGTCAGTTAATACTGACGCATCAATACATAATCGTATAAGGTGGCAAATGTTGAGCTTATTATACCAGTATTAAAAACAGTTAGGTAGTTCAACCATGGCAGATTTTTAGAGTGATTATCATTCTTTAAAACAGGCCACAACTAGACACTGTCGAGTCACATGTAAAAGTTTTGATTTAAAAACTATACATTGTATTTCACTGACCTTAAAAAATGTAAAAAGAAATCTTAAAATGTAAAGTACTAATATGTATATCCACCAAATGAATGCTGTTGAGTAAAAGGTTAATTATTTCTCTGAATTGTAGTGGAATACAATTATTGAGGGTACAATAAAAAAGAAAAGTGTAAAGGAAAGTGCAAGTGCATCAACAATTGTACAGTACTTACATAAACATTAGTTACTTTTCAGCAATGCTATTTTGGAGGAGCTATGGTAGTGCTTCAGGAGGACAATATGATACTTCAAGGCCATCATTCCATTTTTAGCAAAAAATGTAGAATTAATGGAAATGTTCACATGAATTAAAAGCAATTAGACACATGTAAAGACGTGGTTGACTTCTTACTAAGAGAACTGAGATTTGCATTTCTTCAAAATCAGGAAGTCTCTTCATGGCTGAAGCTCCACAACTTTCACATGGTTTTATACTGTTTCGATTGTGACCATAGCGGAACTGATACAGCCATACACTAGTTATTTCCTTGTAAATCATACAAAAAACCTTAAAAATAACAAGAAGTGCCTTTCACAAATGTATCTCATGCTCACATCAACTTAGAATAAGGAACCTGGAATGTGTAAGTGTTCAAATCTATTTCAGATGTTTATATATTTTCATGAGGTGTCTTTACTTTATACTCAGACTGGGGATGTCTGCCAGGACTGCACTAAAATAATTGAACTCCTTGTTGACATGATCTCCAACGCAGACCTCCAGGTGAGTACACAAGTCAACTAAGCAGTACAAGTGTTCAAGAGGATTTAATTATATAATTGATATTAGTTTTGTCCATATTCAAGTCACGATTACACACAGTGCATCTCAAATGCTACATTTCACCCAATAATAAAACATTAACTTCCACCTGTTCTTTTATCAGTTGAAAATCATTCTTGACATTCAGAGATGCAAATCATTTGAGATCAGGCATGCATTACAGTGGTATTCAAGCATGCACAAAGTAAAGGTTCTCTTTTCTTTTTTTATGCAAAACCACTTCTCTTTTTTCTATTTCTACAAAAAGTTTAAATGAAATTTCACAGGTTTTTCTTGTTTCTCACCTGACCCCAAAGATCCTCTTTCCTCTGAGCTCGTTCTGGTCTTTGGAGATAAAACTGTAATTGTGAATAAAGAGTTCAGTTCAGTAATTATAAATACCCAGAAACATTTTGTTTACCAATATTGAAAATAATGCATAGTGCTTTATAAGGCAAAGTAAAGATGGAACAACAGGACGTGTACAAAATAGAACCTGTTACTTTGAGTGTCACATTGGAAAATTACATTTATAAGTCGAAAAACAATGTGAGACCTGTGGGGGAAACTTCTGAAGCAATTGGAAACAGGACTCAGAGAGCTGGAGCTTTGATGGCAAACACTGGTGGTTTATTTGGAGTTACAGCCGGAGAATTGACAAGACAGGTGGTGTGTCACGAGTTGACACAGCAGTTGCCAAACCAATTCTGAAGAACTCTTCTGCAGCTCGATGTTTTAACTAGTTCGGAGTGTGATAATCAACATTCTTTATCAGTGAGACTAAACAATTATGGACCCTGAATCTAACTAGAGCTCTCGTCCATAGAAAAGAATTTGTGCCAGGGAACCTACGTCCCTGAACAGTAAACTACCTCATGGCGGCTTGTGCTCTGTCATAGACTGGCAACAACAATGCGCCCAAGCTGCCCCTCCTTAAGAGAGATAGCAGCAATACCCAAGGCTGTAGACCTATGTAATGGAAAAGGAGACAGTGAGAAGAGAAAATGATGAACTGTGTCGAAGGTTGAATACCTAAGCAAATTATTCCCTAACAAGACCTTGCTGTAAACCAGGGGTGTCTAACTCAAATACACAGTGGGCTAACATTTATTGAAATGAACTTATTGCACATATTAAACCTGGAACTAACAAAGCTTAAATGATTGCCTATAAAAACAACATTAAACATTAAAGGGGACCTATCATGCAAAATGCACTTTTGTACGTCTTTTATACATGAATATGTGTCCCCGGTGTTCCAGGGAACTCACCAAGTGTCAGAAAACACAACCCTCTCTATTTTCCTCCATACCCAAATCTCTAAAAAAGGGGCTGCAACGGATCTGATAAAAACTGATCCAGATTTGAACACTTTACTGACGTCAGGAAAGTAGCGCTACGGCTATTGGGCCAACTCTCCACCTATCAGGGGAATGTGGGGTTGGGCCACGGCCGGCCATTGCCGCTCGAAAGCGCTGGAGACGCTGTAGTACATATGCCAGGCCTGTAAGTGGCGCTGTAGTCTGCCACAAAAGCAGCGAAGAAGACTTCCCGCGCATGGTTACCATGGTTACCCTTCTGTTTATTCTCCGCTGTGGTTTTTTTCTCCCTCCCATCTTCCGGACAAAATTAGAAAAGTGCCGGTCAAAGGTCTTCTTTGTTATTTATTGAGCTTTAAAACAAATGAATAACGACTCTATAGGCCTATAATAATATAATAAAACCATAGACTGTATATATAAATAAAACACGGAGGACGGAGATCTTTTTTTCTCCCCCTCTTGACTTGATCAGAGCACGGCTACCCTCTCCTGCAGGGGGGCGTGATCTCACAGAATCAGCCCCGTAGACAGCAAACAGCACATAGAGCGAAATGAGGCATGGCTAAAATGCATGATCTGTTTGGTATTTTGAAAACAGAAACGTATAAATATACCTTATATAGGTATGGCCCTACAATATATCATTTAAATATAGCATGATAGGTCTACTTTAAAGATGATACAAATGACAGTTGAAAAAATGTGGTGGTGTAAAAAGTTTTAAAAAATCGTAGAAGTAGTAAATAAGAGATACTCAAGTAAGTTGCATCAAGGTTTAACTTAAGTACAGTTGAGTAAAAATACTAGTTACTCTCCACCCCTTTTAAAGACCACACACCTAATGCAGAACTGTATTTCAGAAAAAGATGATGGATGGCATTGAACATGTGTGTGACCTCCTGCCTGGGCCAGCTACCACTGCCAAAGTCTGCAAAGACCAGGTGGAGAAGCTGTTCCCAGTGGCCCTCAACTTCATTGTTGGTTTTGTGGTAAGTAAACGTGTGTCATATAGTCTCTAGTTTGCCTTTAGTGTGTCTGATGCTAAAGAGAGGTTTATGTCTTGATCACATCTTTTGTAGAAACCAGCAGATGTCTGCAATGCGATCGGTCTCTGTGGCTCCGGTGACGAGCAGGAGAAGATGCGCAGCTTTTTGGTCAAGGAACTCCTTCAGTTGGCTCTGACAAACGAAAATGTCAGTAAAGTACAGCAAGTACTCCTCTAATAAACAGTATACGTTACATTAACACACATCTTGTTACATCTTCTGAGCCATTACTTATATGCAATAGTCTGAACCTTGCACATTTCTGCACAATCTTTAAAACAGCACAGCCCTGCTACATTGAAATTGTATTTTTTTGGACAATTTTTTCTTATTTTATCTCGTTTTAGATTTGTAAACAGTTTTTGTAACAATTCTCCAACTAAATTCCTTTTACTGTATTATGTCTGCACCATTATACACCAAAGATAATACCTTAAATGTGTAAACCTACTTGGCAAATATCCTAATTCTGATTCTGCTAGAATGGACACATTTGAAAAGATGATATCATATATGGACCATAGGTGTTGACAGGCTCTTTGGGCTTTACTCCCTCTGCTGTTTGTGTCAGGTGCAGCCCACAGTCACATGCCCCTTCTGCCTTCTACTCATCAAGACTTTGGAGGAAATGCTGCCAAAAGACAGGACTGAGGTGAGTCACGCTCATGCAGTCAAGGAACACACACAAACAATATCCCTTTGTTCTGCACACCCACACAGACATGCAGATAACTCTAGGCAGCACTGACGACTTTAGGACGTCTATGACTTTTGCAGGATGCTGTGATCAAGCTGCTGGGGGAGATCTGTCATATTTTGCCATCCAAGTTCAGACATCAGTGCGAGGACATCGTTGGCAAGTTTAGCAAGACTGTGCTGGATGCAATTGTGAGCCAAGCCACCCCTCAGACCATCTGCACTCTGCTCCATATGTGTGGCGGGCAGGAAGCTCCTGTTGTGGGTGAGTCTGGTTCCCCCCCAGGGATGTGTGCAGGGCTTCATCTTCAAACTTATTTTAACAAGGGTTCTCTAAATCAACCACATACAAGCTTGATGTTGGATAACTTAATATCAAAAAGTAGGGCCTGAATGCCTTATCTGGTTTTCAACGTAATGTCAAAAACGACCAACATCCTAAAAGTGTATCATAAAAATGTGGATAAAACTTGAAAAAGTCCAATTATGACACCTTCTTGCAGGAAACCAAAACACATGCAAAGGGGCTTTCAGGTGGCCAAATGAAACACACCATTACTTGACTTAAGTTTCCGATTTCCCATGTTTGACCATCTTTGGACACATTTGGTATAAGTAAGCACACAACTCAAGAACAAATACAACACATGTCTACTTATGTAGAGATTGCACATATTATATCTTTAAGTTATCCCAGTATTACATCTTACCCGTGGGAAAGCAGGAAAAAACCCAAACACAAATATTAACTTGATAAAGGATGACTAATCAATGATCAAAATTAATAGATTTTCTATCAACAAATAATTCAAATATCACATGTCCGTTTTTGTTGTCCCTCTCAGACCCATGCACTTTGGCAACATACAGGTGCAGAGACATGGAGACTGCCTTCAAATGTGGAGTAAGTCAAACAAAAACAAAACTCTCTCTAAACACGGTTAACTTCTGAATGCTAAGTAGTGATTACCTCTGCTTTCTCTACACCACAGACTGTTTTCTACTGTCAGAAATTTGCCTGGAATCGTTACAACACACTTTAAAATGTTAAAGTAAGTGGATTTCTACTAGAACTTACATTTGTGTTATTAAAAATAGAAAACACAGCAGCAGAAACATTTCTCCCTTTTCTCTTTTCAGGATTGGACTGATTTCAATGTTCCCATGGACGACCAAGATCTTTCACCAGCAAGCTGCAAATATTTCCCTTATTGCTCGGCCCGTGCCATTCTCTATGATAAATAACCTTTCCAGACACTGATCGATATCTTGTGCATTTTTTGATTTTGCATCGCCTGCCAGGACCTAGCTTGACCAAATATCATAAACAAGAAGGTGATTTGAATTGTAATGGCATTAAAAGTACTAACAAACAGATACAAAGCTCAACTCTAGGAAGAGAAAGTTGAATGATTAGGATATAAAAATGAAAGGTCTTCACAAATATTCTGTTTACTTGACAAGATTTTTGTACCAATCTTTATGTACATAGTTTCATTGCTTTGTCTGCTGTTTAGTTTATTTTCTTAATCCTTCATACAGTCAGATGATCGCAGGAGAATTATCTGAATAAATGTTTAAAATCACTTCATCCTTCTCCTCTTCTGCCAATAAACAGCTTAAAAAAAATGATGTTTCTACCGTAAATTATTTTGTCAGACTGTGAATGTATGGGCAGCTGTTTGGTGTAAATCAATAACTAGTAATACATGAAACCGAATGTAAGTACTGCAAAGTGCTTCACTTTCAAAGTGAAGTGAATTCTTTCATAAAACACAAATTATTTGTCTGAGTGTAAAGGTATGTATGGGTATTCATATGAAAGCCAGAATATTTCTACAATGCACCTCTGCCTCAGAAGGTGGTCCTCTTCGAAGCATCTGTATACTGTAGTTCATGTTTTAGTATATATACTTCAAACAACATTTTGTCATTTGTTGTTGTATGATCAATTCAATTGTTAAAGGATTATAAGAAAGTAAAGGTGAAGTCAGTGTAGAGTATGGTCTTAAAACTAAATGACCAGCATCCGTTTCATGATACAAAATAAAAAGCCAAAAGGACAGCAATTGAGCAATAGAGAAGAGTGCAGTTTATTTTTAAATGGTATTGAAAGAGGAACTCAACAACTCAGACTCATCAGTGTGAATTGTTGAAGCAGGAGATTTTACCACATCAGTTTAGAAGATCGGGCCGGATTTAATTAGGCAAGGAGTAGGATATTTTGGGGATAGGGATAAGGGCATTGCAGCAAAAGAGAAAAGGCACTTTTACACATCCAGCAACCGCAGTGAAACTTCATCAAGTTATACAAACGATTGAACAGTAAATAATGTTACCCAACCACAGGAGAGAACGTAAACAGGCTGGTTTCTCTGTACAACACCAACCAAGCATTTGTCTCGTCTGTGGAGGAGCAACAGGATGCAAACATATTGTTAACAAATATTTGAGAGGTAAAGTTATTACAGTGAATGATCACTTGGTTACAAGCTTAATTAGGAATGCTCTCAGCCCTTTCTGTGGTTCCTTTCTGTGTTGCAGTACACTCGAGGATCCACAAGGCGATGCTAGAGGAGCCAAACTGAATCAGTGACATCAGAGCAGAAAACAAATCTTTATGTCAGTATTATATGAGAAAACATTGCCACCTGGCTACACACTGAGGAAATTTTTTTTAGACACGCAGCTCAGACAAAATACCAAACGTGATGATCTAAAGTTGAAAACCGACTTCACTCGGGCTTGCAGCTGGCTTAGCAAATATATTGTGAAGATACTCATCCGAGAGTAAAGTCAAAGGGACGCATTGAAATGCATATACAGTGTATACACAACGTATTCGGGGTCAATCTGGCCAGGGTCCCTGGCACACATCACCCAACTTTATCTGCATTTCCGCACTAAACCCTCATTAAAGCCAGGACTTATTGGTTAGTTACTAGCTAATTAATAATTTTAAAAAAGAGACTTGTGCCATCCATAACGGTTTGGTATAAGAATGCCGTTTTAAAAACATAAATAATAAAGAAAAAGAAAAGCTGAATATTCATTTAGGAACTACTCTACAGTACACACAACATTGAAATAGAGGCCTTTTCCACTTTTGGTAACTCTAAGAACCAATGTGCTGTGCAATTCAAGTTAAACCGAACAGTAGCATATTCGGACCCCTGTCAGCATGAGTACAACACCAACTGCTGGGAAGACAAGAGCAGTAATGTAATGTCTTACATTCACTGTGCACTGTTTGTCTGTGGCCTCATCTTCCACCATACAAATCTACCTTTCACATTGTGTGCACGTGAGACTAAAGGTGTCGGGGAGCCATATATTTAGATAAAAAAAATATAATATTGTGGCACACATTAATCAGCTGTCCATCCTTACTGGTCCCACAGTAGTCAAAGCCATTTTATAAAACAAGATGCTGCCCTGGAATAAAGGCAGCTCCTGCCTGGAGGCGACTGAGCTGGGTTTCTCTGTAGCTACACCCAGAGTCGGCTCAGGCAAGGTGTGTAGTGTACCACGCCTTTATCTTGGAAACATTGACATGATGTGGAACATTCACATGAGATTTAAACCAAGAAAATAAATTACAAAAATGTAGTGATTTTATGGTGCAGTCCAACAAAACCACAAGGTCATTAGCAGCTTCTGACTTCTCTGTAAAACGTCAGAAAGACAATGGCCTGAAGGGACAGCACGAATGAGAAAATGATCTGATTTTATATCAAATCAAGTCATGTGATTGATCCTGTTTGTGTCAGCAGAATTACACAAACAAAGGGTGAGGTTATGAGGGGAACAGAGCAGAGATTTTTTGCAATACTTGACTGCTTGTTACCAAACACAGCAAGGGGAAATGACATGAAAAAAAAACTGAGCACGCCAACTGCCACTGATCACTTGTATGACTATACTACAGTGAGATCCAGTTTGAATAGATCCAGATAAAAGCTAGTAGTAAAAGAAATATCCTGCACACCATGAATACTAGCAAACACCCATATGGATCACTATGGAAATCTTCTAGAAATAAAGTTTAAATACATACCGCAGAGATTAAGTGATTCTATTCTTAACTAGCATTATCGGGGATATAGATGGCCATTATTGATTCAAAATGTGGCGAGCTGCCAGAATAAAAGATAAACAAAAGCTGGCAGCACTGCTCGAATCTGTACGCGCAATTCTTCCAGCATGGTTGTTCAACTTCATACATGCAACTCAAATACTCTTTATGTTTAATAGAGATGTGTACAATACTAACAGGTGGAGAAAGGGAATGGTTTTCATGACGTAGAAGCTGCGCTGATGTGGCTGTGTGTGTGAGGAGGAAGAGGGAGGAGGATGATAAAGGAGGATGAAGGAGGGAGTAGACGGGCACAGGTTTATCTGTAGTACACCTCGTGCCCGCTTAAAGATTAGAGGAAGGGGTTCAGTATTTCAGAGCCTTTGGCACCTCCCATGTAAAGAGGTCTCGACCAAAGTGCCCGTAAGCTGCTGTGCGCTGGTAGATCGGCATCTTCAGATCAAGATCCCTAAGGCAGAAATAAAAACATCGTTTTATAGAGACCAAAAGTATGTGTAAAATGGGATCTTAACTAAACGAGAAATTAAACACCACAGGATACCTCACGATAACTCCTGGACGAAGATCAAAGTTCTTCATCACAATTTCCAGCAGCTCCTTCTCGCTCTTCTCGGACGTCCCATAGTGGAAGATGGAGACGGAGAGTGGATGGGCAATCCCAATGGCATATGCTACCTAAAACAGATGAACCCATTAAGATGTTTTTGTGAAGCTGGAGAGACATTTTAGATACTACTAGATAATACTTTAGATTAGATGCTGAGACCACAGCATATACAATACGTTTTTACACAACAAGGTTTCTCACTTTTTATTACATTCTTTATGCATTAGCATTACTAGTACTACTAACAGGAACTCTGTGATGGGGTAATTGGAGTAAACGGAGTAAACCATTACGTATTTTATTCCACATGCCATAAGACCGTTTTTTGGGTGGGATTACTGTTATTGCATTTTTGGAAGCATCTATAAGCCTACATGTCTGATTCTGTAATAAATCGATTTGGGGCAAGATATCACTTTACTTTGCTGTACACTCACCTGGACCAACACCCGCTTGCAGAGCCCTGATTTCACCAGAGATTTGGCCACCCAGCGGGCAGCATAGGCTGCAGAGCGATCTACTTTGGTGTAGTCCTTCCCAGAAAAGGCTCCACCTCCATGGGCACCCCAGCCCCCGTAAGTATCCACAATGATTTTACGGCCAGTTAGACCAGCATCACCCTGTGGGAAGAAAAACAGGAGTTATGAACATTTATGACAAACACAACTTTCATGATTTTATTCAGTTTTAAAGTGCTCTTGTCTCACCTGTGGTCCTCCGATGACAAAGCGTCCGCTGGGCTGCATGTGGTATACCGTTTCCTCGTCCAGGTAGCCACTAGGAATGACCGCTTTTACCACCTGCTCCTTCAGACATCTGCGCATCTCGTCCAAAGCGATAGCCTCATCGTGCTGCACAGACACCACAACGGTGTGAACACGCAGCGGCTGCATGGCGCCTCGATCCTGTCTGTACTGAACAGTCACCTGAGGGGAACAACAAACACAATAAAGAATAAGATTAGATAATAATACATTTATTGGTTTACTATTTTATTGTCAATCTCAATCTGCAAAGTAAATTATCAAATATGTTAGCTGTTACAAAAATGTTAGGCTGTAAAAACGTGCATGTAGGACAAAATTCAACCATGGTGTTTTTTCAGGAGACGCAGTGCTTAAAACCAATTAGAGCCAATGGGATCATTTATAAAGTGCCATTTAGTGTTGACTAACCCTCGCACCCCTTTTACTCCCGGCAGCCCATCTTATCCCACCAAAGCAAACCTAGGGTACGCACTGCAAATGCATATATTAAGTCTATACCACATTTACCATAAGTAATGTAAACACACCATTGTAAATGATGTGTTATTTCTTTGTCCTACCTGAGTTTTGGAATCAGGCCGGAGCCACGGCAGCGTCCCATCTCGGCGCAGCTCAGCCATCTTGGCATTGAGTTTGTGAGCCAGGACGATGGTGAGCGGCATACACTCCTCAGTCTCATCAGTGGCATATCCGAACATCAGACCCTGTGAGAGGTGCAGTCACAAACCACAGCATTAATAGAGGTCAGAAAAACATCATAAACTTTGTAACACCACATTTATGGCTACAGTTACCCGGTTGTGGATCATGCTCAAACATAAATCTAAAAACCCTCTGACCTGGTCACCGGCTCCCACGTCCTCCTCTTTGCGATCCATGTGAACGCCCTGAGCAATGTCGGGGGACTGCTGCTCCAAAGCCACCAGCACATTGCAGGTCTTATAGTCAAAACCTGTAGAACAAGACCGTGAGCCTCAGTAAACTGTTTCACATGACAATCCTCAGCAAGGCCCTTTTAAATATTTACTTTTATTTAAAAACTCTGATCACTCATCATGTTGACCATATAATTGTGTACGTTTGTTTATTCAAAAATGTGTAATGTCAGGTAGTCAAACCTGTTTAAGACTATCAGTGTTTTCTTAGCTGCTATATTCAAATTCAGAAGTCATTCGCTCAATGTACCCTTTTTCAGTTTTCACGATGCAAAATTATAGTTTAGTATATAATATCACCGGTAGTGGACAATAGGGCTGTACCCGAATATTCTTTCGTTGGAGTACTATTCGGGTTTCAATTTCGTTATTCGGATATTCTTATTTTTTCGCAGCATATGTAGATATGACTTTTCTCCAATCTCCATCACGTTGTTTCCATAGCAACAACAACTTCCTGTCAACAGCGCTAACTCTCCTTCAAAATAAAAGCATGTCCATAAAAAATAGGAAGCCAAGCCAAATTACACTTAAGACATATGTGACCTGCTCTATCGAAATCAGTCGCATTGACCCGGAGACACATTTTGAGTTGTATACACTGTTGGAAAGAGGAGATTCCTAGCTTTCTAATGATATCAGGATTGTTTTTGTACTCCAAATATTAAGCAAAATATGTCACATTATATAATGACTGTCACCGAGTCATCATTTTGAGAAAAAGGCCTTTAAAGTTTCCTCTTCTCTGGAATCCATCGATCTGATTGATTATTAGCGGAGCAAATGATCAAAATAGTCCGGAGGGAAAATATTTCCGTTTGGATTACTGGTCTGGGGGAAGCTCGCGAGTGTGTGTGTGTGTGTGTGTGTATGTGTGTATGTGTGTGTGTGTTTGTGTATTTTTGCGTTTGTGTATATTGTGTTTATTTCCCGGGGAAAACACTCACGAGAAACACCGGCTGTTGTTATAACTGCTGTGACGTTAAATTACTCCGTTCTCCGCTTGTAATTATGCCGTTACAAGCTTCAAAGTTGTATTTATCATCTAAATTTGCCGAAACAAGTTTAATATTCTGAAAGCCAAGACTTTGTTTATTTGAAATCAGATGAAAACAAACTGTAACGGACCCTGCCGTGTTATCTATGATTACTATATGCCTTACATTCATAATTTCAGCCGGAGGGAGGGGGAGCGGCGCTGCGGAAGAGCAGATTGCGAGTGAGAGGTGCCTGTCATCTTCCCTTTACAAGCTTCACAAATGTATTTATCGTGTGATTTTGGAAATAAAAGTTTCATATTCTGAAAGCCAAGACTTTGTTTATTTAAAATCAAACAAAACACCCGAACCCCGAAAAAATATTTTTTTACGCAAATCCACGTTTATTTTGAAATGAGCCGTTGCGACTTCCGACTGATTTCGATAGAGCGGGTCACATATATACAACTGCAACGAAAGTAACAAACACAATGCGATATCCTTTTCAATTTCAAAGAACACAAATTGGGTTATATACATTAACAAATAACTATAAATACTGTAGAATAACAAAATGAATGCCGTGAATAAACCGAAATACACGTGAAGCGGTTTGCTGCTGATTATTACGCACCTCCTCCCGCGCGGGCCGAATATCCGAATATTCGCTGCTGATTACTACCGAATATCCGGAGCCCGAAAAATGGTATTCGGGACAGCGCTAGTGGACAATAACCAAGTACACTAAGTCAAGTACTGTACCTAAATACCATTTTTTTGTAGTTTTACAATTTTGCTGCTTATAATTGTTGACTTTTCACTTAAGTATGGATATTTGTCAGGGACTTTTACTTGTTGGAAAGTATTTCTAGACTGTAGTATTTATACTTTAAGTAGATCTGGATTTTTTGTACAATACTGAAAAGCATTCACTATGTGGGATGATTGCAGTCCAAAATAACTTTAATTCTCGCTACATATTCTGACAATACTGCTACTTCTTTGGAAACGAGGAAATCTTTAGGGTGAATTGATACAATCCTATGTGTAAATCTAAATACTCACATATTTTAAATAACTGCTATAGTTTGTATTTAGGAAAGAGGTTTTAACTGTTACTTTAAAACCATACCTTTGGAGGAGTCGTCATACCCAATGTGTTTGATTGTTTCCCTGACAATCTTCTGGTAGTCAACGCTGGCTCTGGAGGTGATCTCCCCAGCCAGCAGGATCATCCCCGTCTTAGCAACAGTCTCTGAGGACACAATGACATGCAGTGGATGAGAGTAAGACTAAGTAAAACGGATCATTAAGGACAAGGTGGTGAAGGTTGTCAAAGCCAACAAGGATTTCACTTTCGTACCACATGCTACTTTGGCATCAGGGTCTTGTCTGAGGTGTGCGTCCAACACAGCATCACTGATTTGGTCACAAATCTTATCTGTAAATAAACACAAAGACATTCAGTTTTATATGATACAAAACAGTAAAGCAGGAAACTCGTTTTGGCCTGAAAAATACTTTGATTGTTATTTCCTTATCAAACCAGTTAGCCAATTATGTTTCACTGAAAAGACTGATAAAATAATTGCTACAGCTGTACAAGGAATGTTTGCCTTTTTCCTTCCACAGCTCCCTAATTCCTAAACCCTTTGAGGCCTTCCCTCCCTGACATGTACTGCAATTATTACTGCAATTAATCCCCTAAAACCCAATTCAGGACTAGTGTGACAGCATTTCTAAGAGGATCGAAGCAGTTTGAATTTGTTCCAAATAAGTAAGCAGCTTTCTATTAATGCAGAGTAAATGTAAATGTACACTTAAACACACCTTTAGTAGAAATCTCTTTAGGTGCTTCTATGTTCCTGCAACTATAAACAATGTGTATGTGACTGTTACATCCACAGATGATCAGAAGCCCCTGCACTGCCTATAATTAGGACTACTGGTAAGCCTATTAACAATGAAGCTCGCCCAACTTAGGACGGAAACTGCAGCGTATTGTACAAGCTGCAGTAAAATGTTCTCAAATTGAAACGCAGTATGCTGAAGATGTACTGTACTGTTATTTGTTTAGTTTTTATGAACAGTTTCGAAGTTTAATGGATACTTTGGAGGCCGAAATGTGTATAAGTTAACATTTAGTTCAGCCTCACTGGCAGCACAGAACCACATACTAAAAGGTTTCCAAATTACCATAATGTTTAATAGAGTTCTAAAAAAAGGCTTCATCATAGAGAACATTGTTCACGTACGTTTTGTGGGTTTTGATGTGGACCTGGTTCTATTTAATCTAGATGTAGGCCTTTAAAAAGCAGTGAAATCTCCTTTTTTTTTTGCATGTTCACAAATACGACAAATACTTCACAAGTGGAACATGTATCTCTTGCTTATCTATGATAATATAGTTCAGTGAAAGTATGGACATTTTTGTAGGAGACCTCGTTCAATGTGGTCCAGGTTTTGGCAAAATAAAAAACACGTACTGACGTCTTCCCTTTTTTGCATTATTCATAACAGAATATAGGTTTGACAAAGTTGTAAGTGGGTTTCAGACAGCGTAAAGGCTTTACCTGCCTTTCTAACATGCTTTCACAACAGTATGAGACACAATGTAAGTCTCATTCAGTAAGTAAAGTTTACACTCTAGAGCAGGAGAACCAGAAGCTGGGAATCTGAACGAAACTTCAGCGTGTTAGCTTAAACAGTTAGCCACCGTTTGGTTAGCATTCAGCTACGACGCTCCAACTTAAATTTCATAAGCTGGCAACATTACCCCAGCATTTATGAAGTATGTTGTAACTTCAAGCCTCAATGACATGCAGCTGGGCTACTTTATAGACACTTGTTAACGGTGACGACACAGAGGAACAGAGATGATGCGCAGGGTACTTAATGGAGAGCTGACACACAACAACACGCTGAGCTACGTTAAGAGTAACAAGCAGCGTGACCTTGTTTGAGAGGCTAACAGGGTGCTATCAGGCTAATTATTATACAATAAAGGAAAACTACTTCCAGGAATGCAGTTAATATACATTACAAACTTACCGGGGTGTCCCTCTCCGACTGATTCAGACGTGAAGAGGAAGCAGTCTTCATCAATGTGCGAGTTGTTATGGAAACCGTTCTGATAGCCGTTCATTTTACCCAATAAGCAGGCGGGAAGCTAACAAGCTAGCCGTTCAGTTAGCAGTTTTAGTGAAGCCGTGCAGGGTTGTTAGAGCCTTTACCTGGATCTGCTGCTGTCAAACACTCAGTGAGCACGCTGCTTCACGTGTATCCTCAGCAGGGTGTAGTGCAGATTGAGTCAGACTGTTGCCTAAACAACTTCTTCAGGCCCTTCTAGTCAATTCTCTGCAGCCAATGTTGTTGTTGAGCACACACCATGTGGTGCAAATGGGCGTGCTCTAATTTAATAAAGTGAAAGTCCCTCGGAGTAAAAAAACTCCAGGAAGTGACGGTTAAGCATCCTTCTACCATGCCTTCTACCCATAGATATGCTTCTACCTTGACAGTGGTGTTCAATATTTGTACTTTTGCTTAAAGGTAGGGTAGGTAATTCACTTCAGAAACACTTGTTATATTCCATGGAATGCTCTTAACATCCCGATAGCAATACATTAAATGCTTTGACAATAAATACATAAGAAAAAATTCATCTGTGGAAGCCGTGGCGCTGTAAAAAGCACGACCAATCGTCTTTGTGGGATACGATCGGAGCCTGAATGCATGAATATTGCCGTTGTTTTCTTTGTACATCACCTCCTTTTATACTTTCCCAACAACAATAAATAACTAACACTGTGTTACCTTCTTGAATACAACTTTGTTTTTCTAACATGCCTCCACGAGGAACCAAGAATCTTATAACTGAGAAAAGTCTCAATTAATTGAAGTGAATAAGGGACGAATTTAAATACTACAAAACTATATCCGACTCAATTAATGCAAACATATGCATTTTCGCTCAAACCTTAAAAGCTTCCTCTATAAACAGCTTTTTATCCGTGCTCGTCTAAAGTGTATTAAATAATAAGGTTTTAGTTCAAATGCATGTGCTTGGGAAGTAGCCTAATGATCATACAGGATAAATAAGAATTATATTGCCGTTGTTTTCTTTGTACATAACCTCCTTTTAAATAAATACTTTCCCTACAAAACATGACCATTTGTAAATAAATAACTACTGTGTTACCTTCTTGAAAAAAACTTTGTTTTTCTAACATGCCTCCATGAGGAACCAATAATCTTATAACTGAGAAAAGTCCCAATTAATTGAAGTGAATAAGGGATGAATTTAAATACTACCAAACTATAATCTGACTCAATTCATGCAAACATGTGCATTTTAGCTCAAACCTTACTATTTAAAAGCTTCCTCTATAAACAGCTTTTTATCCGTGCGCGTCTAAAGTGTATTAGATAATAAGGTTTTAGTTCAAATGCATGTGCTTGGGAAGTAAATGATCATACAGGATAAATAAGAATTAGATTATACTGCACAAGTTGTTTGAGTATTTTTGTCAACGGAAATGTTGAAATAGTTTAGCTGTTAAAGTGTTTTAAACATTGTATCGTATTGGCTTATAAAAATGTATTTGGGACAAAGAGATGACTTAAAAGCAAAGTTACTATACATAAATAAATAAATAGAGGTAAATAATTTGAATAAGGTTTAAAGGTTAAGCTGATTAGCAGAGATTAACTCAAAGGTCTTAAAGTCAATACACTGAGTCCATGTTTAAACACAAATACACATCTTGTTGGAGTATTTGTCCAATAAACAGTATTGGCTCAGTTTACTCTTTTTGTTCTGGTTTTATTTGCACACTCACACAATTAAATGTCATTTCCATTAAGCAAAACAAACAAATGAGTACACCCACTCACTGACTCCGTAGAACAGGGGCTGTATTCACAAGGCTGCGAGGAAAAAGAGCATTGATCTAAGATTACTGTTCAAGTCACAAGGACACGTTTACATTTCATTACTCTGAGGACGTAAAATGCTCCTTTTTAGTTTACTTTTAAAATGTCAAGAATACAGACCAAGAACTACAGAGTTAAAAGTTTAAAACATCTGGTCCAAAAAAAATGCATGTTTCACACATTTCTGTTTTGAACACACAGGTCTGCACAAAGTCTCTCTCTCACATACACACACACAATCACACACTGATGTGAACTATGATACCATCTATGCTTCTGGTCAAGGGTCCTTATTTTCATAAAGGACTGTTTACATGGATCCATATTAGAGCTGCAAAGATTAAATGAAATGCCAACTATTATGATAATCAATTATTTGGTTTTAGAAGATTTCTAAGGAAAGATAATTCCGGTTTGTTTACTCTATGAGTTGCGGACAGAATAAGACATTTTAAGACGTCATCTTGGGCTTTGGAAAACACTCATTAACGTTTTTCACTGTTTTCGGACATTTAATAGATTAAACAACTATTTGATTGATCAAGAAAATAATCTACAAATTAACAAACAATAAAAAATAATATCTAGTTGCAGCCCCAAATCGTATTGCTGTAATTAACAACCGGTCACATTCATCACAGGTTTACTCTGACTTTGGTTTCACATTCAATATGTTTGTTAACCTATGATATAGCTTATGAATCTATAAATAAAAGCACTTGTCTTGAGGAGTCAGGACACATCTTTGACTCCAGGATACACATAGTGTATGAGGTGATGGTAGATTCAGAGACAGAGTACTGCAGTGCTACAACGGGAATGTTTGCAAACTACATTAGGAGTCACCGAATGTGCTGCTTCTACGAGCACTGCCACTTTGTGGGATATGATCGGACCCTGAATGCATGAATATTGCCGTTGTTTTCTTTGTACATCACCTCCTTTTAAAGGAATACTTTCCCAAAAAAATGACCATTTGTACATAAATAACTAACAATGTGTTACTTTGGGTTCTTGAATAAAACTTTGTTTTTCTCTCATGCCTCCACGAGGAACCAAGAATCTTATAACTGAGAAAATTCTCAATGAATTTAAGTGAATAAGAGGTATGCAAAACTATATGAAAAAGAAATATCTTTACAAACTCTGACTCAATTCATGCAAACATGCATTTTCGCTCAAACCTTACTATTTAAAAGCTTCCTCTATAAACAGCTTTTTATCCGTTCGTGTCTAGAGTCTTTTAAATAATAAGGTTTAGTTAAAATGCATGCGCTTGGGAAGTAGTGATCATACAGGATAAATAATAATTAGATTATACTGCACAAGTTGTTTAAGTGTTTTTGTCAACGGAAATGTTGATATAGTTTTGCTGTGTTTTATTTATTAGTTCCTTCATGACTTTAAAAAATGTTTTTGAGGTTAATGTAAAGGCATGGAAGCGAAACATTGTCTTTAATAATTCAAAATAACATAGGGTGAAATATTGATACACAAATGGCCTTTCTTTGTGTGAAGTATCCCTTTAAAAATAGATGTTCATATTCTATGTGTCTGTTTTCCCTGTCTTTCCTATGTGTTTGACCCCTGTGGGGCTAACCTGAGCTGGTCTGTGTTCACCTAGGATGGCAGCGATCAGAGCCTCGGGTGCAGTCACCCCCCTGCCCGGAGACACCGGGCTGCGGGGGGTGAGCGGGCTGATGGTGGGGGACAACACAGTGTCGGGCGAGACCAGTCGCTCCTTCTTAGCAGCAGATGAGGGGGAGAGAGTCTGTCCTTCTTTGGAGCGAGGACAGAGGCTGAGGCCCTGCAGGGAGGGGAGGGGGTTGGAGGAGAGAGCAGGGGGGGGCGGGGCTTCGGCTGCGGCGATGGCGGTGGTGGTGTTTGCCGTTTTTGGGGCTGGGGCTGCGGGAGCACGGAGCCAGCAGGACCAGAGTGCTGTCGTCTTCTGAGCTGACCTCCGAGCTGCTGGAGCGACGCGCGGTGGGGCTGTGGATGGGGATCCTGATCTGTGCAGGTAAGGGATAAGGGCATTCAATAGGTTGCAGTAATGGAATATAGCCCTGAAGTATGTGGGCACACATCTACATATAATTTCCTAAGTAAAAGAAAAAAACCCTGCATTATAAAAATACTCTACTATAAGTAAAATTACTTAATTCAAACTTTTATTGAATTCAAAGTACAGAAAACAGATCTTATGAAGTACTAATTGTATGCCCTTTCAGTGTTATTGAATCATTTGTTTTTCATTTTGGAGCCACATTTTAATGTTTTACATCGTTTAGGTGTAGCTAATTTACTTAATGTACTGTTATTCTATAGCAATACATCACATTTTGTACACATAGCACATACAAAAATCAATAAACAATATTTATTTGCAACAAGTAGCAATGGATGTTAGATAAAGCAGTAAGAGGTACATTATTTCCTTATATGTAATAAAAACATATATAAGCAGAAATACTAAAGTACAGGAAAGTATCATGCTGGGTCATTTTAATCCAAGCTTATATTACATAACATACTTGTAATTGTATTTGAACTGATTCGAGTTAGTTTTGGTTCATGGGTTTGCCGTTTTAAGAACTTTGATGTGGTTTGCATAATTGTATTCTTTTAGTGCTTTGTTTTTATGTGTTTATGTTCTTTGATTGCTAAGGGATCCCAATTGTAACTTCGTTTTGAGAAGGGAAAATGTAATATAAGCGTTTTAGGAAAATAAATATATTATTATTAAATGAAATGATTGAAAACAATACATTTGTCAATCTAGTTGCTGAATTATTTTGTGTCCATTGATTAACTTTGTTGGAGTTTTGAGAAGGTCCTGTCCTGTTTAAACAGGATGATGCATTCAGGCACACTGGTTTATCCAGTTTGTGTGGAAAGAACAATATTAATGATAAACTAGAACAAAGATTGTGAATCGGCCTATCAGTGTCCCACTTCACTAATACTCTTTTCTCTGCACCCTGGGCTAAAGACTTATGGAAAAATGTTCTCAAAGTGTGGATTTAACATAAGCACAGTAACATGGCTGCGTGCCTGGGAGTACACATACTTATGGCCTTATACTCTATATGGGCATATTCATTCATAAACACATCATACCAAGCCGTGAGTGGCTAACCTTTTGTCCTCTGACTTTTGTTACCTGAATTGGCATTGACAGTCCAACAATGCTGTTCATGTTGTTACTGTAGTAGCCCAGGATGTATTCACCATCATCTCTCGGCAGATCCTCATCTGAAAATGTCACCTGGGGAACAAAAAGAACAGAAATACAGTTACAATTTAAATTCAGCTGCAGCTCAAAGTAAATGGCATTTGAGTGTCTGACACAAACCTGTGTTGCATGCTCTCCCTTGGCCCATATGTATGCCTGGTAATCTTTGTGATGTCTGAATCCAACCTGTTGCAGAATAACAAATGGGCATCATTTCAAATGCTGAAACTGGGCATTAAATAAAAATAGATTTTTTTTCATGAGCTTTTGACCAAAATCAAACTGCGTGTTACCTTGTATATTGCTACCCAGTCCCACGAGCTGCGCTGATAAGTCGATGCAACTGTGAATCGAACTGTAGCTTCTGAGACTTTACACCACTCCTTGTTTACCTGCAGCTCCACCAGGGGCATATCCACCTTGAATGGGAACTAGGAGAACGAGAACATAGACGTTAAAGGGACAGTTTGGGTTGTTTTGAAGTGGGGTCGAATTAGTTACTCATCCTCAGTAAGTGAATGAATGTTGGCACGCCCCAAGTTTGAAGAAATAGACAGCAGAACCAGTAGCATTGAAGTAACCATATCAGTTTAAGTTTAATCTATATTGAGAATTGTTTAATTATTTGTATATTATTGTTGACTTTAGTGTTTGAAACAGGTTTACACACACACACACACACACACACACACACACACACACACACACACACACACAGCACCCACACACACACACACACACACACACACACACACACACACACACACACCACACACACCACACACACACACACACACACACACACACACACACACACACACACACACACACACACACCACACACACACACACACACACACACACACACACACACACACACACACACACACACACACACCACACACACACACACACACACACACACACACACACACACACACACACCACACACACACACACACACACACACACACACACACACACACACACACACACACACACACACACACACACACACACACACACACACACACACACACACACCACACACACACACACACACACACACACACACACACACACACACACACACACACACACACACACACACACACACACACACACACACACACACACACACACACACACACACACACACACACACACACACACACACACACACACACACACACACACACACACACAGCGAGGTAAAATTACTGGCTTTGACAATGGTGGCTTTGAAAAGAGCATTGATGGATTTGAAGTCATGTTAAGATTGGGAAAAGGTATAAAAATAAGCTATACAAAGATATCATTAATGCATTTGTATTGCTGTATTTAAGATAAGATAACATTTGAGGGAATATCGTCTTACATGCAGTGAAAACACAGCAGAAACAGGCTTGTGGTCGCTGATGGTGTAGCCCATGTGACTTCGGTACACATGCTGTGTCACTTTAGTCGCTCCACCCAGCCAGGAGGTCAGACCCCGCTGCAGTGCTGCATTGTGGGTAGGAACTGGGGAGCCGGTGCGACGAGTGCGCCAGAGGATGCGATCTGTCCAGGCCGGTTTCCTCTTCTTCGCACTGAAAAAATAAGAGTCAAAGAGGGGCTGAATGTCAGAGTGGAGTTTTTACAGGACACTGCTTATAGAAAATAAAATGTATGGAGTAAGTTTGGCGACTGGACCAACCTGGTGTCGTACGTGTGAGTGCCCACATCAAACTTATAAGTAGGAGGGAAATGTAAAGGTCCCTCAAGGAAGCCTTCAAGGACAGACTCTGTGTTTTTAGCCATGTTTAGCTGTAGAGAAGACAAATGAGGGGAGAATCAGAGCAGAGCAGTGCCCTCTGTTGGTTGTCATTGGTTATTTAGAGACAAACAGGTGGTGTAAAGCCTTCTAAAATAATTCATATGTGTGGGGCGAAATATTTTACAATGCCTCACCTGATCTCGCTCCAACAGAAGAGGAAGTTTACTGCTCTCGATGGCACATTTCACCACATGGATGTCATAGTCCTCAATACGGAAATTTAAATCCCCAAACCAAAAAACGACACTGGGGACAGAAAAAACACAGAAAATACATTTTCATTTCAGCAGTTGTTTATTTTACTCTAAAAGGAAAATGTAAAGGTTCAATTGAATATCTAATTGATTTTATATTAGATGCTATCCCAAGAAAGCTGTAGCATTGTTTGTCAAATAAATGGTCTAACTTGAAACCAAAGACACATTCAAGGTCAAATAATGAGACTTTAAAGCTCCATCAGGGGTGGGGAACCTCCGGCCTCCGGGCCGTATATGGTGCGCAAGACCATTTGATACGGCCCTCGAGGTAATTTATAAACACACGCAAAAAAATAAATAATTAAAGAAATCTAGACCGCAAAATAATTAAACAAGCGAGTGACTGTTTTTCCTGGCCAAGGTCAGGTTCCTTGAACACAACACAAGCCTAACGTGTCGTTTCGTGGTATGTGTCTCGTCTGACAGGGGTGTAGTGCTGACGGAGAGCAGTGCTTTTGAAGTGCTCCGGCACATAAGGAGCTCTACACATGCCACAGTTTTTGCGTGGCTGTAGTTGTAAGCCCAGTGGCGATCTGTTCATCTGACATACTGATCATACAGTCAATCACGCCATAGAAAAGAATAGGATACATTACAGTATGTGTGTGTGTGTGTGTGTGTGTGTGTGTGTGTGTGTGTGTGTGTGTGTGTGTGTGTGTGTGTGTGTGTGTGTGTGTGTGTGTGTGTGTGTGTGTGTGTGTGTGTGTGGCACGAGCGCATTTTGTTTGAGCGAGAGAGAGAGAGCGGTACCGGGGATTGTTAGCATCTGGTTAGCTATATGCTAACGAATATAAGGAGCTTTTTCTACAACCAGGTGGAAGAGAGCTCTCTCCTGACAGACTGAGAGGTTCAGATAACCTCAGCTCAGTGAGGTAAAGGCACACGTTTATATGATCATTATAGTTATAAAAAAATAAGAGAATAAATGAAAAACAGGTATAAAATACTATAGCCTATGACAGTAAAAAAAAGTTGTTACTAATAAACAAGAATACAGTTTGAAAGGAGAGTGATTTGTAAAATATCCATAAAGAAAAAGAAAATCTGCTTACAGTTCTGTTTCATATGGGTGTTGAGAGATGTATCCATAGATCTCTTAATTTGGCTCTCAAATTGCACCAGATTGATGCTTTTAACTTCAACATTTAAAAAAAAATCTTCCTGGGGGAGTAGCACCCGGACCCCCCTAGAGGAGGTTAGGTCCATCCCCCACTTAAATCAAGTTCACATGGATAGGAAACTAAATACATTTGCACACATCTTGTGTCCATATCTTTCTGTTTTGGTGGTCATGCCACAACTGTGCACGTGCATGCATGCGCGAGTCATGGTAAGATATCTGGATTTCTTTGCACAGCATGAAAGAAAGGCGAAATGAATGGGCTGTGATTTTAGTTTTTTTAAGCAGAGGTGGAGTTCAATAATTTGTATGGCCCTCGGAGGATGTTGTAAAAATGTAAATGGCCCTTGAGAGGAAAAAGGTTCCCCACCCCTGCTCTATCATGTAATATGCCGCCCCGAATATGTATTTATTATTGGTGAGCAAATTTGGTGCAGATAAATCTATTTTGTGAATGAACGTGCACATTTGTTTTATGGATAATCAATCTTGAGCTACATTCATTAAACTCAAATGTCACCCACTCGTGGTCCAGCACCCCCGTGGCGGTGCCTCCTTCAAACTGCTGCTGCTGCAGGATGCTTTCAAAGTCCTCCATGCGCTGCTCCAGGTTCCTCATGTGAGCGGGCAGGTGACAGTTGAGGAAGCACACCGGGTGGCCGAACATCGTCATCCTCGCACTGACGCCCCCTTTATTCCCCTTAGAGGGAGGAAAAAAAGGGCAGAGAGAGGACACAATGAGAAATGGATCCCTTATGTGTTACATTTTTATTCTTCCCTGGATTGTATCTGTGTTCAGGGACAAAGTCAGGATGTTTTTCTGCCCCTGAATCAAAGCACCAGACAGCCAGACAGCCTGCTGCTGCTGCACTGACCTCAAAGAGAAGGAGACTGCAGCACGCAGGGGTGATGCTGACATCAACACACAGGAAGGTCACGCATGCATCCACGCAGAGGAGGGACCACACACACCACCTTTTAACATCCTACCCCCCCTTTGATAGAAACCCACCACCACCAACGTTTCAATGTAATAAATCTCAGAATTCAGAGCAGCGCCCTTTGAAGCACGTACCCAATATCCCCCAAGACCTGTGCGCGTACTCTCTGTCTGAACACCTCTGAGGAAGGGAAGATGGCACCATTTGGAAAAAACCAGCAGCAGCACTCCCTGCATACGCTGGGACGCCACCTAAACGGATGAAAAATAATATATCAATACGGTGAACTGGATTTTATAATGGTCAAAAGAGGATAAGAGTTAAAAAATATATACAGTTTAACTCATATATCAATAACAATATTCTGTGTAATATCAGTATTTCATAGGTGAAGTCATGTGAATTCAAGCATTAAGTTGATTCACTTTCTTATTTTGAATATTTACCGTTTACTTATCTATTATATCTATACTGTTTTTTATTAATTGTATCTAGATTTTTTTGACTGATGCCTCCTGTTGCACTGTCCACTTTGCTGCTGTTATTACAAATGTCCGCACTGTGGGACTAATAAAGGATTATCTTGTCTTATTATGAGCAGATTTACTGACCAAAACATATCCAAAAGGACTGAGTGTATCCATGCAACGCTCACTCCACTGGTCTGAAAAAAGAGCCTCCTTTAGCCGCTTGTTTATCATGGAGTTGACTTCCTGGAATCTGTGCGGTGCCAGAAAAGTAGAGAAATGTCATTAACAAGTGGAATACAACAGCAATAATCAAAAGGAGAGTGATGGGCACATCAAGATGAACACAGATAACTGAGTGGGCACAGGCTGTCTCTCTGGCAGCGCTGAGCCTGTCGGATAAACTTGCTTACCCGATGATAAACATGTCAACGCTCCCATCTGAAACATTTGGTCCGAACAGAGAAGTGATGTCATCTGGCGGGACAGCTGACCCCACATTCCACGTGACGATGTACACCCTTTCAGAGGATAGAAGCATGGGAAATGCCGCATTAGATCCAAGTACTATATATATTATATAATGTAGGGTGTAAGAGGACATCATCTGTGCTATAATCCTCAGAGAAAAAGCTTTCATCGGTGTTGCTGTATTTAGAAAAAAGATACGCACAATTAAGCACCCCTTGTACCTTGAAGATGACTAAGGTGTGTGTGTATGCGTGTGTGTTCGAAAAGAGAAAGAGATGGAAATAGCAACACCAGCAACACTTTTTTATCAAATAAACAAACATCTCACTAGGGTAGTACTGACATTTATATTAATTGATTTTAAAATGTCAACAAATTATGAAAAATGTCAAACACAGGTTCCCAAAATACCTGGTGGTGTCTACTAATGTCTAAAGTTCAAATCCCGCACAGATTCAGTTAATTATTGTAGAAGAAAAGCAACACACTGTGACATTTAATATCTGGCATATTCACTTGAAGTATGACTCAAACGTTTAATTAGTATTCAAATAGTTGCCAGTTTATTTTCTTCTGATTCGCTAAACAATTAATCAACTATATTATCCTTAAATCAGGCCTTAAATTGTGCTGCTCTCTATCCAGATTTATGATTTCTGCAGTCACATGAAAACAGTGCAAGCTAAATATATATATATATAGTTATTTTAAACAGGATTTTCTTAAAGGACAACATTGGTGTTTTGGGATGTTTTACCTAAATAAAATGTTCAAAGGCATATAACATCTAAGATTTTTTCCATTGATTTCAGTAGTCTATAACACGAAAGTTAATGTATTGTACAGTAAAAGGAAATTAGTTTTAGACTGAAACTATCAGAGGCAAAATGTACCCTTCTTACTCTCAAATGTTTTTAGCGTTGTATTTCATGCATTTATATCTTGTGAAATATTGTGTGGCCTTGGTTTAAAAACTGACACATGAAAAGGTGTATAATTATCTTAATTTTTGTTGTTGTTTTTGTTATTATTATTAGTTTTCATCAATGTTATCATCATGTTTTATTTCTGAATACAGGCTGCTTTAAAAACTGTAAAAACTCTCCCTGTTGGTGCATTCCCGCCCCCATCACTCTGTGTGACTTCCCAGTAACTGCTGTGAAGTCTTTCCGCTTCCTGGGCACCATCATCGCCCAGGACCTCAAATGGGAGCAGAACATCTGCTCCCTCATCAAAAAAGCACAGCAGAGGATGTTCTTCCTGAGGCAGCTGAAGAAATTCAACCTGCCAAAGACGATGATGGTGAACTTCTACACCTCCATCTTAGAGTCCATCCTCACCTCCTCCATCACCATCTGGTACGCTGCAGCCACAGCCAAGGATAAGGGCAGGCTGCAGCGTGTCATCCGCTCTGCAGAGAAGGTGATCGGCTGCAATCTGCCATCCCTCCACGACCTGCATGCATCCAGGACCCTGAGGCGGGCAGGGAAGATAGTGGCCGACCCCTCCCACCCTGGACACAAACTGTTCACCCCCCTCCCCTCTGGCAGGAGGCTGCGCTCCATCAGGACCAATACCTCTCGCCACCTGAACAGTTTCTTCCCCTCCGCTACCGGCCTCTTAAACAAGGCCCGGCCCCCCCCGCTGACACTTTACCTCTGCCACATCATAGACTATATGCATTACATTAATGCACACAATGTTCATACTCCTTACTGCACATATTCTTATTTCACATTTCATAGTTTATATTCTAAAATTCATTCATAGCATTCTATTTCCATGTAAATTACTGCTTTATTTGTATTTTTATTGCTATTTAACTATATTATATTACAGTGTAAAAGATTTTGTTTTATATTAGATTTCTTGTTTTTTATATTTTATGTATGCACCATGACATCAAGTCAAATTCCTAGTATGTGCAAACCTACCTGGCAATAAACCTGTTTCTGATTCTGATTCAAGGACACTTTGATATTTAGATCTGAGTGTTGGCTCTAGAACAACATTTATTGTCAAGAATGGCCTAATTTTGGCCTAATTTTTTTACTTTATAAAATGTTCTTGTTTTGTCCTTGTTTGTTAACAAACACACAACATAAATCATAGATATGCTTTTCAGCAGAAAACTCTCAAATCTTGACATTCTGTCTATTCAAGTAAAAACTCTCCCTACTTACATCCCTAATAACTGCTAACATGCACTTGAATGTAATGTACTTGTGTATTTCTATATAATGATACATGTTTTGAGACAGAATGACTGGCTGAATCTGAATACTAAATCTAAGCTGAGTTTACACAGGCAGCCACTGTTGCCCCTTTCACACCAACGCGGTTCCAGGGCCGGTTCGGAGCTAGAGCCTGATAAGCACCGGTTTTTCCTGTTCACACCGCAGCGGAGCCGGCTCTAAGCATCAAAAAATGGTCAGTCTAGAAGCAAGGACCGCATACGTCACGCTTACGTCGGAGGGGGCGAGATTAACCTGAGCTAACAGTTTATGGCGAGTACGGCATATAAAAGTTGTAACAAGCAGTAGCACTGAGCAAAGTGACAGTGAATACTTTACAGCGGCCGCTGCCGTGTGAGTTAACGGGAGAATAAACTCCGGTGGAAGAGCAGCACTGGAGCGGTCGGTAAATGCCGCTGAAACACATTAATAAACAATGAACCACGGCACTCTGGAGAAAAGTATAAGGTTGGAGAAGTCGTTATTTAATTTAATCTGGCTTCGTATGATTAAAAGTAACACGATCATCGACCCGACGCAGTCCCCCATTGTTGTTGTTGTGAGCGCCGTTGGGGAGAAAATCAGCGACGTAAACGGTGACGTCATGACGCAGCAGCGGCAGTACCAGTCGGGCTCTGGGCGGTGTGAACAAAACGGGGGGCTCAAAAGAAAAACCAATTCCGAACCAGAAGAGCACTAGCACGGAGCTAGAACGAGAACCGCGTTGGTGTGAAAGGGGCATGTGAGTGAGCGGGCATCACAACTAAAATATGCCTCTGGGAAGCCTGCCAATAAAATGTGGCCGTGTCACTCTGTCAGGTTCACAAAGCTCTTGGCAGCATTGATGCATGTGACATGGTCTGGGACACATCAGTTTCCTTCCAGCCGCTGACTGCAGCTGCATTTAGACACAACAGGGAACATTCACAGTACTCAATCCTTTCTAACCACTGGATGAAGAAATGTCTACCTGAAGTCATTGTTCTCTCCTGGCTTCTTGGGCTGCTCTTGGCTCGGTGAGGAGCCCCCAGGTGAGGGGGTTCTCTGTGGCTGAGGGCTGAGGGTGTTGGAGGAGCTCAGGTAAGGCTGGCTGGTGAAAGGCTGAGGGCTGCGGGGGCTCTGAGGACTGAGGCGGCAGAGGGAGGCCTCAGTCTGCGAATGCGACGTGTGGTTGGCACTCTGAGGTCCTGGGATACAAACTGGGATCAAATCTATTTCCTTGGAGAGGTCCTCTAAGATTCTGGGAGACTTATAAGCAGGTTTTGTTCCCAAAGCGGTGGGTCTCGGCCGGCTTATGCTCATCAGTGCAGTGGACCCAGACTTTGGGTACCCTGACTGCATTTCGTTAGTCACTCTGACAGCCTGCATGGGGCTCAATGAAGACTGTTTCTTGGGCTCCTCTGATTGGCTGAACAGCATTGGTTCCTGGGTTGTGAGCTGTGGAGGTAAACCAGGACCGAATCCGATCAACGCACAGGGTCCAGGCTGCATGTTGGGCCCAAAATGGTCGGTGCTGATTGGTTGCTGCTGCATGATCAACCTGCAACAGGAAGTATGAGAATAATTATAACAAGAGGTGGAAGAAGAACTCAGATTTTACAATTAAGTAAAAGTAGCAATACTACAGAACAGAAATTACAAGTAAAAGTCCTGCATTCAAAATGTTACAAAGAAAAGGGCATCAAGATTTACTTAAAGTGGACCTATCACGCTATATTTGAATAATATAGTGTAGGACCATACCTATATAAGGCATATTTATACTTTTTTTTTTTCAAAATACCAAACAGATCATGCATTTTAGCCATGCCTCATTTTGCTCAATTTGACAATTTCTAGCTCTGTTTTTGCAAGGGCAGATTCTGTGAGAACAGCACCATCTACTGGCCTGGCATATGTACTACAGCGTCTCCAGGGCTTTCGAACGGCAATGGCCGTGGCTGTCTCCTCCTGATTGGTGGAGTTGGCCCAATAGCCGTAGCGCCACTTTCCTGACAGGAAAGTGTTCAAATCTGGATCAGTTTTTATCAGATCCGTTGCAGCCCCTTTTTTAGAGATTTGGGTATGGAGGAAAATAGAGAGGGTTGTGTTTTCTGACACTTGGTGAGTTCCCTGGAACACCGGGGACACATATTCATGTATAAAAGATGTACAAAAGTGCATTTTGCATGATAGGTCCCCTTTAAGGTTCCAAAAGTAAAAGCATTCATTATACTGAATAGCCCATTATTATTAATGATTGATGCATTAATGTGTTTATCATATTGATTTTGCAGCTGGTAAAGGTCTTATTTAAATACAGATGGGTAGCTTGTTGATTTTGTCAACTGGGGATGAATAAAGTCTTATCTTAAGCTAATAGATCAGAGTTGATTTGTTGATTATTATCAATAATCTGAGTCTGCAAAGTAACATGTTACACATTAAGTATGAGAAACTGTAAAGGACAAAAAAGTACAATATTTGCCTCTGAGATGTAGTAGAGTATAAGGTTATATTTAAATTGTCAAATACAAGTACCTCCAAAAATCTACTAGATGTCACTTGACACTGCTGATTACAGACATTCTTCTCCAAAGGGTTGTAAGGAAAAGACACATTTGACATTCAAATTAGATAGTGTGGCTTGCAAAAAGCTCCTCAACATCAATCAGTGAGTTGTTATTGGGAAACAGGTGTAACAGCAGAGCGGAAGTGACGTAAATGTATCACATCATATTGAGCAGCTGTCCTCTCCACATCAAGCTGCCCAGACATCACCGATGACGTTATCATGAGTAAGCACTCGGGCTGAGGCGGTGACAGAAGAAGTGCTCGGATATAATAATAAAGTAAAAGTGTGAATAATTATCAGCGTATAAATAATCTGTGAGTATGTGAATACTTCTATGTATTCTCAAGGTAAAGTACACAACACGTATAAGCATCATATTGATGGCATTGGATTAAAATGAAAATGTACAATAATGTGCAAGCATTTCAATTATAACTGGTTAAGGTGTGGCTATTTCTAACCACTTTATATACTGCTTTATTAAATCATGATTGATTATATGTTATATTTTGAATCTGTAAGGAACTGGTTGCCACAGCTGTCAGATAATTATAGTGAATTAAATGCACTTAGTTATTATCCACCCCTGATCTGAGGAAATAACTTTGTACCTCCGACCTGGATTATATCCTTGTTGCCTGGCAACATTAATTAGCCTCCTGACCCTTTTACAGAGCAATAGACTTTGGGTGCTCATTATGGGATGCTATGGGAGTGTACATCGCGCCACAGCAGCTCACCAACCACAGAGCTGCTGATACCGGAGCACATCAGACAATGTCAACACTCTCTGTAGGTCACAAGGAGAAGGAAGACTCCCACCATTTTGTGTGTGTGCCCTCAGAAATTATACACCTCTGTAAATCATTCATGACATGCAAATGAGTATAACAGAGAATCTCATGTGACCACAGTAGTAACCTGGAAAACAGAGCTCTGGCTAATGGTGGTCAGAAGGGGTTATAATGAATTCACTTTAAAAGTAGAAACTTTGATAGATGAAGTGCCACCTCACACAGTGATCCAGTTTCACATCATAGTCCATGATCCTGCAAGTCAAGGGAATGACAGCTTCATAACACCAGGCTGGACTCATGGAAAACACCACATAGCACAATTTCTCATTCAAAATCAACACACACACGCAGCTGCAATAAAAACATCCTCATGAAAACCTCAGTCTTACCTTTCATGCGTTTTCCTTTTTTACTTTCTTATTTCCAAGGTGAACCGCGAAGGTGATTTCACAGAGGGGATCAGCATCAGTCTCCTTTGTTTTTTCACACGTCTATCAACGCGACAGGGCTGTCACATAAAAAGGTTTTGGATTTGAAGATGTTCGGTCCGGACCCAGCAGCAGCCCGCCTGCAGGACCGAGGCTCCCCGTCGGTACCGCGGGCAGCGAGCCTGTCCGTGTCGGTGCAAAGGACTCCGGCTGTCAGGACAGGGGGAGGCGGTCACGGTTGATGTTTCCGGTGTGTTTCATGTTTATGTATAAAACAACGACACGACGGCTGGTTATAACTCATCCTACTAATCACTGTCTCTACCGTCTACAGCTGGCCGGAGCAGATGAGCACTTCTCGGTCATCCACCTCCAGCACACCGGCCGTTCTGCCACCCATCTCTCTCTCCCTCCCTCGCTCTGTGCACTCTGGGTAAAATATGAGGGCACCTGAGGGGGCGGGCAGAGCATCAAAGGCAAAACAAAAATCAGCTGCCAAAAAGGGCATCAGGCCAGAAATGATTGAACATCTGTCCTTTCACTGACGCACGCATTAATCTGGCACCAGTGCGTCACTGGAGGGGGGAATTGATCAGCATGCCAATATCTAAATTTCAGTCTGTGCAATCTTTGGTATGCAATCAATTAATTTATTCTGCAATTAAAACTTTTGATCTTGCTGTTTATACAGGGACATTTCTGTAAAGACATATATTTTTTGATTCGATGTGGTGTTTTTTTTATTTCATTGAGTTTTTCTTAATATTTTCCTGATTTATAAAAAAATATATTTACACTGAAATACCATCACATTTTAAACAGAATATGACCATCAAGGCGAAATTATCCGTAAAAGACTGGACCTATTTACCTAGATGTATCTTTTTGTCTCTTTTCCCCCGCTACATCTTTACATTTTGAGCTATTTTTTCCAGTTTTGAAACAGAACATTTCCCTTGGAAGTTACAATGTAAAGTAAACATTATTTAGCACATGAACTGTGCAATTTGTCAAAATGCCCGTTGCAATTATGATTACTAGTGCAGTGCCTCTTCAGGAGGTGGCTGTTTGGAGGCCGTGCCCATTTTGAGTTGAGCCTATTGTTTGGACCCCGGAAGTGCTTGACAAGTTGCCATTAACCATTTATCCAATCGAGTTGGCACTCAACACTGCACTCCCTTGGGTAATCAGCATTAAACATGTTGATTGGATCATCGCTTTTTGAAAAATGCCAGGGACAGTGATACATATAGAGTGCACATCTGGAGAAAGAGATTCCTTCCTTTATATTTATACGATGCTGCTACAGCGCCACGTGTTGACAAAATGACACAGAATTGATCATAGTCGCTCAGACAACATACTGTATCTACACTCGTCTCATAAAAATGGTTGCAGTAGCGCAAAACGTATAGGATATATGACGTTTATGGTTATAAGGGCCAGCTAGCAAAACAGTCAGGAACATCAAAAACACGAAACGATGACTTTTCCTGGTTTGGTCAAAAGATGTCCTGCATCAAAACTGGTGACCATTGCTCAAGATTTAAAGAAGAAAATCTAGGTGGCAATAGGTTCAGGCGAGGCTTTCACGGATAGATTCAACTTGATGGACAGATTTTATTTTTGAAACTTACGGTCCAAAAGTTTCAGGCCAATTTTGTTGTTATAATTTTACCATCTGGCCAAAAAACACCACATCTGGCACTGCACTCCCTTGGGGCCCCGGCAACCAAGTGTGAAGTGGAACGGATGAATGTGATGCACCTACAAACACACAGATTCCTCACATAATAGTTAGATTAAGAGTTATTGTTGTATTAAAAAGGAGTATTCCAGCCATTTTAGTATTGCACCTCCATAATCAGGGGCCTCACAAAAGGCAGAGGATAGAAGAAGAAGTGAAATAGTCTCTAGTGTTTGTCAAGCTCATAAAACACTGGATCCTACAAATTAAATTTCTTGTCATTGAACGCCTCTTTTAAACTAATAGTCCTACATTTCTAACAGGTTAGCCATTATAAATGTAAAGTCTGAAGCCCAAGCCGAACATATATCAAAGCTATCTATTACAAATTAGAAGAGTCTTAAATAATACATGCGTACTTGCTGAATAACGTCTCAAGGCAAATAAAACACTTAGTATCTACAGTACAATTAAGTTTAGCCATCAGTTATTTAAAAAAAAAGAAGAACAAAGTGAATAATGGATGGATTTTTATTAAATGCGTTTTTAATACTCACACCCTCAGGCCCTCAACAGCATCATGATAAAAAGTGTTCCCAGAGTCTCCATAGCTGTGACTGGGATTAATGCAGATGTGTAATCTCAGAGGAATGCACTTATCCCAAGCGCCAGCTGTCCACTGAGAGCAAGAGTCCTACAACCACACAAAGGCTTCACATAAGGCACTGTGCATTTACATAAGCCAGACACATTAAATACGTAATATCAACTCAGACGAAACGTAAAAGGGCACTTGGTATTATCTTTTTGATCTCAGCTTGTGCGTGTTGGTTGTGTGAATTATAAAATCACAGCTGATTATCAAAGCCTTTCTGAGTCTACAGTCGCTTTTTGGTTTTGACCAGGCCTTTCTCCACCAGGCAGCGGTAAAACTCCTGGATGTACGTGTACACACACTTCCAGTCAGGCTCTTTCATCCGGATTAAGTCATCAGGGTCCAGCAGGGGGGGGCAGCCAGCCAGCTTCCTGCAGACAGACACAGAGACAAAACCACTTGAGACAAACTTAGATAAATAACTTTGTTTTGAACTGCAAGACAGGGCTGGACTGTGTATCAGACAAGATGCTCCTGCTTCTTCATATAAGGGAAGACGGCTCACTCTGCGGTGCTGAAGGCCAACTCAAAGTTTTCCTTAGGCTTGGTGGGGTTTAGGGTGTAGTACTCGAACGCATCGGGGAAGAAGTGGTGCACCAAGGCGCAGAAGGCTATGCCGTCCTTCCAACTTGAGGAGAAGTTTCGGATGTTCACTCCCTGGGTTGTTTCAGTTTAGGAGAAATAGTGACAGAGAATGAAACGTAAGGGGCAGAGCTATATTTAGCTCCACTGTGCAATCATTTACAGACAAAAAGACGTAGGGCATGTTTACCTCATATGGCTCTGTTTTGGCCCTGCACCAGTCCAGAAGCATCTGTTTGACATTTTTAAGGTTGGGTGCTGCAGCGGGAGAAGGACATTTCTGGGCTGAGGCTAAAGCGGGACTGGCCTTGCTAAGGAGAAATGAAGACAACAAATGCTTTGCTTAATAAATGTAATTTTGTCCTTTTTTGGGTGAAAAATTAGGATTGACCTCACAGTTAACATTCAACTCAACTTTATTTATTCAGCACTTTTCATACAAGCATGTAGACCATAGCTCTTCACAATGCAACATTAAAACAGCACAGAAAATAAGTAACGAATGCAAAAACTACAACAAAAAAATGTATCAAGCAAGACTAAAAATTGCAACATTTAATAACACAATGTAAGATATAAAAAAGACATTAGAATAAATAAAAACAAGGGATAACAATTGTTTAGTTACTTAAAATACAATTTCAGTTGAGTTTTTTGTTGTGATTTACCTATACTCCATGTGAATATGAGTTTATATTCTGAGCAAAGTGCATCTGTTAATGAAATAAGCCAATCATTTAAAAGTATTTAAAAAAAAAAAAAGGACTGAAAAACAAAGGCATCAAATAACAACTAAATAAATAATTAAGGTCAGACTAGAAAAGATGTGGTTCCTTTTATCATTATTTCCAAAACATCAAGTAACATTTTGTGGATCTGGGCACTTAAAGGTACAGTGGTTGGATTTCGTGGCCTCGTGAGTTTGCAGAAAGCAACCAGCTGAATTCCCCCTCCGCTCACCACTCCCTTTCCAGAAAAAAGAAAAAGTGTGTGTGTGTGTGTGTGTGTGTGTGTGTGTGTGTGTGTGTGTGTGTGTGTGTGTGTGTGTGTGTGTGTGTGTGTGTGTGTGTGTGTATGGGCATATCTGGGATTAAATAAGCGCTTTACTTGTTCCCAGACATTACAGTTAAAGACACCAAACATGTCAAACTGAAAACACATTTGACTCACCTGCCTGCTGATGGAGAGGCCTGGCCTGACGTCTCTAGCCAGATGCAGAGAATCAAAAGTCAAGAATCTTCATTGTTCAAACAAAACATAGAAGTACAGTATCACCGAGTGTCTGACATCTTTATAAGCTCACTGTTTGTTGGAGGCTGCTGGTTCATGGATGCTCTGCCGATGCTAACAGCCCCCCCGGTGGTCCCTCCTTTACTCAGCCCCTGCTGCCTCAAGTCCTGCTGCCTCGACCCTCGATCCTGCTCTCGCTTATCTGAGGAGAGAGGAGTGGTGGGACATTTAGTTATAGAGCAAAACATCAGAAGTTCATAGCAGATTCTATCATGGTCATTTGCATCAGATTGTACCTCTCTTTTTCTTGAGCAGGTCCCTTAATGCAGCACGTAAGATCTTTCTCTCTTCAAAATCTTTTGCATTATCCAGCTTAAAAGACAATTTGAGAAATGTCCAGAGTGTCAGAGGGGTGAATAAATATCATCAGCGCAGCAAATACAAAGGGCTGATTCATTTCATTCAACATGCAAGGTTTTCTGTGAGTTTTGTTCCCCTTTACACAAAAGATAACTCTCTCCTTTTTCTTCCAGCACTGTGTCACACATCGGCTCACCATCTTGTTGAGAACTTCTTCATCTTCAATAGCAGACAGTTCTACCGTGGCCACTAATCCATCATCAGTTTTTGATTCCATTTCTTGAGAAGCAAATCAACTGGTTGGGGCAAAAACACACTTAGGGTTTTGAGAAGAAAAAAAACATATTAATGCAAAAACTTGTTCTAAATAACTATTGACAAGGTTTGGATTTGTTCCACAGACGAGATACTTTGTATTGTCGCGTGCAAATGTCACGAGCAGAGCATAAAATCACACTGTGATCATTCAAATATAAACAGTTGTGTGAGTCACAAAGTGAGCAGCCTTGGAAGGAAATGTTTGTCTTACTGGAGAACCTCATCTCAGGCCCAGAGTGCACCAGAGAAGGGCCAAAAACAAGTACAAATATAGTAATGTGGCGGAACAAGACCCTAACTAGAAGAATCTGATAGCAGCGTACAACTATGTGCTCAGACACAGGGGGAAAAGGAGAGGCAGGAAGCGTAAAGCAAAACATGGGAAGAATAAAGCAATACAAATGTGAGAAATAGACCCTGATGATGTGTGTGATGAGGTGCAGTGTCACCCACCTGTTTCCAGGGTGCAAACCTTTGTGGCTCCTTAGAAAGTGTTCAGCCTGTCCTGGGTGTCTTCAGAGTTGACTGGAGAGCTGTGAGATCTCAGCCCTGACATCACACCTCACACCGCAGCGCTTCATAAGGATGCATGTTTGGAGAGCGAGTGGAGGCTGCTTACAGGAACCACCCAAGATGGGAAGGAGAACGAGGAGGAGGAGGGGAGATGATTCTGTCCCCCTCAGCAGTCTCTCCTCCTCTAGTCCCTGCATCCTCGATGATGTCATGTGAAATGTTGTGGGGCAAAACCTTTTTCTTTTCTTCACAGTTTTTACCGCTTCATCTGGAGGCTGCAGCGTGAAACTCCTGTGACTGGAAAACAACGGGTTAAAACGGTTGAAAAAAAATTGAGGAGCACTGCCTTATTCAGGCAAAAGTCTGAGCAGTGACCACTCTGTTTACAGAAACAGAGGAATCTGAGGACAGGGGCGTACACACACTAACACACACACACTGAAAGAAACACAGTTAGCAAGTGACACTTTTTAACTACATCAGTCAGTATTTAGTATTTAAATTCATGCAGATTTAGAGAATAATCTAATAAATCAGAATTAGACAAATTGCTCCACCTAGTGGTGAACATGCACAGCTGCTTAAAAATAACATTTGGATGTCTAACAACAAAATGTATTTAACAAAGAAAAAGTACTATGACAACTGTTAGTTAGGTTGAACTGCAGGAGATTTTTTCACGTTATAAAGATTGAAAGTTTAATCTGTAATAAAAATAACCTTAAATTGCAGCCGTAATTTGTACAGATTTCATCAACTCAATGTGGTAAATGTATGCAATTGAATAGTTTCACTTGTAAATGGCAAAAAAAAACGGAAATAATTAAAAGGTAAAATAGCATTTAACACCATCATGCCATACACATGTATTTAGAAGTTAGATATTTCATTGACATTTTTGAAAAACTAGGATAGAAATATGAATTTAAACTTTAACTGTAAAAAAGAAAGAATATTTGAGTCAAAGAGGTTGTTGGTTTGGTAATTGTTATTGTATTTTTATTTCAAGCATCTGCAGTGTTTATGAAACGCCCATTTCTTTACCCCTCAACAGAAGCACCAGCCGCTGTTGGCATTCAAAGTATGGATCAAAATGGCAAATCAAATAACTTCTGTCTTATCTACATAATGTCCAAATAAGGCATGAGGCAAACGCTTCATTCTTGAATCAGTTTAGCTTAAACCAGCCATATATGACTATAAAATACACTACTATCATAAAATAACTATGTACACCAAACTAGCTTTTCAAACAGTTTAAACCAGTATTTACACAGGAACCGTAGGCTTTGAAGGCAGCGTCTTCGTAACCTCTTTAAGTGCAACAGTTTCTTTGCCCCACACTCATAATCTACTCAACATGATGTACATGAAGACAAGCAGCCACACTCCCACAAGTTAGTGATTGTTAAAAGAGGTAAAACTAAAAGATGGAGTCCTTGGACACAACATTAGAGAGTTTTGAAATATGTTAACATCTGTGGCCTACTGGACACAGTGAAATCATTCACATGCTGCAGTTCTATTGTGGTGGGTGTCAAGCTGCTTGATCTCAGTCTAGTAGTTAATAATAAAAGAACACAGGGCATAATAATTCCTATTTAACATCTGAGGTATTCAATCATGTAAAACCAGTGAAATGATCTGCTGTACACAATCTTTTAACTAGTTTTGAAATATTACACCCACAAAACTATTCATCAAACTGCAAAAGAAAATCTTTTCATGTGTATTCTCCCAATAACTGACTGTGGAAAAAGTGTACATATGATGTTATGTAATTGCATGAATGGCACCCTTGACATTTTAAATATGCAATAGTAAAATATTTAAGCAAACAATGCTTCCTGCAGTTATTTGTTATGGCAAAATATAGAGAAAACGTGGCGGGTGTCATAAATAAAAAACCTTGACGTATGGCTTTGTTGTTGTTGTCGTCGTCTTGTGAGAAATCAAACTGCCAGTGAGCAATGATCGTGTTGGATTGATGACAGAACAAATATTTCGCACAGTGGTACCAGAAATCTTATGGAGACATTTGGCACAACGTACATGTCGGAGGGATCGTAACAGACTTCACTGTAATGTTAAAACCTATGCATGTGCAAGACACTTCAGGACCTAAATCTACAGCATCACAAAGCCAGCGACTGCTCTGGGCGTTCCAAAATACATATTTTCTTCCAAACAAATATTAAAAGCGGGATAAAATGTGTTTTGTCACAAAATAAAATAATGTCAGGAAAATGATTTTCAAATACTGAAAAAAACTAAAACATAACACTGTCCAGCAGAGGTCAGTTTTTCAGGAAGTGTTCCCAACTTTAAGAAGATGTCCCCGGCAGAGAGGGGAACATCAAACCTACAGTAACTGAAGATTGGATTTAAGAAGCAACCTTTAAAGGACATCTTAATTGTCTTTTCCCTTATCTCTTCCACAGGGACACGGCAGCTAAAGTTGAGTGACACTCCTTAGAGAACTCGTGAACCTAATTATTGAGGAAAGCTACAGCGAGGAACGCAGTGATGGAAATAATTGGACTTATTCTACAGAGACTGCCTGAGAACAAAATCTAGGCCTTAACTGCAGCCACACTGAGGGTGATATGTGAGAACAAGACATGCAGACCTCTTTAAGTTAAAATGTGCTTCAGTAGAGGAAAAGAGTTGTCTCATTGCACAATTATGTTGGCTTTGTCCATCGTTGTAGCTTCTGCCTCTGAATATAACGTTTAGTGTCCTTATCTAACAAGCTGCCTGCTTCACATAACAATAAAAAGAAAAAAGAAAAAAGCTGCCAAAACCCCAGTCCCTCACGTGACAGGTGAATGTCAGGTAACAGTACCATTCAAATATAGTTTTAGTACAAATTGTGCCGTTCAGATTTGACGGAGTGATACACACCAGGCTCTCTGCAGGATCCACGACCGCCGCCCAAAACACGCTCAGAGGGAGGACATGTTCACAGTGGAGGAGTATGAGTGACAGTGTGAATACCTCATGAGGTATCAGACAGTTTGGTGTGCTCATGCATGCATATACCGCTACAGGCTAGGGTTGAGTGATCTACAGATGAAGGAGAGAATTCAACCGTCACCATAAAGGCAAGCTCTTCCTCTCTAAAGACTCGTCTTCGGTGTGACCAGAGAAGAAATTAAAGGAGGATGTTAAGTAAAATAGAATAAATCTGTCACATCATCAGTGATTATGGCCTTATAAGGTCACACTCCCTCTGCTGCTGCTCTTGACCACTTACAGACACAAACGGTTAGACAACTACAGCAAGAGGCTTTTCATTTCATCCTTCAACTTGTTTTATTCTCTCCTTCATCCTCTCTGTTCAGTCTATCTTATCCTCCCGTTTCCCGTCTGCTCTCGGCTGAGGGTGTGTCGGTTCAGATTCACTCGTTTTGTCCACGTCCTCTCCGCTTGTCGTGTGAGAATCCACATGTTCAGACTTTTCAGCTTTGGCTTTGCGTGCGTCCATGAAGCTGACGATGTACTCTGAGTTCTGATAGATGAGCATGCCGGATAGCGTGAGCACGGCGCCGGCGCAGCTCAGGGCGGAGAGCTCGCTGCCGAAAAGCAGCTGAGACAGCAGCATGTTGCCCACCACGCTCAGGTTGCCCAGGATATGCAGAGTGACGGCGGAGGTGAGCGTGATGACGCAGCAGCTGGCCAGGTTGTACATGACTGAGCCCAGGCAGCTGAGCAGGATGAAGACCCACAGGTGGCAGTCGTAGTGAAACGGGGACTCCAGCACGGCCCAGTTCTCTAACGCCAGAGCGGCCACCGCCAGGATGCAGAAGCTGGGAATGGACATCAGGTAGAGCAGGAACACAGAGTTGATCTTCTCCTCCTGGAGTAAGATGCCTGAGGAAACAGAGACATGTTTTCAGCCATTACAAAACATGACAGTGTTGATTGACATTGACAGTGTCATGTGTAGACTTTGAACAACTCAAGGTCTGTTATTTTTTCCTCCCCTGCTATTGTGAGGGTTACTTTACATTTCTACTGGCCCCTGTTACTTCTAAAAATCTATGTAGAAAGCGTTTGATTGGACACAGTCAGTGGTAACATACAGTAGAAATAGGTAATACATGTATTTAATGAAGGTTTTTTTATCCAAGGTACTGTCTTATAAAATGGATATATAAAGAAAATGTATCTGCTGTGGTTGCAGGTGACCTATTTACCCGATAGTTAAATGTACACTGTATTTGACAGATGAGAGGCACTTATGTAATTCCTTTACAAAGAGTAGTTAACTAATAAGGTAAACTGTAACAACAAGTGTGAAAGAGGATTGCTAATATGCAATTTTCACAACCTTAGGTAAACACAGAAATAACTGTGGCGGTTAAAAACATGAACGTGTTTATTGACATGGACAGTGTCATGTGTAGATCAAGTCTGACTGTAAGATGTCCGTCATTCACTCAGGGTCTGAACTTAAGTTTTACCTCCACTGCCACTGTGGAGGTAACGGGTGTACAGGTGTGTGTGTGTATGTATATATACAAATATGTATATCTTGTTATTTAATTATATATATATATATATATATATATATATATATATATATATATATATATATATATATATATATATATATATTTGTATTCTTTTTATCTTCATGATTGTGGGAAACAGTATTTCGATCTCTCTGTCTTCACACACAAACTGAAAGATTCACAATAAAGTTGGCTTGACTTTGAACTGAACATTTCTCCTGGCCATTTCTTGTTTTTCATCTGGTGCTTCCAAAATCAATGTTGAAGGTTTTTGTTCTTTATACACATTATGACTTAAGTTTTTAATGTTTCTTTAAAAAATGACATTTGTAATTTAAGGATAACATATCAGCCATTGTGGAAGGTGACCTGACAGTCAAAATGTACAAGTGCTGATTATATTCTTATATTATAGGTTAATACATGTTACTTTATTTTTTATTTGACTTGTATTCTTTTTATTCTTGTGTATATTCCATGTGTAATATCTGTGTTTCTGTTTATTATGTTGCTGCCATGACAGGTGATTTCCCTGCGGGGATAAATAAAGGCCCATCTTATCTTATATTCCCTGCGTGCACTACAAAGCGTGCACTACAAAGCGTGCACTACAAAGTGTGCTCAAGAGAACTAAAATATAAGATATACTGTAAGAACAAAATGTCTTTTACAGAACCTTAGGTAAACACAAAAACATATGCAGCAGTTACAAAAATGATCCAAAAGACACAGAAAATGTCAAAGACAAAAGTATTTTTTCTTCAACTGCATTTCCTACTTCGAAGAAATTGTTAAGCCACTTAAAAGCCTGTAAAATACCCGAAATACCTATATTTTAGTGTAATAATTACAGAGGGTTCCAGTGTGCTTCTAGTCAAAACAACAAGGACAGACTCTTCTCTGTGAACTCAAGCCAAAGCTATGAAGTTGTCTGATAAGCAGGAAATGATGCAAATCCAGTTTGGAACCTTACATGTATCATGGGTCTGGACAAGTAGCACATCTATAAAACCTCTTTATGTTTCAGTAAGAACTCACGTCACTGTTAACACTTCGAAGTGTTCACAGCCAGTGGCAAACCTGGGGAATTGCGTTAAACAAAAACATGTGCACTATCAAAGTGCGTCAGAGAAAAGTAAACTTATAAGGGAAACAGTTACAACAACATGTGGAGATGGAAATAGATTTTGGAAACTTGAGACAACCTCTAGATCAGGGGTTTTCAAAGTGTGGGAAGGTGAGCCTCCCCCCAGAGAACATGAGAACAGTCGCGCCAATTAGTATTGCTATTATTATTATTATTGTCGTTGTTGCTATAATGCAGGGGTATTCAATTGCATTTCAAAGAGGTCCAGTAAGAGAACATGTCATTAAATGCTCTGTTTTCGCTGTCTACCTTCCTCTTTTTTGAGCACGCCATTTGAAATGACTCCGAGTGTTTCTCTCTTCTTGTCTCGTGAGTGTGTTTGAATCTATCGTGCTGACTCACTGACTGCACCCATTTGATAGGCCGAGTAGCGTCACCTCCTTAAAACATTAAACAATCACTTTTTCAAACCTTTTTATCTTTATGTTTTCGCCTGTCAGCGCAACTTAAATGATGCCGTTTCAAAACATAAAAAATAAAGAGCGGTGCCGGCCGTCAGCGAACCGAGCCGGCCGTCGACGGACCGCTGACGACCGGCCGTTCTGTGATTCTCCAGAACTCCAAAAGAGGTGAAGGGAATTGGCCAAAAGTGTGCACGTGACACTTTACTCATCTATTCCTCGTTATTATTTTCTCACGCTGCGCCTCCCCTGAAGCTCTTTGGCGCCCCCCCCCCCCCCCCCAGGGAGGCGCGCCTCACACTTTGAAAACCGCTGCTCTAGATAGTTTGGCAATTCAAATCAAAAGGTAATGTGCAGCAGCTTCAACCTGCTGGACCTTGTTTACACATTCTGCCTCCAAATCCAAAAGCAGGACCTCCTTTTTTAACTTTATTAACTTTTTTTGAAGGCAGAAGTTACATTGCCTGTTAGTGAAGCACATGTTTACAGTCTTGTACTGTGTGTCACTGAGCAGCTACACCGGATTATTTGAACTGATGACCCGATAGTCACAAGCCTGCCTCAGTAATCGTGACGCGAGGTGCCCCCCCCCGGCTCCTCGAGGTGCCCCCCCCCCCCCCCCGGCTCCTCGAGGTGCCCCCCCCCCCCGGCTCCTCGAGGTGCCCCCCCCCCCCCCCCGGCTCCTCGAGGTGCCCCCCCCCCCCGGCTCCTCGAGGTGCCGCCCCCCCGGCTCCTCGAGGTTCCCCCCCAGCTCCTCGAGGTACCAAGTATGTAGCCTTACAACCTTCTGGGAAAAACTGAATAACTGCTTTAGTGTTACATAACCATTTAATACAGGAGCTCTATATATACACCTTGATGTATGTTTAGAAACTCATTACTTCCTTTTTTTTCTCTGGTAACTACAATGTTATGGAGATTAATTACGTGAGAAAACCTTATCCTCTACAAACTAACTTTGAGGCAAAACCTGCTACAAAGGCTTTACTGAGAACACAGAACATTAGATACATTAGTACATTGGATAATTGGCACTACTCAGCCTTAATAACATTCGTTCAAGAAAGGAATCCTTTTCTTTTTCAAGAATCACCAAAGCTATTGACATACATGCAAGGTCAAAATGTTTGTTTAGTAATCAAAATCCTCTTTGTTTTTACCAGGATTATCCAGCAAGTAAAAATTAAACAAAAAAAAGATTATTAATTGACAATGAATAAATTGTCGAGAAATGTTAAAATGTTACCAGATCCTATACTCTACAGTGATTCTGTGCGTCTCTTCACCAAATGCAGTATGTAACAACAAATAGTGTCCAGAAATGTAGGGGACAAATAAATGAACCTCTATCTAAGCTTAAAGGGGACCTATCATGCAAAATGCACTTGTGTACGTCTTTTATACATGAATATGTGTCCCCGGTGTTCCAGGGAACTCACCAAGTGTCAGAAAACACAACCCTCTCTATTTTCCTCCATACCCAAATCTCTAAAAAAGGGGCTGCAACGGATCTGATAAAAACTGATCCAGATTTGAACACTGTCCTGACGTCAGGACGGTGGCGCTACGGCTATTGGGCCAACTCCACCAATCAGGAGGAGACAGCCACGGCCATTGCCGTTCGAAAGCGCTGGAGACGCTGTAGTACATATGCCAGGCCAGTAGGTGGTGCTGTTCTCACAGAATCAGCGCTTGCAAAAACAGAGCTAAAAAAGTGCAAATTGAGCAAAATGAGGCATGGCTAAAATGCATGATCTGTTTGGTATTTTGAAAAAAAAAAAAGTATAAATATGCCTTATATAGGTATGGTCCTACACTATATTATTATAATATAGCATGATAGGTCCACTTTAACTGAGCTTCCTTGAATTAAAACAGCTGATGATGACTGAAAAAGTTCTTCCATTTCTTTCATAAACCAGCAATGCCAGTCAGACCACGGATCAGCATGTACAGTCTGTCTATTGATGTTTGTATAACGTTCCCCAAGTAACCAGAAATTATGCCAGTGTGACTTTCCACTTTAATGTAAGGGTGTGTTACTGAACTGAGAAGTGAATCAAAAAAGTTCCAGGACCATGTAGGAGGGGGTGAGGCACTAAAATAACCTCTGATGTCTGTGGCATGAGATGAATTTTCCAGTATAAAAAGAGTATTAAAAGATGAAAAAGGAAACTTTCTATAGTGACAGGAAAAAACACAGAAAACTAAATGTTAACAGTCTGAGGCAGGAGAATGAAGAGGCTCAGTTGTACTTACTCTGCTGAATGGTCTTGACGCCCCTCAACATGGTGGCTGCAAACACAAAGAAGCAGCCGGTCCGGTCGTACTGGACCTCTCCCATGATGCTGAAGGAGGCCCCCAGGCAGATGGGCATCATGGCTGTGTACTTGAGGAAATGGTGTTGCTTGCCCAGGATCAGCGTAGAGATGGCCAAAGTAAAGATCGGGGTGGTGGTGTAGATCATTTGTGCAAACGACAGCTGGACATAGTTCAAACCCATGTTCCCAAAAGCGATACTCGCACAGAAAGTCAGACTCAACAGGAACACCTTACATTTTGCACTGTGGGTCAGCACCTGCACTCCAGACTCTTTATGGCGGATCACTTGCAGTTTGATCAGCCCATAGTCCACCACTATAGCTGTCAGCATGTGCAGCGCTGACAGCAGTAGAGGGTACCTGAAGTTGTACACGGCAAATATCCATTTGTTGAGGCTGGAGATGGTGGTTCCCGTCACAAGCCAAACAATAACAGCTGACAGCAGATGGAGCATCTCTGCGGGTGGCCTCTTCCTTGCTCCCTCTGGAAGAGTCGCCTCGCATTTTGAGAAGCCATCGGCGCTGATCATGTTCTTATCATTGTCCTCTCTGGAAGGAAAACACATGTCATATCCAATTAAAATTCATGATCAAACCGGCATGCTTGTGGCAGTAAAAACCGGTGAAATAACATGCGACACAGCTATTTGTCCGTCCTCTCGGGTGTGAGCCGGTCTTTGTTATTCAGTGAACCTGTATTTTTCAGCACCGCCTATAGACACGTGTTTCTATTTTGCATGACGGGGTGGTTGTGTAACTTACCCCGCGCAGGCAAAATGACATATGCCGGACCAGCAATGCAGACAGGGGGGAGGACTGAGGAGGGCGGGCTGGAAAACAGTACGTTCCGTCTCCCCATAAGAGGACCGAGGGATTGGTTACTATCCTGACATTCAGCAATGGACTGACGCGGACGATTTCACGGTGTTGCACCAAAAAACCCAGCACTGAAGTAAACACCATAGGCAAACTAATGCAATACATGTAGGAAATGTAATAAATACCAGACAGTGCCGCCGCCGCAGCTGACAGAGGTGATGGTTAAGGCTTTAAATAGCAGCTTACTTCATTGCCCAATGAGATCGTGTGATTCATTTCCCAGCACTGACTGTAGCAGAGGGAAACCCTGACAACTCACTGTTGTTGTTCATAAACACAGACTAGCTCGGGGTTTATTTTGACACAGCATAACATGTAGCTAGCGGTTTCCCGTTTGGCGCCTCAGTAACCGTTAACACAAGAGCACAACATTTTCTTTTTGAGACAGAATATGATAAACAAGGTTGATTAGGTTAGCTCACCTCTGCTACAGACTGTCACTGGACTCTAAACATGTATAAAGACAACTGGATACTGAGTCGGAGACGGGCTCTGTTCATTCCTATGAGAGTCGCTCAGTGGCGCATGAAGCCTAACATTGGAGCGACTTTAGATTCAGAAAGTACCCGGATAATCCGGGTACTTTTGTTTACAGAGCATGCTCACTTCAGTTTTCCTTAAACCCCTCCTCCGATCTCCCGCTCTCGGCTCAGTTCTTATTTATATACCCATGAGTCAAATGAATGGAGAGGTAAAATAACCATGGATTCAGCTTTTGGCGCATTTTAAACCCTAATCTTTTAAACAAGGGCCATGAAAGTGTTCATGCATGAAGTTTAATTGGCTTAAAAATAAATGTTAGACTGGGAACTAGTCTTTTTGGGCCAACATGACGTCACGTTAGTTGTAGTATCACCGTTTGGCCACAATGGCCATTCCAAAAATCGGCTTCAACGACCAGCGCACTTCTGAAGGCAGATGTATGACTGCGGCTAAAGCTTACAGCTAGCAGTAGGTTGCTACCACAAAACAACACCAACCTTCACTCTGGCTACCTGACACGGTGTTGGCTTACATTTGTATAGTCAACATTAGCAAAACTACAACTGCGGTCACTGACATTTTCTTAGAATATATGAGGTTTTTACCTTGTTCTTCGACGAGTACCTCCACAACACTGTCAGCAGCAGCATCCCTCATAAACCTCCGGCTGTGGGTCACCGTGCTGTCAGGCTGGTCGAGGCAGCGGACGCGCTTCAGTGTCATTGGATGTTCGTTTTAAAGGGCGATGCTGCTCACTTCGTTGCTCAACCGCAAAATGCAAATATCACCACAGAAAATGAAAACATACAGTAGCTAGCAACATCTGGGTTTAATTTACATAATGCTAATAATGACCTATAACAGATGCATGTGTTCTTTGTTTGTTTAAAGTAATAACAATAATAGGCTATGATAATTACCTAAACAAATTAGAGATATTAGTGTATTACCACACCATCCAATTCAATATTCCCTCAACTTTACACAGTGTAATGACTTTTAGGACATAGTTTGTTGAGGAAACAGGTTTGTTAATCATACTGTTCAGGGCGTTGAGTAAAGCTTAATGCAAATATATGTTCACAATTCAAATGTTCATGTCGTTTATGATACCAGTTCAGTCAAGTGAAAGTATAAATCATCACATAAACCACGATGAATGCAAAATGTGTTTACTTTTTCTTGCTAAAATTCACCAGATGATTAATTATAAAAGAAACAACTATTACAAAAGTTCAGAAAAACCTAAGTATGTCTGTAACATAATGGAGAACAAACCTGAGTTAACATTTATGGGATGTTTAGATATCCTTATATTCCTTTAGCATATCGTAAACATGAGTTAACACACATTTCTGGTGTCTTGTTTCTTTTTTTGTTGTCTGACATTTGACCTCATCCCAGAATAGTGACACTGTCCCAAGATAAATGGGTTGTTGTTCTTGATGCATCATGACAGACACAGTTTCTCTGGAAAGCTTCATTTACATGCACATGAACAACAGTGGTGTGACAGTATAACAACAGCACAGCTTTATGTTTTTATTGAGCTAAAAAATATAACATTTTTCAGGTCATTGGGCACAAAAGGTGAGTTCACATCATGTTTCAGTAAAGAGTCCAAACAATTAGCTAGGTGAAGAGGCTTCCACTACAGAAATGCACTCTAAAACCATGCATAGCTATATGTTGAGATGATGTAATATGTGTAATTACCATGATAATTACCTGCAAGGAAACATAACATTGTGCTTTATTTAAACAACACCTTATTTCTATCATCTTATTATATATATTATAATCATCATTGAATTCCTCCAACATCTCAGTATAACTGGTATACAATCCTGACTCCATTTAAGATACACAGATAGATTTTAAGAAGTGCCCAAAATGTAAATGTTCAAGTAATGTGAAACAATATTTCCTTACAGTGATTCTACATTAGGCTATTCTATTCTTGCTATATAAAGGCCAAAAGCAACCGGCTAAATGTACATGTGCATCATGCCCTATTATAGTACACCATTTGATGAAAACTATAAATACAGAGGTTAATATTGGTTATAGTATATATATTTACTACTAATGTACACACAAAAAAACTATTGCCAAGCCTACTTTAATAAGGTTTTCTGGTCCTGACCGATGTGTTTGAATCTGATTCCTTAACATAATGATCCTTCAGCTAATTGAATGCCAAAACATACTTTTGTGCTGCCTAAAACACGCCTCTGACCTGGGAGTATTTTCTTCTTATGTTACCGTGCAGTTATGTTATAGCTGCCATGTCCAAATAAAGCCATTTTAGGATTGACACCAATACAAAGCTAGCATCTTCTACACTTTAAACTATTGGGAAACAAGTTTGTTACTACTTTAAAGTATGATAAATCCAGTTATTTGTGTACATTTTTCTTAAAATAAATCACCCTGAATGTTAATCCCCTCAAACAAAAAATAGCTTGACGGATTTCTATAATCTGTACACAATCTCAGAGTGTGGGATGCAGTGACTACTTGGGATTTACTACTTCATTACATAAATAAGGCTAAAATTACCATTAAGCACCAATATAATTCTTTGCTGAAAAAAATCCCCCAGGCTAAGCCGGTTTAACGTTCGCGTTGTGTTCCTGCAGTTAATTACTGTTGCGCTTGCATTAAGTCTTAAAGACACATTTAAAAGAAAGTGATCCAAATATATTCAACAAAGGTATCCTGACTCTCACTGGTCGAGCTCAATGCTGCAGCCTTCATTTCCCATAATGCAACCTAATAGTGTTCTCAGAGAGTACTCAAGTGACGTCACTTAAGTGATTTTCTCTGACTCGACACATTTTCTGCAGAGCCTGTGAAAACATCCAACTGTACAACTGTTTCCACATGCTGTGTAGTAATCTTCATAGCTAATAGGGGAGGTGCTCCTTTAATGTAGTCAAACAGAAGCTTGATTTCAAGATGTGGGAAGCAGCAGTGTCTGTAAAACATCAGTGTATTCAGTCATTTGTCCGTCGAAAGAGAATGACTTCTACTTTGGTTTAGAGGTCCAGTAGCTGCTTGTCAGCTGTCAGTCAGACTGGACAGTAAACTCTTCAAAATACAGTTTGGGCATTTAAATAAAAATTCCCAAGAATCAGCGGGATCAATAAATGGTCTGCTGTGAAAAAGTCTTTAAGTTATGAAGAAAGCGTAGTCCTGCTACTTTCCTTTAAATCCCGGTGCCTCTGTCAGAGCCCAGCATGAAGAACATGCTGTTCCAGCTTTGAGGAGAACAAGACATTCCGTACCAAAACTTCCCCGGCACGATCCTCCCCTCTCAACACACACAGACACACATGAGAACTCTATGTACTCCCATAAATCAGTTCTTTGCGGTGCTGAATAAGCATACACATACAACTCACACACACTGAAGCCATGCGTTCGGAAAAGATAAGTTAGAGTATATCAGGAGAGAGAAGGAAGTAGGAGCTTGTTTTGTGCTTGAAATTCTGGGAGTGACGGCTGCTTTCAGTACTTTGTTCATTCACTAACTCACACACACACACACATATCCACATACACACAGCTGTCCATAAGTCATGGAGTAACCTATACGGAGGAACCTCTCAGCTTTCCTGATGCCATGCTGTAAGGGGAACCTCTTAGAAGATATCAGGGCATATGCTCCAGTCCTGTCTGTCTTTGGCCTCCCAGTAGCCTCCCCTGTAGATGTAGGTGCTTTCCCCCGAATGTTCCGCCCTCTTCTCGAACCACAGCGGCTGGTAACCCTCGATGTCTTGCCCTAATGACACAGAAAACATATTTTTAAGGCAAGGCTTTAATATTTACTATTTTTCAGACTACCACAATGTCTTTTCTTGTGTCTTTTGCTCTGCTTCAGTTGACTGTGCTCTTAAGTCAGAGGAAAGCTGAATACAAATGAATGGACCTTACTTTTCAGAAAGAGCAACATTATATGCACAACCCTTTTATTATCCATCATTTATTGAGCATATTGAGATATAAAAAATCTCTCCTTCCACAGAGTCCTGGTCCAGATGGCAGCACGAGCAGCTTCACATAAAACCATTAAAACACATCGTACATTCATATAGGTAATAGGAGTAAAAGAAGAGCGGCATACAGGCCCTGCCAGCAATATCCACATCTCATTCCACCTGAGTTCATGATTATGTTAGACAGCAACATGTCCCTTCAGGGCAGAATGCAAAAGGTATTTCAGAAAGGCGTTTTTTCTAATTGCGTTTTAACAATCTCTGCGCACACCCTGTAGACAGCCATTGAACCTGTAATGTGACTTTGTCTATTACTACCTATTCTGCAGTTTAGAAGCAGTTTAACTTTTACCTGTCAATGGAAAAAAAGTACAGTTCAAGGTTATAGCAAAATTATGTTTGAAGATTAGTAACATCTATTCTTCTGAAATACAAATTAAGTTTTGGCCTTTGCCCACAGCCAAAAACACGTTTAAAAAGTGGTTTAACCCACATCTGTGTCTCAGTAGTTTGAATGCCATGTCAGAGGTAAAAGAAAGAATATTATCATGAAGATCAACTCCAGACCTGATAACAAAACAATTATTATTTTGTGTCTGACAGAAAAAAAAGTAAAATGTAACGGTTAAAACATCTTTAAATCAAATATATCTCTTTTTATCTTAATTTATCTTTAATGGTTATATTACTTTTATTTATTTAGTTAAAGTGGACCTATCATGCTATATTTGAACAATATATTGTAGGGCCATACCTATATAAAGTATATAAATATAGTTTTTTTTTCAAAATACCAAACAGATCCTGCATTTTAGCCATGCCTCATTTCGCTCCATTTGCTCTTTCCAGCCCTGTTTTTGCAGGGGGCTGATTCTGTGAGCTGCAGCTGACCACGCCCCCCTGCAGGAGAGGGGAGCTTGCTCTGAACAGCTGCTGGGCTGTCAGAAGAGGGGGAGAAAAAGAGATCTCCGTCCTCCGTGTTTTATTATATTGTTATATAGAGTTGTTATTCATTTGTTTTAAAGCTCAATAAATAACAAAGAAGACCTTTGACCGGCACTTTTCTAATTTTGTCCGGAAGATTTAAACTTTAATGGACATCTTGACCGGCGGAAAAAAATCGAACTGAAACTCTGCCGCACGGTCCCCTCGTTCCTTGGAAGAGGCGGAGAGGTGGGTGTTTGTCATCTGCTGGTGGACTACCCGGAGAGAATTACAGTGCTTGCCTCGACGGGGAGGGATTGCATTGAATTAAAGCAGCGGGAGCAAACGCTTGCCTCGGGGAGGGAGAAAAAAAGCCACAGCGGAGAATAAACAGAAGGGCAACCATGGCAACCATGCGCGGGAAGTCTTCTTCGCTGCTTTTGTGGCAGACTACAGCGCCACTTACAGGCCTGGCATATGTACTACAGCGTCTCCAGCGCTTTCGAACGGCAATGGCCGTGGCTGTCTCCTCCTGATTGGTGGAGTTGGCCCAATAGCCGTAGCGCCACCGTCCTGACGTCAGGACAGTGTTCAAATCTGGATCAGTTTTTATCAGATCCATTGCAGCCCCGTTTTTAGAGATTTGGGTATGGAGGAAAATAGAGAGGGTTGTGTTTTCTGACACTTGGTGAGTTCCCTGGAACACCGGGGACACATATTCATGTATAAAAGACGTACAAAAGTGCATTTTGCATGATAGGTCCCCTTTAATATATCTTATATGATCTTTTATTGCACATTTTCACTCATTATTTATATATTTGAGTTTGATTTTATTCTATTTTATTTATTATTAAATGGAACAGCTGTCACGAAAACCAATTTCATTATGTGTGTTTAAGCTCAGATATGAAATGAACACAGCGTAACTGCGTATAGATAACATGGTCGAACTCAAACATCTGTGTGAAGTCACAGCAAGTTGTTGTCTTGTTTCCTGTTTGTCACCTTCCTCCAGAGCCTGGTTGGCTTGCGCCTCCCTCTTCTTCCTCTCCAGCCTCTGACACTCCTCCAGACGCTGCTTCTGGATGTTTGCTTCGTCCCACACCCCCGCCTCCATCAGCCGCTGGTCCGGCCTCAGACGACTGTCGGTGGGCGCTATGCCATCTTCCTGCTCATTGAGGGTCAGAGCCAAGGAGGAGAAATAGTGCATGTTCTCTGCATTATCTCTGGAAATGGAAAGAGAGAATTAAGAGAAGACAAAAGGGAGTATGTTTCAATTAAATAAAGAAAGCTAAACTTACGGGAGAGGGTATTTTTTCCACAGCAGTTTGGGCTGAAGAGTCTGATAAACTGTCTTCTGTTTGCCTTCAGAGCCTCCACATCCTTGGCTGCTGTCCACTATTTTGGCGCTCTCCATCTTGTCGTCCCAGGTTCCTGACAGGATGTAATTGGCTGTGCCTTCTCTATCCTCCACCACTCCTGTCACCTGCAGGCACCACAGAAGAAGACACACAGGAAGAGATCAGTTACATGTGTGCTCCGACAGATTGCAATACCGGTGACATATTCACAGCTGGGTACTACTTCACTTATGCTGAGGTAGGATTTCTCCCAGTTAATATTTCCAATTCCGACCTATAAGCATTCCAGCTGCAGCATGCCTAAGGTAAACAGGAACCATTTGCTGACAGTGACAAGCTGATGTTTCTTTGGCAAGTGTAAACACAGTTGAACTCCCAGCAGTGCAGCCTTATGACCATTTTCAACACATTCTTGACTACTGCTTACATTGAAGCACTTTTTTTTACATCAATATACATCCAGAACAGGGTGTAGTAGTCTATATGATAATCTATACAATGTTATCATTTAAAAATGTGCTTCTATTGCGATGTATTGACCACTGCTACTTCGTGAAGTCAGGGTAGATAGATTTTGACAAAGTTTACAAATAGGATTACAAACATTTCAGTGCTGTTTCATTCTACTTGTTCTGTTCTAGCTGCTGTCAGTTCCTCATCTGAAATGAACCCTGAGAGAATAGAAAGATACTTACTTTTCGTGGGACATCTCTGGAGAAGTAGCTGTAGGGGGAGAATTTGAGACGGCAGGTGTCCTTGGTGGTGTTGTTTACAACGTCAATGTCCCCAGACTGCAAACGCCAACAGACAGGAAAACAGAAAGAAAAACAGACGTGTATATCTGTTTATTTATCTGTCTACGTTTGCTAATTTGTTATTTTCTTGGGAATTAACTGTTTTTAGAAGGTTGCTTGTTCAACATTGCGTTAATACTTTCACTCTTGGTTTAAAGATAAGCGCAAACTCACACATGACATGTTATTCTTAATCTGATAATGAAAGTAGAGAGGGGCAAACCTGATCTATCCAAAGTTTCCCGACAATAATGTTGTGAACCGTTGAGGTCACTTTGCTCCACACGTAGTGATTCCCGCTTGAGTGGAAATGCAGGTGAATGTTACCTATAGTGAAGAGAAGGGAGAAACACAAACTTAATAAAACAGTTGAATAACAAGTAATAGCATTATTGTTATTGTAAAAAATATGTTTGTATTAAATTATCTAGTATTATTATTTATTTTATTTTCATTTAAATTGTTTTCACCTTGATTTATTATTATTATTTTTGTATCATTAGTTTATTTTTTTTCTTTAAGAGTGTTCTTGAGTTTTTGAAAATGAAAATGATGCAACAAATACAAAATTGTGAATTTGTGTGTATATGAATGTGTTTTTATGGGTTTGTAGTGGTATATATTGCCATCATGAACTGAGTGAATTTTCTTGTTTCTTACCTAATGGCATGACAGAGATATATTTCCCGCGGAACTTGCTATCAATAGTGATATGCTGCCAGAGGGTCCACCCCCGCTGTGAGGTCACATGGTGGGCAGCAGCTGGTGGGTGATGACTGACCTGAGGGGGAAGGGTATCAGCTGGAGGCAATGTGTGTAAATTATACCTGTAGGGTCATGTGTCTGTGTTGGTCTTACCTGCTCAGAGATGGAGCGATACCCATACTCCTCCAGCCGGTCCAGCTCGTAGGTCTCCCCCAGCAGAGGGTTGAAGGGCTTGGCTGTGCGATGGACTGTGGTGGAGTACGAGGACACGGAGAAGGCCGCCACCAGGCACATCTGCTCCAGAGACGAGTCGCAGCGGGCCGCTCGGTCCAGGAGCTCGCTGTACTCCAGATCCTCCGTCAGACGCTGCAGCATCGACAGCGGCTCGTTGAAGTTTACCTGAAATCACAGGAAAGGTTTCTCCTCAAGTCACTCAAGCTTAAACGTTATATAACAGCTAATGTGTACTGTATGTTTTTCATTTACAGGCATGGGTATCTTGGACAGGTCTTTGCCAATGCAGTTCTTCATGATGCTCCACAGGTTAAGGGAGTAATTTGGTTTGTCAGGAATACGACTGCGTCTTGTTCTTCGTAGCTGGATGTGGTTTGTGCCTGAGGTGTCCTGAAGAAAAAACCCACATTCTTTTTATTTGAATGTCAGAGTTATAAGAGTCGGTATAGCAAGAAGAGAGCAATGCTCAGGACTTACATTCTCATTGTGAGTCCAGTCATTGGACATTCTTCCACTCATCATACTCTGATTACTCCCTGAGCGCCTGAGAGGAAGCACCACCGTTATAATACAGTTTCAAGTGATGCCTGATGGATAACACAATTCCGAGACTATTATTAGCTATTAGAGGTCATTTCTCACTTGTGCTGTATGCTGCCAGTAGTCACAGTTATGAATGCACGGGAGTCCTCCATGGCATCGAAGAACTCTGCGTCGTCATTCTCATCACTCGCGTCCCCCTCCTGAGGCCGCTCTACACCTACAGTGGCAAGGGGATGGATTATTTATTTCATCATTCTAAAAATCATGCATGTTTTGAGCTGCTTTACAAGGTATGGCCAAATAACATTTATATTATACTGTGTTTTCAAACAAACAGTCACAAAGGGCATCACCTAACCCTAACCCTAACACAAACAAAACAATTATTAAAGTTAAAATAAATGACAACATGAAACACAAAACATGACACAGATCAAGCTAGATGGAACTAAAACATATGACAGGGATGGATATCTATTAAAAGGCTTATCCATAAAGATGTTTTTTTAATAAGCCTCTTTTATTTAACATTCAAAATAATTAGCCCATCTAATAGAAAGTAATAATACACAGTAACTTAAAAAAAGCCTTGACTATATTTTAGACCATTTTAAGTTCTGTAAACTGCTTCATGTTGCCATGAAAACAAACATTTGAGAATATCTCCTAATATACAGTTCAGTTTGATGTACAGTAGATGCAAAGATTACAGCTACACTTTGCAAACTTTGTAAATTATTGTTAAGCTAAAGAAATGATACATTATAAGAATATGTACCAAACAAAAAACCTTTGCTGACAAAGGGGAACATTTGTCAGAAAAGTTCCTTTCCAACCCTTATTGGAAGATATTTAATACAATATTTACTTCACACTCTTATACCTATGACCTTCTTTAATTCATACATAGTACAATGTAAACAAAACATATCTGTCAGTAAATAGGTAGTTTGGGAGGGCTTCTTTGTAGTCAGGTGTTTCTCTACGTAAAAATACGATCAGTCTGTCTGAGCCACATTTCTGTTATACACATGCATCTCTACCACTGGCCAGAAGAGGGCCATATTCTCATTCAGTGAGACTAAACTGAAGTGTGCATACCAAACTACAGAGAGTGGATGAGAGGGATGAGTCTCACCTGTGTACGAGGTGGGGTTCTCCTTCCAGGCTCTCTCCAGGCTGTTGTGCTGTTTGGCTAACTGTTCGATGGTCTCCTCCAGGTGGTGACGCTGCTCTCTCTCATACTGCAGGGTCTTCTGCCATCTCCGGCTCTGAGACTCAGCTACGTCCAGGAAGTCACGACAAGCCTGAGGTGTGAACACAACGCACATGAAAACATGCAGGCAGAGTCTTTCGACTGCTCGTTAAAAGAGACATCTGACAAGTGTCCTGTTTACACTCACATTGATCATAGCATTGGAGGTGATGCGGAAAAGCGTGGCTCGCTCATTAACGGCTTTCACTTTGTCCGAGCTCTCGGAGGATCCACGTAGTTCTTCGAGCTCGCTGAGTGAGCGCTGGAGGGCGGCGCCGTGCTTTCCTATCAGCTCATTACAGGTGCTCAGGTCGTCTAGCTTGCTGGCCAGAGTCTTGAGCACCCCTTGGGTTAGGGCTCGATACTCCTGAGGTACAGGGCCTTCATCTCCTGAGTCATCTTCACACACACACACAGACAGACAAATAAGGTCATTGCAAGAATTACATCATTTAGAGATCATGGGTATCATTTACAGGTGATTATGTGTGGAAACAAATGATGTGTCTCATCATCAGACATTGGAAAAGCAATTCCATCTATACAAATCTAGATTAAAGAGCGTTTGAGAAAGGGTTTGAGGATGGAGGTAGGTAATTCAACTTCACACCCTGTTCCCCCCAAAACCCCTTCCTCTACAAGATCAGGAAGCTGTGAATGAAAACCGTTGCCCTGGAAACGTAGGCCTGTGCAATCAGGAGGCTGAGCTATTTTTAGAATAAAAGGGAGAAAAAGGATGACGCACTACCCCGTTTCCTCCTCCTCCCTTTCCTCCTCTCTATCCCTCTCTTCCCCTTGTTGTCATGAGCTCCATCAGTCTCATGGATTTTAGACTGGACTGATTTTCTAGCATCATAAAGGAACATTTAAAATCCTTTACTAATTGAACCCTTCAGTTATACCTTTATATTGGCTCTCTTTTGGCTTACAATCTTTTTTCAAATCTACTGCGCCCTTTTTCTATTGAAGCTAATTCCCTATAGCGAGCAATTAAAACAGTTTTGGTAGCATCTTGAAATGAAACAAGGACACATCTTCTTGTAATTCCTCCTGACATATTTGGTACAAAGCCTTAGGGTTTAAATATACTTTTAAATAAATAGCAACTTTGTTTAGTGCTTGTTCACACAATATATTTGTAATAATGGACCAATGCCAAAGTGTGTGTTAGTTTAAGAGGGTAATAGTGAAAAGGACATTGGTTAAAAGATGAGGCTTTATTCTAGACACCTAAAAAGGTTTTCTTTTAGTAGAGGCTTGTTTATCGATCTCCAGACTGATATAGATGCCGACACAAATAACCCATCTATTAAATGCAAATGACTGCCTCCTATGCAGAAATGAACATTTTCTGGGTCAAAACATTTCTTCTCTGCTTAAAGAAACAGATTGTGTGTGTTATCTAAAAGAAAAACTATGACTGACCATGTTAACTGAATCTAGGCCAGTGTGAGGAAAACACAGGAAGACAAAGGAACACTATGAGAGGGGAAAAGGAATACAAATAATCGGGGCAAACTGGAATGACTAACTCTCAGAAGGAGAAGATTAAAAATGAAAGGGTACAAGAAATCCTGCGCGCATCTGTTAATGGTTTCATGACCTATATACAGCCGGGAGAAAAGGGTCTCACTTGTGTTCGAGGTGTCAAAACATTTGAATGAGATCTACCAGCTGTTCATATAGAAAGTGTTCTTTTTATAGCCATACAATACATCAGTGGGAGTAATAACATACATGAAGGTGGGAGGCTTGCTGGTGTGTATAAATGTTTATTTTAAATGCAGGACACCAGAGGGTCTGAGACATATTGGTGACTCATCGTTGAATCATGAAAACACACCCACATGTGATAGAGAGAGCACTGGTATGGACACAGTGTGGGACGTGAGAATCACATTTAAAGATCATGGGGATGCACTGGAAGCTTCTGAAATATAGATGAAGTCTGAGTGTGCTGAGAGCTCTCTGTGGCACAACATGAGCTCCACTGTTCTTCCCTGTGAACACTCAAACTATCACTATGGATGTATTGATCTACATGTTAAGTCACAGCATAGGCATGTGGTGCTTCTATGATAGCTGTTACAAGATACTGTGTAGGTGATGGATAACTTCCGCAAAGGTCCACTCAATTACTTTGTTTGAAATCCACTTCCCGCCACTTAATCTGCCCGGCTATTACTGCAACTGAGCCAATAACCCAAGGCTCATGATATAATAAGCTGTAATCACATCCCACACACCAGAGCACATGAGGACTTGTGTGTGTGTGTTTGCACGTGGATGAAAACACATTTGTTATTCTGTTTAAAATAGTGTGTAGCAGACAGTGTAATGGCAATCAAACAACAATAAACGCCTCTTGAGGAAATTGAAGGCATTTGGAAAGCGTTGAGGTGAAATAAATGAGGTCCCAAATGGCATATCCAAATAAATGCAGGATCTAAAAAACGGGTGCCATAATTGAGTGAGAATTAATGAGCTAGTTAAAATCCAATTTACCAACGAATAACAACTACATATAACACACTGTTAAAAAAAAAGTTCTCACAGCTGTTCACCAGCTATGTAAACTACGTAACGTGACCGGTGTTGTTACCCTGAGGTGGTGACCTAGCAACAGCAATATTACATACCGGTAATTTAACACACAAACAACAAAGCACTCACCAAAAGTGGCAACAACAGACAGCAGTACATGAAATAGACAGTAGATAAGTAGGATAATAAAAAATATATGATGAAAATGAATGAAAACAATACAAAATAAAACCTGAAACATGGGAAAATTCAGAAACAAAGTAGAAGAAAACCCCTTCTAAAATCTGGTTTAGTATTTTGGCTGTAATAACTCCCAGTGTGGCAAAGTCCTTTGTTCTACAATGGTAGATGCAGAGATAGAGCATCAACACCTCCCACGTGACATCATGGACTCCATATGTTAATGGTCCAGAATCCAGATTAACAGAAAACATTGATTTACTGCAGGTCAAACCTTTTACTCAGCAGTTCATGGTGCCTTAAGGTGCAATGACACTTCAAGGTGTTGCATTTACAGTCATAATCCCGAGAATGAGGAGACAAATAAATACTGCTCTGTTGTTCGGCAATGAAATAAGGTTCCACAGCCATTTTGTTAACTTTAAATCAAATTCTGTCCAATAAGAAAATCCAATTGCCATATTTACACACACTCCATAAACAGATCCCATCGGCAACATTCACAAACCCACACATGCATGCAGGCACGCGAGCACACCCCTTCTATTTTAATCTCAGTTCTGCTCTCGGTAAAATAATGAAAGGTTACTTACAAGGTGACACTCATAGATGAGGCTACACTCGTGTCTCTCTATTGTCCACAGAGTGTATGGTGGAAAATATTTTCAATGAAAATTCTCACACCCTCTCTCTTTTGTACCCCTCCTGCTACCAGAGCGGGAGGAGTCTGAAGGAAGGTCATTTCATTCAGCTCTCACTGTCGTCATACTGAAGGAGATAGGGAGGGAGAGAGGAGACGGAGTGGGAGGGAGGCCAAGCTGCTGCATGTGTGTTTGTGCACATTTGTACAGAAGAGGGAGAAAAATCCACGGTGCATCTTTGCAGGTGTTTTAATAGACAAATAAGGATAGACAGTAAAATGTCTCCCAGACTCATAGAATACAACATATAGTGTGAAAGGGGTAAGGAATAGGTTATTTTAAATTAAATGATTAAACGCAGATTTTGCATCAATATTGTACCATATATCCATCCCATCCTATGGTACAACACTGCCCTCTTGTGGTTTGTTGTTGGCATTACATTAAATGCGGCAAACTGATAAAATGTGCATTTTGGTATGAGCCTGCATTCAAGATACAGCTAAAATTAGTTTGACCTACCTTGGACAATCTCAGGTAAACCATGTTGTTTTTCAGAACTAACTGCAGGTCTGCTGCAACTTTTAGACATTTTAAATCAAGCCGCAGACTTTCCTGTTTGCCTTTTATTCAGTCATATAGTTATTCAATTATACGCAGCGATTTTAACTTTTCTTCTTGTATTTTAAAACCCGTCTTATTCTGTTTTAGCTTGTTTTTTGTTTTTCTTGGCTTTTTAATGACTTTTTTAATCTGAAGCTAAAGTCCTATAATGTCTTTTGCACATTGTGTCAGTGCTTAGATGTTATATGCTTTTTGTTAAAGCCCTTTGAATTGAGCTTAAAAGCAACAACACATTCAGTTAATCCACAAATGAAAAAAGAGATAGGTTTGTTTGCCTACATGAAAGGACTGCCAATTTTAAGAAGTCACATTATTTCTCAGCACCAGGACAGTATTATGTGTGAACATGAATCATTACACATTTTGAAACCCAGAGGGAAGTTACCATTGACATTTAAATAGGTCACACACACACACCATAAAAGAATATCCACCTCACCTGAGTGATGCATCAGCAGAGAGGAGCTAGCCTTGGCCTGCTGCAGGGCGGTGACCCAGCGCTGACACTCCCCCTCAGAGGTCGCCTTCATGTGGTAGCTTCGCCCCCTGCTAGTTAACACCAAGTGACAGGTGTCCCCCACCTCGATGTGTGTTGTTGCCAAAGGAATGGTGCCCCGGCAGGTGTGTGCCATTTCAGCCTGAGTCCTGAAGGGAAAGAGAACAATAGAAGGAAATGTGAGCAAATTATGCAGCTCCTTTTTCAATTGAAGTTGTTGTGTTGAAATAACACACCCAAATCAATACAGAACTGTATTTATACACTGGACAATTTTGTTTTGGTCTACCTTCTTATATGAATATATGCCGATTCAGAAGTTTTACTTTAAAATTGTTTCACCCCATAATATTTGTTTCAATTAGAGGGTGGTCTAAAATCCAATAATCAGAATTGTTTCTTATATTTCCAGTGTAGTGCTTCAATGCTGCATAAACACAACAGGAAGCTATGGAAAAGAAAATAGAATATCCAATAAAGAAACTGCTGAAATGAAATACAGTGTAGCAAGAACACTGTATGTAACTAAGGATAGCTGATAACTGGTTAAATATTCCTGAATCTTCAATATCCATCTTATGAATATGACTCAGGTGATTTTTGGAGCTAAACTGGCATCAGTCAGGGCACAGCTATTTGGCTACATAATCAACATAACCTTAAACGTTAAAAAGTTGTATTTGCCAACCTGCTGTTTAACAATTACAAAATGTTGACATTTATCGAATCAATACAGGCTATTTAAAGCGACAGGAAGTGGTGTAAAGTAAGGTACATTTACTCAAGTACTTTGAGGTACTACTCCACTTTAATTCAGAGGTAAATATTGTACTTTTACTCCACTACATTAATATAATACCTGTCACTTTGAAGATTTAGATTAACCACGTGAAATATAATCAAAGACTTTATTTACACCTGCCTAAATTCACAAACTCCAGCAATAACACCTTTAGGCTTTACCAGTTATGATAAACATATGAATGTATCAGTAATTATAATCAATACATAATATCATTCTGAAATGGGCCAATCTGCATAATGAGTAGGCCTACTTTTGGTCCTTTAAGTATAATTTGATGCTAACACGTTGGTACTTTTACTTGATTAACATCTTGAATGCAGGACTTTTACATATAACAGAGTATTCCTACACTATAGTACTTCTACTTTTACTTAAGTACAATATCTGAGTACTCCCATCTGTTGGGACAGGTGTACACCAACGAACGGTCGCTGCAGTAACCGTTAGTTACCGTTACCTGTAGTAGGACAGCAGGCCGTTGCTAAGGACGAACCACCGCCGCTGATAACCCTTCAGGTAGTTGGTCCATTTAAAGAGCCAGCCTTTGTAGGTCCCGCTGTCCAGACAGGTCAGGTGCAGCCCCGGGAGAGTCGGGGACGGCAGACTCTTCACCAGCTCGTTCATTTGCTCCTCTTCTTCGGCAGCGGGATGGACGGAGAGTCGGTGGAGTCAACAGCTGTACCGTTAGCTAGCTGCACTGCACCTCAGCTAAAGCTACTGTTAGCTTGCAGCTGTTGGCTCCTTACCCTGAGATAGTTTAAAAATAACTACGTAGATGTGCTAAACGTGTCAGCTAGATACACAACAAGCACATTATTACATAAAATACATGAACTGCACTACGGTTATTAATAAAGCCTGTGGATGAGAGTGAGAGAGAAGGGGAGATCATGATGACGTCCCTATCATCACAGGACTCACTGTAGCATATGGGTGCAGGTCTGTTTGTGCGCGTGTGTGTGTCTTTATATATCACACATGACATTCACTGCAGTTTTCCACATCATTGCAGGATTCTGAAAAAAGTGCTGAATCGAATACAAGGCTTTTCTTTTCATTTTAACAATGAGGTCATGACCAAAAATAATCATAAAAGAAAATGCATTAATACAAATATTTGATAAATCGTGTCTTTAAATGAGAAAAAACGTTCCGATATAAAATAAATATGTGATTTTATTAAGTATGTCCGTATTAAAACAGTTAAAGAAATGTATTTCAGAATTTTCAAAAATGATGTTCTCAGATTTAACACATCATTTTTTATATAAGTCAAGTTTTACTGTGAGGTAAAAGCCACCAGAGGGCATCTCCATAGAGGGCTAATAGATATCACATTAAAAATACATTAAATACTAGTTTTGAAATGTTAAGACCGTTGGTTGCCTTGCATTGAGATATTATCTTGGAGGTTTTAAGATTGATCCAACAACTTGCTCACAAAAAGTAACATATTTTTTCATTTAAGGTCTGACCTTCCTTTTCAAAATGTCTCTGAGAAATGAGATACAAGTGAAAACACATAACTACCAATGGTTTAATTTCATACCGAAAAATAGACTGAGGCTTACTTTGATGCCTTGTCAAAATGAGACTGTGACAAACTTTGCACACTTGCTCATTCACCCAATTGAGATTCTGACAAACCAGCCTGTAAGTGAAGAGGATGGATTAATGATTACTTAAGTCGTTGGTTGTAACTGGCCACCAAAATCAATGAATAAGGGAGCAAAAGACACATGAATGCTTTACTTGCTTGCATTTCTTGAAACCTTTATTCAACACATCAAAATGGTAAAATATTGGACTCTTGTACAGACAATAATTTAAATAAATACCAAGATTAATTATCATTAACAAACGCAACAAGCAGTATCGTCAGAGAGGCCTAAAGCTTCTAGACTTCTTCAGGAGTATTTTTCTATCGATTACAGGGGAAGTTATACGCTTAAATAAATGCATTAATAAGTAAATAAGCAAACAGCTAGCAGTTGAATATTATTTCCATTTGGCATCATCACAGTCATCAGTGAAACGTTTTAATTGTACAATCATTTATGCAAAGTGCTTTGTGACAATATGCCTCACAATGTGTTTTTTCTTTAGATTTCGATACCTACAGGGTTTCTCTCCTCATGTAGAAAGCAGTTTTAAAAGACCTCAAAGCATCCCCTAATCATCAGAAATAAACCTCTATGGCACTACACGAGGATGCTTGATGTGGTCTTGTAACTTTACATTGCACTGTTTAACGGTTTTTAAATACCATGTTGTAAATAATACAAAACCAGTTTACACAGCACAATGCAAATTAAAGTTTAAAACTCACCCAACTGGTGTAGCAAGTAGTGTAGAGCTCATCTACAAAATTAAATAATTATCAGAAGAATATTTTCCAACCTCTGTATGCTCAGGGGTTTGCTGGGTACATTAGTAAGGCAGTCAGCACAGCCGATAACATTTAAAAAATCGTCATGGTGAAAAACGTTGCTACAAGAGTGAGTTTCAGTCCGTTGTGTTGAAGGTTTATTGTCGTCATCACAGTGTAAATTGTTTCCAGCATCCTTCCCAATTCTGAAGTCTGCTTCCAATCATATGCAAAACGTCAGAGTCCATTTTTTTCTAAAGCAGGCCATCTTGTTCAAAAACGGAGGGCAGGAGGGAGAAGTCGAAGGGCAAAAACTTTACACCGGTCCCATGGTAGAACTTATTCTGAAACTCCACCCTGAAATCAAATGGCCAAGTGAGCAATGAGGGAACTTTTAATAAACGATGAGGGAAGTAAATGCAACAGGAACCTGAATAAAGCTTAGCATAATCACACCAAATATTATATAAAAAAAGAAGAAGAAATAAATGTCTTTATATTAAACATTTTTAAAGACCCATTATTTAAGCTTAAATTGAAAAGGCAATATTTCATTAAATAAATAAATTGCATCATTTAACTAAATGACTGCCTTAAAGAGCAGGGAAATGTATCATTTGAGCTATACCATGATATGATAATTATATTTGATATGATGCATACATCGATGTTGTTGTGTTGTTTGGAAAATCAATCAATTATTTGATTAATTATTTAAAAGGTGTTCACAGCATTATTTTGTTAATGGAAATTATTTGGGTTTTTGATTGTTTCTTCAAAGAAAGCAAGTATTTTTCACTATTTTCAGACATTTTATAGGCTTAGTGATTCATCAATAAATTGAGAAAACAAATGACTAATTAGAATAGCTAAAATCCCAACATTTCTTCAGATCAGTCGGTACAGGAAGACTCACCAGTGCAATCTCAGAGCGTGGAGGAAAGCTGATAAACCCTCCATCACCAGCAGGATGGACACGGTGAGCACAGCGAAGAGGCCGAACACGGGAACTAAAAACACCACCCCCACCCTCGTGGTGATCCTCAGGCCCAGACGCATCACCATGCCCCACAACACCTCTGACAGCTCTGAAAACAAAACAGAATACGTCCATGGGGATGCACTAAGACACAGAAAATGAATTAATATCCGAGGAAAATAAAGTAGTAGTAGTTATTGTGACTGCACTCACGGGCATGGGCCAAGCTGAGCGCCCACAGACGCAGGTATGATGCAGTGTTGGAGATGCAGCCCAGGCAGAACTCTATGGTGTGAATGGACTGGTACAGCAGCACATCCCCAAAGTCAAACTGAAAAACAGTTCAAATAATACATATTATAGCCCTGATGATGTTATACTAAGGGGAATGATGTCTGCGGTTCTCCTGTTCAATACATTACATATTTATTTTGAGAGAATATCTTTTAGTTCTGGAAAATACAAGTCCTCTCATGCTATGGGAAACATAAGCAACATTTTTCATAAATGTCTGATATTTTATAGACCAAAGAGCAACATGATAAATTGATAAAATAATCAACATTTAATTTATTAATGGACGATTTAAAGATTCATAAGCTGTCGCCCCTAAAATACACAAGACAACTACACACTTTTTCAAAAGGCTGTAACTAAATACAGCTCAAAAGACAATTTCAGGCACAATGCAAAATCTAGCCATGCATACACAGGATCACCGACAGAGGCAGCCAGACAGTGTACAATTTCAGGTCATTTAAAGTGACATATTACAGCTTTCCAGATCAAAAGTAGCTGGGAGCATGACCATTGTCATGGTGAATGGCAACTGAAAGAAATCTAAATATCAGCTTTTTCTTTTTAAGGGCTGTCAATCCACATTACAAATTGAAATTAAATTAAAACTAGGATATACTATCTATTACAAAAAAGGGAAGTAATGGCTATAATCAAACCAAAGCTGCAAATCGTACTGTATAACTAAAGGCAAATTGCGCTTATTTTATAAATTTGTGGTGCATCTTGTTTCTATGATATTGAAAGCTCTATATATTTGACTACAATGGAAAAGCCTTACTAGGTATACAATTAGAACATGTGCAATAGCTTTAAACTCTGTGCAGCACATCAGTTTCATTATCTTAAATTGCATGAAATAAAATACATTTAAATGCAACATTTAAAAAGGCATGGTACTTGTGGATCTCTGACCTCTTTGGGAAGAGCTTCTCTGCCCGGCGTTTCATCAAGTCCCTCCTCTTCATCATCATCTTCATAGGATGCTGCTGCTGAGGTGTCGTCCTCACTTACACGCCTCACCCTCTCATAACCCTGAGGTGAGACAACACCATTACAGTTTAATGAAAAATTACTCATGTAGAGTATAAATATGTATTTAAAAAATGTTGGATCAGACATACTCTGCGTCTGCGCAGGCCTTTGCCTCCTCGGTACAGCCAATACAAGTAGAGCGGTTTTCCTAACAGCATCACGGGAACTGACAGCATAGCTATGACAATTAAGAAGATTTGCAGCCCAGTCTGTGGAATCAAACCAAATGCATTAGCACAGGATCAAATACAGCCAGAGCTAAGAGTGTTTGAGATAATGTTGTTACCTGTCCTGGGTAGAGAGGAGCGAGGTCCTTCCCCTGCATGACGAACATGTTAATGAAGTGGATGAGGATGCTGGGAGCCTGGCTGGAGTCTCGAGCCCCGAACGCCAACCACTTGTAGACAATCATGAACACCAGGTAGCCAAAGAGACAGAGCAGGAAGAGCAGCTCAGGAAGAAACAGCAGGTAGATGTTAAACTTCTGCCGGAAGTGCCTGAGGGGAGAGAACAGAGTATGGGAATACAGGAAATGATAAGAGTGGTTTTAATGATTGCACCCTTTAAATGCTCTTCAAAACAATATATTGTTTTTGTAGGCAATAGAAAGATTCAGGATTTAAAGGCTTTACTGTCATATGCCCAACAGCTAGTTTCAGTCCCAAGCTCCTCCAACAATTCAACATACATATGCTTAAGATAACAAGAAAAATAGTGCAAGAAAAAAAACTGGAAAAAATGGTGCAAGTGACGAATATAAAAGTAAAGTCAGAAGAAGGTAAACTATAAACGTGTAAAATAGTTTAAGATTAAATAAAGGGTGTAAAATGAAATTCAGTACAGTGGAACAAAAATACTGCTACTTGAAAAAATAAAGAAAGAAATATGTGAGCTGTAAACATATGCGTGAAATAAACATGAAGTTCTGTGGTGTGTTATTGTTTCATATTCCAGTTTTATTTGTGACATTTATGAGAAGCTGCTGGTACAGCTATGATAGAAAAGCTATGGGCGCTGTGTTTTTGAATTGATGGAATGCATTGCTGTAAGAATACATAAATAAAATGGATATAAGGTTCCTGTCAGGGACTGGAGCCACTCACAGGTGATTGAAGATGCTCAGCACCACGCCAAAGCTCATGTGGATAACACCGATAACCACTGACATCTTCATCTTGTAGGAGTTGAGGAAGGACAGCCGGTTCACTGCCAGGTTCCATATCTGATAGGATATTAAAAAGCATCTCAGTGAAAATTACTTAGAGATATGAGTCAATTATGTTCTGACGGTAATGCCTGAGTGCATTTACTCACAGGATCGATGCCAAATGGGTACGGTCCAGTGAAAACGCCAGTGACGTTGGGGTCTAATGTGAGCAGAGAATTCGTTTGGAGGGTTTTATTTCTGCAATGTACAAAGAAGAAATGCATCAAATACAAAACCCATGAAACACCACACGCTGTATACTGACAGCTTTTGTTATAGATCATAAACTGAGCTGGAAAACACATTAAATGTCAATATTACACAAAACAAAAGACATCCGCAATCTAAATTCATTACATATGTTGCGCCTTTCTTTCATAGTTTCATACATTTGGGGAAATACATTCATGACAATCACAAATATGATTTTGATGCTACAAAGGAGAGTTAGGAGAATTGTAAACAGAACTGGTTATTACAAAACAACAAATATATTATTTATAGTTTTAAATACAAGGTGTTATACATTTGATAGATTTGAAAAGAACCATGAAAATAAGGTGATTAAGAAATATACAACCGGGGTGAACAATAAATGATTTGATGTGAGGAACATAGATTTTATTTGGTTTCTTTATTTCATTTCAAATGTATACTTTTAATGAGAATTGAGGATAATAGAAATTGTAAAAAGGTAGGAACCATTTAGTCTGTATACATTTGATTTGTCACTATTTCAAAATGAACTAAATTAAACTGACAGATGAAATGGTGTGTATTTAATGCTAACTCACGTCCACTGCTGATTTGTGAACATGGCCTTGACGCTCCAGGCTGAGCCGAATATATTCAGAGACTTAGAGAAACAGTCGTTGTAAATCAGCCCGGTGTAGATGGAGAAGATCCCCATCATCAGGATGATGTAACGTCCGCTGAAGAACGTCTCCCATATCTGAGATCGACAGACACACAGCCGTCAGATAAAACTCACTTACAATCACTGCATTATGGATGAGACTCATTCCTACCTCATTACTGGATCGCTTCTTCTTCTGCTGTTTTTCCGTCAGCACCATCCACAGGGCGAAGAGACTCATTACTATGCCGTGCCCGAGGTCGCCAAACATCACGGCGAACAGGAAGGGGAATGTGATGATGGTGTAGGGAGCTGCCAGTGAGAGAAACGCCCTTCATTATGCTTGTTTACTCTCCAAAGCAAACAATAAGACACTTTAAAGTTGGTTCTTAATGAGCAAAGAGTGGGTTCTTACCTGGGCTTACCTCGCGATAATCCCCCACCCCGTACGCCTCCACGATGCTCTGAAAGCCAGACGTGAACTTGTTGGTTCTCAGCAGCGTGGGCGGGGTGTCGGAACTCGGGATGCGGTTCACAAAGGACGGAACAGTGGCATCCCCTTTCCGCTGTGAAGAAATGAAGACAAAAATGTAAAGGAGAATTCTGGAAGCGGAGTTATATATTCCCAGAACACGACACATTGATGATGTTTGGAGCTCCCAGTGTTGTGTTAAATATTTACAGGTTTGAGTGATTCTCTGACCAGAACGTTTACCACTAAAGCATTCTTGGTGGGGAATGTAATCTTAACATAAATAAAAAATAAACATTGAAACATAAATGCAGCCTGGAGCAGTAGGACTTACTGGCACTTACTGCACTGCAAACACAGGAAATGCTAACCAATAAAAAACAGGAAATTACACAACCAACAATAATACTAGAAAGCAATAAAACATTAGAAACAGTCGTTCAGAAACAGAAGTTATTCTGCTGACAGTATTAATAGGAAAAGCATTTTTAAAAGACTCATTGTGATACACCTGAATTAATAGGTCAACATTTATTTTTAAACCAGCTCAAAGGATTAAAATAAATCAATCTTTGACTCTATACCCTTAGCTAAATACTCAGTGTAAACAGTATTTTGGCTTACACAAAGATTCTTAAGTAATGATAACATCTTAATATGAATATCAATACTTGGTGTTTATTGAGGATGTTTTATTAAATGTTAGTAAGTATGTACATTTTATTATTTTAAACTAGGGCTGTCAGTCGATTAAAATATTTAATCGCATGATTGTCCATAGTTAATCACGATTAATCCCGCGTGTGTGTGTGTGTGTCGGCGCAGTTGTCGGCGAAATGCCGCTCCTCTGTTTTCATAACTGTCAAAGCATGAGACTGAAGTTCTCATGCTACTGTGGGTCAAAAGAATGCGCTGTGACCCCGAGGTAACTGTCATTATTAAGTCCAATAGTCTCCGGTGAGCGCAACTGTGGAAGTCTTTCTTAAATCCTCCCCTACTTTCGCTTTTTGGACTTCAAACAAGTTGTGTATTTTCGACACAGTGGTGGCTCTGGAAGGCAATTCATAAGTGCAGTCGTTGGATGCGACCGGAATTATATCACGCAGCCCCTCGTCCTCCACAATGTTAATTGGCCTGCAAGCTGTCGCCACCCATTTAGCGATCTTTGTTGAAAGTTTGCTGCTCGTAGACGTGTCCAGGCGTCTCCCCCGCACACTTTCAAGTGTGGTCTGCCGCAAGCGGGCGGCAGGAGCGGGGCTGTCGGCATCAGCAGTGTGCTTGGATTGTATAGATGGTATTTTAAACTCGTAAGAAATCACTACGGATTATCAAAGACCCCCCCCCATCACCCCAGCCACAAACTGTTCTTTCTGTTGCCGTCTGGCAGACGTTACCGCAGCATCCTGGCAAAGACAAGAAGATTCGGAGACAGTTGCTTCCCGCGGGCAGTGAGACTGTTAAACAATTGAACTGTTGAAACAACTTCAAAACATTCATCTGCTACTCAGTAATATGTATCTAATATATATCATTCCAATAACTTGTATATAGACTCGTACTGCACTATTCCACATGCTCACTTTATTTTATAACTATTTTTCTTTTTGTATTGCTCTTGCTATCTGTATTGTTATTATGTTGCATTGTTGGAGAAGCCTGTGACATAAGATTTTCAACAACATAATTACTCTGTAGCTATGTCAGTTTGACAATAAAGAACCTTGAACCTTGAAACCTTGAACCTCGATGCGCTCTGAAACTACGGGGCGGCCGAGGACAAAAAATGCACATGCGTTAATCGCGTTATTAACGCGTTAACTTGACAGCCCTATTTTAAACACAGCTTTTTTTTCCACTTTTGTTAAAAAGTATTGTATTGTTCGAGAGGCTTTTGGGCATTTTTTAAACATGTCATTTTAAAGTTTATTGAGCATGATGGCAGTTTTCTGTTCCCATAAACAAAAACCCAGCCCTAATAATAATTTCCCCTCACCGCTCCTTCTTCCAGCGCCCCCCGCAGGTTGGCCAGGTCGCTGACGGGACACCACACCTCGGCGATCAGACACTTGTTGGTGACGTCGAAGCTGCAGAGGTTCAGGATGTGGTAGATGGCCTTCATCTTCTTCACCTGCACCACCCAGCTGAAGGCCGACTCAGAGGCCTTCTGCAGAACCTGCCTCAGGTACTCCTCAGTGCGGTGCAGCACCTGGGGGAAGACAACAGTTACTACAAACTCACTGAGAGTGTGTGGACGTGTTTCATGTGTCCATCTTCCTTCATTGATCCTACGTTGTTCAGGTCTTGGATGCGTGTCCGTAAACTGTCCAGCACATCCGCGCGCTCCTCATCGTTCTCAGGGTGCGGGTAAAGGTGGCAGTGGTAACTAGAGAGGACAGAGACAGGACATGTACGCTGATTAATGAAGGAGAATACAAAGATACACTGAAAGATTAAGCCATGTGATGATGGTATTCTTACCAATCGCAGATTTTTTGTACTTTCTGTCCGATCTGGTCTCCCCAGAAAGAGATGAGAAACACAACACTTTTGCTGATCTCGCCCTGAAACAACAAAGATCAGGAAAGTTATTATTACAGCTTTTTAAAAATATACTTTTACACCTACCTCTAATACTATACAGCACTTTGTATTTGAGTTTGTAGACAAGTAGGATTTAAATGTCATCATTGTGTCATAGTGTCCTTTTTTTGACATGCCTAAATCCCAGTCATGAAGTTTTAATTTAAGAACCCAAAAACGTTAAATTACCTCTGTTTCTAAATACATCTAAATATTCATAAGCTTATAAGAGCAATGTGCCTTCTACTGTAATTCACAAACGATCTTTGGCTAAATTCAAGCCAGCTGCAGAGAGCACACTAACCAGGGAATAGCAGACACATTTTTAGTTTAGCTGTTACATTTACCTGTGATATTTGTCCAGGTAAGTAGTGACAATCAGCTAGAAATATCTGTCAATATCTTTATGTTTGCCATGGCTCTTCGCTTAAAGACTTCGCTTACTTTGCTTGCTTCATTAAGCCTAAATGGAACCGGCTCCAACATATCCCTAGTTTAAATGTGGTTGAATCAGATTTACAGAAGCCATATAAGCCAACACACCAATAACTTACATCATATTTGAAATCCAATGTTTATAACCTGATTGGTGCACAACAATGGTTAAAATGTTAACAGGGTAACTTGTAATCTGTAACCTATTGCATTTCAAAAGCAACCTTCCTAACCCTGGAAATACAAAATCACCTCCAACTGAGCTTTGCCAACCCATAACCAATATGAAAAGCAAGAAGAAGCACAGAAAAGCTAAATAAAGGGAAGCTAGACATTGTGTTCATGTGTTGCTCATAGTAAGGAGCCGATAGAGATAACAGCTCTTCATGGGCCTTAAATAACTAAAAAAAACAGCAACCCCCGTTTGTGTTGACCTGGCAGAATGAATGATACAACATCTCCCATGCACCATGCAGTAACTCACAGTGTCGAGGTCAGTGAGATTCTCGTCCACCTCTGCGTAGCTGAGGATGGTGTAGCCCTTACACACTCTCCACAGCATGCGCTCGAAGGCCTCCACCTTCACCCGCTGGATGAGACCGGAGACAAACCTGCAGCCAGGAGAGATCAGCAGAGGTTAAAGGTTCATTTCTTTATGATAGCACACATTAAGATGTTGTGTTGTGTGGATGTTAGTGACAAGTATTGCCGCGCCGCTCACCCCAGCTTGGCTCCGAGTCTCTGCATGCCGGTGCATCCTGACACCGAGTCCGTCTCCATGGTGGGGAACTCTTCATACTGAGGACCAAGAGCCTCGTGCTAATTATAAAAGGAAACATGTAAAAGTATTGACATTAAAAAATCCACTACTTGTCAAAGTCTGCTTTGAAAACCATATTTAATTAAAATAATGTAAGCATTATCTGCAAAAATATTTATTGAGAATTCAAAAGTAAAAGTCCTTTTCTATTAAAATGTCCCCTGAGAGTGTTTTACTATAATAACAGTTTTGTAAGTATTGATAAGAGTGCTGTATCATTGTGCTTTTTTGCATTTGACTGCTGTAGATGTTTATGGTTGTGATCATATTAACTCTTTTATATATTGTATATTCAGCTCTTTTTTCTTCTTTGGGATAATGCATTTTCCAGGTTATCCAGCCCATAAAGAAATACTTTATCCTGCAGTTTATTAAAAAAAGTTAATTTCAAAATCAGATAATATGGAGTTATATGGAGTTAACTGGACAGGAAGAGGCTGAAAAATGACTAAAGCTGTCAGACTTATGTCGTGGGATGAAAACCAAATGATTTCCTATTAGATGTAGGGACACATCATTATAGATTAGTACAAATGTGAATGTACAGTACTTGAGTAAATGCACTTAGTTATATTTCACCACTATCCTATACTTTGTGGTGTTGGCAGATTCTCACATTGACACCATCGTTGCTCTTTGCCGTGTCTCTTTTTATCACAGCAGTCTGGATGAGTCATTTTTTAGCGACTGCACTGTGACCGTGTCTTTAATCTGAGCCTCTGTCACCACGGGAAACTAAACACGTACGTGACAAGAGAACAAGCTGGCGAGGTTAAGGGAAGCGTTTCACCTGAGATGTAAACAGAGTGGGAGGAGGACAAAAGCAGAACGTTAGGAAGCACACTCACTCTGGAGCGGCTGTGGATGAAGGTGCGTGTGATCTTCAGCATGTGTGTGTACTCGGTGAGCTCCAGGAGGTTCCTCTGCAGCTTCTCTTTGTTCCGAGCCACCTCGCTCAGCTCCATCTCCAGCCTCTGAAGCTGCTCCTGCACACCAACACACATCCAACACCACCTTTAGTCTGCATTTAGTTAACTTATGAAGAGGAACAACTGGGAAAATAAAGCAACAACGCCACAAGTCCACACATTTAAAACATTAAACTGTAAAAGATACATTGACCGATAGCAGGTAGACAAAAAATCCTGACAAATTAAACTAATTACATGAACTATCACTGGATAAATACCAATATTTAATACACATTTAATCATTTGGTCTATGAAATGTCTGAAAAAAGTAAAATTGTGTAATTATGTTTCTCAAAGTCCAAAGCAATGTCTTTAATTGTCTTGTTTTGTCAGTCTAAAAGCCAACACATTTGGTTTAATAGGTTATTAAAGAGAGAAAAGCAGGAAATGTCAATATTTGAAAGGCTGAAAACAGCATTTTCTGCCATTTCTGCATGAGTAATTACCATTATTTGATATGATGTTTTTACACTATTTTGTCAACCCTCCATAAAGGGAAACTATGCATGATACCATTAGACATGGTTACAAAAAGCATCAATTATTCCACCATGTCGATACTGAAAATATGGAAAAGATAAGATAAGATGGAACTTTATTAATCCCTGTGGGGAAATTCAAACTGTAGGTTTGTAGACCTGAAGGTGGAAGGACATGCTCAAAAAACTTGTATAATATTATATTGTTTACATATAAATGAACAGCCAGGATCTCTATGTTGTCTATAAATAGTTTATCCAGAAGTGATCAGAACCAGGACACTAGTGTTATGTGTAAACAGACAAAAATAAACACTATGAAAGTGTACAAAATGGTTAATTTTGCAGTAAAATGTGGCTGTTGAAGTAACACTTACCATGATCTCGAGCACCTGTCTGGGCGGAGGAGCGAGCGGGCTCTCATCCTCCTCTGGAACAGCGATGTGAGTCTTCTGAATCTCCCTCAGAAGGTAACCTGTCCAGGAAAAAATGCTGACTGTTTGCTTCGAGGTAATTATTCCAGGAGTGTCGGAGCTAAATCCCAGAGGGACCGTTTTAATAAATCAGCCGTGAGTTGCTTACATAACCCTGATGATATATCATTGAGGTGTACACTAAAGACTACACCCACATGAACCACCCCAGGTGCTCTCTCTCTTACCCAGAATCCTCTCCATCTCCTCACATCTCTTGATTTCGCTGACGAAGCGCCGCTGGAACGAGCTGACACTCGGGTTGAGCTGAAACCAGAGGAGAAGCACAGGTTACTGCATCAGTCTGGGCAGGTGCTAAAACAATCACAGCTTAACACTGTCCCTAATATTTAAAATGATTTATTGTTGTTAATACATATTTGATTTAAATATTTAAATATTGTTCATTTAAGTAAAGTACAATGTGGAATAATTTGACGTAAACCTTGAAGAAATAAATACATTTTACATTCAAAGTCAGTCATGATAGATAGATAGATAGATAGATAGATAGATAGATAGATAGATAGATAGATAGATAGATATAAAATAGCAGGAGGTTCCCCCATACACCATCCCTCTTACATATCCATGTTTACCAAGAGAAAGACAGAGTCAAGTAAGGTATCAGTTTCTTCTACATTAAACATAAGATAACGCATATGAATAAGCATAAAGACTACTTCTATACGAGTGTTTTTGCATCCTCTCTATACTTACATCTCGAAACTCGACCAGCCCCAGCTCCCCCAGCTCACTAATGCAGTCATATTCTGAGCCGGACTGCAGGAACAGTTGCGCCAGACACATCTCCTCACTCCGAAACACCATCTTTATCTGCCTCAGATCTGCTGCGCCGTTTAGTAATCTGTCTGTAGCCCAATGAAGCTGCACACCGAGCCTTTCACCACCCGCCAACACAGGACATCACAACACGTAACGAGTCGGCGCGTGCATTTAATCAATTAACACCCCCTCGAGGATTAATTATCGTCAAATAAAAAAGTCCCATTCCAGATGAGGCTTTGTTTCTCATTCCGAGTCTGTGGACAGTTTTATCGTCGCCTGGTGTCTATTTAATAAAGAATATGAAAACAAAGACAGAAACCTCCCTGATGCACAGGCTCGTGGAGAAAGGCGTCATCCCGCGAGCGTTTTACCTCCGACACCTGTCATTGTTCCGGCGCTAAAACACGGAGACGACGCAACGCTGGCTGCACAGAAACGAGCAACAGGCAGACAAAAAGTTAAATGTTTAACCCGCCATGATAACAAACGCGGCTGAAGCCAGCATCACGCGTTAATAAGAGAAGCCACAGTCAGAAATAGGCTCCGGCCTTTATTCCCACTACGTCGCCCGGCAATTTGACACAGATTGCGTCGCCAGGTTGCCAGGTAGGCTCGCATCCTCTGAAATAATCGTTGTTTCTTGAATAGTAGGATTAAAAGAGGCAAAACAGGTTTGGTGTAGAATAAGTATATAATTTCTGTTTATAAATGTTATTTTACTTACGTTTGCCTTGTGTTGACATTAAAACTGCAGGTATTTAACACCCTGCTGTATCAACAGCGTTTATTTGCTCTACTAAAATATATATTTGCTTAGGAAAATGCAGCTCAAGAATACATTTAAAGCCTGCACGAAAGGCTTTTGGGACGAGGAGACTGTAGTCAACAAATTATGAACAATAACATTTAATTGTAATTATCCTAACTTTTGTATCATTGAAATGTTTAATGTCTCAAGTTTTATTGGAAATTAATAGCTAGCACTTTTGCCATTATATCTTCCATTTTGAATAGTTATAAATAAAGGTCTATTTTCATATTTATTTTAAACAATTTAGTTAATCCCTTTGTCTCGAAATGGAGCGTTTTTAAAAGGGGGGTTATCTCGCAAACCTGGCAACCACCGCATCTTCTTATTCTGTTCCGCCACTGAAAGAGGGCCGACCATCTGCACTTCTTTGTGTTTGAAATCCGTTATGGTGTTTTATTATTTGTTTATTTTGGTGTCAATAAAACAAATCTTACGATGTAATGAATAAAAAGTTATTAAATTATATTATTATTGATGAGACTCTGGCTACATGCCGTTACATAGCTACTATAAACCACCATGACTCAACACAAATGTTACTTGGGATTAGAGAAATCTGGATGTGGTTCATTTTATTTAATTGAAATCAGGAATTTAACAATGGGATGTTATCTCAGCATCTCAGATGATTTAATCCAGGGGGTTCACAGCTGTGTTTAGTCAGCTAAAGGTGCAAGGGGAAATCTTGGAACCTGAAGGTTGCCAGTTCGATCTCCAGGCTGGCAAGATCAGAGCATTTTTCCCACCATTAGTTTGAGCAAGGCCCTTAGCCCTCAACTGCTCCCTGGTCAGTCTGGGATTGTACTGAACAGGTGTGTAAAACCTGAAGCCTCCTGAATTATTATCTTTCATTTGCATAAATGCTAACAAGCTCCCGCCGATTTGTGTTTTTCCCCCGGGCCACATTTACATTCACATCATGGCGCTGTATATCTGTATGAAGTTCACCAGATCAATGTCTGATGACCAAAACATTGTTTTAGGAATGTTTTGATTCTTTGACATTAAAGGAGTAATACACACGCTTGTGCTTTGCCAAACCTTATGAAGTAATTGATGTTAGCACAATGAAACAGCTATAGAAAAATAACACCATCTGAGTTTAGAGTTTGCTTCCTCTTTGCTGCTGGGTCCGGTCGCAGTGTGTCCTGTGCAGTGTCCCCAACTCTTTTCATAGAAAGAGGCTAAAGTCGGACACCTATTTGCATATTCGGCATCATCACATAATCATTTGCATAAAGGTCAGTGGTTCAGAAGAAAATCTAACTTGTATTGCATTAGTAATGAGAAATATGACAATGTGATTTAAATCAATCTCGAACCATCGCATCAGAACAGACGAGGCAACCACAATGCCAAATAAGAAGTCATGTGGGAGCTTCTGTGTCAAAGGCAACACCTAATGGTGAAACTTGGGTCTGTTCCGGCATTTGGCTTCATATGAAATCAGCTACAAAAGTGTTAACATCAACCCGACGGGGAAAGTTGAGTCGGTGAGAAAAATGGAAAGTGATCTGGTGGTCTTTGCAACAGCAGTGCCAACAACAAATAATACCACAACACAACGCTAGGGGAAGGGAATGAAAACCCTTTAATGCAACAGTTCTATTGTCCAGAAAATACGCTTATTATATATAAAGCTAACATTTTAAGACTTGAGGCTCTGTGCCAGACTGTTGAGCTCCTGCGAGAGCGCTGTGACTGTATCCAGGATCCGCTGTTTGTCCTTCTCCTCTAAACGAGCTTCACAGCGCTGAGCAAACTTGTCAGGATGCCACAGCACTTGCTGCTTCAGGAGCATTTTACGGAACACCGGCACGTCGTTCCTGTCCACGCCGTGCAGCATCACATCCAGCATATCCTGCACGGTGCCTCGTGGAGCCGGCCAGGGGATGTCGCTGTAGCTCAGCTTTGTGTCTTTAGATGAAGAGCCACCATCAAAAGTAGCCGCGCACTTTTCATCGTACGTGCGCTTTTTACCCAGTTTAGTCTCTTCCTCTTTACGTTTGGCTCGTGCCAGGTACTCTTCGTGTTCCCTCTGCAGCTTCTCGTGCAGCTCCTTGTGGCTCTGCGCCTCCTGCTCTCTCTGTTGATCACTCTTCTTTTTCTTTTTCCACCCAGAAGACGAAGCTGCCAGTCTCTGAGTTTCAGCGATCTTCTTATCATAATAATCTCTTCTAATACGGTCAGCCCAGTCCCCAAAGTCTTCCTCATCATCATCGACAGGAAGATAATCATCAGCTGTGAATCAAGAACAGCTGTGTTATTATCAAGTAAAAACTGCTAGAATCAAATCCAGCCTTAAAGAAAGACATGAATGTGTGTGAATCATACACACCAAAGGTTTCATGGAACTCATCCACGCATTCCCCAAACAGCTTTTCGATCCACTCCTTCTGCGGGTCTTTTTCAGATGGACGACTCATGTTTTCAGCAGCCTGAAGAATATAAGGTAATATATGTCAAAATGATCCTTAACTAACAAACATTGTGCTCTTTAGACATCGGATAACACATTTAATACAGTTTAATTGAATTGTCTTTATTACCAATTACATACATTGGTGTATATTATGAAAATAAACACAGAGAGAATATATCTTTGTCAAATAAACTGAATTGTCATGGGAAAATTATGTCTGAATACTAGGGCTTTGCGATTATAGCAAACATCATAATCACGATTATTTTGGTCAATAATTGATATCACGATTATTAAATACGATTATTCATTGACTTTGAAAACATCTATTTATTGAACTTTTAAATACAAATAATAATTTGAACAGTATCTTTTTAACTGTTGATTTCCCTGAACGTATAATTCAACTGAAAAACCAATACAAAAATAAATAAAATAAATTATACATTTATATCTACATTTAAATAAATAATATCAAAATAATAAATACCAATAAACAAGATCAACAAATATTTTGGAGCGCACTTCATCAAGCTACTAAACATATATAAATATGATAAATACAAATACATTTGATCAAATATGTTGCAGTGCACTGTCACAACCTAGCAAAGCAAAATAATCGTTTTTTTCGATTATGTTGTTTTCGTAATTGTGGCAGGCCAAAATCGTAATTGCGATTAAAATATGATTAATTGCACAGCCCTACTTAATACATTGCTAACCAAAATAGATTAATCACATGAGCGTTATAGAAAGTATCAATAAAGATACCTTTGCATTTTGGGATTTTGATCAGGAAAAACAAGCTATTTAAAAATCTGGCACTGTGACAACTTTTAATAGCAACTATCAAAACACAGCACCATAAAATGGTTCTAAATGTCTAATTTACCTTTGTTTGTTTCCTCCAGTCCAGCAGGTCTTGAGGTGTGACTCCAGCATTGTTGGGAGTATCCAAAGCTTCTGGACAACTGTTTTGGAGAGGCTCTACTAGGTCATTATACGCTGCAGGGAAAAATAAAATGTAAGATATTTAGGTTGACATTCTTAATCATCATATACACAAGAATTACATTAAAGCCCTAGTTTCAGAATGTTAGGCTCCAACAATGCATAATATATTATGTTAATAAAAACAAATAAAAAAATGAAAATCACACAGGAAATCAAATCCTGGTTCTCCTACAACTTCCTCAAACTTAACAGTGATAAATCTGAGGTTCTCCTCATTGGAACCAAATCCACCCTCACCAAACCTGACAGTTTCTCCATTTCCATCGACAACTCCTCAGTCTCACCCTCCCCTCAGGTTAAGAGTCTGGCTGTCATGCTCGACAGCAGACTTTCCTTAAAAACTCACATCAGTAATGTCATTCGGTCTGTTTATTATACGTAACATTAACCTCCTCCGCCCGTCCTCCACGCATCGACTACAGCAATTCTCTTCTCTTTGGTCTCCCTCTCAAGTCCATCTACAACCTTCAACTGGTCCAAAACTCTGTTGCCACATCATCACCAGAATCCCCTCCATTAACCACATCACTCCTGTTCTTCAGCAACTTCACCGGCTGCCTGTCAAATACCGTAACGATTTTAAGAGACCGCTCCTCACCTTTAAGACCGTAGCCACACGGAGACGGTAACTAAAACGAACCGAATTTGATATAAAAAAAGTCTTCCGTCCACACACAATCGGCACCAGAAACGTGTCCGTCCACACGAGACCGCTCGACCCGCTGGATAGTAAGTGGCGCTGTACTTCCGCCACAAAATACACCAAAAGCAGCGAAGAAGACTTCACGAGCATGCATGGTTGCCATGGTTGCCCTTCTGTTTATTCTCCACGGTGGATTTAGCAGCAGAGGTGGGGAGAGAGGCAGGGGCCAGGGCTCTGGCTCTTTTTCTCCCTCCCCGAGGCAAGCGTGTGCTCCTGCTGTAAATCTCTCCGGTAGTCCACCAGCAGATGAAAAACACCCACCTCTCCGCCTCTTCCAAGGGACGAGGGAACCGTGCGGCAGAGTTTCCGTTAGAATTTTTTTCGCCGGTCAACATGTCTGTTAAAGTTTAAATCTTCCGGACAAAATTATAAAAGTGCCGGTCAGAGGACTTCTTTGTTATTTATTGAGCTTTAAAACAAATGAATAACGACTCTATATAAATCATATGAGAATAATATACAGAGTCTCTCTTTTCCTCCCCCTCTCCTGACAGCCTGTCAGTATTTTCGTTATCAGGAAATGATCGTATAGAGGGCGTAATCACGGAGCCGTTTGGCCCTCCAGAGCGTTGCGTCGGCAGATCTACCCACCTTGGGAGCCGCTATCGTTATCTGCGTTTCCCTGTCGGCCTCGTGTGGCCGAACCGTCTATATGATAGAGAAGTGTAGCGGATACGACCCGTTTCGTCTCTGTGTGGCTAGGGCATTAGGCTATCCACAACCTCACTCCTCTGTACCTCTCCGACCTCCTGCACATCAACACACCCTCCTGCACTCTTAGGTCTTCTGCTTCCATCCACCTCACTGCACCACCCTTCTGCTTAACCACCATGGGGTCCAGAGCCTTCAGCCGCTCTGCACCCCGCCTCTGGAACTCCCTCCCCACTGGACATCCGGAATATTGACTCTCTCGATTTTCAAATCACGTCTAAAAAGATATCTCTTCACACTGGCATATCCACCCTGATCACTACTCATGACACCTCAGAATCCTCTGTTCTTATTGATTATATTGTCTTGATTTTCTGCTGGTGTTTTGTTTTTGTATCTTGTACGGCGACCTTGAGAGCCTTGAAAGGTGCCTATATAAATAAAATTCATTAGTACTATTATTACTTTACAGACTGCAGTGTAGCTTAAGCTATATATATACACACACATCATAATATAGATGTTTAATACACTACATCTGCAAATAAACTAGTAACTAAAGCTGTGAAATAAATGTAGTTAAGTTCAAATAGGCTCACCTCTAAATGTTACTTAAGTACATTGGATCTTCTTTTCTCAAGTAAATAAGATAAGATATACCTTTATTGATCACTGTATAGAAATGCAGGTGTTATAGCAGTAAAAGAACAAGAGAGAAACACAGATAGTACACATTACATTACATTACATTACATGTCACTTGTTAGACACTTTTACCCAAAGTTACTTACATAGGCCTACACTCAATATTGTGGGAAATTGCCACAGGAGCAATTTGGGGTGAAGCTACAGCCTCATACACAGAGATAATTAAAAGAAAATAAGAAGAAGAAGTAACACCATGTAGTAACAGTATTAATAAAAATAACAAAAATGAATTTGGTTACATCCAACAATAAGAAATAATAGATGTATGTTAACAGAACGTAGTAAAGGTAGGCTATATGTAGAGGTAAACAGATACAGTTATAAATATATGATATAAGTCAATCACAGCTTCTTCACCGAGTCTCCCTCACCTGTATTGTTGTTTTTCAGAGCCTTGTTGACAGCTACGTGTAACACCGTGTCTCCTTTGCGGTTCTTCTGGAGGACATCGGCTCCGTGTCTGAGCAGCAGCCGCAGCGCAGCGTCGTCTCCCAGGCAGCAGGCGAGATGCAGCGGGCTCCTCTCCCTCCGGCCGTGGGAGAAGTTCACATCCAGGTCCCGGTGCCTCCGGAGGTACGACTTCAGCTTCAGCACGCTGCCCTCCTCCACGTATCTCCACACGCGTTTCTGCTTGCGAGATAACATGAGTACTTCAGAGCAGACTGAAATAAAGGAGTTTAATTAGACGTGTTAGCTTCTGAAGGCCTAGCATCGCTTAGCATTGGCTAGTGGGGTCCTTCTCATAAATAACTCCGAAGATCGCCTCAGCTGGGACACTTAGGTTCCGGGGACAGAATGGTTCTGTTTTTGTCACTAGGTGTCAGCATTTACTATCTTTCTAAATCAGGAATTATTTTTCGTAATTACTTGTATACATACGTTTTCTAAAAGCATAAGCCGATCATATTAAACACACATTTAAAAACACAACAGACTTAACTGTATAACCTTTTCTCTTCGAGCTAATAACACAATTCAAAATAGGCTAGTATGTTGAGTATATTGTATATTTTATTTTTAAATTGAATAACCTGTGTTTATTGACTTATCAGGCCACTGTACCTGAACATTATGCCCTAAAATACTCTTTCCGTCTCTTAAAGCTGGTCAAAACAAAGCCACCATTCACAGTATGTATTTTGTGAGTGGCGTTCTTCATTATTTCAGGACTCTGTTGACATCAGCCAGAATCAGATTTATTGGCTATTTGTACTAATTTAAGGTATTTTACCCTGCGTCTGTTGATTTCAATTAAGACTACATAAACAGAAATAAAAATGAGGCAAATAAATTAAGTTAAATTAAGCTAAAAATTAGGACAAAAAGCTGAACAAAGGTTCAACAAATCACAAGTATTGACACTATATAAAACCACAACAATATATTGAAACAGTGTAGCAATCGTGCTTAAAGGTTTGCAAAGGGTTGTACATAGCTTACTCAGTATTCATAAGCCTGTCTCTGGGTTTCTGGGCCTCCTTTCAACATGCCACCTGTCAGGAGGATGTCATGCAAAGAGTCGTCTGTGTGCTTCTGTGTGTGGGTTTATACATCAGGGGTTAAAATGGTTCACTTCTACTTTTTATTTTCTTCTCCAAAAATGCATTCCAGTTACTCACAGTTAATCTTGTACATTTCAAAAACGTGTTGGGTCAGGAGGCGTGTGGCGCAGTGGATAGAGCGTTGGTGTTCAGATCAAGGGAGCACAGGTTCAAACCCTACTGCAGTCAGCATGTTGTTGTGTCCCTGGGCAAGACACTTCACACCAAATTGCTCCTGTGGGGATTGCCCACAGTATTGAGTATGTAAGTCACTTTGGATAAAAGCGTCTAACAAGTAACATGTAATGTCATTACATTTCTTTTTTTAACAATTACATGTGTTGTTGTGACACTTTGTGGGGGTGTAGTGAATGACAGCTGTCTGTAATCAAACATGTAAAAATGTCCTGTACTATAGAACAGAGTTAAAATATTCATAAAGGGTCTTTATTTTAAAGCTCAACTTGAATGTATTCAAAGTAGAGATTACATGACATTCGTTTGTCTTAATGTCTGACAACGTGTCTAGAGGGGAAATTGAGGTTACACATTTCAGAATCCACAACCATCAACACATCAACATGATGTGATTAAAAGACACAGACACACAGATAGAGTCTGTGTGTGGCTGCAGGTTGTTGTTTAAGATGTGGCTGCAATAACAGAGCAATTACTTTATTGTCTTGAATTCAGGGAAATTGCTGCACCAAACATCCCACATTTGCATCATTTACAGTTTCTAGAAAGTCTGCTCAACCCTAAATGATCACTTTAAGATTACACTTTAACGCTACGCTCTTCGCTACAGTGATTGTCTAAATCAATGCATCATGCGCCACACAGCCTCCCATGGTCGTGTTCTTGCGTAATCTCTTGCATGTGTGCTCCTCTGTGCAGCTATCTACCTGTGATGCTTAAGTGAGTGCAGCTGAGCTTCTGAACTGGCTCGCTCCTGCTCCAGATGACAGGGCATCCATTTAGGCTCGAGGGAGGGAAGGATGCACAATGGAGAGGATAGAGGAGGGAATGAAGGGACACTCTGTGCTCTGTGAAGAGGATGATCTTCTCCGAGACTCACAAAACCCAAGATCCGGAGTCACCCTAAAAGCTTGGGCACTTCCGCTCCTTTCTGCTGTCGGAAACGACGTGTCTCCACTAACGATGGCCGTCTTGTGTGAACGCCTTTGAAATGTTTGCCATCTCAGGAGAGAGAGTGAGGAGAGAAAAAGAGACATCTGACGAGTCACCTGTTTGCCACTATGTCTGCTTCAAGCTCTGGTGTTATTTGTCAAACATTCCTTATTGCTCCCCTTTGTCGCACAGAAGTGAGCCTCCATGTCCTGCAAGACCTCAGGAGGAGCAGGCGTCTCTATCTATCTCGCAGAGGGCCCTAAACGCAGGGAGAAGCCTCTGAAAGACAGGATATCCCCATACTTTTCCTTTCCTTCCTGGCCTGCGGAGTCCTATCCTGTCCGTGTGGTCTGTCGTCCTCCTGGGACGATGCCGGGAGGAGCGCTGCGAGAGAGGGCGGCAGGAAGCTGAGGGTCCTTCAAGACGCTCCAGGGGTCAACACCTCATCCTATCACACTATGCTTGACCAGGCTCAAGGTCCGGTCTGATGGCCGTGCTGCGCAGCCTCCATTGTTAGAACGGAGATGAAATGTGTGCACACTTCCTGTGTCTATTTTCTGCCTGTTTATTGGGTTCTGATTTATGTGCTGTTACACACAGGAGGCAGGGCTGCAAGCCTGATTTAAAACAAGACAAAGGCTATCTGATTTTCCATTGACAGACAATGAATGAGATAAGGTGGGCACTCCTATAGAAACTCGGCCTTCAAGCTTCGCCTGCGGTTTCTATTGATATGCGTTACACTGTAAACAAACAGTGTCCAGTCTGGGGATGAATTTGGGTTTGGCTTCTTTACAGTCTGCATTGTGCTGTGATGATAGATCACCTCCAAAGACCGATAGGGCTTTTCCATACATCTCTGTCCAGACTTAAAGGGTCAGTTCAAGAAAACAAGACCAAAATAACTATCAGCACGCATATTGCATAAATTCCCCTAGTTGGATCTGACTCAATGTGTTACATAATGAATTATGGTTAATGATATCATTACATTGCATATATTCTTTATTCCTTATACTTTTAATGTTTTGCACATTCTTTAGTCTATATTTTTCATATTCCACCCTCTTCTTACAAACCCAGTACAGCTTTTGAAACTCACAGATTTTTACTGTACATTTTTCTATTTTGCAGGGTTTGCTTTATTTCGATTTTCTCTTACTATTTGAATTGTTATCCACCAAAACACGAAGGCATTGTATGTGAGAACGGATTTGACAATAAACAAGATTCTGACCAAATAATACAGTTTGCACAGCTTACTCACACAGAAAAAGGACTATAGTGAGTGTTAGATTGTGCATTACCATTACATATGCATTTAGTTTCAAGCTTAAAGTGTGTCAATGTGCAATCTAAAATCATAGCAACATGCCAAATCTGGCCACATACACAGTGCATGCCATGTGGAATGAAAATCACAATTTCCCTCAGAGTGGTTGAGTAGAAAGCTGAAGAATAAATTACTTCAGTCACAGTTTCATTTGAAACTCCAAATATTTCTCATGAAAACTGAGATTTTAGAACACTAAAAATGACCTAATTCAAAGTGTGTTACACATTTAGTATGGCATTATCATTAATTGTTGAGTTAGGCAGATTTATATTCAAAGAAGCGCTTGAGAAGACCGTTTTGACAGGTATTAACTGTGCTGTCAACAAGAAACTATTATAGATATAATTAGTGGTTGGAGTTTGTTATCTTTTGACATTTTATGGAGCTTTGATACATTTTCTTAGGGGGTTTTCAGTGAAACATCGGTGCTTGTCTCTGCAGATTCAGAACTAACTGTTGATACCTTACAGATGCAGAGCACAATATCTCAGACACATAATCAATATGAAAAACATATGATGTTTTATATGTTTTTTAATGCTTTACAGGTTAAATGCAAGTATGCTTGTCAATGTCTGTTTTAAGAAAGAATTAGTCATTTCTTATTGAGGCAGAAGGAAGAGTGTTTATATCCTCAGGATTCCCCGAGGCAGCATGCTCCCCGTAGACACATTACATTTTCACACTCTGTTATTACAGAGGAATGAAAACATTTGTGTTATCATTTCTGAACATCATCTCAGACAAACCTATTTAGGATCAAAGGTCATAAATCCCTTTTATTTTATTACGTATACAAGTTAGTTTTCAAGCTTTGGCAAAGTTCCTGCCATGAAATCTCGGTAACATGATCACATTAGCTTCATAAAACTTGAAAACCCATGACATGAATCTATCCAGATTATCTTTCACAGCGGGCTTTCACTTTGAAGCTGATGTATGGAGGGTAATGTGACAAGACATCGACTAAAAAAATGCACTGTATGCTGTTTCACTAATAAAACATGTTGCTGTGCAGACACTGGAGTGCATGGATTGTGCCACTAATACACTTTATATTGGACTGTTGTTATTGTTCTATGAGTGTATCGGTGTATCTAGTTTTTCCCCACTTCTAAACATACAAATTCTAGACCCAATTTCGAGACATATTTCACACATCTTTGAATGTCTTTGTGTCTTGGCTCAGATGAGATTATAGAGCTGAGACAGCGATGAAAGAGACAGAGTGAATGTCACTGCAGCTGTTGGATTTATTTTCCCTCTGACAATGACATTTTCCCATTTCACCTTTATTAAACTAAATTAAAATGTACTTTTTCAATGAACGTTCAGCTTTTGTCACATTTTCTAAACCTCTACTTACCATAAAGGCACACTGTAGCAAACTTTAATTGTAGGTAATTTAATTTAGACTAAGCCAATCTCTGTCACGGGTTTCAGGGACAGATAGTCTCATTACAAATCAGCACCCATGGATTAGTCCAATCCCTCTGTCTCCCTGCTGTTGCTGATTACATCCTGTAAAAAGCTCTTTACAGTCAATATCGTTAAGTTCTAATGTAAAGCTCAGCAACCTGTTGAAAAGGAACAACAATTCATTGAACTATTCTCAATCGTGATACACTAACGACCCAGGATCTCATTTAGAAGTATTTTTGGATGCATTGGTACAGAATAAAGAGTCTAAAGTTATGGTAATTAACCCTTGAGACTTTAAACTTTGCTGGGAAAAAGCTACATGTCCTCTGGTTGATCCAATTTAGAATCTTTTGTGCTCAATAATTGTTTGTGTGAGCGAGTTGTAAAGAGGAGGAGAAACAGGCGTGCGGAAAGAGGGAAACAGAAGTCAAACTTGCATTTCCTGCTGACAAATGCTTTGATTTCGGCCCTGCGAAACACAATGGGACGGAGACTGCCTCCTGAAAGCAATGCACTAACAGGAAGAAGCACATTCACTGGATGGGAGAAAATACATTCCAGCAGCGAGACATAACAAGCGATCACAAGTGACGGAGAGAGACCAGACTGAGAGGATATTTGGGTTTTTTCAAATGACTTTTGTTTTTATTACAAATCATAAACAATCAATTCAAAATGACGTGTATTCACAAAATGCTTTCATGTATTTGCAGGGACAAATTCATTGTCATGCTGACGCTCATTGAACAGACTCATTCCTTCACAGACACACACACACATACACACACACCAGCAGACTGTCAAAGCAGCCACCTTTTAATTGGGCCCTCTACCAGCCTGAAAGCATTTGTCAGCTGCCATCTGTCTGTCTGTCTGGGGCTGACTGCCACCCCCTACCACTACCACCGTCTCTGCTTACAACACTCTTATCAGACTCAAACACCTCTTAGCGACTGGCACACCCATTCTACACACACACACGTAAACACGCACACACATACGTAACACTGCTGGCGGTGACACAGATACTACTACAAGGTTGTCTGGTAGATTTCACACCTCAAGTGCTTACGAATGAAAACAAGAACAGCAGGGACAAATGCATGAGTAACACACTTCTTCACTGGGACTCGATGAGAGGATGTAAGAGTTCAAAAGCTCAGTATTTTGCATAAAAGTCCACAGGAGAAAACACATGAGCATTTAGGTCCTCTCAAAATACATTCCGCTTTTTCAAAAAAGCCAGCTTGGTCCCTTGTATTAAATAGTTCAGTTTTTGCTTCCCTGATCCTGAAAGTGAGGCTGAAGTTTGAATGTGGTCGGACCACAAACCTGTCTGCCGTTTCTCAGGCAAACCCCCACAGTGTTTCAAAGTCAGAGAGGAGCAAACGTGACGCCCCGAAACTGACCCGCAGACTGTCTGTGAGCAAGCACCCGGTGCTGTACAGTTTTGATTTATCTGCATTGTTCTGCATTGTTCACCTCTTCCCCAGTATGCCTCTGGGCCCTGAGCTGTCGTCACACCTTCGTGGCCAGAGACTGAGCCTCTGTCTTCTGAGAGGACAGGGAGCAGGCCGGGCTCGCATGCAAAGACTTCTTGAGGTTCAGCAGGCAGAGACACTGGGATCTGAAGCGCAGGTCGAAGAAGGCGTACAGGAAGGGGTTGAGGCAGCTGTTGACGTAGGCCAGGCAGGTGGCGTAGGGGTGAGCCAGCAGCAGGAAGCGCAGGAAGGCACAGTTGGCGGGAAACAGCTCCAGGTAGGAGAGGGCGTCAGCGCTCTTCACGATGTGGAAGGGCATCCAGCAGGCGGCGAACACCACTACCAGCGTGGTGATGATCTTCAGCAGCCTCCTCTTGCGCTGGTCCTCTTTGCGCAGGGAGTTGAAGTGCCGGGTGACGGTGCAGCCGATGAAGCCGTAGCACACCATCATGGCCAGGAAAGGCAGAAGAAAGCCCAGAGCTGAGGAGGAGATGCTGAGCCCTGCGATCCACAGGTTCTCCTGCTCCACTTTGGTCATCACCAGGCTGAAGTCCATGGCGCAGGAGGTGCGGTTGCTGGTTGGATCATACTTGGTGGTGCGGAAGATCAGAGTCGGAGCAGCCAGGAGCCCGGACAGCAGCCAGATGGCGATGAGGCAGGCTCTGGTGTGGCCCCGGGTTCTCAGCTGAGTGCTGGACAGGGAGTGGACGATGGCCAGGTATCGGTCGAAGCTCATGCAGGTGAGGCAGAAGACGCTGGCGTACATGTTGAGCAGCACCACGTAGCTGCTGATCTTGCACAGGGCCACTCCGAAGGGCCAGTGGTAGCCCATGGCGGTGTAGACGGCCCACAGAGGCAGGGTGACCACGAAGGTGAGGTCAGCCAGGGCCAGGTTACCGATGTAGACGTCAGCCGCTCGCCGCTTACCCTGAGCTCTCCACACCGTGAAGATCACCACCCCGTTTCCAGAGAGGCCGAGGATGAAAATAAGCATGTACAGCACCGGGATGACCGAGTATGACGGAGACCACTCAGAATAGTCACACATGGTGGAGTTCTCTGACTCGTCGTAGTCGTAGTACTCATAAGGACCGTCAGTTGCATCCATCTTCTCTTCTTATTCCTTTTTTCAAGAACAGGAAATCTGTTGCAGATAGATCCACAGTATAACACTCTGAAGTCTGTTGCTGCATGTGTAATCTGCCCACCCTTAAATACCCCCTCAGACTTGTGCCCTCCCAGGACGCCCCCTTACTCCCCTCCCCTCCCCTCCTCCCCTCCCACAGCCCTCCTCCTCTATTGCTCTTTCTCTATGTACACACCCACTTCTCTTTCCATTCATTTGATTAGTACTCAACATAATGTATAGTGGAGTCACTATAATACATGCAATATGGGTTTCAATGATTTTTTTCTGGTAATAATAGTATTTATTTTGATTATTCCTCACATTTCATTCATAAAATGTGGGTTGTATCTCAAGTACACAATTAAACTATAAAACTGAATATTTGTTGCCCTCTAACTTCCCACAGATATTATAGCAGAGGTTTGTTTTACTTTTGTGAAATTTGATGAGACATGTTTGGACAGCACCCATGAGCAAGCCTGGGCATGACAGGTTTCATGAAGTACCCCATTACAATATCAATTGAGAGTCCTTCTGGCACCGGAGCACTCTGCTGATGAGCTGCACTATTTACATTTCTATCTCTGTTATCTTTTCATGTCTGAACATGTTTATCCAGGTAGGAACCAAAAACTAAATATATATATGTTTAAATGTAATAAACTGCAGCTTGGAAAAACACAGCCTAAACCTCAAACCTTTAATTTGAATATGCAATACTCCAAAGTATTAAAACAAAGACAACATGCTTAATAAAAACATGTTTAAGAATCTTTAGTTATAGTAATACATTATATTTCAATTCCATTTTTAAGTCACCCATGGGCGCTGTCCAAACATGTCTTACAAGAATATGATTTAGGGGAGATTTATTTGATCATATTTTGAATTTCCTTCATAATGTGTGAGAAAAATTGTCATCATTCTTAGAACAGTAAACTCGATTGGAATTTTTCAAAGTAAATTAACTATCTTTTTAATTTGGGGTTATTTTAGTGGTATTTAGCCTGTTAAGCCCTAGAGCCCCCTGTACAGGGGGCAGTGGGGTGTTTTTTCACGAAACTGTGTCTCAGGGCTTCTTAATATTTACAAACCTATTAATGTGTCATACCCATTTAACGGGAAGAAACTCAGCTAACTGACAATATGAACCATTTTTACCGAAACAAAACACAAGTCTCACAAGAAGCGTCTAAATGAGCCCTGAGCGAAAAAATGCTAACACACTTACCACAGAACTCAAGGTAAAAATACCCTTATTACTTATCGTAACTGCAAAAACAAGATATCACATTAAAGCTGAGATTCCACAGATTCTATAGGTATAAGTATCATCACTGAGCGATTAGAACTCGTGACAGGGGAAGCAAACACAGACGTCACAACACGTGAATTACGGAACATTCACGGGAAATCGTCTCAAATTAGCTGTTATTCTGATGAAAAGTTGTGTTCAATGGCATTAAAATGATAAAAACGCAGCTGAAGGTTAATCCATAGGTTAATCCAATGTGTCTGTGTCACTTTGAAAGGATTACTGATAATCCATCATTGCTTTTTAATGTAAAAAACGGAGATTTCATATTATTTTTATTTTTATAAATCTCTCTAAAGAGGTCAAATGTCACTTGTTTTGCATCAATCTTGATACAGGGTACTTATTATATGTTGTAGTTTGGATTCCTAAAGCTTTTAGTCTACCATCCCATCATTCAAGGGTGGTTTTCACTATAAGTAATGGGTTTTTTTTAGGCGGAGGTAAGAATTTACCTTTTTTTACAATGTTCCATCTGAATTTACTCTGACACAGAAACATCTATATTGATTCTGACACTTCTACATCCAACCCACAGGTGTAACCTTGCTTTGAGAAAAAAGATTATTAATTTAACCCTTTTAGAAGTGAAGTTATAGTCATTTGTTCTGGGCATGTCCTTTTCGAGCCTGAAACCTGAAAAACAGGCTCAGGGCTTAACTGTTAACACTGTTCATGTTTTATTGGTTTTATGATATAACTCTTTCTGTTTGTTTATAACTTGCTTTCAATTATACTCCTCACTCTATATGTTGTCTTACTATGTAAAGCACTTTGGTCTGCATCTTGCATGAAAGGTGCAATAAAAATAAAGTGTATTATTATTATATTAGGTATCACTTAAGAAAATGCCAAATGAACAACTAAATTGAGTAGGATACACAATACAAAAATAAAAGCAATGCAAAGCACATGTAAAATATTAATCAACAAAAACGATGAAATAAAATTATAAAACTCAAAAGCCTCCTGTGATCTAATAATGTCGTTTTATATTTGTATTACTATTTTGGGACCTATTTTCTATATACACAGGCAAGCTAATACTAAGGGACTTGTATGGTGTAAAAGGATTTCAATGTAGTCAGCCCAAAGCCATGCAGTGCAGCCAAACATCGTTTTAAGTTGCAAAACTTTATATTACATTCTAGTGGTGAAAGTTTCAAAAAGAAACCCAAGGTGTCAGGCTGGATTTTAGGGAAATGTGTGCAAAATAGTGCACAGGAACATTTCTAAATGATTGAATGGTGCCACTTGGAGTATTAAACTGCAACACTGTATGCACAGCTTTAATGAATAGCTGAAACAGAATATTTGATACTGCCACAGTGTGCATTTTTTAAAAGTGTAATGCTACTTAAGTGAAACAATAGCCATGTTAAGAAGTTCAACAAATAGCACTCTTCTTCTCTGTTTCTCTTCTTTCCTGTCCCTGGGGTGCATTTGTTGGCCCAGGTGGGTCGGCTCAGTCTTCAGGCGGTCCGTCTCTCAGCAGTGAGGCAGCGGTGGCGCCAGGGCAGCGACCTTTAGACACAACTACTGTATCACTCAACAATCTTTTCCTCCACTGATCCCTTCCTCCACCCTCCATCTTCCTTTCCCCGCTCATCTCCGCCTTTCTTCCTCTGATTATGAAGATGAGGATTGATTACAGGTTTTCCTCCGTCATTTTCTCTCAGTAGTTGTTGCCAATAATGGAGATGCCATCTTGCGGTTTTTGATCATGAAAACTGATTGTGTGCCTTCACCCAAACTCTGTCCTCTTCCACTGGTGTTGATTGTCCGTCCAGCTCTTTGTGCGTCCGGCCGGCAGAACAGGAAAAAAAGCATAAAGCCAGTTTCCTATCTGTGCTCTGGTGGGAAACTGGCTTTATGCTTTCTCTGTCCCAGAGGTCTGTTTTTAGCAGAGTACGCTGACAGGGATGTGAATAAACAGCTAAATTAAACATCAGGCCTTGATGAATACATCAATCCACCCACTCACTTTTTCCCAAAATCCCCTCATCAGACAGGATAAGCAACACAACACACTCAATTATGTTTACTTCAGATAAATTACACATATCCGGCAGGAGAAATATCCAAATGTTTAATCTTTTAGTCTTTAGGAGTGACAAATTCCAGTTGGACTGTGAACCTCCTTGCAGGGTCCATTTAAAAAAAATTCAGCATGCAGTAGACCCTGTTTCCACCACAGCTTGTGTTTTTCCTGTAGATTGCCCACCTGTGTCTCAAATTGATTGTTGTTACTGTTGCTGTTGTTCTCTCATGTGTGGCCTTGTGCTGTAAACCACACACCATGAAGACATTCCTCATGTTTGTGCACTCTTATCTAACCAAACATAATCTCTCATCCATCCGTCATTTGACTGTCATGCAGCAGTGATGACTGACTAGCAGACAGCATCTCCGGGGGATGCAGGAATGGATGAGTACTTGCATCTCAAAATAAACACAAAGGCAGAAACACACAACAACACACACTGCAGTGACAGTCAGTCTGCACGGCCGCAGATCGTCTCCTTGATCTTTTATCGGGACTTTGTATGAGTTTAAGAGAGTGTTTTTGGTGATGCTCGCCGTGCTAAAAGAGCGTTAGGTGTGTGTTCTTGGTGTTGAGGTGTGTGTGAGGGTTGGCGGGGGTCTGACAGTTGTTTGATGTGTGAGTTAAGCTGTCGCAGACCACATGCACGGGCCCCCCTGTGCAAAGACAGCTGGTTCCTTCAGGCTTTGTTTGGAATCTGACCAACTTTGAATCAGACTCGATCTCATCTTAAAATTCATGATATTACACGACTGTCCTGATAGTAGCTCGGCAGCCCTGATGATAGACAGACCCTCCGGCAAACACTGCCAGCAGCACCATTTACATTTCCAATCACATCACCAGTCTGATCTGCTCTTTTCATTATCTGAATGCTGTCAAAGCTCACACTTTCAGCACGGCTGGAAAGTTTGAACATTTGGGCGTCGTTGCCTCTGCTGTCCCCTCTTTTCAGCAAAGACGGTTAGGTGATTGACACCAGCTTGTTAGACACAAAGGCCACCAGGACGGGAGAGGTTCACACCTTTTCTTACTGTTCCAGTAAAGATTGTGGCTTCAGCCAGAGCCTTTTGCATGGATGAAACAGATCTGTAGTAGACTTTGAGGAGACTGGGACTTGCTATTGGCATGTCAGACGGTGTGAGAATAAAACATTTCGGTGTCTCCTTACTATGAAAGGGTTGTCTAGGCTGACGGATTCATGGCAGATTTGATGAATGAACTGTACCAAAACTCAGAAGTGGACTGCTATTTAACGCGAGTAGCCGTGGGCAGGTAGAGAATTTCTTAACACTGCTGTCCTCCTCTAATATCTGCGAGTGAGCATCATGCGTTGGTCTCATCGCTAGAATAGGTGATAAGTAGGAAGGCAGGCAAGAGGATTGTTCTTAACAAAAATATAAACAAAAGTAGGCATAATGTGAAGGTTGAATTTAATGTACGGGCTTGGGATCGTTCAATTAGCTTTTCTACTCTTAAACAAACACCATAAACAAATGTAACAAAGAAAATGATGCAAGTGTTCTTCAGCACAAAACAACATTGACAATGCTAAGTGTGGGAGTGGTCCAAATGGGCCTACACTAGTAACAAAGCCAATTCTAGCAGCTTTCAACTAATGGGCTGGATCTCTCACATTTGGTCCCCTGGTGCCAAAACACACAAGTGAGCTTCAATTGGGTCATCCTAACATTATAATGTATTAAGCAATGCCCTATAGATACATTTATCTACCGTCTCCTATTTTTATACAATCGCCCACTAATGTCCACTTGTCTCCTTCAGGGACATGGCATACAATTAGTAAAGTGGAAAAAAAGCTTCCAGGACCTACGTGTTGCTCTGTTTAAACTTCAGGAAGCAGCTAGACTTCTTGTTCAGTTTGTATGATAACGTGTGTTTTCCTAACCTCAATCAGCACGCGCACAAGTTGTTTTCCTGAACATACGGACCTGATGACCCCACTGCACTGCATCCAGAGCAGCAGCAGCTATTATTAATTAGCAGCAAACACACGGCTGTCCAATTTATGTTTTTTCTGTGCGGGTCAGGCAACCGGAGGACTCTGTTGATATGAATCTTCCTGCTTTCAAGATGTTGTTGTCTTCTTGTGCCAGACATGTTTATCAAATATTAATGTGAGGACAGGAGAGGGAAATCCCAAACAGTTTTGACTCAAAGGTATAAATAACTCAATACCAGCGACAATATAACTATTAAAGAAAGGCCGGAGAGCTCCATCTCACGCAAGACAGCCAAGGAGAGTTTAAATCAGAAGGCACAAAAGGGAGTGGTTCATTCATTTATAGAAGCAGTGAGGTAAAACTATGTCATGGCAACTGGGATTTGTTTACACGGTCAAAGAGTTGTATCAGAGTTTGTTTCCACTTCCTGTCTGGCAAAGGACAAGATGATGAACATGGATTTGTATTTGTTAGGTGATGGGTGCTATCTACAGAGGTGAATAAACTTTATTTATAATATGTGGGGAAGAGAAGCTGACACGGAACAAGCGCCTTTCATGGAACTCTCTTTTATCATAAAACTGGTCACATTCTACATGTTTTTTTGTATTTACTTTTGGTTTTAAGGACCATGCTTTGGAGTTATGAAGGAGTAGCTTTCTACTTACTAAAATGGTGAACATAAAACAATGCCTGCTAACATCAACATGCTAGCATTGTTGACATTAGCAATTAGCTTAAAATACAGCCTCACAGAGCAGCTAGCATAGATTATTATGCTAAGTACCCAATAAAAAGCCTCAAAGCAACTGTCTAAGGTGCTGTTTACACGAGAATGCAAACGGTTGTATCCGCTACTTTTCTCTTTCGTATAGCCTTGTTCGTTCACACGAGGCCGTAACGGAAACGCGGAAACGGACCCCGCAAACGATAACGGGTCCCAAGGTGGATAGATCTGCAAACGGAACGCTCTGGGGGGCCAAACGGCTCCGTGTGTACGCCCTATACGATCATTTTCCTGATAACGATGAAGCCATAGCCCCACCTCTGCTGCTCACTGCTGTAGCATGGTCAGTAGCTATTGCTACTGACCATGCTACAGATGTTAGCGCAAAATCTACAGCTCCTCTACCACAACCATCAGCAACAAGTGGACATGGAGAATTACATGAACTACATGTTGCTAAATCCACCGCGGGGCTTAAACAGAAAGGCAACCATGGCAACCATGCTCGGGGGTCTTCTTCGCTGCTTTTGGTGTATTTTGTGGCGCCACTTACAGGCCCGGCATATGTACTACAGCGTCTCCAGCGCTTTCGAGCGGTCTCGTGTGAACGGAATACTTTTTTGATATCGTATTCGGTTCGTTTGCATTTTGTATGCGTTTGCGTGTAAATGGGGTCTTAAGGTCATTTGCAATGGAAGTTGGCATGAATCCACAAACTAAAGCCATTTCGCTGCTTTAAAAGGCATGTTTTGCTAACCTGAACTTGTACCAGTAGGCTACTCCAATGAATCGGCATTAGATTTTGACAAGCTAAAGAATGCTAAGCTAAGCCACAATAAGCTAGTGGTCGTACCGGACAAAGCAAGGCTTTAATTAGAGAAACCTCTTAGTGTACTAAAGGCATTGTTGCGTTTAGTGCTTATTCAACCCAGTCTCACGGCATTTCGTGTTATAGTCACAAAATTAATTTAATCTATTGATTCGTATTCACCAACACGATTTTCGCTTTTTTTTTGTGTCCCACTGAACGATTTTAAACAATTTCTATTGGTAGTATGTTTACGTCTTTTTGTCCGGTCGGGTCTTGGAAGACCGGAAGCTGTGTGGTTCATAAAAACATTTTCTTACTCAATATCTTACCCTAAGCCTAACCCTATCCCTTTTACTTTAAATTGTATAATGTCTGAGTTTTTTTGCCGTCCGCGAGGAAAGGACATGGGGCAAAGAGCCTCAGAATACTGAAATCTGTATTTTATGTCATCTTTTTTTCCTTCTAATTTGTTATTAATTGGTGCAGGCACGAAACATACTACCAATAGAAATACATTGCTTCTAAAATCTGTGTCAGATTACTGAAATCTGTATTTTTTTAAATCTTTTTTTCCTTCTAATTTGTTATTATTTACATTGCTTTTAAAATCGTTCTGTGTGACACGAAAAAAATTGCGAAATCGTGTTGGTGAACACAAATCAATAGATTAATTTCGTGACTATAACACGAAATGCCGTGAGACTGTGTTGGCTTATTCATTCCATATTTACAAAGATTACTTTCAAAAGGCTTTTAACTTGAAATGTTAAACTTTACAGGATGCAATGTCATGAGGTTATAGTTTGTTGGGTGTAAATACTTTTGTCCTGCTTATCACTCTATATATGGATGGGATATAATGATGGCACAGCAAGCTTTATTGCACAACATACTTCATTTAAAGACATTCCACGTGCTAAACAGAACTAACCAGGAAATGCTTGGAAATAATACATTTAAACAAGACCACTCGTGGGGAACACAGATAGAGTATATCCTCCCTGCTGTCTAAACACCAGAAAACTGCAGTAAAACCTGCACCCACATTTCCTGTATGGAACGTCCAGCATGCGAGAAAATGTCCTTTCTGAGGGGTCAGAGAACAGGAGGAAGCCTAAAGAACTGTGTGAAATATTCTAAAAGCACTGCAGGATTTACAGAGACTTTTATCCTGCATGTAACATGAACTGTTTCATAGATTCTTTATGGCTGTCTCAACTTCACAGAGTTTTGAAACACTAGCCTTCAGTTTAGTTTGAGCAAGGCTGAGAGACGTACACACACATACACACTTGTGCACAAAACACACTCCACGATACTACAGGTTCACACACCCTATGTAACACCCATGACTACTCTGGACGCAATACAATAAGCTATTGTAACCTCAAACCAAAGGTCTTGACGCCCATATGCTTTTGTCATTAGTCTCAATTATAACAGGCTATGAGGTCAGTGATACATCCTTTACTCTCTCTCTCTCCCAAGCACGCACAAATGCACATATAAATGCAAAAAAGGGTTATATTGCAGCCTAAGGTTGCAGTTGTAAAAACCCAATTGATCCTCTTTTTCTTCTGGAATTGTTGTATCTGTGGAGCTTTCCTGCATGCATGCATTAATCATTATTTACGCCGAAAAACCTTTAATTATTTACATTGCTAGATGTTTCTTCAGACTATTTCTCTAAATGTTATCACAGGCTGCTTGTGCTTCTCCTGCGCACCATCAATATCAGCCGGTCGGGTTTATCAGAGTTTTAACACACACACACACACACACACACACACACACACACACACACACACACACACACACACACACACACACACACACACACACACACACACACACACACACACACACACACACACACACACACACACACACACACACACACACACACACACACACACACACACACACACACACACACACACACACATACACACACACACACACAGCATGTGTATCCTCTCTCAGCTACCGGCTTCCTTGATGGGGATAGAGGGGACTCGATGGACGGGAAGAGAGGAGACAGTGGGGATGTGGCCACAACAATGGCAGGAAGTGACTTCAGATCAATTTAAGATTAGAGCAAACACACCAACACAGAAGCACTGAGCTAACAAACATCCCCGTTGAAGAGATAATCATGCGACACAAACACAGTGCCAAATAAATGTCCCTTCAACCCTTTAAGACTGCACTGATAATGAATTATGAGGATATTTCTCCTTTTTTTACCAACAAATATATTTATCATAATAATAATTCTGTAATGCTGTTCTCTGTCTAATAAAAAAAATGTAATAATGATAAAACTGCATCAGAAATACACTGGATAAATACCCTTAATTACTGTAATCACATGTTAAATCATGAATGGTTTAACCACTAAGAAAAGCCGCTGTAGTTAGTTTTGAAAAGCTATAAAGCATTGCTCTGTATTTCAAATGTGCTGATTGATAATACACACTGAGCTTCACCAACAACAAACAAGCCTGGTTATGTATCCCTGCCAACTCAAAGTGAATTACGATGCTGCAGATACAAATAAAAACCATGCACATTAAAGTTGAAGACAAGTCAAGAAACTTCCAAAATAAAAACAAGTAGCTTGCAGGAAGTTGAAAGAGTCAACATTGGAGTGTGTGCAGCTGGCTATTCAACAGTTCAGAGGTCACAACAAGGTCCCTGAAACAGAAAACCTGAGAGGTCTGGGGTTGTATAATGTGTAATCAGGAGCATGCACAACTTCAAACAAACAGAAATCGAGTGGAGAGAAGCGGGAAGATTATCTGTATTCTGGATCAGTTGCAAACAGTAATAAAACCGACAGTTTTGTGGTAATCCATGTTTGAAAGTTAAATAAAAAGGATGACTGAGTGTAGGATTTAAAACAGCAGTAAACAAAAGCTCTCTTTTAACCCACTAAGCACTGCATATCATTCACTGTGCAGCTCCGGCAAAGGACCATTTACATTTTAAGGCAATTAAAAGGAACTTGCATTGTGTGTTAATTTTGGTGGTTTGTCCGCAAAGTCATAAATTAAAAACACACATTGAATATCAGTCCAGACGAAAGAGGGATGATTCAGGTTCACTTCAAAATGCTTTGAAATCCAGCAAATCCCTCTATCTGTTGAAGGGATGACCAGACCGATCCTGTGATTGCCTGTCACTATCCCTTAAAGATTTGTATCTTTCTAAGTTAGGGGTTTTTAAATCTACTCTTAAGACACACTTCTTCTCCCTGGCCTTCTAGTCAGAGCGGAGCACGACTCCTGACTTTTCCCTGTGTTTTTTATATATCTGTTGTAATTTGTCTTTTATTGTGATTGTAGTAATGTGTTTTTATTACATGTACAGCACTTTGGCTCGACCAAAAAAATCGCTTTTAAATGTGCTTTATAAATAAAACTTGATTTGATAAATAAACTTGAAGTTCAAAACTTTGCCTGTAAAAATAAGAACATAAGCTCTTGCTGTCACTTCATCTGATTTAACGTCTTCTTAGCTTTAAAAGGCTTACATTTCAGTTGGAGAAAAAATGACCTTAATATCTGACTTGAGTATTGCTATACATCCTTTTTTAGCCGAAAATGACCCTTTCAGGGACCTTAGAACGGAACAGTAATTTGGATATGGATATGAAGTTACTTTGCAGAAGCTATAAATCAGTCTTATGTTGATTCATGATTCTGCTTGGACTGTAAGGGAGACCCGGGAGATCCCCGGCTCGTACCAAACAGGTGTGCGTTATCATTTCCTATTACGAATCATAACCTTGTGTCAAAACCCTGATGGATTTGAGATGGTTACAGCTTCATGTCCAGCTACTGTTATCCCAGAGGAGAACCATAAAAGGACACTCACACATCCTGTCCACTGTCCATTGAATGAGCATCTGTCCGACCCACAACACCTTCCACTATGACTCTACTTCCTGTCCCACAGGTGCAGCTCCGCTACTTCAAACTTTTCATCAAAGCGCTTCCTCCTGAACATGGAAAAGTCTCAAATAAGAGCGACCATGAGCTATCCGTCCCACATTTACATGGTAACTGGCTGATGGTTTTGTCTTATTTACCTAAAGACACATTCAATTATTGTAAAATATTGCATTAGACAACATCATGCATAAAACAAAGCTGCAGAGAATGCATGGCAGCTGCAATCCTATTTAACAAACCAAACCATTATCAAGAGGTTGCGTTTTTTGGTTTTGTGGCCGTGACCTCTACCCCTTCTAATCCCTTCTTTAGGCAGAGGGCATGATGGGGGATGGCAGAATGGGGATAAAGGTGCAGAACCTCGGTCCCTGTTACCAAAAAGCTTTAGAGGAGATTTTCTGCTTGTGAAGCCAGACTTTAATCTCCCAGACGCTTCACACATATGTTCTCATGAGATAATCCACCTAACTATACTCACCCACCCCCCATAAACAGCTACAGTATATAAACAGACATCACATGGGTGGGGTGTCTGTTTACTCTCACGTTCAGTGTAGCTTTAGATATAGTTGTCCTATCTAAAAATACTGTAGATGTGCAGTCACAACGTCTTTTAACCTAAACAAATCTGACTTGAGTGGAGATTAAGTCTTAACTTCATATAATGTTAAAGTATGAGTTTTATGATCCACTATAAAAGATACTGGATATTTACTGGGAGTTTGGCTTGGTATCATTAAACTGAGTCAGTGTTCATAGTACAGAAGATACCAAGATGGATCCAGTTTTGTTGATCACATTGTGTGTCCGCATACTTTAGGTTGCATTCTCCAAACAAGATACACTTTTAAATTGCCACATAGGGAAATTCAATTGCTTTCCTCATGGGCAATCATTGTATTTAGTCTGCACTACTGACCCTTGCAAACATGGGCAGAGGGCAACATTTTGCGGCAAAAAGGAAAAGTCTTATTTGAACTACTATTCTGTCCACACTGCCCTCTCTTCTTATGTCCTCAAGGAAGCAAGAAGGAGTCCCACAAGAGTATTTTATGAGAAAAATCGACATCTTTGGTCATTGCAATGAGACCACTGTGTTGCAACAGCTTGAATCCTAGTAAAAAACCCACCAACCTAGGGTCAACTGGCAAAACACTTGAACCTGGATGTTGTGTTTAATCAATAGAGGACAAACTACATTTGGGGAAGGTTTATGATTACCGATAGCCCAGAGGCCGCTTTGGCAGGTCCATTTCATCCAGCAACACCACCCAACAACAGACTGCACAGGCCAAGCAACTATTAGCCCTTTCCTGGTATATTACTTTGTAATGTGAACCTTGCAATCATTGAGATGGAGGATAAAAAGTTTGCAGCCGTGACCATTTTCCAGAGCTGTGAAATCCTGTCACTGTGTCTGATGAGTCTTAAAGCTCATGGATGTGTGTATCATTCAAACTGGACTTCCTGGATCATATTTCCTCTTCTCAACACTAGTTGAAGCAACACACCCCACCTAGTGTTTTTTTCCCTTTAAACACAGACCCATTTTCAGGCCAAACGTTGCTTGTCAAGCAACATGGACTGAGAGAAATGGCTGCTCCAAATCGGGAAAAAAAGAGGGAAAGGCAGCTGAACATGAGTGTACTTATTTCCTGAGTCTTGTGAGAGAGTCTACCATGATGCTCTTGGTACAAGTACACAACAACTAGCTACAAATACTGCTCTTTTCTGAGTGTATGATTATAGGGGCAAGTCTGGGTCACGTCTTTTCTGCAGACTATAGCCATAAAGCTGTTCTCCCATTACATCCTCTCTGTCGGAGGCTCAGCACAGCGAGACAGGTGGGGCTAGGGAGAGTCCACTGGGGCGAGGTTGGGTTGAGGTGAAGGGTGGAGTTGGGGTGAGAAGCCAGCATTGTTTACACATAGCTAAAGGCACAAGAGAGACGATTAGAGTAGACCGAATTACAAAAAAATGCATTAATGACAGGCGTCCTCAGACAAGTGACACACAACATCCTTCCCAGAAATAGAAAAGGCCGCTGTGACGAAGACTCAGAAATGTGGCATTAAGGAAGATGACAAATCTCTATACAAATACGACATTGTTGCCAAGTAGAAAAAGAAGAAACAAAGAAGCACAATCAGAGTCAGAAGAACCACACAAGAAGAAGGAGAGGAACAAGGAGAAACAGAAAAAGAAGAAAAACCATAAAAGAAGAAGAAGAAGGAGAGGAACAAGAAGAAGCAGAAGAAGAAGAAGAGGAAAAAGGCCTGTGAAGACTCCATTCAGAGACTAAAGGCAAATGGCAGGGTGAGGCGCTTTAGACGTTGCTGTGGGAATTTGCTCTATTTGAGATGCAAATTCCTCAAAGAGCTGAAAGAGCCGGAGAAACAGGTGTCCAAGGAAGTGTGCTGCTGCGTGGGTGAGGGAGGGAGGGCGGGGGGGGGGGGGGGTGTGAGGGCGCTGAATGATAACACAGGCGGCATTGAAGGCCTGCTTGTTCAGTCCAGTCTGTGTGGCACTTCTTTGCCTGTCTCTTTTTCTTTGTCAAAAAAAAAGGGATTTCATGTCAGAACAAAAATGGAAAACATGACAGATCTGACGTTTTCTTTCTGTATTGATTTAATGAAGTAATTTGCTATAAAACAGCTCGTAGATATGAGAAGTTGATTTCAATTTAAAAACAGATCAGAAATAAGTTCCTATAGAATGACAGCAAGATAAGTTACACATTTACTTTTCTTAAATCATAATAGTTGCAATGATTAGTAATAAGAAGCTTCTCGACATTAAAAAATATATTTTTGTTGAATATTATACAGGTATCCAAACCACATCCTGTATATCCTTCATTTACATCCCAGGTTGAAGCTCGGTGGCGCCATCTACAGGACAGCTGGTTACATGTGATTTGTATTTTTTATTTTGATTAAACCTTTTAAAAATATAAATATAAAAAGGCTTCACAGAACATGGTTGTTAAACAATGCATACTATTAGACAGAGAATGAACCCGTAGAATATACTTTCAAAAAACACATTTAAAATCAACATACCCACAACCAAATTTCCAGTATAAAACTCTTGACAGCATATAGTTTGATGTACATGTACACAGCTGCTAATACATTCTTTTCCTAGACTGGGAGTTTATAAATTCATTAAGAATCATTTCAAGCAATTTCTTCATTGTCACAGCTCAGATCAAATGAGCTCAATAGTAATCAAAGGTGACTCCCTTGACTTTTAATATCATCCATTATCATCAAATATTTTCTATGGTTTATTTGAATATGTACACAAAATCCTGGAGGGTCATACTTCTTAAAAACCAAAGAGAACTAGTCTTTCAACTTTTTTCGTTTGTTAAATCATGCCATTAAAAAATAACAGCTAAAGACTATAATGGCTTCATTATTATTTTTCGTAATTCTTTTCATTCAATTACGTTTTGAACAGTTTTATCAGAAAGATAACACCATTATTGAACCGGAGATTGGATTCAGACGTTAGAAAGATTTTTTTAAATCTCCTTCTGCCTTTTTTTTTCTTTAAATCCACATCCAATATATTTAAGTCTAAAGGCCCACAACCTTCAAGCATGATTGTAAAAACAACAGCTCTGTATTATCGTTTTTTAACATGGCATTTCACCAGATCTCTTTCATAACTAAACAAAAACACAAACCTCTCCCTAATACTGAATCACAATATGATTGGATAAACTGCTTCAACAACATATATTTAAAAAAATCAGCATTACAAATCTTTGGCTTAGTGGCACTAATTGTCCCTGCACACTTCTTCCTTCATTGTGTCAGTTTTTGCTCTCACTCAGAGACCTGTGATGGTCACTGCTGTGAGGACGCCCTCCAGTGTTCAACATCAGCAAAGACTCCTGGATGCTGCACTGACAGTCAAATGTGCGTATTCGTGCACGTCTAGCAAAGCAGGGTAAATAGGAATCTCTGCGTTGGCAACGTAGTGACTAATGTAGGCAAAGAGGAAGGCCATAAAGACAAAGTGCTGTAGAAAAGACCTCATCAATAAAGACAAAATCAGACTTCATTTATAACAAAGGACAGAATCTAAGAGGTAAAATTAGGGAGGTAAGTAGCAGCAGCAGCTGTTAACAGTGAGTTAGCGAGTGTACTGTGAACCCCATATGTTCGGTCATATGAATAGATTGCAGCAGGAATTAATCCTAATACCCGGAAATTAGTCAGCATTTTTACATTTCCAGTTCCCTTGTTTTAGTCGATGGGTTTTTAAAAGTTTTTTAAGATGCATGATATAAGGTCTGTAGCTAAGACCAGTTAGCATTGGGGACATTAAATACTAACACTCCAAAGGCAGAGACTCATCTGCTTAAACCGTGGTGGAGTTTGTTACTTTTAGAGATTGCATTTATATTTAAAAGTCATAGTTGTGTTCATTTTCCTTAGTGAACAAAAGTATCTTACACTTTTGTTTCTGCAATAATCCAAACTCAAATGGACAAATCCCATTGGCTTTGCAGAGTGAACCAGAGCGATACTAACAAGCAGGTTAGCTTTCAAAAACAAATCTCTATTTGCTCAATGTCCCTCACAGCACAGAGTTGTCATCCACTGTTTCCGCAATTACACATTTACGAGTTCAATTTAGTTATAAGTAAGGTAAATAGAAACATGTATAAATGACATGACAGCGAAACGGTGTTGACTTTTAAAGCTCAGTTAAGTTTGCACACGTGCGGTCGCACAGACATGAGCTTATGGACAATTGTGACAAGGACAAAATGTATGTTGTATACTTTGTGCAACGTTATCCTCGCGCCAAACCAAAATCTCCTCAAAGTTCTCAATTTGTTTCACCTTTCTGTGTAGTTAAAAAATGTGTTATTGCCGTGCAGACAATACCTTGCCGTCAATAATTTAAGTGACTGCTAGTCTGAGCAATGGCGTTTTTCACAAACCTTGAAAATATAATTATTTTTTCTTGATTGTAAAAATATCCATTTGAATAAAACCTGTCATAGTAAGTCATGAAAGGTTTTGTCATGTCACTGTGACTCAAGAACGTTTACTTAAAACTGTAAAGGCTGTTGTGAATGGTGATGTTAGTAAACTGGGACACTTACCCCGCTACAGGTAAGTGTCATGCTCGGCGCTGCTCAGACTCTCTTTGGACCCTTGTACAATCATGTGTTTGAGGAGAGGGGAGGGGTCACTGGGAGAAAGGTAAGGATTAACCGTCTCCACTGGGGGAAGCGTGGTTTTCTTCTGTTTCCCCTTGTTAGTCTTTGCACTCTCCTTGGCGTCCTGTTCTCTCTCTCCGTCTGTCTGCGTTGCCAGGGGCGAATGCACGATGATGGTGGGCCTTTGTTTCAGGTCCTGGCGGCTGGGCGGCTCTGCCGTAATGATAGCTTTAGCGCCATGCATCCTGGGAGGGGACTTGCAGTGTAGATCTCCATGAGTCTCCTTCCAGCGGCGCAGCTGAGCAAAGTGTTCCTTCTCTATGTCTTTCTCTGACACCCCTAACTCAATTATCTGAAACACAAGGAGAGAGTTTTTTTTATGGTTTAAGTATTTCAGCACATTACATACAGGTATTTGTATATCAATGTTACAACAACCACAGGAGGGCAAAGTCAAAGGGTCAAAACAATAAATTGGATAACAGACAATAACCATGACAGAGTAAACTGTACCTCTTGCACCAGGAAGCCTTCTCGTAGGTACTGTGGCTGTATGGCTCGGAGCAGCTCCATTGTTTCATACAGACCCTGAGAGGCCTTCAGTTTCTCCTGGGATCCCAACGTGCATTTCAGGAGAACCAGGCCTACCCGAAAGAGGATCTTTACTCCTGAGAACACATCAGACACAAAGTAAAGTTTCATTACTATAGCTTAATATCACAAATTTGCCTCAAAGGGCCTTAAAATCTATATAGCATTTGACTCCCCTTTCAACAGGGAAGAAGTGGAAGGGACCAAAGAAAGAGAAACTGAAGAGGTATCACTCTCCCTAGATGGATAGACATGCAACAGCATAACCAACATAATGTAAAATTATACAGATGATTAATAGTCACATGCACAGGGCCTGGAAACATTCATTATCTTCAAAAGCTCAGGAAGGGTAACCTGTGATGTTGTGGAAAATGTTTTTCATGCATAATAAAATGCCAGTGAAAATAAAGTGTAGTGTCTCACCCTCACAAAGGAACATGTCCCAGACCCGCAGCACAGAGGCCCAGGGCAGAGTCCGAGAGAAGGCGCACATGAACCACTCGGTCATGTACAGGACGGGCTCCAGCTTGTGCTTCTTCAGGTGACGGTGGGCCACCGGGGACACTCGCCGCAGCAGAGCGTACAGGATCTCCCCGTCCAGCTGGATCGCCTCCTGTGGAGAAAACAGGGAACAGCAGTCAGTGGAGGGGAGCTTTTTCTTTGGTTATGATTATATCGTCCTAGTAGCCTTGTCAACATCTCGTGTAGTTAGGTCATTAGCGTATTAGTGTCAAACTGGAGATACACTGGCCAGAGAACTATAACACGACCAGCAGCCACACATTGCATGCATTAATAGAAGATACTTTTTAAGGAAGTAGCTCAACTTTTGTTTTACTTCAGGTTAACTCATAAAATAATATAGAGTTCTTATAGTCTTGCGATGCAACAATATGCAAGAATATTTTCCACTTAATAATAATTATCTTGAGTTTGATAACTTGACCCGAGCCTAAATAATGAGACATCTCCTGGGCAGTATAATTTAAGAAAAATTATAAAAAATGCAAGGATTCAGGCCTATAATGTGGCATAACGGCAGACTTCAGAAAACAAGTGTTCGTGGGCATCAAATTATGTAAGTGTATTTTTGCTTGCACTAGGCAAAGGACTCATTTAAGCTATATTTACAGGGTTCAGATAGATAATAATTTACATGCTTAACAGTGTTAATATGTAATCCTGTTACAGGTTGCACTCCTATCTTCTCAAGCTCTTCTTAAGATTTAAAGTCCTCTTTACAAAATGATGTGTCAGTAATTCTGTGTGGACTCTTACCAGCCCTGAGCTGTAGTATCCAGGAAGGTATTTCTCACAAATCTGAACAAGAACCCAGAATGCATCCTAGGACAAAGAAAAAAGAAACAAGGGTAAAAAGATATACTATTCATATTCAAGTGAAGCCCTTTTCAAGATACATTTTTTTTAAACTATACATAGAATGAGTGTTAATGTGGTCATTCTTTAAAAGATCTTTACCCCCTTATTCAATTTATCAGAACACGCCCCAAACAGCCTTAGGGAGGTGAGTACCCAGTATTACAAATATATTATCTTATGATATCAGAGAAAATGTTTTTGATTATGTAGTGTGTGTTTACCTCAGCTGGCATATGCATCAGGAGAACAGCAGCGATTGGAGCCTGAGCCTGACAATAACCCTCTTCAGGCCGATGCAGAGTGTAAGCCTTCAACACACGGAACAAGTCTTGCTGCCTGAATGTATACAAATATATAAAATACATTAATAAAATATGTACAGCTTCAATAACACAACATTCAAATTATGAGAGGCTTTTATATATAAAGGCAGCACTTACCCATGACCCCCTCTGGCTTCAAACATTTCATGGAAGGGGAACTGCCGATGGAGGTCCCTCTCAATAATATCTACCCATTTAGGATCTCCTGGCTGACTGTCCAGTTCCTAAAAAACATTATCAGTGTCTCAGCTTTTGCAACATCATCAACCACCTTTTTATAGCAATATTATAAAATAGGCAATTCTTGATCTAAATGTCATAGTAAAGTTATAAGCATTCAGAGAGTCTCAAGTATACATATCATGAAAACATTTTTCATTTTGCAGCGATTTTCAACAAAACAGTCAAATTTTTTACGGCGGTGGTCAGTCAACAAATACTCGACTTACCTGGAATTTTCTTTGGTTTTGTTCCCTTTTAACCTTGCCCCCGGTGAGATATAGCCAGGCCCGGCCACGCAGGGACGGAGGGATCCCCTTCTGACAGCGCTCTTTCACCTGTAATGCAACATACTCACAGTTACTCAAAGCCTGCAGAAAGCAAGATAAAAGAAGGGCAGAAGAAAGGGACACAGACATTGGAAAACACTCCTGTATATACTGCAGCATACAAAATGCCACTTGCTACGAAATGACGTGCAGGCAATCACCAAACTTTAAAAAACAGGCATGCTGTAGAAATGAATACAAGTTTTCTAGCTCAGCCACTGCATATTGAACGTACGCCTGCAAAGTGACATTTTTTATTACAAAGAAAGAAACATGTGAAGTCAGATAATGTACAGTTTATAAAACAGACCTTCTTGTGTTTTTTGGCCATCCACTTGTCCCAGCTGTTGAGCATTTCCAGCCATTTTGACTCCCGCTGCCTCAGCACATCAGTTGGGATTTCTTCAGCACTGTGCAGATAGGAGACATTGTGACTGATAAAAGCAAATTATTTTCATACAAATGGACAATGCCTATACAGTGTCACTTCCCTTTATAACAGAGGGAATACTGTCTTTAGAGGAGGTGGGACTGTGGCTCATCTCTTCCTTGTCCACACAGGAAACCTAACCTCAGACGAAACAGTGGAACACTTGCCATCGGCAGCAAGTACAGGGAAAACAGGAAACAGTGGGAGAACTTTCCCCTAGTTCAGCTCCCTACAACCTCCTACATACCGCTTACACCAACATCTCACAACAGCCCAACTGCATGTTCAGAGCTGTCATAATTATTGTTGTACCCACACTTAGGCAGCACTAAACGGTTATACACAAGATAGGGACAAATTCCTTTATGTCTCAACATATCAGTGTGTCTATTCAAGCAACCACAGAATGGTTTTGTGACAGAGAAAGAGAGATACATATAATGTTTGTTGTTCACCTTTACCTGGCCTCTATGGATTTGTATTTGCACCAAAAAAGCTGTCATTATAATAAGAAACTTTCTAAAAATAATAACTTAGTATCTCAACAAAATGTTCAAAATAAAGGGTTTATTTTCTTAAAATGTGGACTTTTAAAAACTTTTTAAAAAATGACTTGCTATCCCAACATAATAATAAACCTCCTTAAGATGATGACTTAGTATCTCTAAATAATACAATATTTCTCCAAAAAGGACTATTATAAAATAATGAAACACATTCTCAAAAAAAGGTATATTTGTCAAAGTAATGACTAAGAAAAAGTAAAACTTTCTCAAATGAATGACTGGTAAATTCTTATTATTTTGAGATATGAAATCATTATTTCGAGAAGGTGTATCATTTGAGTAAGAAATATAGTAAATTACTTCGTTACAGGACCATTTAGTTTCATTACTTCCAAAATGTTCAGTCAAGTAGGAGGAGAAAGCACCTGAATATATGTGTCAGTTTGTGGAGACATACACAAACAGTTCACACAGTTTTAACCACATAAGGAGAAGTTTAGCTCCACTTACGATGAGTGCTGCTGGGCTCCTCCGCTGAACCCGTACTTGTCCACCTCTTTCTCCCCGGGGACATTGCCGTTTACCTCTGGGTCGGATCCATACGAGCTGCCTTTCCCATTATCTGTCAGCTTCTCTGGGCTTCCCCGCAAGTCAACCCCATTGCCCTGCTCTATTTTTGCCATTTATTCAACATTTACCTCCACATGAGCCGCTGGTCTACAGTTTGTTCACATAACTCACCCTAAAAAACAATCTTGAAAGCTTGGCTAGCACTTTAAGGCTCTCCATGAAGATAATCGTTGGTTAGCTTACCTGCTGTCACAGCTAGCTACGGTTGCTAGGAAGATTAGCTTCCTGGCTCTTTCAGCTTGCTAAGGGCTATAAAAAGCCACTTAGCGCTGGAAAGGTAATTTCATGTTAAACAAAACTGTTCGCTTTGTTAACTTTAAGATCAAACAAACAAATAAATGGTTAAACTATAAAAGAGAACCGCAGCTACTTCGATAAACGCTGAATTGGTACAGTATCTTCTTGCCAACTCCGACGCTAACATGCTAGCATCACACAACTGTCAGCTGACACACACCTATTTAAACCAGGATCTCTGCTGTCAGCAGGAATGTAGGTTAGCTGGTGGCTACAGGAAGAGAAACTGGAACAGATTAGTAAACAAAACATCCATGGCTTCCTTTAACTCTACACTGCCATCTACTGCTGATAATCATAATCTCAGGTACAGTCTGGTTATTGCAGGGTTTTATGATAGATTTACTTTGCCTTTATTGGATTTCCCTTTGTTTTGTGATTTCAGGTTTGAGGTACTCAATCACACACAGAAGTATTTCTTATTTAGAAATGGCATATTTTATTAGATATGCCTGCATTTAAAAGTAGCTCTGTTCAAAATACTGTCACTCATGTCGATTTTCTTAACCAGTGAACCCGTATAAATAAGAAGATATGAGGAGCAGGAGTCGGAGAGAGGATTTGCCCCTGTAATGTATAAGTTGTTACTTTCAAGTATAGGCCTGCTTCAAAATACTTAAGCAGGATTTAGACTTTGGCCTCTATTTGTAGGCTCATAAAATAAGATAAGATATTACTGTAATAATCTCAAGGAAAATTCTTGCTTGAAGATGAGAATTTAGTGCTAAAATAACAGAGAAGAAGTATTAATAACACTATTGCCTAAAAGAAAAAGAAGTTATATTGTACCCCTGAAGAATGTAGGCCTATGTTTTATGGGCATGTTTACACTTATTCTATTATTCCTATTTTACTTGAACTATTAACTTACATTAAAGTAAATAGAAAGTACATAAAGAAGATGTAACCAAATGTATTAAAACCTTTAATATTTGCACCAACAGTAGGATGTACCAGAATAGTAGTAATAGAGAACATGGTTATTATTATATGTACTGGATGCACCTCTGTGAGCAATACACCAGTATAAAAGATGAAAGATGAAACAGCATCATGAAAATACTTGAGCAGATTTAGTATAAATACTAGATTCTTTATTTAAATATTGTACATATTTAAAACATATTTACATAAATTAGACCTGCATTGTTACACTTGAGACATAGGAGTAGCTTTCATACACACCAACATTGCTTGCTGAAAAGAGGACAATCATACCATACAGACTGCAGAAGCACCTTTGAGAACAACGTTACAGGAGAGAAAGACGGGGGCAGACTTTCATTTACATCAAACAACGGGCGACATGACCAAGGACAAGACAAGCTTGCAATGACAGGAAAGGCCTCTTTATTACAGGTCTAGCTATTTGTTAAGGCTGAAACTGTGCTCACCCACGTACTGTTAGCTCTCAGCACTATTACCCTTCTCACCACCCCTCCTGCATACGAGTTACATCTTTCTTTAAATATAGGTCTATCTTTGAAATAAATACAGGTTCAGAACCTTGACACATCAATTATAAGCCACCAAGACAACAACGGACAACTGTGTGAATTAACTTTGTTAAATGGTGCCAACAGCTGAGTCAGAAACCATGCAGAAAGAACAATGCAGACAAGCGAACAAATAATATTCCAATAATAATTGTGTCCATTATGTGTATGCGTGAAGAAACACCATGTTATCTTTACAGCAGGGCTTACAGAGCAGTGCCATAATCACGTGTTTGTATATGGCTTTCCTTCTTTGGTTTCATAAACCTGTCTTACACTGTCTAGCAACCGGTCACTTAAATCAAGATTATGATAAAACAACTTTAGGCATAGATCAATCATTTATAATATTCCCATTGAACATTTCCACCCATACCAGCACTCAAGATTCAGAGCACAAGGAATTTACAGTATTGCTGTATGATGTTTGTATCAACAAAAGCGTGCGTGTACTGTATGACATACACAAAGAAAATGTGTCTTTGGTGGCACCCGCTTATAAACTGTAAAGACATTGTCCAAACCACTTGGGCGAGCTGTTAGACAAAAAGGGACAGACTATGAAGAAGATAACAGTGTTATCAATGTATTTGATGCAGCAAACACTTTCACACACACACACTCATTACAATCATGCTGATCATATAAATCGTGTCAAGTCATACAGACATCACAATTACAAAAGAGAAGCAGCAAACAAATGTAAAGGGAAATAAGGAACAAAAAAATGATACAAAACAAATAAACATACACATCCCTACATCAACATGCACACCTGATTCTTGTTAAGATAGCTGAATCAGTCATTCACCACACGTCAGCAGTCACTCCAAACTAACTTTAAAAACTAAATAACGTTAAAAAATACATATTTTCTCTTTAAAACTCATGCCTGAGCTATCATTGCAATTGTGAGCATTCCCAGATGCTAGCTTTGCATTTGCGAGAAAACAAATATTAACATTAAATACACCAGAATAGCCATTAAAGGACTTCTCACATGTATACCGCACTCACACATTGCTAACATCCTTCCTACCACACAACTGCTGCAGCGATCAATCTCAGCAAAGATCCTCTTGTTCATTTCAGTGTGTGGAAGTGTGGGATTTATAAAGCTCACTTCAAGATTAACATCTATACAAGAAAATATATTTATGAACCATTTTTTCATCATCCACAATAGTAACGAAATAGCTCTCTGCTGTAAAGCAAAGACAACAGAAAGGCCAGAACGAACCCCTAAAAACATACAAATATTTACAACTCATAAGGATGTGTGCGCACCGACAGATTCCCCAACGAACGGACAAAAAACTGATCAACTTAAACATGTAAGCTCTAGCAGGTGTTGTGGTTTCCCTTTAAGAGGTTTCTTTGATCCTAGCAGTTACTAGTTTGCTCTTCCATCGTACACATACCCGAACCCATGACCATGAAAACAAAACTCTTAAATCCAATTTTTTAATAATTCCCATCCATTCCAAACATCATCTTCCTCAGTCCATATTTATGCTTTGTTTAAATACATTTACAACAATGAACAGATTATCAACTGGAAAAACAGAGACAGCTAGTCAACTCAACCATTTCTCTCTGAAACCGTGGCTTACTCCTCTTTTAATATGACTTTTTATAAACAAGGGCTACCCGGTTGTTAAGCCCTCAGTCAAACCGAACTGCCCTGGACTGTCTCTCACTCACATCACCTCAGATGTGAGACACAGGAGACTGAAAAGCTTGCCTCAGCCTCTCGTGCTCAACTCCTCCCGCATCATGATCAACATGAAAATGTCCTAGCTGCCTGCTTCGCCCTCAACTGTTCAAGCGCCAAACAAAAACAAGAGGAAGAAAACCAAAAATGTACACGTGGACAGCGGCCCCGCAGCAAGGAGTGTGTGTCGTGATGGTGGGCCTCCCCTGTCAGCCCAGAGGATGCAGTGCATTTTTTTGGGAGGGCTGCAGGTGGAAGACTCAGGCAGAGGGGAGGCAGGATCAGCCCCAGAAAAAGCGCTCACACACTCAGACACACTTTAGTCTGTATATTCAGCCACAACGGAGAGCAGCACCGTGATATCATCTGGCTTTCCTCCTGCAGAAAAAATAAAACAAGGGTGTGAGAAACCATGCCAGTCGCAGAGTACGTTTTTGTAAGGCTATTTAAGATACATTTCCCGTTTTATTTAGCTGTTGTCTGGAAAACTAGAGCCGTAAATGCAGCCTATTAACAACCCTTATATGTTACGTCTAAATATCAAAACAGCCCATTATTTTTAAAACTGAAATATTATTGAGGAAAGCCAAAAAATGTATCCTCTCAAATGATATTTTCCTTTAGTCTTAGTTTACATTTACATTGACTATTGCCTGAATTACATGTACCGTACACAGAATGTGAAGCACAGTGTAACTTACCTCTCACATTCAGGCCATTGTCACATGCAAACTGTGCAAAAGGGGACATATAGTTGGGGTCGTAGGCAAGGTTGTGAGCTTGCTTTGCAATGCTCTGTGCAGTCTGCAGGACGCTGTCATAGTTGGTAGCCTGAAAGGATCAGAAGTAAAAAATGATTACAATGTAAAAGGTTTAAAATATGCCTGCACTTATGTTCACTTACAACTACAACCGATGTGTGAAAGCTTGAATAAACTGATAATCCAAAGGTCTTACCTTGAGTTTTTTGAGCTCCTGAAGAATCATGTAGTCTGGCATGTTGTCAAATAGACCGTCGGTCGCCGTCAGGATGATGTCACCGAGCTGCACGTCAAAGGAGGAGCTGTCAGCTGCTTCAGGACTAGAGAAAACAATTTGGGCATGGAAAGATCAGTCACAAGTGTAACAGGAGCATGTGGCGCTGAGCCGCTGTCAACAGTTTCCAAAATGGCAGTAAGTAGGTCAGAAGTCACTCTGCGAAATCTTGGCGGTGGACGCGGCGTGGGCATTTAATCGGACTGATTTAATCAAGTTGTGACACCTATCTGGTAAACCTGGCTGGCCAAAATGTGTGCATGTCTGTGCATGTGCCTTGTGCTTAAGGCGTCAAATAATTGACCTCTTTGTGCACTTACATTTTGTGTATCTGTTCACCATCACATGACCTAAACTGCTTGGTGTACTATTTTAATAAGTTGTGGGAATAATACAGATGATGTTGGTTGACCTTTAAAGTCACTGAAATGTAAACCAAAACAACAAACTATGAACAGGACACGAGACAATTTTCCATGCAGGGGATATAAGAAAAAATACCAAGTAGTTACAATGCATAGCCTGGCTGCCAAAGCAGGTCATGTTTATGCTGCAAACACCCTCTGAAAGTTCCTACAGCAGCTGTGTTTGTTGCCTGTGGAGGCTGCATGTTTTCAAAAATGTACTTATTTTACCTACCCAAATAATTCAATGTTTGTCATATCCAATTTTCTTATTAGTCAAACAAATATGAGAAATAATGTTTTTCAATAAATGATTTGCTTTGGCACATGCAGAGGTTCAAAGTTGAACAAGGAAGTAGCTCAGTAAAACAAATTAAATTGAATAAAGTTATGTGTTGTAAAGCTTCTGTTTTTACGATTCTATTCTTTAAATTTCATTCACACATGCATTTCAATGATGTCTCAAACACAGATGTACTGACCTGTCACTGAGCACCACACCTTCTGCCCCAGGAGGAGCAATGGACAGCTGGAAGGGTGTGTTAAAATAATGCTGTTGTTCATCTGAGCGATGAACCACCTCTCCTCCCCGAACCACCAGAAAGCCTGAGTCACCGAGGTTACACGCGTGTAGCCGGTGACTCCGTCGGTCGAGAACCACGATACAAGCTGTGCTGCTCCCTGAAAACAGACAAGAGCAAAGCAACTATAAGATTGTGGATATACATGCAATAAAATTAGACCAGTGATAAACACAGACAGAAAGAAGCAAAGGTAACATTCATCTGCTACTTAGTAATTATTTATCTATTATCTAATATATCATTCCAATAACTTGTATATAGACTCATATTGCACTATTCCACTTTTCTTTACTCTCACTTTTTTTTTTAAAACCATTTTTGTTTTGTATTTTCTTTTTGTATTACTTTTAATATAGTATATTTTAATATTGGTTAATATTGTCTGCTTATCTGTATTATTGTGTTGCACTGTTGGAGAAGCCTGTGACATAAGATTTTCAACGACATAATTACTCTGTAGCTATGTTAGTTTGACAATAAAGAACCTTGAACCTTGAGGTTACATTTCTCAGTTTCCAGGGAGGCAGAATGCTGTTAAACCAGTACACCACTGCCTCTGTGTGTACCTTCCTCATGAGTTTAAGGCTTCCACACTGGGAGGTTGAGATTATTATGCAATTCACAAGTGAAATAAACAAACACTAAGGGCCATGGTCCGTGTCCCAGTTACCTAGTGACTGCAGACAAAGTAACCTTGAGCAGCGAAGGTCATGTACAGACCCTCGAAGTTTCCAAAAATAAATGTAGACCATTTGACAACCATCGTGACAAGGTGGACGGAGGCTAACATTCAATGTACAAGCTGGCAGTAAATCAGGGCTACGAGTCTCAAAAGAAATGTGACCTTGGTCACATGTTTGAAATGTGCACAGTTAACAGCCTCACTGCAGTGTCAGTTACAGATAGATTCTCGACCTTTTAAAGCTCTGCTATGCGGCTAAATGTTCCCCCTGCGTAAAGGAAAGCTGTTCGCCCCATGAGGTCACTGAGTCTCACATTCCAAGTGGCAGCATAACGCAAAATAAGTTAATTTAAAAGTTAGTTAGATACCGTACATGTATTTACATCTATAAGGATTGAGTCTTAGCCTAAGTCAATGAGAACTGAAGTTGTGTGCCTAAATAATATATATATATATATATATATATATATATATATATATATATATATATATATATATATATATATATATATATATATATATATTTTTTTTTTTAAATGGCACAATAGTTGTCCATCTTAATAATTCTGTAATCATTTAATGCATATTTTCTGCCAGACTGGAGAAAGACATTTGACATACAATTCAAATGGAGATATGTTCTTTCATGTCTTAGGACTTAGATGTAATAGATACTTCTTGCTGAGCAAGGCCGCACTCACAGTCTGCCTCATCCTGCAGCTTTGATATGCCTTGCAGAGCAAGGCTGCACACATAAGAATCATGACTCACTCTACCACTTAATGAGTGTGTGCATCATAATGTATCATCAGTGTGTGGTTCTGAGCCTGTGTGTACTCACCTAGCAGGGGAACTTTGTTCTGCAGAAGCTCAAAGTATCCCGAGGTGAGGATACCCACTGGGCTGCTGGGAGTGAAGCGTCCCTCCTTCACCAGTCGCTCACAGGTTCTCATTAATGTGGCAGAGAACTGAGATGGGTCGACCCCGTAGTCACGCCAACCACCTACGCCATCTGCAACACCTGATGGACAAAATGGGAAAATAACACTTTAATCTTGTTGTTGTTGATTTGGTGCTTAACCATCCCACCACCATTTTTGTCATACTAGGTGATGATGACGATGACTACCAATACACTGAAGAGCTGAAACCACAAAATCTAAATAATTTCAAGATTAACAAATAACTAAAATAATTGTTAGAAGGGCAGGGCAATAATACAATATAATAATTTATTGTCTTCCAATTACTTAATATTTTGAGAAATTGTTTTGCAACCTTCAACACCTTTTTAATTTCTTCTTAGATTAATCAAATTCCAGATTGGAACAGAAAGGAATGTGTAAGGGCACGAGGTAGATGATACTAGGAATTCACAAGGATCATATTGGATGACAGTATATGTTTAGTTTAAGTTCCAAAGCAATAAAAAAGTGGCAAGAACGAATTAAAATGCAGCTCTGCAACACCCAAACAAATTCTTGTTTACTTCTAAAAATAGATGTTCGAAATATCAGAGCTGTAGAACAAGGTAAAATGTTCATGACATGATTCACCAAAGCAACATTTTACAGTATTTCCTGTTATTTCATTTCAAGTGAGCATTGGAGCATGTTTCTGCTGTAATTCCCTGTTCACTCCACTAAAACCACATTTATCAACAAAAAGGACACAATAGATTATTGTAAGTGAAACGATAAATAAGGGTATTATTGATTAGTCTTTCAATAGGCTTTTTAAGGTTTCATTTTCTAATTGTAGTGCAGGTGTCAATCCCCTCAAATGAGAAACTGAAACACAAAATTACTATGGACCCCCTCTCTGCACTGCTGAACAATCGGACCAGTATCTGTCATGGTAACCCCCACCCCGGACCACTTCAGGAGTTTACTACAGATTTAACTACCATGCCAGCCCTGCTGGGGTTTTGTTTCTAAAGAGTCGTCTGATAGTACTTAACACCACAAGCTTAACGTGTAGGACTACACAATGCTTTAAACGGTTAAACATGTTGTTTAGGTGTCGACAAAGCCATGTGATTGAGCAAGTATTTCTCTGTGTTTATTCTCCTTTCACCTGGGCTATGAGGACAAAGCAAAATACCCTCAGCTGAAGCTAGCATGCTACTGATGCTAATAACAACATGGCTGCCTCCATGCTCAACCATTCTGACCTTTGCAAGACATTGTGGTGTTAAGTCTGAGACATTAAAATAACGGTGTTTTCACTCCTCTACACCTTTAATTAAGCTTATCTATGTCTCCTAATTTGATGCGTTTGATATTGTGAAGTACCGCCGCGAATTATCCAATTGAAGCCCATCTAGGTGAAAGGTCATCCGGGGTTTTTCTTAAAAACTACGCATTAACGTCACATAAGCGCAGTTTGTGAATAAAGAAAGATGACTTCACCTGCGTAGGTCTTATGTGACAATTTTTTTGCACGTTAACTTAATACAGCTAACACAATAGTGGCAATGGGGAGGAAGTTATGGCTGTGTTTTTGGAGGGGGTGGGGGTCGTATTATGATCTGAGCAGTCGCTTCACGTGCAGGCTAGCTTCACTGAAGGTCACCTGAGCAAAGAGGGTGTCTAATACAATACAATACAGCTTTATTTGTAAAGCACTGTAAAACCTCCAGACCAAAGTGCTGTACAGAGAAATAAATAAAAAAATCATACAGCTCACAAAACATAAGTACAAATACATGCTAGGTTCAAGGTTCAAGGTTCTTTATTGTCAATCTGACATAGCTACAGAGTAATTATGCAGTTGAAAATCTTATGTCACAGGCTTCTCCAACAATGCAACATAATAACATAACATAATAACAATAAGAGCAAGAGCAATACAAAAATAATAATAGTTATAAAAATGAAATAAAGTTATGATGTGGAATAGTGCAGTACTTTATTTCATTTTTATAACTATTATTATTTTTGTATTGCTAAGATGCATTGCAACCCTTTTAGTGCGTGTACGTTTGAATGTGTATGTTTATTGCCTTACCTAAGACATCGGCGTTCTTGTTGTGCGCAATGAAGCAGGCATCGTCTCCGTAGCACATCCCTTTCTTCAGGATCCCCTTACGAAAGTCTTTACCGAAGCCATAACTGGCGGAGATCAGGCTGTAGTCCCGAGTGTCCGCCTGAGACAGTCCGCCCAGGACAGCCCTGGCTACCAGTCTGCCATAAGACAGTACGGATAACATCCCCCAGCAAGCACCAAGTCCGTCTTGTTTTGAGCACAAACACGCAGTCTTCTCTCTCTCTCTCTCTCTCTCTCTCTCTGTACCCGGCCCGGGCCGCCTGCTGCTCGGCTACTTCTTCTGATCAATCCCCGGCTGGCTGTCTCTCTTCAACCGTCCATTCGCTTGCCACTCGCCCGCTTCAGTGAATTGGTAACGTACCCCCCCCCCCAGTTGCTAGCTCTACTTAACACGCCACCGTCTGCCCGGATTAGTTACGTTTCAGTTAATGTCTCAGGTGTATATTTCCATGGACGCAGTTCCTCCGCTAGGCTCTCTTCTTACCGACATCTTTCCACTGTGTACCGGAGGAAGCTGCGAGTACATACGGGTGCTTGACCTTTTACAACGACGTCACGACACCCCGGCGTTAGCCAATGACAGAGCATCCCGACAGAGCTGCGGTTACTGCTAAGGCTTCAGGTGTGCACTTGTTCTGTGTATCTGGACGTAACGGTGGACGTTCGCTGTTATTTTGATTACCTAATGTGTTAATACGGTTATTATATCTTTGAGATGTTATTAATGATAAGAAATGTAACTACCTTCTTATCAGACAGAAGTAGACCAATGACTAGACCATAGTGGGTTATTTTTTAACAATTCATTGTTGGGTACATAAAAGGATCTTTCACAAATACACAATTGTATTGTTTGTATACACCACATAGACTGTATATATAAAGGTATACACCATAGACTGTATATATAAAGGTATACACACACAAATAAGTGTGGGGTAGGCCTATATCATTATTGGAGTTGATAACGCCATATCATGCAAAATGCAATATTTTCATTATTTTACTATTAATGTTATCTTTTCATTGCAATGGCCCATTACCAAACAGTAAGCCATTTTTGTTTTTATATAGTGAAACAAATATCTTTGTAATATATTTTTTTCACTATATAATTACGTCATTCCAGAATTGGAGGACAATTTAGACACCAACATTTTTGAAAAATTAACCTTTTATTTTATTATTTTTTGTTATGTATTTAGGAAAAACAGATAATAAACCATCCAAAAAAGTGATTTGCCCAGCTAAGGCATCAAATGTACACTTTGTATTAGATGTTTTATTTGTTGTGTGCCATGCTTTGTGCAACCCTGTTACAAATACTCATTAAGCAGAAAAAAGTGTTTTCAAAAATATTCTTCAATAAATTCTTTACTATTAAGTAAAGAAAGTCACATTTACATTAAATACTCATGTAGTTTTTGGTAAAAATGGTTACATTTTATTATTTTAATAGAAAATGATAGAGTAACAGGGTTGACATTAGAGTAACAGGGTACTCCAGGTAAGGTAACAGGGTTGAATGGCTACATTACTTTTGATTGTAGATAATGACATACATGTGACAAATAAATACTCATGACAACAGAAATGTTGTTTGATAATATTTCATATATATTTTCCAATGAAGAATTAACCCTGTTACTCTAATTATAGTAACAGGGTTGGCTGCAAGTAACAGGGTTGCAAATCAATGCTAATTGTAGCTTTTATCGGAGGAATTAATGCTAGCTGCACAATGTAATGCTATTGTCAAGGAATGGACACACTTAGATATTTAACTACAGAAAGATACATTTGAAATTAATTTGTTTTTGTCTCATAATTTGAGTAACAGGGTTGCGTTTGTATGAGTGCCACACTCCTTTAAGAGTGACAAGATTGGAAATATATAAAAAAATAAAAGAGAGGACTTAGTTTTGGTCTATGGTAGTAGCACATGGCTTGCTGATGTCCTTTCCACTGTGTCATGTGACAAACAGTTTTTTCACTTCCTCTGCCAAGCTAAAAAGGTTTCGGTAACAAGGGGATTTTAGGGGATGTTCGAGAGATATTTGATATTTTAAATAATATTTTGAAACCACTTTTTCTACAACTGTATATGCATCTTGTCTCAAGACAAGTATATTTAACACAAGTGCATGTTTTAGATTTTTGGGCATGGCTTATTTGATTTTTTATATGTGGGACATGAAATGTCCTCCAATTCTGGCATGACCTAATAATTATTAAATAACAGTAGTTTTGTCTCAATTTCTTTAGTACTAAAAAAATAGAGACAAAACTACTGTTATTCAATAATTATTAGTAAAATTAGCAGGGATATTTCTATTGTAAAAAATATAACAAAACATTATAGTTAAATAAAACACATCTTTTCAGAATACTATGTTAATTCCAACACAAATATAAAATTATTTAAGAATAATGTATTTTTCTTGCAAATCCCTGAAATGAGTAAAACAAACATGCAACCTTACACAATAAGGAGAAAAACATGGGGTATAATCGATCAGTTAGTCACTGAAAGTAAAACATATCGGAAATTATGAATCTTGTTTTTTGTGTTTTTTTTGTCTCATGATGATCATTGCGTCACAGCGAACTGTCCCCGCCTCTATTGCCTCCAGGCTGCTTGCAGTACATCAAAACGAGCGCACCCAAACTAGGCAAAGCCACCCTTAGCCAGAGCTACCATAACGGAGCCGAGCGAGAGAGAGGACAACAACGTATTTCCACCGAATTAATATCCAAACCCACAAGAAAACCATTGGATCAGGGTAAGAAATACTTAATTAATAGAATACTCCATTATAATGATATTGAGATCTTTGTTGGTAGGCTGGATGGAATAAAAAGCGCCTGTATTATGACATGATGCAGCGTCAGTGGTCGTGTTTGAGCTAAAGGGCAGCATGTTAATTATGCAATGTTTGACTGTTTGAAAAATACAAACATTGTTTGGTCATAGTGGTTATGCGTGGCATATTGATTGAATTGATTTAGGCCTATTTCTTTATAGACATAATTTGATAAAAATGGGTGCTCCGCTTGAATGTCTTTGAAATTACGGTCTACTCTCAATTTCAGTGTAATAGGACTATCTTGTAATAAGAAAAAGATATGTGTTTAGCCTATACAAATAAATCCTGTGTGGCTCTCAATGCTAATTAAAAGGAATTTCTGGGCTATTTTACGTGTCAACCTGAACAGAGAAAGCGATGTTGTTTTCTCAATGCTTGATTATTTTTACGATCATTGCCGTAAAACACTTTTTCCCTTTAGGTCCATGATGGGAAGGTTGTGTGAGGTCGCTCTTCTGTCCCTTGTTGTTGTGTTTCTTCTAAACACTGAATCAACATGGGCTAAAAGGGGAAGCAGCAGCAGTGGAAGAAAAACGTCATCCACAAAAACACAATCTAAGCCACCATCTCAGCCAGCAAATTACCCTCGGCAGCCCCAGAATCCAAATAGAAACAGCAACCCATATCCTGCTGGCGGAAGTTATCCAGGAGCGGGCAAACCTAATCCAGGAGGAGTTCCCAGGCAAAACCCCCCGAATTATCCAGGAGTCGGTAGTAACCCAAACCAGCAGCCTGGTAGAGCCAATCCTGGTGGTTATCCAAACCAGAACCCTGCAGGTGGATATCCAGCTGGAGGTAATTATCCAGGCAACCAAAACCCAGCAAGAGGTTATCCAAATCAGAATCCAGCTGCAGGAGGCTACCCAGCAGCAGGAGGCCAATATCCAGGCAGAGCTGGCAACCCTGCAGGAGGATATCCTAACCAGCAGTATCCAGCTGCAGGAGGCTACCCAGTCCGAGGAGGAAATACAGGACAGGGTTATGGTCAGCCTCCTCCATATCCAGGTGGTGGTTATGGAGGTGGTGGGTATGGAGGCGGTGGTTATGGAGGCGGTTACCCAGGTGGAGCAGTCGGCGGTTACACCAACTGGAACCCAAATAATAAGATCCTCAGTCCCCGCTACGGTGGAGGAGGAGGATACGGTGGAGGATATGGTGGTGGAGGATACGGTGGTGGGATGGGAGGTGGGATGGGAGGCTCTCCTTTCTCCCGCTCTGTGAGTAATATGGGTTACCAGCCCCAATCTTCAGGTTTTGCCAAAAAAGCCATGATGGCGGCAGGCGTTGGTGCTGTGGCTGGAATGGCCGTTGGATATGGATTAGGGCGTTTCCCACGACCCCACTTCAATTTCCGCAACCCTCAAGAAGAGCAACAGTACAACAACTACATGTACCAAAAGTATGGCACAAAATCCACCGATGAAAAAGATTACGGCCGTGATTATGAGTACAAGCTTCCTCCACGCGCCGAGTCTTACGACAAGTTCATGGAGAGCTGCATGAATAAGACTGATCTTCTTAAAGACCAGGCAGGCGACCAGGATGATGGTGACACCGTCGGCATTGAGGAGATTGGATACCCAGCCCTAGTTGACCAGATGAAGTCCAGGCGATGTGTTGAGAAGTACATGGTGTACTCTGAGAGCTACCTGCAGGAACGAAAAAGAGCAGACCAGAGAATGGCAGAAAATAACAGCAGCCCTCCGAGCTTCGGGATGTTTCAACTTTTCACATCCCTCCTGATGCTTCTTTCCAGCATGCTCGTTCTCCAGTGAGAACCATTAGTGTTCCTGTTTCCATACCCCAAATGAATTTCTACATCCTCCATTAAATCTGCACGTCAACATACTACTTATGAATATCTTCTGGTCACATTTAGTCAATCCTCTATTATCCTCTATATGTGTATATAACCAAGTCAGTTATAAGAAGCAGCTATCAGTTTAAACTTCTACAGTTCGATCATTAGTTGTGTGTTGTACAAGCTGCACATTTTTTCTTGTCAATTCTCTCATGAAATAGTCTTGCATCTCTTTTTATTTTGCACTTTTTTACTCCACATTATTGCACAGATCAGTTTTTGTGACGATGTATTGTGACATCTTTTTAAATGCTACTGTATAAGATAGGAATATGACACTAAGGGTTTAAATTAGGTACACAAACATGCAACTAACATCATTCCACCATTAATACTTTTTTATTATCATACTGGGCAATTGGACAGACTGATATTTCAATTGGTTAAAATGCTTAATCAAAGGAAAATGTGTTTTCATGAAATATAAATGAATGTTTAAGCCAGGGTTAACTAACTTTTACAAGCTGTGTTTTCAAAGTAGTTTTCTGATTGTCATTGCAATGTGCTGGGGAGGTGATCACTTCCAAATAATGTAAGTTTGGTAATGGGAACAAACAGAGAGATAAATTATTCAGCTTATTATTTTTTTTTTAAAGCCCAAAAGAAGATATGTTATACCAGAAAGGAGAAATAAATGTCTGGTAATGGCCAGTGAGATGCATTTAAATGTCATAAAATAAGGAATGGGACATTTTGATTGGCCCTAATTGTGTTTGCAAATGAAATCAAGCTTCCCTTATGAACACGAAATTCTGTTAACCATAATGGAAAATGTTGAAGTGCATTTCCGTTTAGATAGATGGCTTACCATTACACACTCACATGTGGGCAGTCAGCGCAAGACTGAAGATGTCCCAAAAGCAAAGCCCCACCCTTCTCAGGAACATAAAACCTACAAATTGCTTCTGTGTCGCCTGTAAATTCATGTTCTGCATGTTTTAGCCCTAGGCAGTCAGTGAGCATGAATCTTTCGATGTGCAGCGATTAGCGGTGAAGTGATGTGGCTTTCTGTCTGCAGCTGATGAGATCAATTTGTTGATCATTGCGTCTGATGCTTTAAAACTGTGCCGTGCTACATGCTGGGATTTGAGGTTTTGAAAAGATAATGTCTACAACAATTCAATACGTTCATCATAAATTCTGCCATCAAAGAAATAAGCTTTATATATGTAACCCTGCTCATTATACACAGTCTATTCACGTTGTTTGAATTTGGGATGTCCATGTTTCCAGGCTATCCATCTTCCCGCATTATAACAGTCACATTTTGGGTGTTGGCAGGTCTGTAAATACCTCTGTTGAATTTTCACAAATTCAAGCTTCCCCTGGCTTTTTATGATCTTTGACTCTTCAGGAATTAAACTTCTGCTCTGATTTTGCTCCCACTGTAAGTTTGTGTATTAGTAATTTCTCTTACTGTCCCAGTTTGTTTTATTACATCTGACAGTTTTAAATATGTCTGGTTTCTTGGTTTTATAATGCACTTTGTGATTATGTTTCAAAAGATTGTACTGTAAATGAAGTTTGCAGGATTAGGAAGGGAGTTTTCAACCAAGTAAATGTTCAGTTTATGGACAAAACTGTCCCTGTACAGTTCAGAGTATTGACAGTACTGTGTTCTGTCTGTTATTGGTATGTTAATCACGCTATGTTTAGTGTGTAGTAACCAAGAACATGAATTGAATACTGTCCAAATGTTGACAGTTTATCTGGAAGTGATATGCACTGTTGTATTGTGATTTATTTGTATTGTTTTGATCTCAGTTAGTTTGTTATCATACTGCTTTTTTTCCTTTTCTTGATTCTAGCAATGTTGATTATAAATTAATTTAACATTTTCATACTGTCTAGACTGTAGAATATCTGTAAAGTGCACTTATTTCACTTAGGTTTAGATATTCTGTAACTGTGTCACGGAGCTCATACAGGGAGTGCAGAGATCTAAATCTCCCAGTTTTGACTTGCAGTTGTTAACGCTTTGGATTACTAATATGATTTAATATTGTTTGTCATGGATGTTTATGTGTTAAATAAAATAAGTAACAAACTAAGGGTCTTTGTGTTAACGATATACCTTCACCCTGTCACATAACAATATCCTCTAACTAATTGAATATTATATCATAACATCATAGCATAGAAAACAAAGGAGGGATTAACTAATTATATTTTGTAACCGGTAGTTATTTGCAGTCCAGCTCTATTATAATAAGGCAAATATTTGTAATGCATGATTTATATGTTCTGTAAATGGGAAAAAGTTAAAAACAGCTGCAACAACTAGTCGCTATTCAGAAAGGTTTGATTTTTTTTTATAATTACCATATAAAAGCACCAAATGTCAATTCATACAGTTATTCTAATAGATACTCAGTCCCAAGTTATGTACTAAGAGATTGTTGGATGGCTTAAAAGTAGCGTGTGAGCGACTAATCATCCTGGAATCAGGCTGTAAAATATAACAGTACAATTAGGTTGCTGAAGCCTCAGGGACCTTAGCAACCTCATTTGACTGGAAAAGAATATTGCACAAAGAAGAATATTGTTTAAAATAGCTTTTATTTCATTTGGTTTAATGACTGAATGCTTTTCCTGTGATCAGACGTTGCTCAAAAGTCCCTGATCCAGGCTACTATCAGGAAGGACAACACATTCCCAAGTGTGATGCAGATGTTAGTGGTAGAAGCGGGGGCAGCTGACTTAACAAAGGCTCTCCAGAGGGAATGGTTGTGAAATCTCTGGTTTTCGTTGTGATGAGGCCGCTGATCATGCTCGGAAGAGGACGTCTTGTGGCCATGATGTTTCCCAGATCCGTGTTTTCCTTTACCAAAGAACCCCAGTCCGGTGCCGGTGCCTCCCAGCATCCCGGCTGCTGCTGCTGCTCCTGCCCACTTCAGGCCCTTCTTGGAGAGGCTTTTGCTTGGAGAGGAAGGCGCTTTATCATCATCATCATCACCTTTTCCACGACCTTTAAAGCCACGCTTACTGTTCACACCTGGGCACAGAGCTGCAGTGAGCAACAGCAAAACCCACAGCGAGAGAAGCTTCTGCTGGCCAATCATTACTGAAGATCTAAACAAATAAAAGAGTGGCAGGTGATTGGAGCCTGATCAAATAGAAATCCATATTGCTGTGTTTGTGTTTTTGCATAGGTTATTTATTCTTTTCTTTGAGAGACAAAGAGACTATTGTTAAGTCTGTTGGCTGACGTCCATACCAGCTTTTGATTGAGCTGGTTGCACATCAAAAGTCACATGCTCACCAGCACTAACACAACAGACATCCAGAACCATCCACATGCTCTGTCAACACTGGGCTCAGCTGGGCATTATGTGTGTGTGATGCATATTTCTCTCCTTTCCATGATCAATAGGTTTTTACGGTCTCAGATAAACATTGCAGAAGATAGTGTTGTACCAAAGTGGATATGCAACTCCATGTATCATGCCAATGCACCTGGAAGGAGATCATTGAAATCTTAAGTCACACAGGTCAAATGTAGTGATACCATCCACTTTGATGTTAATTAAAAACAATAAATAATGAACTTACCTTTCTGGTCGGAGGCAGTGATGTTGGAGCGGCAGTCCTTTTTCAAACCACAACGCTTGCCACACAGAAGAGCAGCATTTTGGTATCAGTATCATTTCTAAACAAACATCTACTCCACAGAGCAACACAGGCTCCTCCCCAAAACAAACCCCGCTTTGCCATTGGTCCAAGATCAATAATAAAGCAGGTTGAATGGTTTTAGCTGATGGTGGCAGTTCACATACAGTTGCAACACCTAGTCTTCTCCCATTATCCTCCAAATGCAAAGGCTGATGCCAAAACGAAACAATGATATTACAAAAAATGCCCCAAAGGGCTGTTCAAAATAAATACAAAATAAAGACAAAATACAAATATCATAGCACAAAAATGATAAAAAACATTATGAACAACTTCATGTGTATGTAAAACCAAACAGAAGTGATGCTAATGAAGATGGAAACTAGGTGATGGAAACTAGGTGACAAGGAAGACAGATGCGAAGAGATGTGTTTTGAGTTTGCTTTTATTAAAGGAATCAACGGAATTAGCTTCTCTGATCTGAATGGGACGACGTTCCAAAAGAGAGGTGCTCGGAAGGGAAAGGCTCTGCCACCTACTGAGGAATTGTGAATTCTGGGGATGGAAAGGAGACTGGGATTTTGGGATCGTGGGAACCTGGTAGATAGTCGCGGGGTAATTAACGATGAGCAATAGGGAGTGGCTAGTCCATGTAAGATTTTAAAGGTTAACAGTAAAATGTTGAAGTCTGATCTTATGTGAATCAGGAGCCAATGCAATGAAATGAGAACAGGGGTGATATGATCGACCAAAGACACTGATATTACTGTCTGTACTGAATAATTTTCGACCATGGTTCTGTGTGTTTGGATTTTCTTTTATACATTCCAATCAGACATGTTTACACCTGCACGAGTCTAATGCTCAGATTTTATTGAGTAAATAAACCTGTACCTCATAAACCTGACTGGACTTGCAGCTGGATTAACTTCACAGGAAGAGGATCAAAGATTCAACGCACAGTAGTGTTTTATATTAGGACAGTGAATCATTATCTCAACTGTAACAGGAGCCTAGTCAGACTTTGCTTTGCAGATTGAATATTGCTAGAAAAATGAATGGTTGGTTGACAAAAAAAAACATACCTAAATCCCAAATCCACTCAAAAAGATGTCCGCCTAATCATAACTAGCTGAACTATAACACAAATAAACAATACAGAGTCATTAATTAATTTGACTGTTGAAAGCATAGGAAATCTGACTTAAACTTTTAACCATATACCAGGAAAAGAATGAAGAAGGAAGGAAGAGATGTTGAGATGGGAATGAGAACGGGTTGCATCTTGAGTCTCCAGCGTCACAGTTTCTTAGTTGGAAAATAAATAACATTTTTGCTGTACTCAGAAGAAGAAGCTCAACAGCCAGCAGGGTTTAACCATTTTAACATTTTCTTTAGGAAATACCAAGACTGTGATGCTACACAGAAGTATGAGAGCAACACAGGACTTTGAATAAGGAAGATGATTGTTCAGAAAAAAACGAAACGCTAAAAATGGTGGGAATTTGTTTCAGGGTAAAATCAAAGAACGTCTGACTTGGACAATTTGTTCATTATCTTGTGTACAAAGGATTGACTCATTCGATTTGTTTGTGCGTGTAGCATGGAAGCAGGAGGTTGCATAGTACTTGGTTTTATTGATGTTTTGCAGCCGAACAGTTACATAACTTCAAATATAAGACGTCCGATGTAATCATGGCAAGATGTTGAGTTGTGCAAGACTGTTTATTCTGTAAATAATTAAGCCCCGCTTGCACACATCCCTGCTTTGTGTGTCGTGAAGATATTCAGTAGATCTTTCAGAATGTGAAGGTAGTTTATTTATTTCAGCAGGTTTTGCGTCAACATGTCAATGACAGGGTCACATTTAGGACACAACAATCTGTAGAACTCAAACATAAATATACTTTTTGTTTGTCTTCAATGTAGTTTGCATCACATGCTTTGTTGGGCATTCACTCATGCTCATCTGGTATGGTGACTTTTTTCACATTCCCTTCATGTACACAAAAACAATTGTCATGCAAAAAAACACTCGTGGTGATTTCTGCACACTTCTCTGCATAGAACAGTTGGACGGGAAAAGTAATAGTTGTTTCCACTGTGTGTTCAAATGAGTCAAATATGTTGCACGACCTGGTTTACCCTTTCCAGGAAGGATGAAGTGATTTCATTTGCAGCTGGAAGCGCTTTACTGATCCCCGTCTCTGAACAGAAATTAGATGACGTTCTCAAAGAGCTGCATGGAAGCCATAATGTTTTCATCCTGTTGAGAAAAGAAAGCAGATGGAAGAGAAAATGTGTTTGTTTGTGTTGAAAGCTGCATGAACTCACTCAGTTTGACTGGAGTTTTACCTTTTGACAGGTTTCTATGAACTCATCAATAGTCACCACGCCGTCTCTGTTCCGATCCATTTTCTGAAAAATGTCAGACATGGAAAGGAAATCAAGTGTACAATTATATTTATCTAAAGTACAACAGTGTGTCATAAAATGATAATGATGATCTGTGGTTTTAAAAGAGGTCCAGCCTTCAGACTGATTAAAAAAAACGGCTTTGTGTTATTTTCCCGCCAAATTAGATTACATTTTTCTAAAAGAGAGTGTCACTGGTCAAAAACCCTACAGTATACAGGTTCATTGACACACACTGTGACTTGATACAGTATAGGCCTACTGGATGTATTTACATTATTAAGCTTTGTGGCTGCATAGATAACAAACCTGGAAGAATCTCTCCACATGCTCATATGGAGAATCATCCCGTACACTGGGTAAGGTATATCTGCCCATCATGTCATAAATTGACGTCATTATTGCCATCATTTCCTGCAGGAAACCAGAGACACAGACAGAAATGAATACCCTGCAACACATTTGGTTTTGTTTTCCTGTTTGTTGAAGTTACCTCTTTTGTAACGTAGCCATCTTTGTTGATGTCGTAAAGGTTGAACGCCCATCGAAGTTTCTCTGTGACAGAGCCTCTTAGCAACACAGACAGTCCTATCACAAAATCCTGTAAAAACAATAAGACGTATTATTATTATAACCTCTCTTTTTGGTTTCTTCCACAAATATTCAGTCAGTGGTGCACTCACCTCAAACCGGATGGAGCCACTTCTGTCCATATCAAATGCTTGGAACAAGAAATGTGCATACGTGGTTGCGTCTGAGAACATAAAATGAATATACAATACACTTAAGAAAGATACTAGTTGTATACTGAGAATCAGATGCTTATATAACACCAGTTCATTAAATGAATACTGTACCTCCTTGAGGGAAGAACTGAGAGTAAATGCTTTTGAAAGTTTCCTCATCCACCAGCCCACTGGGACATTCCTGTGGAAGGAAATACAAGTTTACATAATTTAAGTCAGAGCGTACACTATTAATAATGAATTATATTTGAAATTACACAGTTAGAGTTATGTAATAACAAGAATAACAGACAATAATGGTTCATTAATGGCATTCTATAATTGTATTCTCCTGTGCAGTATCAGCCCCTGCCTGAAATGCAGATCTAATGTATGGCCACTAGAGGGCATAAAGAACTTAAAAGAAACTTCACTATTTATGGAAAATCTCTATGGAGGCCTTTGGTGCTTTTTTTGCAAAATAAATACCCACAATGCAGCTACCCCAGATTACTTCAGCAATGAAAAGCCTTAAGGCACATGTGTAAACTCTGGTGAGACAATTCCTTAAGTAAATCAAGGTAATGCAAGTAGTGCATGTAAAGGAAACAGTAACAGCCAGACAGAGAACATTAGATTTTGAAACTAAAATCTCTTAAAGGGCCCATGTCATGCTTTTCCGGTTATTACCCGTCCCCTTGTGTGTTATGAAAGTTGTTATGCATGTAAACGGTGTGCAGAGTCACAAACCCTCAAAGTACACCCTGTAGCGAGTAAAACTCTAACACAGAAAATACCTCCCCAAAACGCCTCGTTGGAGATACGTCATTGTCCATTTGATTCTTCCATTTCGTTCCGGGTACGGCATGATGTCAAGCCGTACCCGGAACGAAATGGACCAATCCGTGGAGCCGTTACGTTAAGCCCCCGCTGATTGGTCCAAATTGACCAATCCACGGACTTCCTCACACACACATCTGTGTGCAGGGAGCAGGCAGCTCAGCTGATTTCTCCTCCCTGGCTGCAGGCTGATAACAGACAGTTGGGATGGCGGCGAAATTCTCTCTGCAGACCCATTCTCACAGCGTTTATCAACCTTTTTCTTACTCAATATCAAGCCACACTTATTGTTTTTACTTCGGCTGTGACTTTGTGTGTGCTCAGGATGAGTTTGGCTGTGTTTGGCTGTGTATCGCTAACAAGGAAACAACACCTCCACGGAGTTCAGCGCGATTCACAACGTCCCGACCAATCAGAGCACACTGTGCTCACAGGGAGGGTGGGGGCTGGAGCTATTGGAGCTACAACGAGCCGTTAAAGGCAGAGAGTGAAATTCAGTGAATACACGTAGTTTACAGAGATGCTGTATGAGAAACCAATGTGAGTTTGGAAAATTGCACAATATAAATCTATTCTAGTAGACCTCAACAATGGAATTATGATCAGTGGAAATGGCCATGACATGGGCCCTTTAAAATGGCATTTTCCCATTAGATTTCACTTAGCAGAGCACCCAGAGCAAGTCCCCCTGTAGATATTTCATTACAGTTAGTTTACTCTGAAGGTCTCTTACCATTATGTGACGTTAAGGGCTCAGGAACGTGAAAACATTTGTTTATATTTAATTCCGATTTGTTAACATTAGCTTGCACTCTTCTCCTTCTCCTGTTTAAAGGCACATAATCGTCACTAACTGTCGATTCATTACCCATTGTTTTGTCAACAACGGTGCACTTCCAGCTCTTTAGAAACAGTGTTTGGGCAGGTAAAGGATATTATTTAGTTTAACATCTTGAACTTATTCCGTTGTAACGTCTACAGATAAATACTCACTTACTCAACTATACACATGCACACCATACATGCAGTGTGATTACTCGCCATCCAATATCCAAACATTTTGTGGATAGCCTGAAAAGTGGAGATTCATAGTAGCAGCATATTAATCCTAATTGTTTGGGAAATATGTTAAATAACCACATATGGGTAAATATTGGGCCGTCCACATCATTTTGGCGTCATATCTGGTGTAATGTAAATATAAATGTGTCTGCAAGCTTTATTCTGCTCAATGATTGATCCGCCTCAACTGGACCCCTGAGCCACCGTTACTGTTAACTAATGATTTTCGTTAAGATGAAGGCTCATCCTCTCTAATTAGATCCACTAGCGCTGACTGATTGTTTTCATACATTTTTAAAGCCTCTGTAGAGCGACTGGAGCTCCTTCCTGGTGAACTGTGTCTGGGCCTGGAGCTGATCGAGGCCCTCGGGCTGGTGACGCACCATGGAGAGTTCAAGTTCTCCGTCACAGCTGTCTGTCAGTGGGACACAGAGAAAATAGGGGGTGGGGTGGGAAATAAGGGGAAGAAAGAAAGAAGGAGGAAACAGGGGAAGGACAAGAAAGAAAGACCACAAAGGACAGGGAGAGGACGAGTTGAAAATACTAGAAAATCATAATAGATGGGAGGCAAAATATAAGTACAGAACATAACTCAAAATGCTCACCATCTGTACAGACCACATAGAAATTCAAAAAATAAAGAGGGATATGTAAGACAAGGAAGTGGGTAAGAGATACAAAACAAAATAGTTAGAAGAATGTACAGTATTGCTTCAATATGATAAAAACACACCAATGGTGTAAAATATTTAGGGACATTTTTTGATAAAGAAGATGACAAATATATTAGTTAGAGGAGCGTCTACTGTAGCTTGGAAAAATGAGGGTAGTTACGAAGAGGAAATAAGCATGAAATACAGTTGAAGTGGTGGAAGCAGTTCAAGGAATTGTTGACATCTTGGCTGTGTCCAAAATAACCCCCTCTTTCACTAAACCTCTTATTCCTTCATAATAACCACTCATTTATGTACTGTATAGTATGGAATGAATAGAGATTTTTTTACACAAATAAATATCATTTCTTGCCTGTAATTGACAAGTGTGCTACGACATAAACTTGAACACACATTTGAACAACAAATTGTTCTTAAACCTACATTTTTGCTATAGAAAAGGGGGGATTAATCATGAAGAAATAAGGCTGCCACAGGAAATACACAGACATACAATCTACATCTTTTTGGCTACTTTTTTTGTGACAATTCTGACATTTGGATAAATAAATGGACAGGAGAGAGGGATTTTAGACACATCCTCTGACTTGCTTTATAATCACAGGTTTTACTAATTAACATTGGTGACAATTCTGCAACATCACCTGAATACAAGGCAGCCATAATTCATATTAGTAACACCGTGTTTGACAAGTCTAGATGTCCAAAAGGGAATATGCATTATTCTATCAGCCAAAGGGACAGTCCATTTAGATAACAAATGAAGGGAAAGAAGTTTACAAAAGATAGCTGGGATTAAAATAAAAACCTTATTGATAATACCGGAATGAACACCTCAAGAAGTACTACTCACCATCTTTAAAGAAAGCACAACACAAAAGTTGACCAGCAAGAGATGGTGATGAAGGAAATGAAAGGGGGAAGAAGAAACTGTTAATGCTTAATCTCTAAAAGTTACACAAATATACCAACACAGTGAACACATTTAAAAAACAACAACAACATTAAGGTGAACATGCTATTATGTACGCTGAAAGAGTTTTTGGTTGCCTCAAATGTCCCAGGAGTAACAATTACAGCAACAAAAAATATTTCTATATACTTTATCCTTTCCTTTTGAAATCCATTATCCACATCCCTTTCATATTTGATGAACATATACAGCTGCCTTATGTGACTGCACTCACTTATAATTTAGCAACACAAATAAACAACTGGAAAGTTTTTACGATTTTTCTTCTTCAGAAAATCCCATGCAAAGGTCTCAACATCTTACCTTCGAGTGACAAGGGCTCCCAAACTCCAAACTGTTTGAGCACGACATAAAACAGCCCGATAACAACAGCAATGGCAATTACTTCCATGCCATCCATTCCCATTGTTGCCTTGCATTAGATACCGCCTGTGCAAAAGCCTTCCTCCTGCCACGTCAGGGCTTTTGTCCAGGATCACTTAAAAGAAACCCCTGACTTCAACCACTGACCAATAAAGCAAAAAATAGAATCCTCATTTGCCTGCAGAGCATCCTGGTTTGGATTAAAAGTCTGTCATGTGTGCAGAACAATTACAATCATAGAGTGTTAATCGACTTAAATGATCCAAAGCTTTCCAAAAATCCAACAGCTGGTGTTTTACCTCCTGGATAGTTCATTTTAGGATCTGTCCAACAACTCCATCAACTCAGGGGCTCCACCCCACACTCACTCCATCTCCTCTCTGTCCTGATCTGTGTGTTTGAGTGTGTGTGTTGGAGGTTTGTAGGGGCAGAAGGGGGTTGTTACTGAAGGAATTTCTTTACTAATAGTCCCTGATTGACAGTCTGTATTTGCTCAGTCATTTCAAGGATGCAAAGCTGTAAAACCAAGCATTGATCCACATCCGCTGATGGCTGGGATTTGAGCAGCACTTAGAAAGAAGAAGCCGGCCCTGCCCTGTGTGGCGCTGCTTGTTTCTCCTACGTCAATCAGCCGCACACATAGTGAATAACTCAGCAGGATTCACTTAAAGATGAAAAAAAACTGTGACTGTTAAACCGGTGCTTTGTTTACGACACTGTAGTTAAGCAAAGGGCAGTTCAATCTGTGCTGAACGATGAGCTGCACACCTTTGAGGTCAATAAGTAGCCTCTGTAAAATGCTCCTTACATGCTTACATGTTGGTCTAAAAGTACTTTTTGTTGTTGCAAAGGCACGAGTGAGGCTTTGTATTATTGTGTGCCGCCGGAGGACAATGTAAGTGTTTGAGAATAGTTCACAGCTGATGACTCTGCACAACATAATGGACTCAGTTAAAGTAGGAAAGGGGGGTGGAGGGCAAATCAATTGTTGAGAGATAAATATTGGTCTAAGAAGAGGGAGAGAAGGCAGGCCAGAAATGCATTTTGATTGCTGCCGATAGTTTATGTAAATAGCTTTGTACTTAATGTCTGAGTCAAACAGCTACGGTGCACTGATGAACTGGGTTGGTGCAATTTCCAAAAAAACAAAACACATTTGGCCGCGGCACACCACAAGAGCAGTGTAACAGCTGTATTTCAGAGGGAGATTTGATGTCGTAGTGCGTGATTGTTTGTGTTCTTTTGATAAAAGTTGTGTGTCATAAATCAAACAAGTTCCTAAGTTGCGTATATGGAAGAATAGTACTCATTGTTTTTTGTTTTTTTGTAAATTGTCAATAAATCACCCTACTAAAATACATTTAACAAAATAATAGCCTTCATTTTTCCCTAATATGCTTAATGTTGCCTTACACGAGTCAGAGGATTTAAACTGTGTTGATTGATCGTCTAGCTAACTAGTTATCCTTTACTTACAAACATAGATTTTTATAAAGTGTTTTTGATGTGTTGGTTAATCCTACCTCGACGGAGGAAACGCACTCGGCCATTAGAGAACATGCAAGATGTATGAGCTAATGTGGGAACTGGCCTAACATAAACAATAAGGCAGCAGTATAATGTTTAATGCAGCCTAAGTGCTGATCTACCCCCGTTCTTATATTAAATACAGCGAGGTGGCTTAAGCATGCAGAGATGCAGACAGTGCATCAGTTTCCCCCTCAGGCTTTAATGACTGTGGAGAGAGCATTACAGCTCAGAGCATTACAGCTCAGAGCATTACAGCTCAGAGCCTCAGCTCATCCATCAAACACCGTCACAGCTTCTCCTCTCAGGAAGAAACACCCGAAACTTCGCTCTCTCTCAGCCTCTTTCTTAGTGCATGCTTTTAGCGCTTTCATTGATTTGTATGCATTTTCTTTGTCAAGAAATGCTTTACATTGCATTTTTTCAAGGGGGATTACACCTGCCCTTCCATTGCCCAGTTTTCTTTTACTTTTTGTTTATTGAATTGTTTTTTCCATACTTTGCTCAATATACAAACTCATTTCTAACTTTTAAGTAAATTAGTTAAAAAAAATGCAGAAACTTGCCTTATCATATCCCTTAAATTCAAGAGCAGTTTTTGATGTAAATGAAAGGGAAGAAATAAATAAAAGAATAATGATGTTGCCCAGGTTTTATTAAACTTCCAATTGCCTTGTCAAACATAGTTTCAAAATGTGCATTGCTATCACGAATGACCTGAAGAACCATAAATGAAAATGGTAACCTCCATGCTAAATGCCATTGTATAGCAGCATTTCCATCATCAGGTGGCTACTAACATATTACCATACATTTTCTTTTAACAGTAAATAAGATTTGACAGAAAGCGCACAATCTTTACACTCTCTTTAAGCTGACCTCTAGCTTCCTCTCTAATACACATATTCAATAGAAAATGTGTAGGAGATGGAGCAGCAGCCACCATGAGAATGTGTTACTAAAATATTTGGCTCTTTCACACATTCCTGCAGAGAAAAGACATCTCGAACCCTGTAACAAACAAAGAAACTTCTCACAAATAAACGACATGCTTTTATTATTTCTCTGAGACCATCTCACTCTTGAGTTATAAGAGAGATTTAAAATCCCCCTTTAGACTGAAGACTTTAAAACAACAACAACAAACCAGTTCAACCTGGATTGTAAAGGTGTACCAGAGGGTTTCGATAATGTTTATTGTTGAGGTTAACTCTACTAGTAACAAACTTCTATTTCAAGTTATTAATCAGTGCATTTAATTAAATTAAACCAAAAGTAGATACAAAAGACACATAAGAAATGTCCCAGGTTGTTATGAATAAAACCCTAAAGGCTTGTAACAACTTGTACAACATTAAAGGTCACTTATTGTGCAAAATCCACTTTTCATGTCTTTTATACATAAACCTGTGTCCCCTCTGTGCAAAGAGATTCGGAAAGCTTCAGTAAAAAAAGGTCCCCTCTCTTTTTGTCCTGATCCATTTATATAAAAACCTGTCTGAAAATGAGCTGATCACATTTTGGCCACTTTGTGATGTCACAATGTTTTTTTTGGGTTGTGTAACCATTAGCCAATAACCAACCAAGGTAACCCCCCCCCCACCTTATCACCTGAATCTCCTCCTAGAGCACCGTTGTGTTTTTTTAAAACCAAACACATCACAAAGGGGCGTGGCCAGCAGCAGCTCATTAGTATTTAAAGCTACAGACACAGAATCAGCACTTTTGAAACAGGGCTGAAACAGAGGGGTTTATGGGACGCTACAATGCATGATCTGTTTGGTATTTCAGCCAAACACTTCAGAGACATGTTTTGTATATATCTGAGAACTATAATATATTTTTGAAAAAGAGTATAATAGAGGACCTTTAAAGTTAAAGTCCTAAAGCTGTAAATACAGCTATATATAGCCTACAGTATGTAATGGCAAAGTGAATACAAAAGTTCAACATCCTCTGCTAATCCTATGTGCTGCAGTTCTCACTTGCAAAATCAGAGAAACAATAATGTATGAATCACGTTTTAACATTACACAGCAATTCCATATTTTCCTGCACAATCTTATAACTATTAAGAATTTGTGTTGCATATTTTGCACTTGCATATATATCATATTGTTGTGCATGAGATACATTAAGGCTTGCGAGAGTGAGTGCAGACCATCTAGTCTTTTGTCGAACACTCAGGTGATACCATGTCTACACACCAGTAGATGGCGATCAAGTTGCTTTAAAGTTAAGGAGATATGCTTTAACAGTTAAAGGTGGGGTAGGTAAGTTTGAGAAACCGGCTCGAGATACACTTTTTGTTATATTCCATGGAATGCTCTTAACATCCCGATAGCAATGAATATCTTAAGTGCTTTGACAAAAAATCCATAAAAAAAATGTCATCTGTGGAAGCCGTAGTACTGTAAAAAGCACGACCAATCATTTTAGCCGGCCCGGCTAAAATAACTGGATGGCCTACCTGCCTGTCAGCCTTCCATCTGTGCACAAACTTATCTCGTGCCCTCATTGGTCATGTGTGCGTTCGTGTGTGTTGGAGGAGGGGCTCTGTAAGGAAGTCTGAAGGAAGGGGCAGATTTTTTCTGGTTGTGTATTTTCAAATTCTAGCGCATTCGAGCTGGTTTCTCCAAAATTACATAGGCCTACCCCACCTTCAACACATTATTTCATTTTAAAACGTAACCAATGGTCTAATGGATTCACATAATATTGAGAGTGAGAATACATACAGTATATTTTGGTTTGTTTGAGCAGAAGTTGAACTTTTACTTTACTACAGATATATTTAAAATCCTCATAAATACAAATCAAGACAAGTTTCCTGCTCCAAATTAGAGCTGAACAAAGTGTTATGATTAAAGTTTGAGTGGATGGTTTGTCAGCCCCCAGAGTATTAGTCATGCTCTGTTTTCATCAGTGTCCTGTCAGAGGCATGGCATCTGTGTGCTGGCAGAGAGAGAAGTCAGCAGTAAACGAGTCTGGATAACAAACAGCAGTCCTTTCTGGAAACACCAGCGGAGACATTCTGCCTGCTCATCACTGTGTTTGTTAACCAGGCTGATAAAAGATCAGAGGAGAAATGAATCACTATTTGTATGAATTTTAATTAGGGATTTGAGGTTATGGAAATGTACCGGGGGTTGTGATAAAAACACATTTGCAATAAGAGGAATGTGGTTATTATCGTTATCTGGATAATCATGAATGTGTGTGCCTTGAGAGCAATTGAGCCTGATTTAGGAAAAACAAACTAACACAATGTTGATATTTAAAATTACCTTTTTTACTTAGGTGAATGAAGACCTGCCCTCTTTCTTTATATCCCTCCTCGGGTCCCACTTTCTCTGCTGTCACATGATCATGCACATATTAAATTCACTGTATTGTTTGTGTAAGCCTGTGTGTGTACCTGGCCCTTGTTGCGTGGTGCTGGCAATGATCCACTTGACGAGACAACAATTCATCAGAGATTTGCGTGTGAGCCGTGGTTTCTGCCACTTGGAGCCCTCTGTCTGTCCACCAGGGTTCGGGTCCTTCCCGTTGGCATCAGGCAGCAGGCCGCCATCCACTGCCTTCCCATCTGCCTGGGGAAACACAGAGGAAGGTTAGTTTATTTATGTAGCACATACTGTATCATACACAATACATGCTTTACATAAGCATTAACACACAAATAAACACAAAGAAGACAATTCATTTAAGAAATAGGAGGTAGCTTAACATCACAAGGCAAATGCCCGACCACATTGCAAGCCACTCTTACTCGAAAAGGAGACACCAAGAGACACTTTTGCTCACCAAGTTCCTTGAGAATGTCTGTGCAACTTTAGCAACTTTTTGCCTCCCTTGTTCTCTCCTTTAATTTAAGTGAGACAAATAACTGACACATCTCACCAATTATTCAATGGATAATCAGAATATTTGATACAAATATGTTTAATAATATGGTGAAATGGAATAACAGCAGGTTGGTTTTGGATCTGCTTTCATAGCTTTCTATGGTGAAACGTAAAGCAAGGCTCTTGTCACGAGCGGACCAGCAGCAGGACATCAAGCCAAATGGTGAGTATGAATGAACAGATCAATACGTCAGTAATCAATACTTTAATCCTCCAACGCTGAAAAAAAAGGTCTCTCATACAGACTTTTCATTGACTCAAGCATATTTTAACCTTTAACAGTTAAGGGGGTGATAAAATAGTTATTTTGTACAGATTGGGAATGATTAAATATGCTTTAAATATGCATGGGTTCCAGAAAAAGAGAGAATATTGATATAATCTAGCATTCTTGTAACATGAGCAAATGAGCACTTATGAGAATAGGGACATAAAAGCCCTCTTGTTCACAGTTTTCCCCTCACCACATGACATGTTCTCATCTCACACAGGATGCACACTAAGTGTTTCTATATTTGGATACATATTTCAGTGATAATGAAGCCTTACATTTTTTTAATTGGTGATTTTTTCTACTGTAAAATTAACCAATGCTGAATGCTTTTGTTCCCATTTTAAATGTTGGTTTCACTGTGTTTTTCAGTCCCATATAATATGTGAATGTATTGCTACATGTTCAGCTTTTCAGAGGCTTCTTCCACCTTTATCTAAATAGTTCTTCAGAGCCATTTCTCTAAGTCAATCTTTTTTCTCTTTTCTTAATCCGTTTCTTTGTCTCTTCAAAGCCTTTTACTTACCCTTGATAAAGAGCTTTAAGGGGTTAAGAAGTGAGTATGTAGAGAGAGCTACTATCTGGGGATAGGCTCTGCCCCTCTGGTATACTATTTGAATATGAAAGGATGCCAGAGCATCGAGAAATGTCGCTCAATAATTCACACTCCTTAAAACTGCATCAATAAAAGATCAGAGATGGCTGGTGGTGAAAGATGACGAGTGAAACACTAAGTGATACTTGATGGACCCTCTGTCTGTAAGAACACACACAGGTTAGCGTAAACCTGTCAAGAAAGTTATAAAATATCAGTCAAACTAAATCATCTTTTGATTTTCTGTGACTGCATGTTGAGTAACTGCTGTAAAAGATCGGAGGAAGAGGAGGATTTGGGGTCTTAACATCCAGAGCGCTGCATTATTCAAAAGAGTGAAGCCATGTGAGCAGAGCAGGGAGACGCTGCCTGTGATCATCTAAGTCATCGCGCGCGCACGCGCACGCGCACGCGCACGCGCACACGCACACGCGCACACGCACACACACACACACACACACACACACACACACACACACACACACACACACACACACACACACACAACACACACACACACACACACACACACACACACACACACACACACACACACACACACACACACACACCACACACACACACCAACACCACACACATCACCACACACACACCACACACACACACACCACCACACACACACACACACCACACACACACACACACACACACACACTTTCCAAGAGATTATTTTCACCTTCTGGAGAAGTTGCAAAACTGAAATGCTGCTTGTTGCTTTGGATCTTTACAAACTGGTATCCTCTCTTAAACTCGTACTCTTTACCACCTGTGATGCTCGATTATGCACCGCCTGTCTCCAATATATAAATGACATCAGGTGCTCAAACATGCCTTGAAAAAATAAAGCATAAAAACTACTTGAACTCACTTCAATAACGACACTAACTAAGAATACATTCACTGTAAACAAAAAAGGCAAGAAAATGTATTTGTAACTATTAAATAATATAAAGCAATATATAGCTCCAACAAAGTGTTATCACTTAGGGTTATTGGTCAAAAACTCAACAAAACACTGAGTTTTATATTGACAATCTGCCTGAAGGTCGCTTTACATGAAGTGAATCTGCACTATATAATTATATTTAAAGTTTGAAATCTCCAGTTTCCACAAGTCCTAAGTCGAGTGCTTTAATTGTATGCTACTTTATACTTCACATTATATGATTATTTTTGGCTTGATGATTGTCTCACTTTTAAACGTCATGTCAATAACCTGCTAAAAAAACTGAGGGTTAGACTAGGTTTCTTCTACAGGAACAAGTCCTGTTTCTCGCTCGAGGCCAGAAAAAGGCTATATCACTGTGACCTTTTTACCTGTGCTGGACTATGGTGATCTGATTTATATGAATGCACTTGCCAATTGCCTGGTCAAGTTAGATGCTGCGTATCACAGTGCACTGAGATTTGTGACAAACTGTAAAGCATTAACTCATCACTGTACCCTGTATGCAAGGGCTGGTCTGCCTTCATTAACTGTACGGAGGCTCAGCCACTGGTACATTTTTATATATAAAGCCATGTTAGGGAAACTTCCATCCTACATCTGCTCCCTGATCTCACGGCGAATTGTAAGTGGCTACTGCCTGAGATCGCATGCTGTGGTTTTATTAAATGTGCCAACTGCTAGGACTGTCTTAGGGAAGATAGCATTTAGATACGCAGCTCCACTGTCCTGGAATATCTGCAATTAAAATGGAAACTGAGCAATCTGGTGCCACTAAATGTTTTTAAAGCTCGGTTGGATGCTACTGAATCGGAAGCTGTTGGTACCTGTGCATGTGGATAGTATGTAAATTGTAATCCCTGTAATGCTACTGTATGATGTCCTTTTGTTGTTCTGTTTATGTTTTTAATGTTTCATGTGGAACCTACTTGAGCAGGTCTCCCTTGAAAAAGAGATCAATGATCTCAATGGGATACAACCTGGATAAATAAAGGTTTGAAATGAAATGAAATGAAAATTATCATTCACATAGATACTACATTTCAGAGGGAAATATTGTACTTGTAATGTAAGATGTTATATTTTTAAATAACAGCATATAAAGTTATCTACTAGAAACATAGAACCGCTGCTTACGTTACTGCAATAATAATAAAGTCATCCAAATAGTATAAAATATACATGAACATTGAATGAGGCTATTTTGCATAATTATTTACTTTTGATTATATTTTACTTTTTTTAATTTAAAAGACATTACCAATGCAAATGCATGATTTTTACTTTTACTATTGTTGTATTGCATAGTCTACAGTGTACATACCTAAAGTAATTGAAAGTATTTCTTTCTCCAATGAAAATCTAAAAATCTCACCAAAAATGTATGATCCAAAGCTTTTGTTTTGTAATGTTCATTAATTGTTAAGTCTTTCTGTTGTTGATACATTATAAAGTACAAGTATCCCAGTAAGTAAGCTACAAAGTACCATAGCTATAAGCACACAAAATAATAAACCACATTCAGCATGCTAGTTTTCACAGCAATTATCCTTTTAAAGCATATTAATAAGTGATCATTGTACCTGCATTGCGTTTGGATGTGTGTTGCTGTTTTCGCAGAGTGACCTCGCTGCAATCCTTCTCGCTCGCGCTCCTCAGACGAAGTGATCAGCAGCAGCAGGGAGACGGAGAGACACAGAGATCTGGAGGAGGAGCAGAGCGTCTCCGAGTGCTGCGCTCACACTGCGAGACTAAACAACAATATTACAAAACAACAAACACAGCTACAGATTAACAAACGAACCTGATGTATCTGAGGATGAAAACATGATTCAGTCAGTGATCCTCAACAATTTATAGCGCGTCAGAAGGACTGAGGTGTGATGAGGTGTTCACATCGTGACACATTATTATTAGAAATGGCAGACAGATAATAACCTGCAGTGATGGTGTGTGAGTCCAAACTCAGACAGGCGCTAACAGTGTGACTCTGAGGAAATTAAAACATGATTGCTGTGTTTTATGGCTCTCCTTTGCTTTCTGTGTGATCCTGCTCAGATATGATATTAATAATAACAAAACAGGAGGATTCATATATTATGAGATTTACAGTCCCATCAACAGACAAGCATATCTTGCAGGCTTTACAAAAAATCTAGTTTATTCTAAGGGGATGAACTGTAAACGTTCTATTAGGACAAGGTATACAGCATTTGCAACAGTGTGTAATCATGCAAATCTGTATTTTCTACAAATGCAGAAAAATAATCTTCCCTAACAAGTCTTATTAAAGGTGGGGTAGGTAAGTTTGAGAAACCGGCTCGAGATACACTTTTTGTTATATTCCATGGAATGCTCTTAACATCCCGATAGCAATGAATATCTTAAGTGCTTTGACAAAAAATCCATGAATAAAATGTCATCTGTGGAAGCCGTAGTACTGTAAAAAGTACGACCAATCATTTTAGCCGGCCCGGCTAAAATAACTGGATGGCCTACCTGCCTGTCAGCCTTCCATCGGGGCACAAACTTATCTCGTGCCCTCATTGGTCATGTGCGCGTTCGTGTGTGTTGGAGGAGGGGCTCTATAAGGAAGTGGCAGATTTTCTCCGGTTGTGTATTTTCAAATTCTAGCGATCTCGAGCCGGTTTCTCAAACTTACCTACCCTACCTTTAAGTATTTTTACCATTTTAGTTATATCAGTGCCTAAAATATCAATATTACAATATATTTTAATATTACAATAAACATAAATGGTGTGATAGTCTCTCCAATTGAATAACAAGCTGCATGTAGGTTTTATTATGTGGAACCACAGAGTGTAAATGGCATCATGCTGCACAACTCCTGTAATTAGACTTTTAAATGTGACATTAGCCCAGTTAGAGCACACTTTGTCCTTTGCACCTGCATGTGGTTTCACATTAACTTGGAAGGAAGCTGCCTCCTGGCTGTGCCCAATAGCTGACTCTGACATTTAAATACATCTTCTCAAATGCTATGCAAGCCATGAGGAGGAAAGTGGCTTTTTATTGTGGGGGGGGGGGGGGGGGGGAATCTAACAGAAAGGAAAAACAGAGATGAAGAAAAACAGGGAAAGAAACAGTTTGGTTATGGAGAGAATTACATTTGTTTTTCCTTTTGGTGTTTAGCAAAGTCTTCTTCCATTCTAATCAACCCTGCATTTTGCATGCTAGTGTGTGCTCTCAGTTGGAAAAGAGAGATATAAACGGTAACGGGCTTCTTATGTCACTTGGAGGTTTAAGAAGAAAGATGTTCTACACTTTCTCCAGGATGCATGTTCCTGAGGAGATGTTCTCCATCAAGACTAAGTTTAAGTACAATGTTTGTGGTGTGAAATATGACTTTTTCTGCCATCTTAATTATCTTAAAGTTTGACTGAATGATTAAAATGGGAAAAATGTAAGCCATTTGAAATCAAATCATTCGAATGATTTATTTCATTTGCTTAAATATAATACTTAGAAGTCAGAGAACACATACATTGTTAACAATATCTTAACAGCCATCATTTATATATCTAGAGAAATTCAATATTTCCGTCCAGCCTGTCCTTGTGACTCTTATCTTCCTAGGTGCAGACTGAGAGGTTATTTATAGCCCCGCGCAGTCCAGAGAGCCTCCAGTTTCCCCGGTGCCTCACACATCAGCTCAGGGTTTAATTGAGGTCAGTGTGTGTGTGTGTGTGTGTGTGTGTGTGTGTGTGTGTGTGTGTGTGTGTGTGTCCAGTACAGATGTGCCTCCTGTGTTTGTGTGTGAAAGGGAGAGTTTTCTCTCTGTCCTCATGAATGTTGCATTTTCTTTCAGAATTGGCCACAAACACTCGTGTCATGCATGGCTGCACACATTTCTGCACATACTCACACTTTGTCTCCAGCTGTGCCACATATGCCCATCTCTCCTCATCTATTGTATAATACATGAATATAGCCTTCATATGCAACACTGCAACCGGTATATGAGTTATAGAACATATAGAGGTTCATGTAAAGGGCGGGTGAAGATAAACAGCCTCATAGCAAAAGGGACATTCAATATGTGTTGTTGTCGTTACCCAGCTGTTATAACACTTTACCCAAAGGTCCAAACAAAAAAGAAACCAAAATGACCATTTCTGCAGCTTTTCCTATAAATAAAAATACATGAAACACTGTTTTTGTTTTCTAAAGTTGGACTTTTTGCAAGATGTGTAGTAACGTACAAAGAGTCTTAAGCCATGTGAGAAGATTTGAGAGGCTGAGCTTTGAGATAAATGCTAACATCAGCATGCTAACACAAGCTCACACTGAAGTGCTCTCGTAATTTTTCTAACAATGTTAACCAATTATCTAATGTTGCAGTGTGAGTTTTTGATTGTACTACCATCACTTATCCTCTGCTGCAAACCACTCTTTTTCCCCTTTGACCCATGAGGTTTACAGGAACACTTTAATTAACAGCCCTTATCTGTCTCCTGTGTTAATTATGTGTGTCAAGTCAAGTCAATTACACTATGTGCCATCAATTAACTTATTCTGAACTAAAAGCTCAGTTAATATTGAGAACAGCCGCTAAAAGTTAGATATCGTTTAACCTCTCTTCTTGCATATATTTTCCAGTCATTGCACATCATAACTCATGCAACACATGACCTGATTTATGAGGTTTCTTTGTCAATTATAATACACTTCATTTTGTATTCACCCCAAGTGACATTTCACACAGTGATAACAGCTGCGTGTAGAGGTAAGAAGCTATGAACATAAACAACAACCTGGGAAACTTAAGGAAAGTTACATAAAATACAAATAAAAGGAGTAAAAAAAGAGATGATTGAGATGTCAGCCCAATCAGGAGCACACAAGTTGTGCAGCATATGTCGAATGTTTTAGTGATTGTGATACAAAGTGCTTCCTACTTGTAAATGTTCAGCACCGCAGACAGCTCCTGTCGATCTTCAGCACCAAGGACAGCGACCGAGTTCAGAGGTCACATGATCACACCTTCATTTGGCTCCTGAAGCACATCTGCCGTACATCTGGTGATCCACTAAATCACAGGGGGAAGAGGCAGGGGAGAGTTATTCACTGCGGTCACTCTCTCCAGAGATGAACTCACACACAGCTTCATCATCTCCTCGTCACTATCAGCCTGGTCACCATCGTTGTACTGTAAGTCTGTGTGAAACAGAGCAGTGAGGGTTCTTGGTTGGGGAATGATATAAAAAAATGCAGACAGATTATATCACGCTTGTCGCTTACGTGCTTAACATTATTTACCTCGTGTTCACTCATCTGTTTTCTCCCTGCTTTCTAAACTACAGCGCCTCAGCTACTGGATATCAATCTTAACTTATTAAATGTCGACCTGCTCTACTGTCGTTTTGTAATTAGGTGCAGGATTTGAATCACTTTTACACGATACTGTAATGTACTGTATAATAATTCATCTGTTTCGTTTCAGTTTGAACACCAGGTGTCACAATTGTCCATAGCGCATCATTTTGGCTGCTGATCTGCTTGCTGTCTCAGGGATTTCAAGGATACAAGTTTTTACAAGAGACTCAAAATACTGAATGTACCAGATAAGATAAGAAATGCGCCCTATTTGTTTGTTCCCTCTTTTTCTCTCTTTCTAGCTCAGACAGACAAATAGACATGCATATTTAAATGAACATAATCCTCGCTTCACTGTCCTGACCTTTGTACTGACTTCCCAGAAACACTGTGTGATGTAACACCCTGTAATATTTAAACATGCTGACGTGTCTCAGAGCTCTTTTTCTTCCCTGCGAGTCACAAAAAACTGTCAGCTAGTGTGTGTTAAACAAACTCGAATGAACTGGACAGATGTTCCAGCCCTCAGGGACCGAGCTGTAAATATGCGTGATAATGACTGGAGGGGCGGGGGGAAACTGACATGATTCATGCAATCTTTGTATTTGCCCATGGTGGAGTTTTCTGCCTGCAGGATGCTTTCTTTCTCTTTGTAAATCTCTTTATGATCTTGTTTACCCTTCAGCGACGATGATTACTTACCGGGAGTTATTACTTCAGAGTGTTGCTATAAAAAAGAAGCAGGAAATCTGTTGGTGCTTACAAATGTACTTCTCAGTCTCAAACACACTCAGGCATGGACACACACACGCAGGCTCCCGTAAGGATTTACATTTTTCTGCAGTTACTTTACAAAGGATTAAGAGTTTAGTGAACTTTCAGGACTTTCTTGCACTTACTGAGCAGGCTTCACTATACAAACATGCCAAGGATAGAATATCCATAGTCCGCCTTGGTGTCCTGACTAAGACGTGACGTCATTCTGGAGGGAAAAGGGGGGCCTGTTGAGATTCCCTCACTATCTGCTGAGGATGTGAGAGGCTGTGGCTGCTGCTGCACCACCCACTTCATTTCCCCCACATTCAACAGGAAGACTGGAGGCCAAGCAGAGCAGCAGCACTCTGCAGGAGAGGAAGGACGTGGAGGTCCAGCTGTACCGTCAGAACAAAGGAAAACAACCAAGGCAAGGGAATGAGCAAGAATCCGAAAGACGTGAAGAAAATCCAGACAGTTTATCTGCAGAACTTGGAGAAACTCAACCAGGGGTTAAAGCCAGAGAAGAAAAGTTGGAAACCAAAGGAAGGAGACTTCCCTGCAGCGATGGAAAAGCTGCGGCAGCCTCCCCTCGCTGGGAAAGTCACCAAAAGCTCAGCACACAGAATCAGCAGAGATCTCACCTGCTCCATCTGCTTGGATCTCTTCAAGCAGCCGGTGTCCCTGCCCTGTGATCACACCTTCTGCCAGGGCTGCATCGAGGGCTACTGGACCGGGCCCCGGGTCCCCCTTCATGGAGGGACCGGCTCCTGCCCCCAGTGCAGGAAGCTGTTCCCCGGGCAGAGCTACAGGCCCAACCGCATCGTGGCCAACATCGTGGAGAGCTACTGCCAGGGTCTGGAGGAGAGCGGGAGCGAACCCCGCCTGGCGGAGGTCAGGGGGGTGGAGAGGGTCCCTGCTCCGGCTCCGGTACCCCACTGCAGCAGACACAGAGAGGAGCTGAAGCTTTACTGTGAGGAGGACCAGGAGCTGGTGTGTCTGGTGTGTGGGGTCTCCCAGGAGCACAGGAACCACACCATGGTGTGTGTGCAGGAGGCCGAGCAGAAGTACAGGGTGAGTTCAGCCAACAGGAGAAAATATATTGTTTTAATACACTGATCAATATTGATTGTTTGGGCTTTTCGTGCTTTCATAATGCACTGTTTGAAGGAAAATATCCAAAATACACATTTATTGATTTTAGTACCCTCTAAAATCAAGATCTCACAAGTTCTCTGTTACACATGTTGCTGCAAGTCAGGCTGTTTGCATATTTTTCTTAGTGCATAATACAATACATGTGGTCTTCAGTCTGTAATAGTGTCAATTTCTTCTTCTTCTTTCTTCTCTACACACTGACTTTGATTTAGTTTCCAAAAGATCGTTTTTTTAGGAAGCAAGTGCACATTATTCAGCATATCAGGAGTTTATTTCAGGTAAATCACTGCTGTGGCTGTTTGGTTACAGTGTACGTGAGCAAATACCTTAAATGCAACATTGCATATAGTTTTATATATAGGTATATGAGTTCTTAATCTGTTCTTATCTAGTTTTTTGCTTCAGATCAACTATACATAGGGGGACATTGTACTTGAAGGGAGATGCGGGTCAGTGTGCAGTGATGTTGTGTCTCTGTCCTGTCAGGCGTCTCTAAACAGCTCCATGGACTCACTGAAGGTGGAGCTCAACACGGCGCTGCAGTGTGACAGAGAGGTAGAGGACGAGGTTACAAAGCTGAAGGTGAGAGGAAACACTTCCAAAAAACACATAGATGCCACAAAGCACACAATACAATCATTACTGGACTAAAATATCCACTTTGACCTATTTAATCTCTTAAGGGTCACCTATTATGCAAAATTCACTTTTTCATGTGTTTCATAAACATGTGTCCCCTCTGTGTAAAGAGACTCTGAACGTTTCAGGAAAATTGACCCACTCTCTTTTTGTCCTGATCCATTTATATAAAAACCTGTCTGAAAATGAGCTGATCAGATTTTGGCCACTTTGTGATGTCATAACGTTTTTTGGCTTGTGTAACCATTAGCCAATCACCAACCAAGGTAACCCCCCCCCCACCTTATCACCTGAATCTCCTCCTAGAGCACCATTGTGTTCTTTGTAACCAAATATCTCTCAGAGGGGCGTGGGGAGTGGCTCCTTATTTTCATCTAAAGTAACAGACAGAGAATCAGCACTTTTGAAACAGGGCTGAAACAGAGGGGATTATGGGATGCTACAATGATCTGTTTGGTGTTTGGAGCCAAACACTTCTGAGACATGTTTTGTGTATATCTGAGACCTATAATATATTGTTGAAAAAGAGAATAATAGGGGACCTTTAAAATCGGCTTTTTGCCAGAAAGCAATCTGTCTAATAACATAGATTGTAGCAGCTAATAACAAAATGTCATCTTTGTGAAAACACTGTATGCTCCTACTGACATTATCCATGAACCAGGACCACACGGCTGACCTGAAGCAGCGCATCGAGGCCCAGTTCAGCGACCTGCACCAGTTCCTGTACCAGGAGGAGAAGCTGCTGCAGGTGAAGCTGAAGACGGAGGAGCGCAGGGAGCTGATCCGCCTGGACGAGCACAAGGCGCTGCTCTGTGTGGAGATCTCCCGTCTGCAGGGGGCCCTCCACGAGATCGAGGACAAGCTGAGGGAGCAGGATGCCTTCACCCTGCTGCGGGTAAGATCCGCTGAAACCAACCTCATACACGTTCAAAACAATCCATCTGGAAATGATAAACAGCATGATGAGTCAGCTCTGGGGGTAATTAGAGCAAGAAATGCTGAGCTCATGATTTTAAATCCATTGGTTTCCAGACTCATTTGTATGCTATGAAACAGTAATATGGGGTAAAAGTTCATTTTCATGATCTGGGCTGTATTTCGGTGCCTCAATGGCTCCAACATCAACATTTAAACACTTAACTGAGCAGGGTGTGACCATTCTGGCTTTCCTGTGTAAGTTTGAACACTATTATTAAAAAGGCCATAAACATGTTGATCATGTCACTTTGCATTATTTTTGAAGACTATCGTACATACATACTGGTATAAATGTTAACACAGCTGCTACTTCTCTTGTAACAAAAGACTTGCACAGAGTGGAGACAGGATGTAGACCGTGATCTCACTTGTTGATCTGGAGGATAAGGAGTTTAGCTCAGGCACGGGGCCATACAGCGGGACTTTCCCCGGCCACAGGGAGATCCCACAGGGTGGGATAGCGTGAGCTCAGGCATTGATGTAATGTGGAAAAAGCTTTCTGCTTCTCAGATACTAATCACAGTTTGTGTCTGTCTTGTGTTTATTCCTGTGTCTCGATTCAGAGCATCAAAGCCCTGCTCCAGAGGTGAGTGAGAGAAGCGTCTACATGTTTTATTCTGCATAGATTTTGTTTTTATCTCCGTCTTCACTGTTCTGACTTTTTGCTTATGTTGGAAGGCCTTCACTGAAGTTTGAAAAACCAACATTCACACGGCCCAGTCTGTGTGAGGGTCGTTTTGCGGGGCCCCTCCAGTACAGAGTGTGGAAATCCATGAAAGGAAGCCTTTATCCAGGTACTAAAGGAATACATGAAAATGAGCATTTTTATATCTATTACTCACGCCGTGGTACCATGAATTCTTGAAGAAACCTTCTTGTCACATCTCCAGTGTGAACAATTAACAAATAACTGAGAAAACTATTGATGAATTGAAGAAAATGTAGATCTATAACTAAACATACATTTTCTCACAATCAAACTCGCAGTTTAATCAAAGTCTCATGTATACAGTCGAACAGTATGCTCCTAAACACTGAACTTTACCAAAAGTGTTCAATAGTAAGGTTTTAGTTAAAATGCATGTCTAAAAAAAAAAGCGATCATATCATTGGATGAATTAGACTTGGATTAAATTGCACGAGTTGTGTGAGTTTGTGTTAAAACTAGATCCCATTTACTTAAATTCATCAAGACTTTTGGAAATGTTTAGGAAGGCTTGGCTTTTCCCTTCACTCTGGAGGCATGCAGTATTCTTTAAGATTTCAAAGTGACACAGTGGGAGTGGATATACAACAAATCCTATTTGGGGGGAAATGTCCCTCTGGTATCATTTTGGCCCCATTTTTCAATGCAAAATGTAAACTAGCAGCAATAGCCTGCATAGGAGCCCACTGATCTTTTAACGCTTTTGTTATTTGTCCTGTTTTAAGTTCCAGCGGCCATCACCTTTAACTCCAGCACGGCCAACCCTTGGCTCAGCCTGACCTCCTCCCTCACCTGTGTGCGCTACCAGACCTTTAACCTCACGGTGCAGGACAACCCCTCACGGTTCAACGCTGCCTTGTCGCTGCTGGGGAGCCAGGGCTTTACCCACGGGCGCCACTACTGGGAGATCGAAGTCTACAGCAGCACCGTGTGGACGGTGGGGGTGGCCCGGGAGTCGGTGCCCAGGAAGGGGGTCATCAAAGCCCTCCCTGCCAACGGCTTCTGGACCCTCTCCCTGTCTTATGGGATACAGTACATGGCCGGCACTTCCCCCCCCACCGTCCTGTCCCTGGAGGAGCCCCTGGTCAGGATCGGGGTGTATCTGGACTACAAGAGGGGCCTGGTGTCCTTCTACAACGCAGAGTGCATGGCACACCTGTACACCTTCAGGGAGACCTTCACCGAGACCCTGTTCCCCTACTTCAACCTCGGCTTCCTGGATAAAGTGCATGAGAATGAGCCTCTCAAAGTGTTCCTACCTAAGATTTAAGAAACTGTGATAAATGTGCAACTGAAAAAGATTTTAAAAAGTTGATAAACAAACATGGAACAATGACTTTTACTATGTAGAGAAGTGGAGAATTGTTAAGTTAGATTACATTAGATACATCTCAACAACAGAAACAGATAGGGCCCTGTGGAGATCCTCTTCCTCACAAACATTTGCAATGCTGATTTTCATCCCAAATGTGTTTGCATCTGTTAGCTACTAGCTAGCCTTCAGCCTTCTTCTTGCCTGTGTTTGTTGGCATATTGCAGCTTACCTTTGAGTGTGACTGCCACCTGTTGATCATTGGTACAATGTGACACTAATTGAAGGACTGTGTGTGCATTCATACAAAATTGGAAAACAACACTTCTAGAGGACAGCAGCTCCACAGGGAACTTTTAAGTTCACATTGTTCATTTTCTAGACTGGATCTACTGCCACACGTTTCACTTCAGAGGAGCTGTGCTTCAGTGAAGAATGTGAAACTGTCTGGTTCATTATTATTTTAATCATTCAATAATCTTTTGTTGTTCATGATACACATATATGTACCACTCTATAATGTAGTTTTATGGATATGTTGATACAGTACATTTTTAGTTAATCAGGTGCTATATCATTTATTGTTAGTTTTTTTTTGGTGCATTAAGGGACATTGGGAATGTTTTCTTATTCGAACTAGCAGCAGAACAACGACAAAACATTTGTAAAAGCGTATTTAAGATAATTAGGGGTTTAATACGTTTTTTATAATGTGAACAAATGGTTTTAAGTGTGGATATGTTGTACTTGTTTTGATAGATGTCTTGACTGTTGGCTGACTCAATGGCTGATACATGTTGGCAACCAATATAACACTAAATGAAAATGTTAATAAAAGTTTAAAAAATGTCTTCCAACTTCTTTCCAAAGTACTTATTCCAAATTAAAAAGTAAATAGATAATCCTTGCCATTTGATTACATTATGTTGGTGTTGGAGCCCTATCGGTCTAAATTAAAGGCTCAGGGCTCATATTTCAGTTTGTACATCCTCGCTTCCTCAATTCCTTGAATTGGTGTCTCTGTACTTATACGCCCACATTACACTTCTAAACGACTAAAGTGAGTTAAAAAATAAATCAAGGTATTATGCATTAAGTTGCTGTTCAAAGTCAGTATACATTTGTTTTACTGATGAGAACGTAGTCAGAGATGTAAAGGGAATATTGGATAGATTGAATTATGTGGCGCTAATCGAATCTGTAATTAATGTAATGAATGAAATGAAAATTCAATATCAAATGCAAGTCAGACAAAATATAAAATAACCAAACAATTCATATTTTGGGAAGAAAAACTCAGATTACATAATTTTTTTCTCCATACTACATCATTATTATTTTGTAAAACAACAAAGTGCATTACATTCATTAGAATTAAGACAGTAAGCTATATCACAATATATACATTGTATATCTTCAACACAGTGCTATGACTTAATCAGCTCATTACAGGCGTTGCAGTCGCTGAATTTACTCGAAATAATCACTGCAAGCTAATCCTCGCCTCTCATCCTAAAGAGCTATGGAAGATGCAATTTGTCTGCACGGCTTCTCCCAGTCTAACAGATGTGAGTGTAAAAGTATGCGGGTTGGTGTTTGTGGTATCAATCCATGCATCCACTCCATGCCTGGAGATGGGTGTGTCCGACCAAAAGTTAGGGGTGAAGTCTCCACATTTAGTTTTGGGGTAGAGAGTCACTTGCTTGCGTGTAACGTGTCCTGGAACTTTGTGCTTGTGTAGCGAACATGAAAGCCTTTTTTATTGATGCTGTCATCTGAGTGAAACTTTAAAACTATGGCATCTCCCGCTGAGTACACTTCCTCTGGGGCCTGAGGGGAAGAAAAAGGGTATTTGAAGAGTAATTTAAACAGTTTTTAAAACTCTAAACTGGTATTTTAGCCTTACCCCAGATCCACAATATCGTCCCAGCCTGGGAGACTTGATGTCAGCGCCGTCATACAGCTCCACGTAATCATACCCGCAGTCCACCTCCTCCTCGATCTCAAACACTTGGAAGATGATCTCCACTCCGTATCCCTTCTCAGCTGAGACCACCCACAGACAGTCTGAGCCGCTCGGGTAGTTGTTATCTCCAAACTGTGCATGGGAGTACAGATCTTTTGTCTTGACCTCGGCTTTCAGGCTTCCTCCACATTCTGGGAATTCACAACCACAAAATTAGAGGGTCACACAGAGGATCTTGTAAAAGTGAGGAAAGAATGCAACTTTTCTAAACATAGCGGGACAAACATAGTTGAAACATCACTTTTTTTGTATTCTATTCTTTCTCCAAAGGGCCATTTTCCAGACTTTTTGGGGCGTAGAAAATTGCTTTGCCCACCTGCTCTGTATGAAGCCTCAAAGCCTCTCTTCTGCACGGAGTTGTCTGAGAAAAAACTCAGGAACATTTTGTTTCCACTGGACATGACTGGAGAAGGCTTTTTGGTGCCGCAGAATCGTCCTAGACTTTGTGCACGAGCGTCCTGCCCGTCGTAGATCTCCAGGTGGTCGTAAGCACACTCCAGATGAGCCTCCATGTCAATCTCGTTGAAAACCTGTGGTGATAAAAAGGTATGAATATCTTTCTTTTCAAGTTGGGTTGTGACAAAAGACCCTTCGACATACCAGTTTGATCCGATGGCCCGGGGTTGTGGACAGAGACCAGGTGCAGGCCTTCTTGTTGGGATACTTATCGGGCCAGTTGGGGCTGCTCATTGTGCCGGACACCGTGCTCACAGCGTTATCACAGCCCGCTGAAAAGCAAAACAATGGAAGCTGCATCACTGAGTGGTCACATCATTTCCCCCTTTCACCACAAGTGTCCTCTGGGGTCTTTTCCTAAGAATAGGCATCCATCAAAAGTAATAACAATAGGCAGTTCATAAGAAAACTGTCCAGACAGAAGAAACAACATGTAAATAAGATATATCAAAGTTACAAAGTAGAACACCGAGCTTGTGTCAGCTCATTTTCAAGGGGAGATTAAATAAAAGGTGAAAAACAAACACTTAAATACAGAGGGTGGAAGTAGTGGAGTACAAATACATTTTTCTGGTATCAGTACTTTACGCCACTACTTATTTTTCTGACGACATTTTACTTTTACTTCTTACATTTTCAAAACAGGTTTGTTAGTTTAGTTTTAATCTGTGTTTGGTGGCGTGATCATTATTATTTAGAGTCATTGTGTGCCTATTTATTTGAACACGATCCGTGTATCCATCATTTCCTGGGGGACCAATGAAAACGTTGTCATGTTGCCGTTGTTCAGCATGGAAACATTCATTGGCTAACAATGACATTATTGTTCTATTAATATAAAGGGAGGTCAGGTACTCTTTAAAACAGCTGCTAGTTATGGGTACTTTTTACTTAAGTACATTTCGAAGCCCATACTTCTTTACTTTTACTTGAGTAAAGAAGTTTAGTCAGTACTTCTACCAGAGTATTTTTAAACACGAGTATTACTTCTATTTGAGTAAAGGATGTGTGTACTTTTGCCATCTCTGCTTAAATACGATTTTTTTTCCAGTCTTTCTGTAATTTGTGTGCACTGACCCTTCCAATAAGACATGTGAGTATGCAGCAGAAACAGCCACTGTACCTTCCTTGCAGTCGTGCTGGTTGTCGTGCAGCATGAAGCCGCTGCGGCACTGGCAGCTGTAGCTCCCGAAGGTGTTCACACACTCGTGCTGGCAGCCTCCGTTTTCTTTGGAGCACTCGTCTATATCTGTTGAAATGTTTAAAGAATTTGCTTTTCAAAATTCCTTTGCACAGCACTTCTGCCACAGCAGACTGCAGAACAAGTTCACCACATATTGAGTTTTGGGTCAAGATGTGCCGCTTCAGTGCAGACACAAAGGCTCCCTGTGTTACTGAACGAGGGAGAATGTGCAGTACTGTACGCTCTCAGCAAAACTCTCTTGTCTAAGAGTTTTATGTAAGTGTTTTTAAAAAGCTCAGCTCTTCCAGTCCAAAGAACCAAATGCATACATTGTGAAATACATCAACAGCTTGAGGTTCAAGATATAGGCCTATACGTACACTAATGTGGATGTGGTGTATCCATTTCATACATTTTAGCTGGTCATTCGCAACATAAAAACATTAATAAGATGTTATTATGTGGATATTAAGACGAGCTATCAACATATTTTTTATTACAAAAAAGAGCATTCAGTTGGGACATTAATTAGAGAAAAAATATAATTAATTCTATAGCCATTATTATTATAAATGGTGGTCTGTTTAGGTGGATGTATTTCAGCTGTTGTTGCATGCAGCACTTTTAACATATTTATAGCATTTTTGCAATGAAATTTTCTACACAATTATTTTATATTAGATAATAAAATAAAATACTATCAGAGAAATACACAAACATTAGTCTTAATTATGTGAATAATGCAAACTGTGATTCTGAATGTGAAATTGACTTTAAACTCCAGGCATGCTTTTAAATGATTGAATTGTGCAAAATGAAATTACATTTGAACAAACAAGTCCAACATCCCTGCCTCCAGTCTAGCATCAGAAAGTGAAGACAGCTGCTTCATTGTTTTTGGAGTGCAGCAGAGGTGTAAAGTAACAAAGTAGATTTACCCAAGTACTTAATTACAATTTTGAGATACTTGTACTTTACTTGAGTATTTCAATTGTTTGCTACTTTGTACTTCTACCCTACTACAATTCAGAGGTAACTCATGTACTTTTATTCCACTACATTTATGTTGTACCTTTAGTTACTTTACAGATGTAGATAGCTGCACCTTTACCAGCTTTGATAACACTTTAATGCATCGACAATAATTATACTCAATGGACCAATCTACATAATAAGTACTTTTACTTTTGGTACTTTAAGTATATTTAGATGCCAATACTTTTGTACTTTTACTTGAGTGACATTTTGAATGCAGGACTTTAACTTTTTTAAAAAATGTTTAGTGTTCCTACACTACACTACTTATATTTTCACTCAATTACAAGATCTAGAGTACTTCTCCCACCTCTGGAGTGCAGTGATGTTTCCTACAGTAGCAGGCCTTTGGCATTATGTAATACTTCCTCAGTGTTTCCTTCCTCAGCACTTCCTGTAAAGTTCCCTCATTACTTACCAGAGAAGAAGTGGGCCTTGAAGCCCCTCTTGGAGACGGTGTTGTCAGACTTGAACTCGATCCTCATGTTGTTTTGTTGGGAGGTGATCACCTCGGGTTTTTCCGCTCCACAGAACTTCCCATGAAGCTCGGAGTCCGAACTCAACCCACTGCGCACCTCCACATAGTCATACTTACACACCTGGTGGTAAACACTGGACACTTTTACTACAGAGGACACAGAATTGGCCTGTGAAATGATCATGATAATAGTAGACTATCTGATAAAAAGTCTGCAGAGAGATGTATTACAGTCATGAACTTACATCATTCCCCTCGGCCTCGAACACATCGAACACCAGAGTGATGCGGTACTGAATGGGCGCCACCAGCTGCCACACACAGTTCTTGTTGGGGGGGTATTCTTTGGGCCAGCCGGGGGTGGTGAGGGAGCCGTTCAGCTTGGTGATGAACCCGCCACAGGCAGCTGCTGGTGGGAGAACACACAGACACATTAATTAGATTTGTGCTAATGTCAGAATTCTTGCATTTAATTGCAGGACATGTTACCCCCGTAGCTAACAAGCTCTTGATAACAAAATCTTAGATTACAACCAGGATCATTTATGTAATATGAATGAGTGATACTGGAAGAAGAGTAGTCACTAAAGATTACGCAATCACTTTTTTAATCAAGAAATGCACCACATTGTGCTGAAGGCTCAAGAAATGCAGTGAGGTAGTACTGCCCTCTGGTGGTAGAAGAAGGTCATAGCCTATTGATTGGAAATACGACAGCTGTAGAAGATGAATTAACCTAGTAAAGAAAAAGTCCATACCCCCAGGAAGTTAGATTAGTTAAAAACCAAAGACTGGAAACAGGTTTTCGAAAGGTTTGATTTTATTACATTTAGACAGAGCCAGGCTAGTTTCCCCCCCTGTTTCTAGTCTTAATAATAATCTTAATTAGTTACACAACTGTAATTTATATACTATCATATGTGTCCTGCTACTGTAATATACAGTCTAAATTATCTAGAACGTTTTATATTGAGTATTCTTGTGGTTCATGTCATGTTCATTTGATCATGTTTATACTTTCTTCCACCATTAAAGATTGTAATGCCTGTAAACCGTGCTGCTGCCACAACACCATTTGCCAATTTGTGATCAATGAAGTACCTATCTATCTATATCTATTTAATGGAAATAAATAAAAGGGGAGCAATATTGATCTTCTCAATTTAACCGTGATTTAAAACTTTCACATTAAGTACAACACCCTGTTTTAAAATGGTGCAGTTGATACTGTATGTATTCCATCTTGTGAATGGCTCATTGCAATATGGTCTCAAAAACACATCAATTGCATGCCCCCTTTAAACATTTCTGAGACCATATTCCACCAATGCATTGAGATCTTCACAACATAGAATAAGCAAAATATACCTGAAGACCCAGCAATGCTTCCACTTGATTGTCTTCTCAGAGACATTGGATATGTGTTGCATTGAGAGAAGATCTCTACAATCAGGGTACAGGTGTGACTGAAGCAGTATGCAGGCTCAGTGTGTGGAGTCGCGTCTACACTCACTCTCACAGCTGCGTCTGTCCGCTGCCAGCTCATACCCTGGATCACAGGCACATCTGTAGCTGCCCAGCGTGTTCAGGCAGCGCTGCTCACAGTGACCGTGGTCGGGTCTGGAGCACTCGTCCATCTCTGGAAATTGGAAAAAACGTCAAAATAAAACCAGACGCCCTCTTCAATCCTGGCTGTTTGTTACTGTAATGACTTTCTGACCTTTAAAAAAGTTGCCTGCAAACCCGGCTTTGTTGACCGAGCCGTCGGACACAAACTTCAGCCAGAGCTGGTTGGAGCTGCTTTTCATGTCGTCTGGTTTGTCGTAGCCGCAGAAACGTCCGAGCAGTGGGCTGCTGTCTGAGCCGCCGTCTCTCACCTCCACAAAGTCGTAGGCACAGCTGTCATGTTTCTCAATCTGCAGGGGAAGCAAGGCCAGTGATGTTTGCAAAGAGATGTTACAGCAGATGAGGCCTTACTCGCCTTTCAAAGTCGAAAAACAAAAGTAAGAGCTAAGAAAACGTGGTGAATCTGAGGTTGGTGAAGCATTCTTGCATTTTCTCCTATTCATAATGCCTTGAAAAGTGATTTTACCTCAAATGACTGAAAGGAGAGGCCAACGTTGAAACCCTCTGCTACTGTGATTTTCCACACACACATTTTGTTGGACTGGTAGTCATCGGGATAATTGGGAGACTGGATCTGGCCGCTGTCCCGCTTCACCTCTCCCCCACAGATGGCTGCACAGGAGGTGAGAAGTGATTTGTTTCAACCAGGGATAAGCTTTCTATATTTCTACAGTCAGGGGGAAAAAAGTGCTAAATAAAAGCGTACGATATTGTCAATGTTGTACCTTCATAGACTGCTGTAAAGCCTTTTCCCAACCAGCTGCTGCTGCTTCTGAACTCAATCCACAGTTGACTGTCGGTGGAGATGATCTGCTCTGGAAGTGTGTCTCCACAAAAACGGCCTGCAAAAGACCATGAAGAAATGATACTTCACAGAGCTTGGAAATGAGTTTATGACACAGGAATGACTTGAGGTTTATGCATGAGAGGGAGGCGAGGTTTAAGTCAAAGTTACAGACCTTTCAGAGGAGCTTTCCTCCGGAACCCGTCCCGGACCTCCACATGGTCGTACCAACACAAGTGACTCCTGAAGAGGTCCATGGAAGTAAAATTCAGAACAATCTAAGAGACAGAAGAAGACACATGGAGGGAAGTTTGTGACAAAATAAATGATATGTCAAGAGTCACAAGATTCACCAAATATCTTCCTCTTGTTGTTACTACTACTGTAGGTTTGAAACATGTGACACTGAGCTAGCAGTGGTCACTGATTCATTTCAATGAAGTGTTCATTCTTATTTATGGTTTCAAAAGTTAATCATTAAGTAGTATTAATAAAAGTAAGTACATCTTATAAAGATAAACTGAATAATGTACCTGCCAATTGATCTAGAGTATATCATGATTAATTGTCAATTTGACCTTGAAAAGTACTTAAATAAATGGACCGATTTTTTTCAAACTGATCTGTACACCATATCACTGCTGGCATTTTTGCAATATTTAATTACAGCTAAAGAGTCTGTAGAGAATTGTATTTGGGACTGGGAGAGTTAATGTATTGAATGTTTTGATATGAGTAACACAGTCAGTAACTGGATAAATCTGGTGATTTGTCTAGCCCTAAATGAATTACTTGTTGTTTGTCATTACTCACCTTCTCTCCTGGAGTGACAGAAATCCTCCACACACAGTGAGCGTACGCTGAGTAACCGTTGGGAAAACCCGGAGAAGAAAAGTTTCCAGAGCTCTCCTGCAGGCTGTCCCCACATCCTTTAACAAGCACACACCATAACATACACATGGTTTTATTACAGTCAGAAATAACTTTAATGTCCCAGAATAAAGAATAAAGAAGCTGGTTCCCTTAGCTTTAGTGCATATTCAGTCATGGTGTTTGCTATCTAATTGGATTGGTAAATAATAATGATAAAATTAATCATTTGGGTCAGGATGTTATCTGCACATGCACTACTTACTTGCACACTTGTAGAGTTTGCGGGCCTGTTCAATGTCCCCTTTGCTAAGCTGGGTCCTCTGTCCAATAGGTGGCCGGACTCCATTGACGTCATATCGAGGCAAGATGGTGTCTAAAAATATGCCTCTGTATCAGACAGATCACAAGCAGTTAATTCTCAAAGAAATGGAAATCTAATAATTCAAAAGTCTGCAGATGAGGAGGTACAGCAAAATATGTTGTTCAAAAGTTCACACAGAGACTTTTATAACGGAATCTGACTCCTGTTCAACACCTTGATACTTTATTGATTGTGATTATCTCTCTGGGTTTGGAGGTCACTGTTGCACAGTTCCCATGGAGATGCACCCATGAATGACAGGCATGTGCAAACAGAGCACTCTGAAAGGGGCCTTTCGGCGGTGCCAGCCGGCTCAGTGGAGCCCGCTGCTGAATGCCAGAGAAAAAGGCCACTCCAGCCCAAATTGTTCAACAAAGCCTGAACTGCCAGGCCTTTATTTACCTTGGCTCGCCTCCATGACCCACACCAGCGAAGCGGCGATTGGAGGTAAAAAACCAAAAGCACAGAGAAAAGCAACGGGGCAACAACATGCACGAGACAGAAATGAAAAGGAGACTAGTGTGAAACCATTTCTGTGACAATAAAAGATCAAATCCCCTGAGGTTCCCTATGAAGCTTGTTTAGCAGAGCTGAATGAGGGGAACAACACTTGGTCAGTGTAGGAGCTCCGCTGATAATGCAGCATGAAATGAGGGGCAGCTGGGGAGGTCAAATGAGCAAGACCTTGTAATAAATATCATACAACTACAGTAACCAATCAGAACACTCAGTGAAAAAGGTATTAAATTAAAACTCTAAATGCCAGGAACATAAAGGAGCTAAATCACTTAGTCTAAGAAGAAAGGTGTTGGCGATGATGGCCTGGTGCACTGTGTGTGGCCGGTTAATATATACAGGCATAGTAGTAGTAAGAGTGAATCACTAATGGCCTGTTTATGTGAACTAGGGTAGAGCTGAATCAAAGTACATCTGAGAAATAAAGTGATTAAATTATAGTAGTACCACAAAACTCACTTTGGGAAAGAAAAGCATAAAAAGGTTTCACAATGCCAACCTGGAGAATGTATTTTTTGCATAATGCATGATGCTGCCAAAGTCGTAAACCTCCCCCAGCGAGTCGACCTCGCCCGGCTCCATCTTCAGGAAGTTATACTCCTGCCCTATTCATAAACACATCATCAGTGGAGTGAATGAAAGAAGAAACATCTGGAGGGTCAGTGAGGATATGCATGTTTTACACTTTTTTATCCAGTGTCAGTACCTGGTTGGATGTTGTCTCTGATGATGCTGACATGCTCGTCCCGGTCTGGACGTGTGTGTTCGTGCCAGAAGCCGATCACGTGACCCAGTTCATGCACCACGATGCCAAACTTGTCACAGTTCTTCCCTATAGAGATGGCCTGAGGGCCGGCACCTCTCCTCCCCACGTAGGAGCAACACCTGCAGGGGCGACACTATTTAACTAAAGAGCACCTTAACAAACACTGAGGTGCATGTGTGTAACATAGGACAATACACCCATGTGTCTGAACATCATAACTAGAAGCTTTACTTTTTTGTTGACCTTTGTAGAATACAAGTTTTTCAGATTTTATGTTTTTGGATGTAACATTCCCAGGCTGCCATTGCCTTCATATATGTCTAGATGGGCCAATCAAATGAATCGTTCCAATGGGCCAATCAAATCCCTTGTTTTAAATGACCAGCCCAATGGCTCGTTTTATTTGACCGATCAATTGGCTAATTTCAACTGACCAATCATATGGCTTTTTTCATTGGGCCATTCAAACACACACAACAGAATGTTTGGCTGCCATATGAGCAAGGTCCTTCAGTATGGAGCCATTATCTACATGCAAGCATCTTGATCAATTATTGAATAAAACTAAATAGCATCTTAACAAATTAAATGATTTAGAAGGGACAACAGCTTCATGAAACATTTTCAGTGCCTTTCTTGCAAGTCAATCAGAGCAGACTGGGCTTTTTAGGGAGAATAACTTACAGTGACAGTAACTACAGTGTAATGTTTCATATGAGCGTGAATACAGGGATACTTGGACAAACTCTATGAGACAAATAATGTGTCTTTAGAACATGTACACGTGTTAGTAGAAACCCAAGTATATATAAGAATGGTTAATGAGCAGCCAACTCACCCACAGGGTCGGTAGGTGAAAACAATGTAGCTTTCTTCAGTCGTCCTGTCGGTGAATGTCACACAAGTGTGTTTCTCCCAGTGACGCATGGCCTGTCGGAAAATGGCTCTCTGACTGCCTGAAAGGAATTAGAGTTTGACAGCCTCACCAGGTCAAAATCACAGAGAGCAGCCAACACATGCTGACTGTGTATAGCAGACAACTCTCCTGTAAATATTTATGAAAGCTTTGCTGTTTTAATCCAGAGCTCACCTGTGAAGTTCCCACTGATCACATACGGGATGATGCCGTCCGGCCACACTCTCTCAGGTCTGGATGTGGCCGCTCTCCTCCTCCGACGGAGACTCTGTCTGTCTGTGGCTCTCTTACTCCTGATGCTCTCACTGGAGCTGTTAACTGTGCAGAAAATGAGTCTGGATTGAGTATATCCCTTTATTTGAACACCCCAAACAGTCATAAGAATAATTCAAAGGTCAGTAAATTAATGATATTTGATACCTGAGTCTGTGTTGTTGGTCTGGACAGTGGGCGTTGCACCATCACTGCTGAGGGCTCTGAACATGCGGAGGTCATCTTCATCAAGGGCGATATCTCCCAAAAAGGCAGCTGGGGCAAAAAGATGACCACTCAGATACATTGATTTTCCCATCTAAGCTCTAAGCATATTTCCCAAATATCATATTATTTCTTTAATTCGGAGTAGTGTTATCTTTAAGTAATGTGGAGAAAACTAAACTTTAGAAAATTACCTATTTCTCACACTGTGTCATTCAGTAAATCCAAACAAAGGTTTGAGCGGTGGGTTTAATCATTTCTTCATCACAGACAGAACCTGACTAAGGATATTTTTAAAACTCATCTCTGATTCTCAGTTCTTTTTCTTGCTTCAAAAAGCAGCCAAACCTCACTGCATGCATTACTGTGTCTGATATCTCTGTCCTGAGAAGAGGTCTAAACTGACTCCATATGTCTGTTTGATCAGCAAACACTCCTCCTGAGCACACACACTGAAACATATTGGAGGACTGTCTCTGTCATTTCAAAGAATGAAGATGTGAACTGAATACCTCATAGCATTGTGACTACACTTTGCTGGACTTGTACTCCAATGGCAAAACAACAACCATAAAGAACTCTTGTAAGAGGTTCATATATTCATTTATGGCCTTGAGATTAAGTCTGTAGAGTTGTGTGTTTCTCAAAGTTACAAAACTAGGTTGTGGTAAAAAGCCTTAGTCAATAAGCAGAGATATGTTTTCATAATTATACCCAGCAACTCATTAAGTGAGGAGTGAAGTCCTTTACTGTACATCGGAGCAAAGAGCTTTGCAGGCTTGATAAGATGAAGAACTGCATCTTCCACACCTTCAAAGACTCAACATCACTTTCTACCAATCGAATTATGATTAGAGGAAACTCTTCTAAATTGAATCACTTGTGACCAACCATGTAAATCAGGATGACCCACAGAGCATTCCATGAACAATGTTTGTTTTGTGTGTGTTTGGTTTAGCAGCATGGATTCCCCAAACATTACTCTTATCTTTTGTACGTGTCCCAGATATCAGGTGTGACAGCATTATAACGTCAGCCCCAGGCTTAATGTTTTACTACGCCTAAAAATGCTAGGTATGGAAAAGTGTTCTTGCATAACAGCATAAGATAAAAAAAGGTGAACGTGTTAAAGAGTTGCAGGTTGGCAGAAAAAAAACAAGCAAGTGTAAAAAACCAAACAAGCCAAAAGAAGGAATGATTCATGTCTGGACTTAAGTTTGGTTGAAAGCAGGAAAACCTTCAACTTCAGCGACAAAAACACAAAGTTGAACCACAAGACACAAAACATTACAAACACACTAGCCAATACTGAAGTCCAAATTAGCTTTCAGTTACTGACAAACACACAACTAAATCCAGGCTTCAAAGTGTCTATTGTGAAACCTAATTAGAGGAATCCCACACACATCTGACCATGTTTTCGGTTCCCTCACATTTTGCTTCCATTATAATGACCTCCTTCATACAACAGTATCTCATGTTTTACTAGTCGGGCAGAAAAGCTTAGAAAAGTTGCTCCCATTAAATACCTCATTTAGCTGTGTGATGTAACCACCTTTGAAAGTCCAAATGAAAAGACATAGCAGGCCCTGTGTCGGCCTTTTGAAGTGAATTCACTCATGCAAAGGGTGACTGTAAATGACTGTCACCCCTGCAGTGTGCACCCCATACCCTGAAGCCAGAGGGATTTCACCGGCGTCCTGCCGAGGACAGCGCTGGCACGGCCTCAATGACCCCCAGTCTCCAGGCAACTGCCTCGGAGAAGAAGAGTGGTGTGTTGTGGAAGTTTCAGAAGTCACAAGTGAAAAGGGACCACAACCAGCTGGGGGCCCGCTAATAAGCAAAGTGATCTTTTGGCTTGTTATACAATGGAATAAAGTTGCATATTCTTTAACTCTACAGAAAGCTAATTGCAATGGTATTAAAGACGGGTTTATCAAATCAGACACCTCATCCTGACCTCTATTTCTGAATAGTGTTATGGTATGCTTTATTGAATAGTTCTTCTTGTTTTTTAAACACAATGTCACTAAAAACATTTTCTCTATTACTGCACCCGAGTACAACTCTGAGGTACTTCACTTGTGTACTTCCATTTTAACTTATGAGATACTTGTTCTCCACGAATATTGAGACAAATAGCTTACGTTTTCTTCCACTATATGTACCTGAAAGCTTTGTTACAATACTGTAAACTATAAAGCTATGCCACAGATGAAACTTCAGCAAAGTTGAAATGTTTTTCACTAAAACTGTCATATAAAATGATATAAAAGGGCCCTTTCAGTCATCTAACTAATCAATTTATTTATTAGACCGTATTTATTTTAAATACAGGACTTTTTCCTTGTAATGGAGTATTTTTATGTTGTGGCATTAGTTCTTCCAACACTACCAGACACTTGAACAATATAGCTGTTGCATTAGGCTGATTTGTCTCAGAGATTGCTACTTGTTTTACTTTAGACCAACCCTTAAAATATCTAGATTGTAAGTCAAGAGTAAGTTATATACAAACATCTTCAAATGACATTTATTTTACTTATATTGTGGGAATTAGTGCTTTTACTCTAACAACTCATGCAGGTTAACACTAAATTGTTATCTCATTGATACATTACTGACAATATATGGAAGGATTTTTTCTTTTGCATTTAAATATTTGTATACCTAAATGTTATCCTACATTTTTCTATACATTTACATCAACATCATTAATAGCTACATTTAACTTTGAGATGTCTGAGCTCAATGTGTTTATGGCCTATAGAGGCTACGTGTATTGGAACAACACACAGAACATAATACTGCATACACCAAAAGGGAATGCATAGGATCAATATATTTGCAGACGAGGTAAAATTGACTGTACCAGCTTTACAGGGATCCTTGTAGTCGATTACATCACCGAGGTGGGTAACATGAGGGTCCACCGCCTGCCAGTCAGCCGCCAGAGAAACGCGCAGACTGCACAGCAGCAGACACAGAAACGCTGGAGCGACTTCCATTATGTACCATCAAATGTCTACAACAGGTAAAATTAGTAAATGTGGGCAGAGACAATCGCTCAAACTAAAGTTCCTCGACAGCAGCAGCGGTGTGATTTCAGGAACACAGCGCTGTTTCCTCACGGCTCCATGCTGCTGCAGTGATCCGCTGCCATACAGCACCGAGAGAGCACAGTGCAAAACAGCCATGCATCTGAACCAGAGGCACTTCACCTGCAGGCAGATGCGCTATGCACACTCACAATGTGGGACTAGCTACCAAACCTAACAATGATTCTCATGGCACTTAATCCTCTTTCTTTCTATCTTCTTATGTTCTTTCTTCTGTCTGTCTTTCTTTCTTAATTTGGAGGATCATTTTGGAGCAAAATTGCAGATGTATTGTCCAGCCAAAAAGTATTTACTGAACATTTTTTTAATTCCTGCAAACCTACAAGCTAACTTATTACAACATACTGTATATCCCAGGCTCTTTCTCAAGACAGGTTTATTCTGACCATTCTTGACCTTACACCACCTCCAGGTGACAGGGTCCACTCCACACACACCTACTGTACTTTGTTAAGACAATGTGTTAAGACAATGTGTTAAGCGGATTTAAAAAAGCGAGCAAAATAAAGGTAGGGAACCACTTACTGAGTGTGATGAGTTTTTAAAGTCCTCCTTATATCATCCCTCTCTGTGGATGTCACATTGACTCCTAACTATATCACCTTTTAGAAGATAACTCCAGTTTTTTGCTATTTTACCACTGCACAGTGCCATGCATATTCAGTTTCTACTATGAACTGTTTATGTTGGCAAAGACAGAAAGGACTACTGCCATATTTAATTTTTTACATTTTGGTGAAAGGCCCAGCTACTGTCACTTCAGTTTAGTTTTTAATTGATTCTTTTGAAGGTTGATGCAATACCCAGCTCTCAAAATAGCCTGTATTTTGAGAGCTGGGAGCTACAATTAAGGTAGAGACACTTTAAAAAACAAAACTACTTCAGGAGAGACAGCACATGTAATTATTCCAGTGTTTACGTTAAGTTCTTACCTTTAATACAGTTGACTAAACTGAAGATATTTCATATTTAACGACAATGATTTTTATAGTGCATTCGATTCGTTTACCACTAAAGATAAAAAGTAACTAATTACTCTTACTCGCCCAAGTCAAACATCTGAGTACCTCTCCCACCACTAAGTGGCACTGATGGGTAGGTAATGAATTGAGTAAATCTGCAAAAAAAGTGCATGCACATTTGTGTTAATTGCTGATAATTGCAAGAACAAATGTCTGGTAAAAGCTGCTAAAAAAAACAACAAAAAAAAACAGTTTAAAACGTTTTTTATGTGAACTCATGGCAGCATGTGTTAAAAAGATTGAGCGTGGAGAGAGAGCGAGCTGAAGTCTTGAGTCCCAGTAGCTCCACTCCTACTCTGCCAGCACACATCTGCTGCTGAGGAGATGGGACGCTGATCCAGAGAGGACTTTAATGCATGTGCAGCATGGCTGACTGCATGAGTGTGGCGTGAGAGGGAAAGTGGACCAACATTTCCAATCGGAGACTATTTACCTTCTTTTTGGCTGAGCTGGTGCCTTTTCTTGAACCCGGGGTGATGTCCCAGTGCTGGTGCAGGCAGGTCCTGCTCGGTGTGGAACTGGGCATGCTGGTGGTGGTCCTGGTGGTCAGCAGCACAGGGCAGAGCCAAGGCAGGAGGGAGGCCGGCTCGTCCTGCTACGGAGGGTTTGACCTCTACTTTGTTTTGGACAAGTGAGTGCTACTTTATTAAACTTTGAATGATCAGTGCATGACTCATCTGAGATTGTTCTGAAGACACAGGTGCAAACACGAGGCATTAATGGGCTACCTGCATGACAAATAGGAGCTACTGTAGTATAGTAAGAAGATTTGAAATGACAAGCAGCTTTAAGTCAAGTGAAAATACGACTGGTTTTGTGCTGGGGACAGACATAAAGAATAATGTGTGTGACTTGGAGTGCCAAAACAAAGCTCAGTTCTGTCAACACAGCTGGCACATGTGGATGTTTATTGTGAAATGTCCACTTTCGGATAACAAGTTTACTAAAGGTTAAATAAAAAGGCAGAAGAGTGAAACACTCCAGATCTGAGGATTTCTTGTGGTAAAGGATGTTTAGGGCATCAACCATAACCTCCAGCAGCTCCAATTTGCAACAAATATTCTCATTGTTGATCTGCAGATTGCTTTATTTATATATGGCTAATTTGATAGGGACATTCTCAAAATATATAGACTAACTGATAACCACCAGATGCAAGTATCATCGTGTAAATGGCTTCTGGATCAATCGATTAGTAATTCGGTTTATAAAATGTCAGAGAAATAATAAAAAATGCGTCTCATCCTCCCAGAGTCTCAGGTGGCTCCATGAAAATGTCTTCCATTGTTCTTCCAACAGTTAAAAACTTAAAGATAATCAGTTTAAAACCATAAAAAACAAAGAAAAGCAACACATCCTCACGTACAATCAGAAAACGGTAGGCACATTTGGCCTAACACTCTGTATATATCTCATAACAAAGGAACAGATCTCTAGAACCCTGTGAGTGCTGACACGAGGGCTAGGTAACCCTTTCCATGAAACTGAAGCCAGTGTGAAACTCCGCTCCTCAACAGGTCATTTCCAGTCATGTGTCAGTGTGTTGATGTTTAGTTGCCAGGTCATAGTAATGTCGTCCTGGATGGAAAATACAAACTTTACACAGTGATGAAGACTTTACAAAGTGCTGATGCTTTCACTTCAATGATAAAGTGCCCTGCAGGGAATCCTGATTCATTAGAAATATCAAAAACAATATATATATAACAAATCAGACCCTGTGGCAAATAAATACCCAATGAAATAAATGCAGGAGATAACACTATAAATCAGAAATAACTTTTTCCATTGGTACTTTCTGAAGCTCGGCCACGTTTCACCGACAGGATTCCACATTGAGTCCAGCTCTGCTTCAGTCTGCAGAACCCTTTCTCCATTAGAGCCAGATGTTCCAGAGATCCCAAGTTGTTGGCGGCACATCTGCACTGGGACTCACATCACAGGATAAATGAAAACATAACAAAGAGGGAGAAGAAGAGAAGCAGTGCAGAATGAGAAGACGTTTTACATATGTGTCTCGTAATTCTCTTTAATGGCTGACTTCCGTTTAAAAGTGTCTTCTTCTTATTGTTACTTGAGTCCGCAACATATTTTAAAATCGGGACTTGACATTAAGTTCAGCTCATTTGAAAATTGACGTGGCACTTCTCATTGTTTGTTATGCAAAGAAGCAGTGAAACCACATGGGGAAAAAGTGAAGCATCAGCACTTATAAGAAAATACAAAAGCTTAAAACTCACGGCTTCTCTGTGTGACGTTTCACAATGATAAAAACATACTGCAGATGAGCTAATGCATACATTACCAACAACAAGATAAACAAATATATTATAACAAAGCAGCTACAGCATAGTAAATCATTCAACTTAAAGTGGACCTATCATGCTATATTTGAATAATATATTGTAGGGCCATACCTATATAAGGTATATTTATACGTTTTCTTTTTCAAAATACCAAACATATCATGCATTTTAGCCATGCCTCATTTTGCTCTATTTTGCTCTCCTCCACCCTGTCTTTGCATGCGCTGCAGCTGACCACGCTCCCCTGCAAAGGAGGGGGCCGAGTTACGAGCGTCATGTTACCATGCTGTTACCATGCTGTTACCATGCTGTTACCATGCTGTTACCATGCCACGGCAACCTCTCATTCCCCTGATAGGTGGAGAGTTGGCCATATAGGCGGAGCTCCTCCGTCCTGACGTCAGAGAAATGTTCAAATCTGGATCAGTTTTTATCAGATCCGTTGCAGCCCCGTTTTTAGAGATTTGGGTATGGAGGAAAATAGAGAGGGTTGTGTTTTCTGACACTTGGTGAGTTCCCTGGAACACCGGGGACACATATTCATGTATAAAAGACGTACAAAAGTGCATTTTGCATGATAGGTCCCCTTTAAAACTAAAAGGAACATTAAATGTGCAACTCTTTTGCGCAACAATTCAGACAATGGATTATAATTTACTTAACCAAAAAATGCAAAACAATTAGCTGTAACTGCCTCTCAAATGTGAAAATGTCCTGCTTTTCCTTGTCTTAAAAGATAGTAAACTAAATATATTTGGGCTTTTAACAGTAGTTCTGAGAAAACAAGCAAATGGAAGAAGAAGAAGTGTTTTCTATATTTTTTTATCTCATAACAACTTATGACCAAGTGCTGCCTATACTACCACATGACTGAGAAATATAGAAACTATCAGATATGGCAAGTACACACATCCTTTACTCAAGTAAGTACAGATACTTGTGTTTAAAAATACTCTGGTAAAAGTAGAAGTACTGACTAAACTTCTTTACTCAAGTAAAAGTAAAGAAGTATGGGCTTTGAAATGTACTTAAGTAAAAAGTACCCATAACTAGCAGCTGTTTTAAAGAGTAACTGACCTCCCTTTATATTAATAGAACAATAATGTCATTGTTAGCTAATGAATGTTTCCATGCTGAACAACGGCAAAATTACAACGTTTTCATTGGTCCCTCTTCTTTAGAGAAGACCAGGAAATGATGGATACACGGATCGTGTTCAAATCAATAGGCACGCAATGACTCTAAATAATAATGATCACGCCACCAAACACAGATTCAAACTAAAGTAACCAGCCTGTTTTGAAAATGTAAGAAGTAGAAAGTACAGGTATTTGTGTTCAACATGTAAGAAGTAAAAGTAAAAAGTCGTCAGAAAAATAAGGAGTGGAGTAAAGTACTGATACCAGAAAAATGTACTTAGGTACAGTAACGAAGTATTTATACTCCACTACTTCCCACCTCTGGAAACTATATGGCATTAAGGACAGCTACCTTTATGAATTTCTATAAGCAAGTTGTATTCTTTGACCCTTTCTCAGGTCTGGCAGTGTGCAACAACACTGGAATGAGATTTATTACTTTGTTGACCACCTGGCTCACAAGTTCATCAGGTAAGTCCAAGCAGAAACGTCAGATTTGAAAGAGAAACAATATATTGTAAAACATGACAGTCGTCTCTTGCTGTTTTTTTTTCTTCTAGTCCTCAGCTGCGGATGTCTTTCATTGTGTTTTCAACAGAAGGAAGGACTCTCATGGCACTGACAGAAGACAGGTGCACACACACACAGCCTCATGCAAATGTCTTAAAGATTGAATGTATCAGTTGTATTTTCCTTTGCTTAGTTAAATGCAATTTGTGCTATCTCCTTGAATTTGAAATAACATATACTCAATGATCAGAGAGCAGATCCGGGCCGGGCTGGAGGAGCTCAACAATGTGCATCCTGGTGGAGACACCTTCATGGACAAAGGTTTTCAAAGAGTAAGACATCTGTTAAATAAATGAGAAGCAGATCCTGCTTGCCCAACAGGATGGCATCTAACTCGTTTTAAATGAGACCAATTTAAATATATTGCCACTGACGCCTCTAAACTTCTCTTTTAGGCCAGCGAGCAAATTTACTACGGGACCGGAGATGGTGAGTAAAAAACGTTCCTTTCCAAGCACTTAATCATGACTTCTAGTAGTAATAAGTATATTTAATCCATTCATCACAACTCAATTCAAACATGTGTTAGAATAATCAAGAATAACAACCGAATCACAGCTGCGCTTTCCATCAAATGACAGTTATTTTATAATATTTGATGAGACGGATTTTGTGTCATTATTTAAACCGCCATTTCCTCTCTGTTTCTGGCTTTTAGGTTACCGGACAGCCAGTGTGATCATCGCCCTGACGGACGGTGAACTGAGGGAAAATCAGTTTGACCTCGCACAAAGAGAGGTGACATGAAAACCAGATAGGGATTAAAACTAAATGCAGGGTGTTAGCATTACTTAAACATTGCTTTAGTGCAGTTTAACAGTCAATGTTCAATAGAGAATGAATATATCCTCAAATTGATCCTTTTTTTTCAAAAAGACAGTAATAATATTGCAAATTGGGACTTTTTTACCATCATGTGATTATGCATTATATCACCTATATTTCTCCCCACTTCAAAAATGATGTAAAAATAAGAAACTTGAAAGCATAAATAAACATTTGAACCTCATATGTCAGGAAAGCCTTTGCTGTATTATCCTGTGTGTAAAAACCAGGGTTGTTGCCCTTGTGGCCACATGACTCTGCAATGTCACAACAGATGTTTTCCAGCAGCTGTCAAAGGCATAACTTAACTGAAGGAGGCGTTTCTACGAGTGGAAAAAACGTTCAAATTGCAGCCCATAAGGAGCAATGAAACCTGCACTTTCTGCCCGATTGACTGAGCCTTCATCTTTCTACTGAAGTTCATTTACTCAGATATAGTCTTCATTACACAGGGACAACAATCAATAATCTTTGAATCATTTGCAGTCCTTGGGCAGGCTGTGCTACAACATTAAATACTCTCTATCACACTCAAATGATTCATAAACATATGAATACCAACTCAGTCATCAAATAGAATTGCAAAATGACCTATCATTAAAAAAACCTGTGTTGTTTAATGTCTCAGGCAGGCAGAGCTCGCCAGTTGGGTGCCACTGTGTACTGTGTCGGGGTTAAAGACTTCAATGAAACCCAGGTAAATGAATCTGGTAACTAATAAAACGGTTTATTAATGTATGAATTGAGCAATGCAAACTTATAATCATTGAATCGACATTGACAGCTTTCAACGATAGCTGACAGTAAGGACCATGTGTTCCCGGTGAACGACGGATTTGAGGCGCTACACGGAGTCATCGACTCGGTAATTTTATGTCACAGAAATATGATTAAATACTTAATTGCTAAATTGAACCTACTGTACCTTGAGTTCCTCTTATTGTACAAAAACGTCCCCTTTCAGATCCTGAAGAGGTCATGCATCGAGATCTTGGCTGTAGAGCCGTCCAGCATCTGTGCAGGAGGTACACACAAACATTTTATTAAAAAAGATTCTGCATTATACAACTCATATTTAGATATAATTATTCAACTGAAAGAGACATACAAGCATATGATGTAGAGTTTATATCCCCAGGTTACATTTATGACTATAGGCCTTTCAAAAATACACAATGTAAAACCTTTTGGAAGGACACATGACAGTAAATAATTATAAAATATGGTCCCTTTAATCCCATTTCAGAATCTTTCGAAGTGGTAGTAAAAGGAAATGGTTTCCTTCACACCCGAGACGTACAGAAAGTACTCTGCAGCTTCCGCATCAATGACACCGTTACTTTGAGTAAGTATATGCACTGGATTCTTTTTTGTAGGATGTCTTTATTTGTGACTTTTAAATGCTTAATATATAACAAAGTGTAATGTGAAAGCAGTAACTCATAGTGACAAACCTACATCCAATCTTCCCATTAGTCTGCTGCACTCCCCTCAGAGAGCATTTTAGCGTCTTTTTCTTTTAGCCTTCAGCTCTTTGTTTCGGCTTTATGGCTCACAGTGCAACCTGTTCAGACCCAAACAGCAGACAGACAAAGTTAGCGACTATCTGGTGAACATAGCAGAGCATTAAGCAGCTAAAAATACAAAACCAAGCTAAATGGAGAGTGCACATTGGATTTACTTCTATATGAATGCTAATGTTGCTGTGTCTGCTTGCTTGGTGTGTTAATAGACAAATACCAAACCACACATAGAAGTCCATAATTTAAAATATACAAGGCCATATTATGTCAAATGTGATAGTTTGATATGGAGTTGTTACCGCAAACAAGAGGAAATGGTTAGTCTGTCAAAAGGCAACATAACTTTAGGAGAATTTAGACATGTGTAAGTAAACTTTCACCTCATCCTCCGTTGTCCACATTATATTGTGAAGTGACTGACAAGACCACAACATTGGGTGTTTGAATACAATTTATATATATATAGACAGCAGCAGTTTTAATCAGCAGCCATTTACAGCACTGTTCAAAGTCGTTTTTGTTTACCATTCAGCAGGGGATGGGTGAGGGGTGAGCAGTTTTTAGTAGCTCTCAATGACTGAAATCCCTGTCGGCCCTCCTCTTAAAAAAAACCCATCAACACCATCTAGCCCTCCTTTGAATCAGCTGGTATAACGCTCAATGCTTCTCAGATGTCTGGAGGGGAATGTGGATCAGGCATGAAGCACTGTCTTTGCACACACAGACACTCACTCAGCCAGGGTAAATAAACCGCAAACCGCCCTAATTTGCTACTTTTTCCATAAGGGGAGGAAGTCCAGGAATTGAATAACAAAAAAGAAGTTTGAGGCTAGAATTTAGTGAAGTTTCATGACTGAGAAAAATCAAGCAAAAGTTCTCCTTTGCAGCTTTCACTACTTTCTCTTTCACCAGTTATCATCTGTAATTGACCCTTGTATGTAAAGTTCATTACAGCATGATAACATTGTTTATTCCACAGTGAAAAGACCTTTGGTGGTGAAAGATACCTACCTTTTGTGCCCGGCTCCTGTACTGGAAAAAGAGGGAACGTAAGTTATTACTGTAAGCGTTTACAGATGGGGATGACTGGGTCGCATTGAATACATTATCATTGCTCCTCTGTTTTTCCCACTTCCATTTGTACAGATGTGCCACTCTCCACGTCAGCATGAATAATGGCCTGAGCTTCGTATCAAGCTCCGTCACAATTACTGCAGTCACATGTGTAAGTGCAATTCAAAGCAAAGCTGAACTCACACAAAGCTTATAGATATATTCCAACTCCAGTCTACACTTTGTTCTGACTCATACTATTCATATTGACACATTGCATGACAAAACGTGGGTTAGGGTTAGAGTAAGGGGTCTAGTTGTTTCTTTCAGGGTTAGGGTTAGTTTTTTTTTTAAAGAAACATCCTGTCACACATGTAAGCATCTTTATTAACTTGAGGCTCTTACTCCGTTTATCTTCCATTTTATTATAGTCATAGTTTTTGTAAGAACCGTAGCCCATGTTCAATTTGGAGGGAATTTATTGAGTTGTGGTAGTCCAGCAAATAAATAGTTACAGTTGTCTAGAATGGCTCGAGACCAACCAAGCATGAGAGTATATCAATGAGAGAAATGTTTAGAAAAGATCAAGTCTCAATCAAAGTTCATCCCAGATTTATGGCCTCATGGGTGCTCTGCAAACCCTGGGAAACTAATGTTTGGCTTACACAATCCTTGTGAGCTTTGGGTCCAAATAATAATACTCCAAATAGTCAAATAGTTTATTTGTCTGAAGAATAATTTTCTTAAGCCACAGAGGAATATTTTATCCATTAGTTTATCAGACACATTCAAATAAACACATCTGGAGAGAATGGGTAAAAAGTGTAAAGATACAAAAGCTGTCAAACTTCTGATAAAGTAGTAGGTTCAAAGTAAAATATGTTCTTGTAAGATGCAGTGGAGTAAAAGTATAAAGCTGCAAAAGATACTTGAAGTACAGTAAAGTACAAGTACCTTGATTTATTTTACCACCACTTTCATAAATGACTCTTTCTTCTAGTCTCAGTTGCAAACTTGTTAAAGTAGTTTCATTTCAACACAATTATGTATTTCAGTATTTGAAAAGCAACAAGTTGGTTAGAAAGTTGTGTACTGGTTTGATGCAGTACAGTCAAATGATCTTACCCTGGTGATGTCCTGTCTCTTTTTCCTGCTCTATAGTCTGATGGGACCTTTGTTGCCATAGCGTTGCTCATCCTGCTGCTCCTGCTCATCGTCCTCCTGCTCTGGTGGTTCTGGCCTCTCTGCTGCACCGTGGTACGGCAGCCATCTTGGATCTTGTGGATGAACAACATAAAAATGTGTGTTTATGTCAGACACCATTATATATGTATCTTTCATGTTTGCAGGTCATTCACGAGCCGCCTCCTCCAGTAATAGAGGACAGCTCCGTAAGTGCTTAATCATTTTTCTCACCTTTCTGCACCCTTTTTAATTTCACAACAGTAATTATTGCCTTGTTTGTCTCGCAAAGTCTAATGGTTTTGCTTCTTTGATTTATTTTTTAAAGGATGACGAGGATGGTTTTCCCAAGAAGAGGTGGCCCACAGTGGACGCCTCGTACTACGGAGGACGTGGAGTCGGAGGCATCAAAAGAATGGAGGTATAAGGAAACCCAGATAGAAAATACTTTATTATGTCGTTAAACTTAGTGTTTAACTTTGTGTTAACTTTAACAGACTTAGATTCACAAAATAGAATACTAATATTGCTAAATGTTTGCAGCCTGTTCCAAAGCTGCTATAATCAGAAGAGGTCATTCTTATCTAACATCAAACCAGCAAATTATGCTTATAGATGCTGAATTAGTCAATTCTGCTCCTTTGCAAAATTAAATATGATTTTTTATAAATATAAGAATGAAATCCACTGCATATCTGCATCAGTCAGCTAGCTCCAGGTTCATAGAAGAAACATGTGGCAGCCATGATTCTAGCTCCTGCTTACTTTGAAAAAAGATCAATCAAAGACAGAGGCAATACAAAGTGGAACAGGAAAAGAGTAATTCCTTAAAAGAGATGAGTATGCAAGTCCATGCTGGAAGCGGCTGAGTCACTTTGTTGTGATTCTTTGGAGAGCCAGTGAGAGTCAAGTTGAGGCCAAGATCTGGCCCGTAAACTGCAGAGACGACAGATTTACCAAATGCCAGGATGTGTACTCTTCTAGCGAGCTTGAATGATTTGTTCGTGGTTGTTACAGAAACAGGCAAGTTTCTTTGGCTTCCAGCAGTCTGCTCAGGAGAAGTAAAGGTGCCTATTAGAGGAATCTTGTGGAAAGGCTTGGATTTTGCAACTTGAGATGGTAAAAGGCAAGAATGCTTTCAATTGTGTGTGGAAAGGAAGAAATCATAATGTCTGGAGATTTCTAGTGAAATAGTAAGAGGCAGTCAGACATCTGAGCTACCTGATAGATTCTGAGAAATAATCACAAAGTACATACGTCCCAAGGTCACGATATGTGTCTGTGTCTAGGAGAAAGGGGGTCACTCTCTTGGTGTGAAATGCTTTACAGACTGTCAGTGCAGCCTGAGGACTCTGTGCTGTGAACTTGAAGCGGCACCACTTCCAAACAGAGCAATGGAAAATATGCACAACCTCATTTAAGTGCTTTTTCTGCCAGGTTTAAACTTTCATGGCTTTTCTGTGGCAGCTGCAAGGGAGTAAATCTGAATAATGATCTTCCAAGGTTGCTTTGACAGGACTGGTTTCAATCCTGGTGTGATGGATCTTTCTTCATCTTTACTTTGGCTTTTTTAGTTGTTCTCTGAGCATTCAGTTAATTATAAAAGAAACATAACAAATCTGCTTTTAGTGAAACGTTCTTTACATGTGGGAAGGAAGATTATCGTTAGCATTGGTTCTTATGCTGAATATGTAGTTTTTAAGCTAGGAAATAGGTCTAAAAGTAAATGCTGCTCTCTCAGGGGCATAGGAAAAAATCCCAAACTTTGGGACATAAACTGCAATGCAATAACATTTTGAGGCAAATGAGCCAACTTCTGAGGACTGGGTTTAATTCATCTTTATGTGGATGTGCAAGAAAAGAGTCATTTTCATATGTAGAAATAAAGCAGCACGTTGTAGCTATAAGATTGACATCATTTACAACTGTTGAAATCATTGCATGCACTGGCATACAAATGGTCCAGATGCCTTTTTTCAGCTGATGTAAATAAAATGTTCTTATTATCTCAAAATATTCAATGTAACAACAAGACTAGGCTTCTCTAAGTCTACGGTCTAAGCGCTGTGTTTAGGCACAGCTGTGTTTTGAGCTAAATGCTATAGTTATGCTAACATACTCAGAAAGACAATGCTAACATGCTTATTTTAGCTGCTACAGTATTTAGCATGCTAACATTCACTATTTAGAGTAGACTAAATGCAAATGCAGCAAAGTACAGCTGGGGCTGATTGCATGTCATCATTAAAGGTAGGATATTCAGTCATACAACTAAGTGTGGGACACAAACATTTAACCAGTCCATGGCGCAAGAGGAAAGTTTAACAAACAACAACTATCCATCCAATAGTTGTTTGAGACACTTTTCCAGAAACCAAAAATGTCAAGCTCATATGCACTGGACTGGAATAAAGGTCAGTAGATCTCTAAAGTGAGATGGACTTATTGTCTAGGAACAAAAAAAAATCTGAAAATGTCCTGAAACAGTTTTAGAGATATGTCAGTAAAGACAAATGGTGGAGCTAACTAAAATGTAGCCGGTCTATTATTCTGAAGCTAATATAAACTAATACAATTATCGACTGTATTCCTACTTCAAACTCAACTCATTTTAAACACGTCTTTTGCTTGTCTTATTAGAGCACTGATAACTTTTGATTTTATTCAGGTCCGATGGGGAGATAAAGGCTCGACTGAAGAAGGAGCTAAACTGGAAAAAGCAAAAAATGCTCGAGTTGTGATGCCAGAGGAGGAGTATGATCCACCGCGGCCTTACTACCACGTGCACAAATCAGTCCGCCCACAGAAGTGGTACTCTCCAATAAAGGTGCTAAAGTTATTTAGTTTGAACTTTATTGTTTTATTAAATATACTTAAATTGACAAAAAAATCTTATCTTAGGTTGTTTTAGTTTGAGAGTTGTTATCCACATAGCATGGTCTAGCCCAGTTTGCTCAGTTAGAGAACTGTTGGAAAATGTTTTCCATGGCATGGATCAGAATCAGAATACCTTTATTAGTCCCACAGAGGGGACATTTGCATCGTTACAGCAGGAAAGAGCCACAGACAGCTTAATGTTACATATGTTAAAAAAAAGTACTAAGTTATGATATAATAAAAATATAATTAAAAAAAAAAAAGTAAAAAAAAAAGTTACGTACTTTTCAAAATACAAATCCTGTAACAGTTCTTAGGATTTAGCAGCCAGGTATATATTACACAGTTATTAATGGCATATGTATATAATGTATATATTGCACATATAGCACATAGTTTGATGGTATTTAACTGCAGCAAGTTACACAATTTACAAAATACAAAATGCAAAATACACACCTTGTAACGGTTCTAAGGATTTAGCAGCCAGGTATAAATTACACAGTTATTAACGGCATATATATATTGCACATATAGCACATATTGCACATAGTTGATTGGTATTTAGCAGCAAGGGGTGATATAGTCTGTGTTGTGGTGTGTGTTGTGGATCACATAACGTTAACATATGTAATATACTACAGTATGATGTAAATTCCAGATGTTTCGAAACATAAAGACCTCTTCCTGACAATGACGTCCATCCATCATTATCTAAAAGTATTAGTTTTAGTGTTCCTGGGGAAGATGTGTGACCAGGAAATAGTTAATAAAAATGTGTTCCCTAGCATATTAGTCAGCTGGATGGATGGTAATAAGAACCAGACATGAACCGAGCTGACCCATTATTATGGAATCTGTTGCACGGCTGTTATTTCCAGCAAAAATACTTTCTTTGTTTATCTATCGCTCTACCATAAAGCTTCCTATGCAAGAATCAAAAGAAAGACATCTGGAGCAAAAAGTGGAGCAGATGCCGTCTGGCAGAGAAAACAAAAACAAACGCTGCACTGCGGGACACTACACACACATATAATGTTGATAATCTGTTTGTTATCAGAGGTCACTTGTATGATCTGCTGTTTAATATTTGTACTATCATCTGTGCTAATCTTCCTCCAGGGCAAACTGGACGCTTTGTATGTATTTCTGAGAAAAGGCTATGACAGAGTGTCTGTGATGAGACCTCATCCTGGAGACAAGGTGAGAGACACGCCAGAGATAACAGAAGAAAGGAAAATATGCTATGATTCTTCCTCTCTTAATGAAAAACAGCATCACTTCTGTTAAGACAAGAACGCATGAACTAAAAAGCAAAGCAGTACAAATGATAGTTAACCAGATATTTCAGGTTTTTGGCAGGCAGACGTGTAAAGATTTGCCAGATCTCAAATTCCTGACCTCTGGAAATGAGGAACAAAAGAAGTTTGGAGCGAAGGATCAAAGAGCAAAGTAAAAAAACGAGATGATGTTTCATCTGCATGACATTAAAGACTCAAAAGTCAAAGCTCCTTCAAACTGACTTCAAGCTAAACCCTCAGGAGGCATAGTGAGTAGACAAAGGAAAAAACAACCGCAGCATTGTTTCTGCAGGAAGACTTGTGTCTGGAGAAGTCATTTGGAGTAGATCCTGCTCCACTCCCAGCTTCTGCTCGACTGGGCTGGCAGGAATACTATTTTCTTCCATGACACTCAATAACAGAGGAATTTCCTCTTTCCGTTAGTTGAAAGCTGTACCCTTCCAAGCCTGCCAATGTGCCACAGCAGATTTAGATTCAGATTTATGGAATATCTGCAGATTGTTGTCTTTTCCTTTCTTTCCACAATGACCTGAAATTACTTTTTATTTCTCTTCATTACAGGGCAAGTGCATAAACTTCACCCGGAGTAAACCCTACCCTGTTTCTCACTATCCCATCTACAACCACCCCTCCACGCCCGTCTACACTTTGCCCCACAGCTACCAGCGTCGTCCGTCAGAGGGCAGCCACACCTTCTTGCCCCCTTCGCCCACTTCAACGCTCCCCCCTCTGCCGTCCACTCCTCCCCCGGACTTCACCACCCTTCCTCCGTACACCCCCCCTCCCAACAGAGCCCTGCCTCCTTCTAACTTGAGCTCAGTCTCTGCACCCCCGTCCCCAACCGGCTCCCTACCGCCCCCTCCTCAGGGTCCCGCCCCGTGCAGAGCGCCTCCTCCCTCACGGCCTCCTCCACGCCCCAATCATGATGATGATGATGATGATGATTAAAAAACGAAATGTTGAGAAGGATCGTCTTCTCACTGTCAGAGTGACTTTTAAATGTTGCCTTTTCGAGGCTGCAGCTGATAATTGAACATCAGTTTTCCTCCACAAGCAGCTCATGCTTGATGTGCCAAGAACTATGACTTGAATTTTTAAGTCTAGAAAGTAAATAGTGTAGCGAGCACAGCTTTGGCTATTAAATGCTAATGGAGCTAAGCAATGTATTCATATCTTAAGAAACATTTCTTCCAAATATCAAATCTGACAAGAATTGCGATACGCTCTGGAGTTGTATAAACGCACATTTTACTCTTTGCTTGATGCAAATCTTTGTTCACTGCTTAATGCTAGTGATGTGACGTTCGCGAACGATCCGATTCTTTTGAACGGCTCTTTGGTACGAACGAAGGGAACCGAGTCCTACTTGGTGAGAGCCGTTCTTTTTATCGTTGGTTCACTGCCTGCAATAAATCCACTCGCCTTTTAAAGGAACTTGCTTTCCTGAATGCCAATTTGCCATACATGATGGCATAACGCTGCTTGAGTAGTAGTTTGGCTGGCTGAGAGATGCAGCAAGTTATACATTTTCTGTGAGTAAAAGTAGATTTCTGGCAATACAGTCAATCATTATCCTGGTGATTATTTCTCTTTTGAATGGCTCTTTTGAACGGCTCTCGGAAAGGAACGGAGCCATAAGATCTGGCTCCCTTCAAAGAGCCGTAATTCCCATCACTACTTAATGCAGTGGAGATTTAAAAAAAAGAAGAGTATTAGCAGCAGGATATCCGGTGGCTCAGTAACTGTGTCATGTGTTTTAAACATGCAAGTTTGTTTGGCAAGTGCTGTTTTGGAAAATGTATATTTTGTAAATGAAAATCCATTAAATCACAATCACATCACATGTATATCGATTTATGATTTCAATGGATTCACGGGATTTGTTAGGTTTAACCTTTTATTAGTATGTTTCAGATGTTCTGATGGATACATTGTATTCGTTTTTCAGTGTATACACAGCAGAAGGTGTCAATACTCATACACTTAGAGCAAGTAAACATAGTTTTTAAATACATAAAGATAAATGAATTCACTTTAAGTAACGTTTTTCTTAAAAGAGATTTTCTAAATGTTGAGTTTGTTAGCTTTCAGAAACACATTTGGGGCTCTGTCCACATTCATTAAGGGAGAAAGCACTGACTTTTTCTTACCTGGTAAAGACCCCCCGGACAGCTGCATGCAAGCATATTCTGGTCACCACAAGTTACTTTGGGAAAGACTGGAGGAATTTGCAGAGAAAAGCCCATCTGGGCTGTTCTGCTTTCCTGGCTGGCACTGCAGGAAATGAGCAAACAGCTAGAAGGTGGATGGATTAACAGTAGGATGAATATCGTAAAATGATTCTCTTTATTTACAACAGTTTGGAAAAACACTTTTCCATTTTGGGCAAATGTGCTTAGAGCTCGAAGAATGGAACTTGATATACAGAGTTTGAAATGTTGCAACAAGCCAAGAGTCTTATTCCAATCAGATCTTAAAAAAGTACATCTTGATATATATTTTCCATGTGCTTTCCTAAGTTGTGTGCAGTCCTGTGGCGAGTGAGCTCATGGAGGCGTGTCTGAGAAAACTGCGAGAAACAAAAGCATTCAGATTTAAGAACAAAAACTATAAATACAAAATATGATGCCATCAAGATCAGGCAGGAGTATTTATAATAACACTATAAAACATCCTTCTGCACACAGTGAAGAGGCGGTTTAAAACATTCAATGATACCTTCCTATTTAAGAGCATAGGTGAGCTAAGACCAATGGTGCCACTTAAAAGTGTTTTTGTCTTATAATACTTTTATTTCTGTTTTCAGGTTTCAGTTGTAACTATATGATCGACTGGGTAAGAACAAAAGTTATATTCCTAAAACCATCTCAATCATCGTAACCAAAATAATTGCATAGTATAGTATTCTCTAAAAAAAGATCAACAAGTTTTAGATATAAGATTACAAATAACATATCTAGCCTGTTTAGCTGCATGACTTGGATCATAGTTTTCTGCAGAGGGAATGATCAAATCCAGCTTACTTCTCGATCTACACACAAATATGTTTAACTTGAACTGAACTCGGCCAGTGGCACATCTTCTTTGGCGTACGAACAACAGCAATCACAGACGTCACAGCTGATCAGCTCTACAGAGACATTATGAAGCGCAGCAGCTGACACAGCATTGATTTACAGACTTATCTATCTCCATTTACGTACACACATCCTGACATGTTTACTTTGATCAAATCAGCTCGTGACCTGGCTCACTCTACCCGTTTTCCATGTCCCCTCCTCTTTATTTCTTATTAAATCACATATGATTCTGCGTATCCTTGAATAAAACCAAGCAGCTCATCTTTCACACTAACTCCATTAATCCCTTTTTCCTCGAGTAGATAAAGATTTAAGCTGTAACTCGCATGTTTTGGCTGGTTTATTAGGGGTCTGACACAAAAATGCAACCCCACTTTGTATTTAATGTTTTTTCCATTTTACCTCAGCAGACTTATTCTTTTTAGGAAAGCTTCTTCATTTCACGTTATGCAGATATAAAGAAATGCTGAGGTAAAATGGAAAAAACATTAAATACAAATGTGTTAGTTATTTCACAAGCCATTTTTATGTCAAACCCTTTGGCCTCACATTCAAAGATAAGCCTGCAAGGAGCAAACACATCTTGCTTCATCGAAGACACAGAGGGAAAGGGATGTTTTCATCCTATTAAAGTAACCCTATCTCAAGTCTATCAACACAACAGAGATGAAACACAATCTTTGAAACTATGTGGGTTCTGACTGTTGTCTCCTTAAAAGAGGCTGACATTTGAACAGGTTTACCCTCTAAAATGAGTTGGCAAAAAGGCATGGGTAGAAACAGTACGATGCAATTATGTTAACAAACCTTTAATAAAGTACAGGTTTCATTTTCACTGACAACGTATGCAGTATTATATAGAAATACACAAACACCGTCAGCATGGCAAGGCACCATAGTTTACAAAAACTCGTCCATCTGTAACAAAGAATAAGGCAAACTTAGAAGCATTATTTAAAATATGATAAACTTACTAAAACGTCTGCTTGGTAGAGATGGAGTTTTGTTTTCTTCTTGAGAATCCCTTCTGACCTGTCACCTCATGCTGTAAGACATCAGTGAATATTGAACTACAGACAGGATATGTTTCATTTAAAAAGTCCAACATTATGAGGCTAAAATTCGGAGAAACTGGAGTAGTTTGTTGGAAAAGGCAGCATCAACCTGCAAACATTATTAAGCAGTAATGCAGGTAAATGGCGCTCAATATGATCAAAGTCTTCCAAGTGTAACATCATATGGTTTCCAGTAAAGCTCTCCAATGACCAGCCTTTTCAGATTTTCTGTAAATTGTCTTTCTTTTCTTACATTTTTAGGAGTATTTTAGTGCTGTAACTGCAAGAATATGTGTTGTCCCTTAACTGTGTGACAAAGGTCTCACATCATTACATTTCATGTCTATACTTCTTTGGTTTGCAGTAAAATATTTGGTATCTTCAGTTCTTCAGGCCTGCAACCATTTTGGAAACATAATCTGTAATTGAAATGTAAACAAAGCATTACCAACTAAAGTTTAGGAACATACAATCACTGCCAAACTGATTGACCTGTTTTTAACTCAAACTAAAACATCTACTATATCTCTAAGCTTTTGTTTATATTGAAATACAATTATATTAAATATTACAGCACACAGAAAAAGGTCAGAGTAAAACAGAACCAAATATTTGAATTAACGATAAACACACTATGTTTTTTTGAAATGATTTGAATAAACCATTATTAGCATGATCAAAACGACAGATTAGGTGAACCCTTTTTGATATCCTAAATTCAGTTTAAAATGATTCCCAGATCACTCCTTCAAGTTCTTCTTAAGAATTCCTCAGTCCAGCTTCTCAATTGTGCTAAAATGAAGCACTCATAATAAAGTAAAGTGAGGTAGACCATAAGTTTAAACAGCTACATAACCAGTGAACATATAATATACTAGTTTTAATACTGCAGTAATGGTAATAAATGTAAAACTACATTAGAAATGTGAGTGATACTGTGACTGAAGCTCCTTCTTTAAAGGTCCCCTATTATACTGTTTTTCATCAATATATTATAGGTCTCAGATATATACAAACATGTCTCTGAAGTGTTTTCCTCGAAATACCAAACAGATCATTGTAGCATCCCATAATCCCCTCTGTTTCAGCCCTGTTTCAAAAGTGCTGATTCTCTGTCTGTTACGTTTAGATGAAAATAAGGAGCCACTCCCCACGCCCCTCTGAGAGATATTTGGTTAAAAAGAAAACACTGGTGCTCTAGGAGGAGATTCAGGTGATAAGGTGGGGGGGGGGTTACCTTGGTTGGTGATTGGCTAATGGTTACACAAGCCAAAAAATCGTTATGACATCATAAAGTGGCCAAAATCTGATCAGCTCATTTTCAGACAGGTTCTTATATAAATGGATCAGGACAAAAAGTGAGCAAATCTTTTTTCCTGAAACGTTCAGAATCTCTTTCCACAGAGGGGACACATGTTTATGTATAAAAGACATGAACAAGTGGATTTTGCATAATAGGTGACCTTTAAGTTACAGAATTAAGCTGTGACTTGGCCTCAGAGATATGATCAAGGTTTCCCCTGAGAGCATCTGGGGTGGAAAGGTGCAGCGGTGAACGGGTCTTCCAGGGGTCTCCCCCCGATGGTCCAGGAATGCAGGGGCCCCACTGCCACGGAGCCCACCGCGGCCTGCTGCCCGATCCTGGAGACGACCCGGTGCACGGCCACCGGCTGCTGGAGCTGAGGGGTGGCCCAGACACGGGGACACTGGGGACCGGGAGGGGACGACTCTCGGACCGGGGGACACTGTTTGCTGGTTTCAATCTGCGGTTCAGATATGTGAGTGCTAGCTTGGGTGGTTTCCTGCCTCTTTCCAAACGGTGCCTGGAGGAAGATATCGGATGCGTCAGCAGGTTTGTGCGACTCGCAGAAGGAGGGGCTGCTGAAGGGCATCTTGCTCTCTTTTGCTGGCGTTTTGAAAGGAGCCAGCTGGAAGACATCAGAGGAGACCGGGCTGTTTGGAGGCTGCAACTGGGACACTGGGTTGACAGGAATAAAAGGCAGGCTGGTGGAAGTAGCTGGTATTGTGTGGGGTGTTGTGCTGCTGTCATCTGATGGCAACATGTGTTTATCATAGACGCATGCAGCATTGTTTGGCTGGATCTCCGGCCTATGATTCTCCTCAGAGAGCTGCACAGGAGCCTCAGTCTGAGCATCTCTCTGTGCATTACTGCTGAGCTCCCTCTGCAGGTCTGTGAGAGAGGAGATGGAGAAGGGTCAGATATGAAGACACATGCATCAAAGATCTGCTGACCTCTTACAGGTTATCTACAATTTAATATATACAGCTATATCTATGACATAAACATTAAGGAAAGGAGTGTTACCTGTATTCTGTTCATGTGTTTTACTGCCATATCTGTTCAATATGTTACACTTTCTTGTGCAAATGTTGGGTTATGTTAGCTGAAGACATTTTTCCACTCTGGTGGACAATACATTGGTATTCTAGTTTAATCTTTCCAAAGTGGATCAAAACCCAAAACCATACTTGTCAAAGATTGGGTTTGTATTCCAGTTCTTTAAATCATACATCTTGCATCTGGAAGCTTAAAAGAGTGATTGGAAAAATAGCCCCACCTATAAAGGATTTTAGTGTTCAATAGAGATTTCTATCAGCGGGCAGATATATATTTTTTACAGAAAAACATGATAAAATGTTGTGTCAGTGCTCCAGTGTTGAGCAAGATATGAATTGCACATTTTACAGTTCAAATGTAAACGTGTTAGTGTTCTCTATATTACATTACATGTCATTTTTTTATATATCTATATAGAAAACATCTGTAATATCTGTCATTAGTCTATAATTGTCGGCCAGGCTCCAGAAATAATCCTAATCCACTAAAATGCGGTATATCCCTGACTTGTGACTCCACTTAATGTAGTGGGAAATGGTAGCCTCTTTGAAGTTAAAGCAATAGTAAAAAAACTAAAGTGAAAAAACCCAAAATGTATTGACAAATATAATAGAGCATGAAGGTCTTACCTGAATAAGACTTAACCTGCTATCTGAGCAGAATACATTTGGATTAGTGCATTACACAGTGTGATGACTTCTAATATATTATTAAACACATTTACAAATAAATTACCAGATCATTTAAGCCGGACTCAATGAACTTCATGCAGATATCTATACACGAAAGTCTTTACCCCGTTTCAATAGCATTTTACTCCTTTGATGTTATTAGCCGAACAAATGATTTAGTCTCATGACAAACATTAGAGCCTACATTACCCATAATGCAACTTAACTGGGGACACTTCGATCATTATGAAAACAGTTAACACCTTTTTTTAAATAATAATAAAAATAATTAGTTCTTCGGTTGAGTAACTTCAACCAATATCCTGGACATTAAGAACATCTTGCAATCAATACTCAACACATTGACATTGACATTTGTATTTTATTTGCCATCCCTTTATAATTCTTTAATTATCTCACAAAAATAGAAGGAGCACACGATACCACAGCTCTGACGCAGGTTTGGGCCATCAAGACAAGAGTAGTCTCAAAACACTCAGAAGAATCAGATAATCAACAGGTTTCATTTTTTGGCAAAAACAGAGAAAATGAGGGGCTTCTGTTTCACATCAAGGAGTAACCTCACTACCTGCTGGGCTTTTAACACCAGAACACCGGCGGCTACAGGGAGAGAGCTCGGGGGTTGCATAGGTTCAAACAGTAACTGTGAGTTGTTCAGAGGAAGGGTCATTAAGAGAAAGATGGAAACAACAAGAGCCTTCAGTTCACATGCAGTACCAACAGGAAATACCTCAGAGACGTGCCTCTCCTTTAAGGTTCGCCAAATATAAAAGGATGTAATTCAATAGTTTACATCAGGAGCTCTACTCAAAATACTCTCAATCTTAGGTGGTAAATGAATACAATTGAAATTAGACAGGAATACAGATGTTTTCTCTGTTTATCATGATATTTATCATCAAAGAACATGTGAAGAAGTCACTGCTCCATGTTTTAAGTGCCATTCTCAGATTTGAGGTGATTTATTTGACACTGCTGCCTTACAAGGTAACTATTGTATTTCATTTAAAAGGTTTAGAAAGAGGTTTTAAGCTAAAAGCACGTCAAAACTGTTGTTCGTCGTCTTATTACTCTGTGCAATAAAGTTGCAGTAATGTTGAATCTAATCTAATAAAAAAAACATTAAGATCCATGCACTTTATCAGCATTTAACCAAACGTTTCTTTCAAAAAGAGACCTTTTAATACCAAATAACATCCAGATTGTTGATGAATCTAAATGACTGTGCCACCTGAAGACGAGACTATTTTAAGTAGATTTCTCCAGACCGATCGCTCTCCAGCGTAGTGTAATCATGCATGAGAAGATAACCTTGTTTGACCTTACAGAAACGTTTCTATTGCTGATTTCTTTTCAAACCCTGGACTTAATGCTGAGTAGTTGTACCTCCACTGTTGGCATATGAACCTTTTCACACTTCACAGAGCCCCTCACACATGAGCCTATCAGACAGATTCAGTAACATGGAGTGCAGACTTCCAGAGGAGATGTGAGGCCAAAACAAATCCAACTCTCAGTTGTAGCTCGGACTTCCTGAGAGAATTTAGGGGTGGGGGGGGGGGGGGGGGGGGGGGGGGGGGGGGCTGTGCTTTCAGAAGAGATTTTTAACGACAACGTGACTGTCGCCGTATTTGCAGAGAACATCAACACAAGTAGGCTACTGGAAAACACATCCAACAATTCTGACTCCACACACACACACACACACATACTTATCATAACACTGTATACCAACACACACATAACATTCAACAACACTGCCATGCTTTTTGATATGAACTCTGTGATCACTAAAGTCCGTAAAGCCAGTAGCGATGAAATGAAACAGAATTCGAAGAAGTTAAACTCCCACTTTCCGTACAACTGTCAACTGTTTTTGAATAAAAATATAATCCTTCATCAGTCCGTGTGAACACAGGCTCACTTTCTTTTCACAAAGGGGAGGAGGAGGAGTAAAACATGGGATTCAGACTCATTTCCAACAAAGTCTAGGAATATCATCTATACATTTTAATGTACCGACAATAATTGAATAAGATATAACCAAGAAAAACTTTCTCAACCCACAATTTCACAAAGAGGAATGAAATATTTATATAGAGTATTCTTCAATATTATTCAGTGATTATGGTGTCAGAATCATAGATATTTTATTATTATAGACTACTATTTATTTCTTACATTCATTCTCTAACACTCTATTCATATTAACATTTATTAACAGGAAAACAATGTCATTTTTCAGTCATATATCTATCACATATATATGTACATATATATATGGATGGATATGTGATATTTCACAAGTAAAGCAATATGTTTTCCACAAGTAAAGCTTTATGACAATGACTTAATATATACACGGGAAGATAACAGCCTGCAGGGGATGCAGATATCTATTTACATCAATTAGGAGTGAACACATGACAGGAATGTAGGGAGGATTGCACGATGCGGAATGAGTGCTCATGTTGATATTCAAACAAAAAGTGCAAGTGGGTGGAAATTACTTTTTTTAAAATGCCATTTTAGTGCAAAAAACACCTGAATGGCCTTAAATGTTTGCTCTATAGACAAAAGCTACTGTTTATTTTTTCTACTCATCTATTACTACTGATTAATCAAATTATTGTCATGATTTCATGCATTTTCTATAGATATGGCAAACTGCTATGAACAATGTTAAATGACCCTGGTTTGTCATTTAATTGCAAATCAACATATTGCTTGCTTAGAGTATACACTTTAAAAAAAAAGATCATAATAAAAGCCAACTGATTCTCATTTGAAAATGTATTAATATGTCATTTATTTATTTTGCTATTATATTGATAGTTTAGCTGATACTTTCTCCAGTCTGTCTGCAGTTTGTTTACAGATTGTTTTATGGCACTTTCACGGTAAAGTCTGATCAGGAAAACTGTTAAGGTCCTGTTATTCTCCTCATTACAATAACTCATAATATAGGACATCTGTTTATGGCTATTTCCAGATTGTAATTTTCAGTCTAATCTATATCTATATATATTAAATTGTTTGTCGATATTCCACGCAACAGCCCTGACAGAGGTAACATTAATGATACTGTGCAAATCAGGCTACATGACTAAGTTTCCCTTTAAAAAGAAATAAACTGACCTCTCTTAAACAAATGGTCACTTTCCTATGGGTTTAACTAGTACTCTAAAATGTGCAAATAAATCTGGGGAGGAGAATTGAAAAAGGCAAACAACGACAATATCACTTGTGCACGATAATAACTACAACCACTTATAACTGTGCCTATTGTACAATACAACAATGATCTCCTATTGTTTGCTATTAGACATAATGCAATATTGCTCAAACAAACTGGATAGCAGAAGTATATCCTGATTGACAGAAAGATGGTTAGTCTTTAGGAAGGATGGTGTTAGTGTTACTGGCCGAAAGAGAGAGTGTGAGTGAGGGGGTGAGAGATGGGGGGTGAAGAGGAGCCAGACAATGATTGAGAGGTATGAAGAAGCGCAGAAAGGCGAGAGACGTTTCTACTGTAGGGGGTGGGGGGGGGTGCAGGAAGCGAGCGATGACAACAGTGTTGATTGCCGTTATGCTATGCCAGTCTATAATCCGGTGTTACAGCGTCTACGGGGGGGGGGGGGGGGGGAGCCGCCTACAAGTCGATGAGCTGGTCCACCAGCTGCAGAGAGCGGGCCAAGCTGGGGGGCAGGCTGGATTCAGAGCCGCCACTGTTACTGCGCGAGTGGCCTCCTGAAACTGGCCGGAGAGAGGGGGGGGGGGGAGACGAATACAGGCAAACAGAAGAGGAGGGGAGGGGAGGGGGAGCAGAAGAGCGGGAGTCACAACAAGCACGGCAGTAAAGGAGAGGGGAGAGAGGTCGAGAGAGAAAGAGAGAGGGCAGAATTTACCCATTTACATCTAAAACACTCTGAGGACGTTAAATAGATCCTGTAATGATCCTGTTAGCACTACGTTTGACTATTATGTTAATTATTTAGCATATCAGCATGCAACTGAGGGAAGACCCAATAAACACTTTGTATTTATTCCTAAAAAGCAACTTGACCCACTGGTGGAGGAGGTAAAGACTAACCTTGGGAGTTCTTCCGGCCAGTGACGGGGATCGGATCAAACTCGTCCTCCTGGTCCTCCTGGTCCTCCGCTGGGGCCGGCTGCAGCTCGAAGTCTGAGATCAGGAGAGACGAGTCTGCAGAGGACGAAGAAAGGTGGGTTGTTGATGTATAAGTCTTAAAGGGGCCCTATTATGCTTTTTTGGGTTTTCCATTTTTTTTAATATAGTGTGTTATATAGGTTTTTGTGCTTGTAAATGGTCTGCAAAGGCTTGAATCCAAAAGTTCCCCCCAGAGGGAGTTACTCTCCCACACACTCCCACCCTGTCTGAACACCTTATAGGACTCTTGTTTATTACCGTAACAGTGACATAACTACATAACACCCGTGATTCTATTGGCTAGCGCTCCAACACATTGTACGTGATAGGCTAAGAGGCGGGACATCTCTAAAAAGTTGAACAATCTCTACAGAGCTGGTTAGCTAACCAATCAGAGCAGACTGGGCTCTGGTTTCAGACAGAGGGTGAAAAGAGGTGCTGAAGCACAGGCCGTATGAGAAAAATAAAGAGCTTTTTGAACATTAAAGCACAATTTCACAGTAGAGGCACAAAATACGAATATAACCTTAAAAATGAGCATCATATGTCCTCTTTAAGAGCCCAGAAGGTTTTAGATTGGGAGTGAAACGTTTAGAATAAGGATCATTGTGGCGGATTCAAAAGAACATTGTAGAATAGATGATTCATCCAAACGTAGTTCAGGCTTACAATAAAATAACTCAATACCTTAGTCAGCATGAGAAACACTTTCATAAAATCAGCAGTGAGTGCACGAACACATCGGAAGCTCTTCAGTAGTTCAAAGATAAAACAATAAGATGCATCAGTAATAATTGGCATCATGCCAGGCTGTGATACAGAAAGTCAGAAGCCTTCATTCACCAGTCAAGAGCCAACAACTACGACACAGCTATGAAGAGCTCAATGTTGGACATCGAAAAAACACATATATGAAATATGCTTTTGAATTGTTTTTACCTGGCTTTAATGTTGAAACTGTATGAAGTTATGACAGATTGGATTATACATCTTTTTAAATCTGTGATGAAAATGCTTTTGCTGCCCCTTAGTGGTTTAAAATGTAATGAACAGAATTGTTGTCGTCTACTGTAGCATACAATTTAGCTCAGTAAACAACATGTGCTGTGTTCATCTTTGGGAATAAAATAATAACCCTAAGAAACCGAAGCATTTCTGATATTTCTCCAAAAGAAAGCAATATAATGGGAATAAACCAAAGTAAGTATGTTAGCCAAAATGTTGCAGAATTTCGTCCATAAATGCTTATACAATTATTTGTACTGAGTAACTTGCTTGTTCACGCGCTTAGTTTTTATGTCCTTAAATGCATTTTAATGTTTTATTAATGTCCTATGTGAAATGTTCTGAAATGCCTTCTGTTTTACATTTTTAAAAGCCTTGTTTCTGAATGATGCTCTATAAATTCAACTGTCTTGCTTCTGTGGAGAAACAGTTCTTGAGAATCATCGGGGCTCTTTACCCGTGTGTATAAACAAGTCTTCAGATGTGTACAGCTTACCTGCTACAGGCGGTGCAAAGTCCCCAGACAACAGACTGAAATCATCCAGAGCAGAGGCAGCGGAGGAGGGAGCGGAGGAGAGGGAGGAGGTGGTGCTGCTCGCTGCCGGGGGGGCGGAGGAACCGGAGATCAGAGAGCAGCCCAGGAGAGAGTCGTCTGTGGTGAGAGGGTCTGGAGGGGGCCGGAGGACATGAAGGTGAAGGAAGAAGAGGGAAAAGGTTTAGATATGGTTCAAGTGTAAAGAGAACAAGGAGAGATGACTTACAGAGATCCTGAGATGCATGCACTGACCCTTGGACTTATGTTACTTTTACAAATGAAAAGCTTTTATATTTCCAGACCTTTTAAACTCTTAGAAACAAAATATATGCCTGCAACGGAGTGCACACACACACACACTCATGCACACACACCTTTTTCAGCCACTTCCACAGAGCCGCCGAAGGGATCAGACAATGACAAGAGGTCCTGAAGCAGGAGTGAAGATGGTTCTGGAGAATTGAGTCCTTCTATCAGCTTTTCTGGAGGCCAATGAATAATAAGAGACGATAAATGAGACATATTTGAGCAAAGTGCAATACAAATATCAGTTACAGCTACACATTTAAAAACCCATTTGAAATACTACCGGTATAGCAAACAAACAAACAACTGCTAAGAGTGTGTACTATACAGACGGATATTTAGTCTAGAGCCAGACTTGCTGCTGATCATGCACTTATAATTAAATATTTATTCAACGTTAATTCACTTTGCTAAGGACTATCAACAAATGCTTTTTCAGGTATTGAAGATTTTGGAAGTAACATATCAGGATTTTGTTTTCTGGCTTGTCATGAATGAATACTTATGTATATGGACAATATTTGTACACAATACCAACAAAGAAAAAGACTACAAAGGGGTGAGGTTGTGTGTGTACCATAAATCCACAGAGAGATGTTACCTGGTGTATCTGACAGATCGAGGATACTGAAAGGATCTGGGACAACCGGCTGATAGGCTCCTGAATCCACATCAACAAGGTTTGATGGTCTTTCAACTAGGAAACAGAAGAAGTGTTTTACAGCAAAGACTTTTAATCCATTACGAATCCTAACAGCATTATGGGAGGAAGCAGATTTCTTTGTTGGTGTCTTTCAATAAAAAGGGTCCAAACTTCTGGTTTTAAGTCATAAATAACTGAGGGCAACAATTGAATGTGACATACCATTATCTTGGGGTGTATCCACAGTTAAGTCCAGCAGGCCTGGTATCAACTCCTCTGTGGATGGAGGCTTAGTTTCTAAAAGTAAATCTGAAAAAAGGAAATTCCCAGTTATGAATCAACAACACATTTAAAAAAAAACACACACATGCACACACAGTAGCACTGATGATAGTACCTGTAGGCTTTTTGTCCTCAGTTTTGAAACCATCTGCAGAGAGGTTGGAAAATGTATCATCGTCAAATGGGTTCCATGCAGGTTGTGAGGCGGAGTCGGTGGTCTCAGCAGGGGGTCCAGATTTGTTCTGGTCCTGGCCCCCATCAACAACACCAAAGTCAACAAGCTGGGCGGTACTGGGTGGAGATGCAAGTGATCTACAGGTAAAGAAGGGTCATAAGATAAGATCATAAGTAAAGGAAAAAGGCTTGATTTGAGGTTTCTCTTCAGGTGTATTCCAGTAGGGTCAACGCACTGGTTGGGGGCAGCGTCTGCATTAGCTCCCTGCGGCTGCTGCGAGGAGTCGCTCACAGGAACTCCAGCGACGCCGCTCACTGTGACATCACTCGGTTTGGCGTCACTCGGTGTGCGTTGGTGGCCTCGCTCTTCAGTTGTCTTTGGAGAGGAAGGAGGAGTCTGATCACAAGAAGCAAAACACAGGAGATCAGGAAACAGTCTATAGAGGGTCTCACACGTAACTTAAAGTGTCACAGACAAATGGGTTTCAATGTTTGACAGAAATGTGTGGAAAATTATTGGAATCAAGTTTTTCAGTTTGTGTGTACAGACAGAGGGATGTAACGTTTCCCAGAATTCCTGAGGAATACAAAATAAAATATGTATACAAATATGTATACACATGTGTTATTCTCTGTCAAAGCGTCTTTGAGTGTTTAGAAAAGCGCTATATAAGTGTCATGTATTTTTATTATTACACATATATATATATATATATATATATATATATATATATATATATATATATTTGTAATCTTTTTTCTCAACTTTTTTTTTATTGTATTGAGACATATTAAAATATTAAGATTTTTGAAAGAGAAAAGAAAGAGAAAGAAGAAGAAATGGAAACAATTGATGGATATAAGAATAACCAGAACACTAGGCCATGCTGCTAAAACATTGCACACATAAAGTTAAACTTCTTTGATTCTGACTGCTCTTCGCTCTTCGATGTTCGACCATGTTGAAGCTGGATAGTGTGCAGAACTCACCGTCTCAGCTGTTTTCGGGCTGCTCTCAGAGGAGGCGGGCTGAGCCTGGGCAGCTGATGGCGGAGTTATCTGCTGCTGCTGAGAGACCAGCGGCTGACCTGGGGCCTGTTTGACGGGGGAAGCCTGAGCCGCTGGCTGCTGAGCCTGCTTACGCCGAGCGGGACGCTGAGGAGCGGCCGGGCTCGATGGAGCGGCCTGCTGGGAGGGAGTGCTGGCTGAGGGGGGGGGGGTGGTCTGCTGCTGAACTATGGGCTGTGCTTGGGGTTCAGCCTTGGTCACTGGAGACACCACTGCTGCTGCTGCTGCTGCTGTGATCTCTGCGGCTGGCTGCACCTGCATCACACACAGATACACTCTCACACACTGCAAACCATCTTAACTGAGATGGTGCCCAAGGTCCCACAGCAACTGTACATTTATATTTGTGTAGGGCTGACATTTATGATCATTTTTTCTATATATATAATTTTTATCAATTTATGATTGATGCCCATCACAATTTCCCAGAGAACAAGGCTACTTTTTGAGCTCATTTTACAGTCCAAACTCTAACTAGATAAATGACTTTAACAATTACCAACATTGTAGCACTTTATTTTGTATCAATCTACTTATGTATGAATTAACAGCACTTGTGTGAAGAAGATCATTGCTTAAGAATCCAAACACAAAAAGCCAGACATGCATTATACGTCGCTGGCGATGCTTGTTCCTGTTTGTTTTTTTCCACATTTGTCTACGGATAATTTTCCATAGTTATTAATAGACCCCTGTAAACTCCTCTGTCAGTGTAATTCAGTATGTACCTGCTTCTGTGGAGCTGCAGCCTGATTTGAATTGTTTTGCGGCTGGACGATTGGCAGGACTGAAGTCTGAGCCTTCTGTGACTGCAGAGCTGCAACCGGCTGAGAGAGGTTCAGACTGACTCCTGGGGGGTGTTGAAAAGAGCAGAGACTACAGATTACTCAACAGCATGGCAACATGTATCAATTTCAATAATTATAATATATAAAATTAGAGGAAAACGGTATGAACTCAAAGTGTGTGGAAAATCATTCCATAATCACTTTGGGCCTGTGGTCACTTTAACCTGCCTACTTGATCTGTTCCTGTTGAGGTTGCAGTATCAATGTGTGCACAAAGGATTCGAGAGATTTCTGTCTGTATGCACATCTTTATTCATCAAAAGTTCAGCTTCGTTTACCCATGACAGAGAGGAGAAAGGACAGAGTGCAGTACGTACCCACAGGCTGAGCTGCACCAGCAGGGAGATTAGCCCGCTTGCGAGGGGTGAGAGCAGCCGGCTGGATGGGGAGGATGCCAGCGGCGGACTGCGTATGGGCGGCTTTGGGCCTCTGGCGGGGGGTGATGGAGGTCTCAGTGGTGGGAATAGGATCCGTCAATCTGGCAACAAAAGGAGCATGTTGGCCTTCTTGTTAATCATGGCAAATAGTGTTAGTATAATTATTTAATGAGTATCAGAATACTGACTGAACCTATTTACTTCAACAAAATGTCCTGTTACTACAGCTTTAATGGTGGTACAGTGTGAGCATGCTTGCCTGGGTTTAGCCTGGTTCTTCTTTGCTGCTGCAGCCTCACTCGCTTTGATTGGCTCAGGAAGTTTACAGGGAATTGGAGAATTCTGGATAATGGAAAGAAAAACAAAAACATTTGAATTGTTTGTTGAATTTCCACAAGAGAACTGTAGTAGTGACAAAGGAAAATATACAATTAGACAATAAAAACCTCCCAATTCAGCAGTAACAATAAAGACTATTTCTACTGTTTGCAACGGATGAATTAGTGCAGATTTTCCTCCCTCACTGCGACAACAAAGTCAATTCCTGATGAGAGCAAGACAAGCATTTCCAAATATTTCAGCTGACGCGGTGCTGAGAGAGACTGACCTTCACATTCTGGACAGGGCAGGTCCGCTGAGCTAGTTTAAAAGCAAAGAAGGAGACCTGGTAGATGTCAGGTCTTTTCTCTTGGTCTGGCTCCAGCATGTACCCTGAAAAACAACCACGAGGAAGCAACTCAAAAAGCTTCACTTGATATTCCTATTTAAACAAAAAATGCATGCCTTTTTTAAACTGAATTAGTTGTTTTTGAAAACATTAAAAACACTTGAGAAGGACTAACGAATGAGGCAGTGCAGATCATAAGAGTAGCGGGAGTTGTCTGGAATGGTGAAACTGCCATCACAGATGGCCACCTGGCTTTCACCAAAGGGCAGAGTGAAGAAGCACACTTTGTACAGCAAACAGCCCAGAGCCTGGAGAAACAACCACATGCCCCGTCACACCACACAAAGACAGGAGGAGAGGAGAGGGAAATACTTAATAATACAATTAATACACAATAAGGTACAAAAGAAAACCTTTGTCTCTCTAAATACCAGCTGTTAACATTTAAAAAAAACTGTGATTTCAGTCAAACATGTTAACAACATGACTGAATCTAAAACATCTGCGCCCTGCTGTAACAAGCCTACAGGTTTAATATGTTATCGTTATGTCAAACTAAGGTTCTACTGTAAAAACTACAGCATGAATGATTGGTATTATTTTCTCGGAGTATAATAAAATCAATACTTTGATCCTGTTTTACATGAATGGAGGCTACGGTGTTTATTTTAAAAGATACTGTATGTGCGTGCGTTCTTATCATGGATATCACAATGGTGTGCCCTTACTCACCCAGACATCTGATTTTGTAGTGATAATCTGGTTATTGTAGAGGTTCACCATCTCAGGAGCACGATATGATAAAGTTGTGTACCTGAAGGAATACATTAACAACAAAACAAAATAAACTACCGGTTTAATGTGTCAGTGAAGAAGAATTACATAGTTCCATCTGCTCATAGATGCACTTTAATGCAAATAAAGTTAATTATTATATCCATTACTAATTACATTTACATCACACTAAGCTTGTTTTGCACAAATGTGAAAATATAAACTGTGCCATGCAGAACCCTGCAGTCCATAGTTGAAATTCAATTATGAATCTTTAACAAAACTGCTCATGATTGAAAAACTGCTGACCGTTTCTGTGAGGCTAGACCTAAAAGGAATGCTAATGAATGAAAGCTGCAGGGGCAAAACTAGATGAAAAGACGCACTAACTTTTTGATCTCTTCCTCCACGACGGCCACTCCTTCAGTCTGAGGGCTCTGGAACTTGTTGGTGGCGCTGCCAAAGTCACACAGCACATAGTGACCCTTGTCATGCAGGAGGATGTTCTCCACCTGACAATCAAATGAGGAAAAGGGATGGAAAACACTGTTAGGAGGCAGAGCCGTTATGCTCCAATACAGTCGGACACACAAACTACTCAACTTTTCAGGTTTTTTTATGTAATTCTAAAAGACACCACTGCAATAAAAAGTAGTCTTGCCATATGGATTAAATCCGCTGAGTGACAGTAACCTAAAATGACTGCGACAGACACGCTGCAGTTGACAGCGCTCAGCAGAAACGGAAAGGTTTTGGGAGCATTTTGACAAGTGACAATCTCCTCTCCCCTCCTGTTAGAGCTCTGCATAATTAAACACAGCTTCAACTCACATATATCAATCATATTGCTTCAAATACTCAGCATGGTGATCTTCAGTAGGTGTTGCCTTGGTTTTAACGCCGGGGCAACACACTGCGAAGAATAAAAATGGCAAAATGTATCACCTTAAGGTCTCTGTGGATGATGGGTGTCTTGCGCTGGTGCAGGCGAGAAACAGCATCACACGTGTCACAGAAGATCTGCAGCACCTCAGCCTCAGTGAAGCCGGTCTGCAGCCTCTGATTCATCAAATTCACCACCTGTCCCCCTGCGAAACAATATCACATTATACAGCGTCAAAAACACAATCACTGGTATATAATTGAACCTCAACTTGTGTTTTTTATTCTGTGTAATTACTGATAATGGACCCAAACTCAAATTCTTTCAGTATTCTTAAAGAATTCCCCCCTCAGCACTCACCCTTGCAGAAGTCCATAAGAATGAAAACCTCCCACACATCCCTTGATCCCATAGCAGTAATGCTGGAGTCCAGATAACCAACAATATTCTTGTGACCAACAAGGTCTTTCTGCAAGGACACAAATAGGCATTAAAGAGCATTAATAAACCGCGGTTCATAAAGGTTTTACCAAAAAGCACAACTACTGCTAACCTGCATCAAATGTGACTACTAGTGAATGAAAGCATTTCACAAGGGCTTGATTCATTCTTCAGAAAGGTTGCCACAAAAATGACTAAATGATACGCAATACAACAAAACGATGGACGAGGAAGGAATACTTCAATATTGTTTTTCTGCATAGAGGTAAATAAGAAGCCGTCACACATTTAGTTTAATCTGGCCAGTGTTTTACGATGCAGTGTGAGGCCATCACCTGCAGAGGGAGTTGCAATGGAGAGCAACATCAGGGACCTATTAGGTAATGAAAAAATGTCAAGTACTGCAGATGGGGTCTGTCTGTCAACGAGTGTGAGCATGCGTCTGTGTAAGTGAGAAAGCGAGTGAGGAGAATGAGAGGTAAAGAATGTCATGTGAAGAAGATAAATGACATCAGATATCACTTTAGAACATTTTTTTAGGGTCTTTTAGTTTGATTTAATAAGAAAAACTAGGACCTACAATAAGTTGCTAGGAAGAATTGCATGTAATACTGATGAATGTTTACACAATCAGCCATTTGTATGTAATCGGAGCATCCATTTCTTCCTTCCTTCCTGTGTGGTCCTTCAGATTTAAAAGAACACATTATGTGTTTGAACTAAATTAATGTAGAAGTACAGTCACAAAAAAATGCTTCGAAAATAGAAAATAACCGTTTTAAATTGCTTATAGATAATGTAAATGTTGTAGTAGGGTACCATGATATACGTTAGTCACTATAAATCCTGAATCTGCTGCTCTTGCTCTTTTACCAGGTCAAGAGGTCAGGCTATATGGGACTACTCTTCTTTTATTACCTGCGTGTTGTCCATGTTTTGTACATGAAATGTATAGAAGGGACAGCTTTATGTTATTTTATACAAGTAACCCGGCAGCATGCCTTAAAGACCCTGTGTAGGGTAACAACCAGAGCTTCAGGACCTTTGAACAATCTCACTGATGAAAGGTGTTCATGGAAATAACCCCTTTGACTCATTTCACAAAACATCTCAGGGGGAGAGCGGAACATGTAAGACAGCACTATGAAAACAAAAACAAATCCCACCAAGAACCAGATGAATCAATACAGAACGGACATATAAACAGCGCTGCAGGCTGTGTGTGTTCTGAACCCACTTGTTCTTTGGATTTCCTGACAGCAGAGCTTCAATGTTTGTCGACAAATTGATCAACGTCAAAATAATAGCCAACCATTTTGATAACCGATAAATAAATAGATAGTCAAAAATGGAGATTTCCTTTGACATTAAACTATATATCTTTGGGTATTGGACTCACAAAATAAGCAGTTCTCTTTTCTGCTTTTCTAGAGAAAAGGGAACCTGTACATGTAGATATCGTGTTTATTTCCAGGCACAATTTGGGTTTGACATTGTTTAGTTGTTGCTTTCACATGTGGTTTCGACCCTGATGGCAGATCACATGAGAACTGTGTGAGCACAAGCAGGGAAATATTGAATCAACTCACCATTATTTGTATCTCGCACTTGCACACCTGCAAATCATGCTCATTGTTGACATACATCCTCTTCAGGGCGCAGCGCACCCCTTGATTTGTTCGCACCAGGAACACAATTGCAAAGCCACCTGTAGGGATGAGAAAGAGAACATAAAGAAATGTCACAACCCCGAAATCTAGATGCACACTAAAACATTATTGCCAGGTTCAATACAAAATGTAAAAGAGATATGGGGAATTCCAGCATCACAGCATTGTCACAAGTTTTCTTTAGTGCATTTTGGAAATGTAGCTGAACATTTTACACCCAATTACTTCCACAACTGTTGTAATCTGGGTTTGGACATCAAAAAGGATAATCAGGACCAAATGGTGCAGCCTTATAGCGTTATATATTAGTCATAGCGTTGCTGCAGGGTTTACGTAGAGGCCTACATTGAGGCCTAACCATCTGGTATAGCTCAGACCACAAATTCACTTTGCCGAGTTCACTTGTGACAGAGTCATCAGTTTCAGGCAGATATTGCGGTTATACTGCATCCTCTCTTCGACCAAAGTGAAATAGTATTGTATGGGACGGTAGCTCTATCACACTTTGTCTCATGTTGCTGTCGGTATTGAAGGGCAAGTAACTGTAATTGACAAACTATTTCATTATTTTGTTTGTTTATGTTTTGAGTAAGGGGCAGGCTAAATAACATTTTTCTTCTCCCTGCTAGACACTTATAACCAGGTGTTTTCTTTGGTTGATTCTAGGGCTTTGCATACTGTAAAGGAGATGTAATTACCTCACCCTATGGTTAAGAAGATTATGTTCAATCAAAATGCATGAGAGTAAAGGAATGTCTTAGTTTGACAATAGCAGGTTCATCACTGCCATATTCTCTCATTTAATTGTTACTGTACTCATCTTAGCACATATGCTACTATTGGCTTACATGATGCTCAGATAAACTGTAAAATAGAAAAAGAAGAATACCAAATTCCCAGGTTTAAATGGTGAATAGTTGCTTTTTAATCAAGTACATGCCTCCACGTCACTATCAGTAAATGTGCTGCTGATGCCAAACAGTCATACCATCAGTATCTATTAAGAAATACAACAATTGCACTACACATTAACCCTTCATTTATTCATATAAAAGGGGATACAATAACTGCTCTTTCTGCACCAGATAGGTATGCACATTCTTGAATCACACTTCTGATTCATAAAACAGGAAACAGTTGTGTTAGTCAGTGTGAAGCTGAGAAAGGCAGAAGGCCTCTTTTTGCATTAATGCATCATGCCTGTGGGGATGGCATAAGGTTACATCCCGGCCTGCCCTGTGATTCAAGTATTTGGCTTGCGGGACACACATCATATTCTAAATTGAACCTCATGCATTTAAATATATAGGGATAGAGGTTACAATAAATGGCATCATTCGGCCTGTGCAACCCCTTCTCACCTTCAGCAATGATCTCCTCCACAGTGACTTGGTGCCGCCCGACAGTGAAGTTTCTGCCAATGAAATTTCCGCCTGCATGACTGGACCCCGAGCTGCCCCCCCCTCCAGAACCGGGCCCGGAGCTCACCAACTCCCGACGGGAATCAAAGAACTTCCTCATGTTGTCAGGCTGACAGGAGGTGTATCAATCACTCAGATGAAGGGCTTGTTTCCTGTGCACTGAATTATTGCACTGATATATAAATGCTGGTCAGAATGTGCACCTAAAATCGGACGAGTCTACTTTTAGTCTCAAACCATGCAGGGATGCCTTTGTCACTTGTGATTTTGACAGATTTGTTGGTTGCAGATCCCATTTGCTTGCCAAACACAAGCCAGTTGGTGATAGCTAGAGCGGTTGCGACTCGCTTGTTATGTAAGTGAATTACACCACCCAGGAGGCTAAAGCATCTCCGGAGAAAGTCTTTCTTTAGCTATCCATCCAGCTGTTCATGGTCGGCTGCTGATGATGATAACATTAGCTCCTTCTCCATCTCGTCCAGCCATTACAGAGCTAGCTAAGTGCTAGCTACTTAACGCGCTATGACATTTCGTGTAAGGTTATCCAGGTTATCCTCTGAAGATAATGTCTTATGTTGCGATGTATCCGACGTGTGACTTGTGTGTTAGCGATACCTGGAACAATCTTTCCATCCTCAGTCAAGTGAAGCCGCCTTTGGATGGCACATAGCTGCCCGTCGAGCTATTGAATTGCTCCCATTTAGATTAAAACTGTGATTTTGTTGTAAGCTAACGTGTTAGCGCCGCTGCAGCCTTTGACAAACACAAGCACGCGCGGGGTCGACAGACAACGTAATCCTCCGTCTGATGCGACTGCAGATCAAAAACACACAATTTGACATCTACCAAAACGTTAGGCAGAGGTTTCAACCCAGCAGCCTAATCTCTGCAACCACAGCAATCTTTGGCTGCCAGCGATATCGCAACATCCTAGCTGTTGCTGTTGACGCACGGACGGAATTCTGGGTATTGTAGTTCAGAGCGAAGCTGCAGCCTCCCCTCCCCCTAGCGAATGTGGTCATATGGGGCGTTCAAGTCCTATCGCTCAGCCCGGAAATACGACTAGTAAGGGAAACCTTTAACACGCTTTAACACTAGTTCAGTTCGGTTATCAGTAATAACAGTGGTGGAAAGCAACAAAGTACATTTTCTCAAGTATTGTACTTTTTTGAACATTTGTACTTTTACTTCTTTCGAGTTTTTCCATGTATTGCTTGTTTATACTTATGCCCCACTACATTGTACTTTTTACTCCACTACTTTATTTTAACACAAACAGTTACAAGTTACTTTTGTTTCACTTGTGTCTCTCTAAAAATGTGTATCAGAATAAAGCTTATTTTTATATTTTGTGAAGAGAAATACTAATGTAAAAGAAGATATTAAATTAAATACAAGTAATAAGGGTAAAAGCAGCATAATCAATGAAGAAAGCTGCCCCTGTGACTGATATCAATTATCTATTACATCAGTAGATTATTGCCACTTAAGCAATAAAGAAAAAGCAGGATTTTAACAATATGTATATGACTGCAGCTGATGATTGCTTTATCATGTACTGTCACTCTGACAACTCTTGCCCATGTTGAGACCGACTTCCCAACTCTGAAACATTTTAGCAAAACCAAATTACCACAATAAGGTCTGTGTATTTAAAAAAAAAAAAAGACTGATTAACTATATAGGTTCATTCAGCACAGGCTGTTTATAATAAGAAACATATTTATGAAACAATCCTCGGAGGGTTCATGGAAGGAAAACACAGCCATAAGTTAATTACCAAATTACAGTTTAATTGTAATCTTACTATATATACTTGCTGCTAATGCTAATGTTGAATTTGTATTGTATTTGTTTCCTTCTTTCTTTCTTTCTTTCTTTCTGTCTGTCTGTCTGTCTGTCTGTCTGTGAGGGATTTGATCTCACAACCTTCTGTGGAGCAGCTTCTCCTCCAGTTTAACTATCGTGAATCTATAACGAGATCTATTTTTTTTAACTTTTTTAACAGTTTATATTACAATACAAAGCTAACATTACAATAAATGGTTTTGATTGGTTATCTTTAAGTCTTTTTCAGACACCCTTACTAACATTATTTTTCTAGCTTTTAATTTGAGTCCATGCGACCTTACCCATCAAGGGGTTTTAATGGAATAAATGAATTATTATATATATTTTATGTTTCAAACTTTATTGAAGATGATGAGTTTAATCGCCAAAAATGGTCCAATGGAGAAGGACGCTGACCTTGGGTGGTGAGACGCGGGTTTGAACCCCACCTGAGGTATTCGACACAGTGTGTGTGTGATGAGTGAGTGTGTGTGGGGGGGCTTCAGAAACAATAAACGTGCTCAAAAACCAATAACCAACAATTTCAAATACTGCAATTAAAATCGTTGAATTTAAGTTTAATTTCAACTTGCGAATTTCAGAATTGACATCATCAAAAACATGAAGGAAGAGGAAGAAACCTAAAGTAGCCTACATCTACTGTAGCTTTGCAAGCTAGTTACTGTGGCTAAGCATTTGTAGTGTTTTTTTGTTATCACTTTAAATGAAAACTGTTAAGTTGCAAGTTTATTCTGCAGGTGAAGCCTACATGAGCTGGATATGTGACCTTTACCTCTATGATACATTTGCATTGCTTTTTTATATTTTGAATACGATCATCTTAATATTTAAATTAACCAAAGCAGTACATGTATCAAGGTAAAAAACTAAATTTCCTTTATATTTGTGCCGACATCCCGTGAATGCAGCAGTACCTTGTGTGACGTGAACTCTAAAGGCGGATCCTGTTTACAATTCATATCCAAGTGGGTGGGACATCAGAGAGCAGCTGTAAGTTATAAGGTTTAGTTTTCCGGTATACTGACACATTAACCTCTTGTCGAGAATCCCGCGAAGAAATTGGTCTTCAGCTCAGGTAAGGTGTCCTTCAGTTGGTCATGGTTCAGAGGGGTTTCATGAGCGGTAGTTCTGCGGTATGATTCGGCAGAAGAGCTCAGACAGTATCTGCAGGGTGTGCCCACTAACTTCATGCCAAGTTAACTGTTAAACTGCTCAGTGCTCCGCTTCCTGAATCACTTTAATGTAACTATTTGCATTTGAATAACTATGGTGTGGATTTTTAAGTATTTTGGGAATACATTTCATTTACAGTTATAACTTGTGATACATAATTATAGGGTATATGTTTTTTAGCCTTAGCTTTTAGTGTACAGAGGACTATCCTTTCCTATTATTGCTCAATTTCAAACGAACTTGCTGACGTTAGATATAATCACTTGCTTTGAAATAAGAAAAACGGTAAACCTGAATACTAAATGACTAATTTGAGATGCCCACTATTAAGAAATCAATTGTGTATATATCCCATATAGCCAATGTTAATAACCTTAAAGCCCTACAAATAAACAGTGTTCACATTTCAAACTTAACTTGATACACTATTTGTATACTGCTATGTAACTGGAGCTACAGTAATAACAGGGTTAGTGCTTGTGTTTGTTCAGATGAAGAATTCACAGTGTTAACGTTGTGCTTTGGAAACACGATTCACTTTGTGTTTATGTACGGTCTGTGATCCATACACATGGTCTGAAGTGTTTGTAGGAGTCACCTGCCTGTATTTACATCACAAACCACTCAGGTGTGCCTCTGCTACTCACAGACTTCTGGACACTTTGTTCAACAAGAACATGTTGACTAGAGTCTTATTTTTGTCTATAATAAGCAACTTAAACTTGTAATATGTTTGAGCTGAGGGTATTCTTATACCCAAAATGCACTTTGACAAATAAATGAAATATAGGGTAAGTTGATCCCTACCTGCAGGAAACGCCACTATCTGATCCCTCAGTGGAGTAATTACAGGTGTGTCTAAACAAACACCAGCTCAATGATACTACCCCTGAGACGTTGAACGGTTGTGGAACAAAAGAGAGCCAATGACCAAATTAGTTTGACAGGAACCCTCTGAGAGGATGCACTGCATACAATATTGATTGAGGTGAATGAGGGTCACCAGTTAACTGACCCCTAACCTGCAGTTCATTCGTTTTTTGTGTTATTAACAGGTCCTTGTGCAAGTGACAAATTATCATCATGTTTTTATTCTGTTGTAGCTTTCTGCACCTCCAGTTTGAAAATCCTCACTCTTCTTACAATGGCAGCGGTAAGTCCGACCCACAGCATCTGTTTCACATTTACATGTATTTGCATCACCAGTAGAGACTGTGCTTTGGAGATTGGATTGTTTTGTTCTGCTTGGTTGTACATATGGCTGGACAAGCCATACATATTAAAATTCCTTATCTTTTATGAAAATTCCTTGTAATGATATTGCAAGTTTGCGATTCACATTTGCTACTGCAACCGGCGATACAAGTTTTAGGTCTGCTGTCATGTTCATTTTATAGTAAACCTAGACACAAACCATGGTACAAATTATATCAATATTTAAATGTCAAGGTTGCATTCTTATTTTCTTTTATTCATAATACAACTTTGCAGTTTTCTTTTAATACATGGGCAAAAGTTAGTTGAAAGTCTCAAAAAAAGAGTTTGAAGCTCCTAAACTTTGTCCTGCTTTTTAAAATATAAAACGCATTTCTTTCTGACACATAAAAAAGGATACTACTTTGTACTTGCATAATACTATAGCATCATAGATGTTACTTTGCCTCAAAAGATCCTCTCCAGATGTTAATAATACATATAAATGATCTGCTTTGAATAATTATTAGTCTATTTTTCTCATAAGCACCTCTTTTCCTTCCTACATTTCAAAAGTGAAACTACTTTGCACAAGGTCTCTATAAAGTTAGCTGAAAAGTTCATTCTTAGAGAAATCACCACACTTTGAACTCTGTTTAAGCTGCAAAGTTAGGGCAAGAAAACGTTCTCTTTTCAGCAGAAACATGTGAAAACAGCCTTTAGTGTTCAACAGCACATCATTCTGCACTGGGAAGGTCAAACAGCATGTGAAGTAATAATAAGAAAAACACATTTTGAAGTTTTCACTGCTGATTTTATTAATTTATCAGATTGGAAACCGTGGAACAGTGACTGAGGCGGCTGGTTTCGACCCAGATGCAGATGTCCAGGCTCTCAGAGGAGCCATGAAGGGAACCGGTGAGTGATCCAGAAACCATCATCAGATGAAGACATCTTGAACCTGTCATTAAGCCTCCATGGGGAAAAATATGTATTTTATGCCTCTCTCCTCTCCAGGAAAGTCTGAAACCAAACTCAGTGTTGCTCAGTGTTGTCATGGCAGCTTTCTGTTTTTATAGCCCATTCATTCAACTGAGTAGTGCTGTGTACTTTGCCTCATCTCTACTCTCTGTTGTAAAGCTTCCTCTTCACTTCTGATATGGAGGGAAAATTAATCTGGACTTTGCTGATCATGCAGTAAGAAATAGTGAACTAATCTCATTATGGGTTGCAGTTCTGAAACTATGCATCACTCAAAGACAGTTGTGCAAACATTCAGGAGTACACAACTAACCTCATATCTTTCTCTGTCTGCACATTTGAAGCCAGGAATGTTGATGCTGTTAGAGTTCCGTTAGAATAATCATCTTCCCCTGACTCTTGTTGAGCTCTATTGCAAACAGATGGTTTGTTTGCCGATGCCAACAAACAGCTGAGTGTTAGGATCATCTCCAGGGATGAGAGCTTGTTCTTAAACTGAGCTCCAAGAAAAGTTGTTAATGATTGTACAAGTTGAGACATTTAAAATGAATATTAGTATAAGATTTGTGTTTTATTCATTTCAGGCACTGATGAAGCAGCTGTCATCCAGGTCCTAGCCCCCCGCACTATTGCCCAGAGGCAGCGCATCAAGGAGGCCTACAAACAATCAGTGGGGAAGGTGAGCGTTTTCACTGAGCTGTACTCAAAGGCAGCACATTAGGTTCAATTAGGTTAAATAAGGCTATTCATGAATAGGTTATTTACTCTAAAAAGTAGCCTTGATGGAGACTCTTGGCACTTGCAGTGGATTTCATCTCTTAGCCACCTATTCCATTGTGTACTCCCTCATTCTTTTTTCAGTTACTATGCTGATAATGTAAAGTTAACCATTAACTGTAAAGCAGAAATGATTACTCCTGTAAACAAAAACCAGGACAGAGAGGGCCTTGTATTCTGGAGGAAAGGAAAAAATTCCCTCCCATAAAAACCCACAGAGGTCCGCTTCCCCGCTAACTGTTTCTTTGTTTCATGATTATATGGATCAATATATCAAATAAAAGGGAAGACAACCTGGTGTTTATTGTATTGAACTAATGAGATAATAACCAGCCCACTATGCAGGGTCCGATAAAGGGTCCATAAAGTTATCTGCAAGTTCCTCAGAGGGAGCAAAGCATGTGAGAGGAATCCTCGCAGGCAGAAAGAGTGACTCATGGTGACGCCCACATGTGGTCACACAGGCTCATTGTGAGGAACAACTTCACAACACGGTGTCCAGAAACCACACCCTCTAGCGGAGACACACACAAGTAATGTGTCAGGGCCACGCTGGCAGCACAAAACTCCAACACAAAGCCAGAGTTACTCACTTTAATGTCGAATTTAATGAGCTTTTAATACAGATGGCCCTCTTGATGAAAGTTTTTATGTCCTGGGAACAACTGGGGGGGGGGGGGGGTATTTCTCCTGTTAATCCATCTGCTCCCCCCCCTGCAGGACCTGGCTGATGATCTGTCCTCAGAGCTGAGTGGGACTTTCAGGAGCGTGGTTCTGGGTCTGCTGATGCTGGCGCCCGTGTATGACGCATACGAGCTGGAGAATGCAATGAAGGTGAGAGTTTAGGAGAAATCCAGTGGTGGTCTGTAATTTGTAATGTCAAAACATCCCATAAAAAGACCAAAACCAAGACTGATTCATCGCGTACTGAGTATTGACTGTGTATTGACCAAAGCTTGATTTATATTACTCTTTTTCTGTCTTCGGGCTTCATCAGTCTGACACACCACTGCACTGTGACATGCTCCTTTATGAGGAGAGGCAAGGAGAGTTTTTAAAGCATAATTCAACAACAAATCAATTTAATGTGCTTTACAAAAAACATTGTAAGCATTCAAACTTAGTGCAAAAGAAACACACTATAAAACAATATTAAACTCGCTTCAAAAAGTGTAATTAAAGAGCCATAGGGAATAGAAATACACATACAAGAATGAACTTAACAATGAATTGATTTATGAAATGCAGAGACAAACAGACATGAGTTGCATCACAATGAACCACTGTGGTTTATTTGAAGTCGACCTCACATAAACTTTCCTGCTGCTATAAATATTTACTTCAAATGCAAGACATTTTTGAGCCTCATTTATTTCATTTCTTTCCCAATGACAGTTTGTATTGTTGACATTTCTTCAGTAAACATAGATCAAAATGAGCTTGGGTCTGAGAGCCACAATTAGAAAAAAAACAAGGCAATGCACATAACTAGAAATTCATAGCGTAGAAGTAAACTGTTCTAAAATGTAAACTTCTCAAAATAGACATAAAACAGCATTAAAAAGTAAAAAATATACAAGTTGAACGTAAAGATAAATCATCTATAAACTATCTGACAAATAAGTAGTAATGTATTGTTAATGTTGGTCTTTTTATGGGACTTGTCGTTGGTAATAACAAATAGAAGATACCCAAATGTATCAGTTTAACTGACTTCTCCTTTTGGTCATAAAAGTATCTCATGTCTACACCCTTCTCCTGTGTTCATATCTAGTGTTAACTCATGTCTCTATCTGTTCATCAACAGGGGGCTGGAACAGAAGAGGCCGCCCTCATCGATATTCTGGCTTCAAGGTCAAACGAGGAAATGAAAACCATCAATGCGTTCTACAAGAAGAGTAAGGGCCTGCCTATAGATTGTGTATGATATCTGATACTTTGTAACGTGACTTAGCTTCTGTCCTTTGTTTGGAGATGCAATGACGTCCGTTATTACAAAGCAGTGGAGAGCATCAATTATTCATGACAGCCGTTTCTGTTTCCACGTGGCGGTTTATCGTTTGCTTTTGTTTGTTATTTTGTGGATACGATGACAGCAGCGGGCAAATATTTTAAAGTTACTTTTAAATGTATTTTAATGTGTATAAATGAATTGTGATCGTGTGGTGCTTTGTGTTACATGGACATGTTTTGTTCTTCTTTTACCAGCACAGTTTGTGAATTTTGAGCGCACCAAAATGAACATAATTGAAGTTACATTGAGTTGGAAATACTAGCTTTTCCATAGCGCATTACTTTTATTTCGTATTTGTATTTATTATCTGTCAGTTTGTATTGAGTTTTCAGCACAGTGTCCAAAATGGGTGTTTGATTACATGCTTCTTATGTTGTTCATTGCAGAACATGATCAAAGCTTGGAGGACGCTGTGTGTGGGGACACATCAGGAATGTTCCAGAGGGTTTTGGTCTCTTTACTCACGGTGAGTAAAAAGTAGGCCAATGTTTAATGGCAAATGATTATAGATAAAATAAAAAAGATATGTGCCTATATAAACATTTGATTTGAGTCAAATTATTAAGACTAAGATTTTACTTCCTTGCAAAAGGACTTGTAAAATGTCAGTAGGAAGTTGAAGTTAAAAAAGTTCAACCACTCTTTCAATAAGAGGAAGCAATTGTCAGTTCCTCTATCTTCTCCTATGTTGTGCAATCGTACTCTGTTTTTCTCTTAAGCTGTTGTGTCTTCTGTTTTGCAGGCTGGTCGAGATGAGAGCGACAAAGTGGACGAGGCGCAGGCTGTCCTCGATGCCAAGGCAAGATCTCAGCTTCTTTAAACAAAGTATTATTTCATTATGACTCGGTGTCTTAATACCGTTTGTGATTGTAGGAAATCTATGAGGCTGGTGAGGCTCGATGGGGCACGGACGAGGTTAAATTCCTCACGGTGCTTTGTGTGAGGAACCGAAACCATCTGCTGCGAGGTATTCTTACAGCATATTCACAATCATCATGTTAACATCTGCACTTGTGATTATAAGTAATGTGTGTCCACTTCCTTTTATAACTCGTGACATAAATCATTCAATACTGTGGGGGTTTTACTGAACCTTTGTGACAGTTTCAAAAGCGAACACTCACTCTCTTAGTTGAGTCACTTTCATTTTCATTCATGTTATGCGTAATGTCAGTTTGATAATAATAAAATGTATTTGTTGTTTCCTTCCTTCAGTGTTCGAGGAGTACCAGAAGATTTCTGGGAGAGACATTGAGGACAGCATTAAGAGGGAGATGTCCGGCTGTCTGGAGGACGTCTTTCTGGCCATAGGTCTGTTTCTATCTCTGTGACAAGCTCCATCAAACAGACTATTCTATCTATCTTTTGCCAATTTATAAAGATGTAACGCCATTCAAATTTCAAATGAGCACAGAAAACTAGAGCCCGACACTCAAATTTGAGAGGCAGAAAAGAAAAGAAAAGATGCACCAAAATCAGATTAGGAAACTTTAGTCACAAGGGGTAAATATTTTCAGTTTAGCACACATTGCTGTTCAAGCTCCAAATGATAGGAATACATGTTCAATCTAAGGCAATTGCCTTAATTGTTAAAGGTCCCTTATTATACTCTTTTTCCACAATATATTATAGGTCTCAGATATATACAAAACATGTCTCTGAAGTGTTTGACTCGAAATACCAAATAGATCGTGCATTGTAGCATCCCATAATCCCCTCTGTTTCAGCCCTGTTTCAAAAGTGCTGATTCTCTGTCTGTAGTTTTAAATGAAAATGAACTGCCACTCCCAACGCCCCTCTGTGATGTGTTTGGTTTTAAAAAAACAAAACATAATGGTGCTCTAGGAGGAGATTCAGGTGAAAAGGTGGGGGGGGGGGGGGTACCTTGGTTGGTTATTTGCTAATGGTCGAACAACCCATAATAACACTGTGACATCACAAAGTGTAATAAAGATCTCTGTTTCCATTCCAACATTTGTATGCCAATTTGCTCTAAATGTCAAGTCAGAGCTTGATTTGTTTTTGCTCACTGATGTAAGACATCCTGTGCTCACTACATACCCTGAACACAACACAACGATACTTTCACTTTCTCATGTTGTGAGGGCATTGCACCTCATGCGCTGGGATTTGTTTTTGCTTTACAGTGAAATGCTTAAGGAACAAGCCGGCGTTCTTTGCAGAGCGATTATACAAATCAATGAAGGTAACTATTTCATGCTTGTGATGAAGCTACAATACCAAAATGTGAAGTCACTCCACATACATTACATTATTGCTTTGTGTTTGAATATGTTTCACTAGTTATCAGTACACACAATTACAATAGTTATGTAAAACCCAGCTTGTCTCTCCTCAGGGGATGGGCACCACAGATACTATCCTCATCAGAATAATGGTTGCGAGGGCGGAGATCGACATGTTGGACATTAAGGCGCAGTTCCTGAAGATGTATGGCAAGACCCTCCACTCCTTCATTAAGGTAAGGCACTAATAACTAGGGGCGGGAAACACTGTAGTCAGCAAAGGCTGTGCAATACATTAGCTTCAGTGTAATAATATTGCCTTCAATTTATTTTTGTACTCTGACGAGACTTAAATGTATCACCCCTTTCATTTCATTTGATCAGCTGAAGTGATATATTTAGTTATATCTTTTTTAAGTCTTTTAAATCTGAATTTGTATCCATTTTGCTTCATGTCACTGATCACAGTTATTCCCTAAACTAGACGTTTGAAGTCTCACAAGTCTTTTCTCACTGCGTAGGGAGACACATCTGGAGATTACCGCAAAATCCTGCTGGAGCTGTGCGGAAGCGAGTAAAGCAACATCAGCAAAGCATCCAGCTCGGTCTTTATTATGAGCTTTTATTACGTTGATGACTTCCTGTCTTTCACCCGCTCTTTTTCAAATTTGCATTTCACTGATTGACCGCAGTGCCTTGTTTTACTGTCTGTAATGTAATACCAATTAAACCAAAGACCAGCGACCTGTTAACACGTGTCTGTGTTTTCGTTATCGATCCCGTGTTAAGGATTAATTCATGGTATTAGTTAGAGAGCAAGAGATATATGCTTCTCACATCCTTAACCACTTAAAAGATTATTGTTATTGGCGTCTAGCTCCTGATCTTGTTGCGGCACAACATTTTCATCATGTGAAAGTCTGTGAAGTCCATTTGTTTAATTGGTAGCAATTACTCATTTGTTGAGTCAGCCCTTCGTCATTTGACTCAATTACATTAACGGGATGCTAGCTTGATTTGAGGAGGCAGTAAAATGGGCTCTAATCAAGTAAAGGAGAATGTCACATTGCTTATACAAACATACAGCCCCGTCTCAGAGCAATAAGCCGAGAAAGGATGTGAGGTGGTTTTACTCAAGGTGACCACTAGGTGGAACCAAAAGAACTCTCCTTGAAGTTTCTATGGAGAAGTACAGCATTATCTTTCAGCGCCCTTTATGTTGCAAAGTACAGCCCTCAAATGTCATGTTCTGCAAAACATGACTCATCTGAGGAACCTGACATGTGCTGTATTCAGACTTTACTACAGGAAGAGTTCAGCTAAACGCTCGTCCCTGCAGGCTCTCTGTGGCGCCATCTGAGAGAAGAAACATCAATTATTCTCATCAGAGTTGTTGTTCACCATTCCCTATGCTAGTCAGACAAAATGCCTGCTTCCATTCATGTCTTTCTCTAAAGGACCGCCACCCTCTGTGACCATCTGTGGAGTACTCCTGGCTACTCCAGAATGTTCTGAGACGATTAAGGAAAAAAACGTTGAAGTCAATCCTAGAATGTGTTCAAGGCATTTGTCCCGATATCATTGTGAGCAATTTGACATTATATTAGGAGAAAAGCATTATATCATTCCAATTAAGAGCTTTCAAAGAAATGTTTCTGCTTTATCGTGGACAAAATAAATCAATTTTACAAGCACCTTCATATATTTGAATTCATGGCATGAAGTCTATTCATTACCTCAAAGAGGATTTGATTTTTCATTGTGTACAATAAAATACAATTTATAAAGGTAAGCACTTAAGACCATTTAAATAAAGAGTTTCTCAACAGGACCGCCAAGGAAACCACTTTTACCTTCTCTATGGTTGGAGGCCATTATAAATCATTGATTGACTAGTGACACAAAGTGGGTACAGCAAGCAACGACAATTTATAACAAATGAGGTGTGTTCATAACCCCTACTATAAATGCTCCAAAATGTTACCATGGAAACCAATACAATAGATGCACCTTTCACCCTGTTGCAGCTTCTGTCTTATTTTGAGAAAGGAAGCCCTTAAGTACCGTCATGATTAATTTTCATACTTTTTGTGACACTTAAATACATCTTTAAGGCAAGGCAAGTTTACTTATAGCACCTTTGAACATGAGGCAATTAAAAAAAACTATTAAGTTCATTACGAAATAGTGCAGCAGAAACAAACTATAAAATGGAATTTAAAAACAGTCATTTAAAACAAATAAAATGAACCTAAAATAAGCTCATATAGAATAACACAGGTATAAAATACATGAATACAAGTTAGAGTGCAGTGTAAGATATTAATAGTTCAATTAAAAGCAGCGGCAAAAGAAAAGTCTTCAGCCTGGTTTTCAAAATAGTAAGAGTTGCAGCGACCTGCAGGTTTCTGGTAGTTTGTTCCAGATATATGGAGCATAATACCTGAATGCTGCTTCTCATGTAAAACCTACACAATGCGTACAACTTCTATCATAAAGAAGCAAAGCAAAATGGTGAACTGTGCCTTTCAGGTATGTATTGTGTTATTTCTAAGACTGTCATTTTCCTGTTCTCTTTGAAAAGGCAAAATGGCAGCGTTTTCTCTTTGCTGCCTTATATACTGTACACTTTTGTCCAGCCTTACTTTATCGCAGTGTAAGTAACATATTGGGTCTTTATTTTTTACACAGTAATTTTCTCTTTTACATATTGAACATGCAATACACCAGCATCCATGTAAATACGCTGCCGTGAACGTGATCACAAAGAGAAAACTCAGGATGTAAAATATGTATCAGGGTCTACTCACACATTGCCCTCGATCAAGGCTCTGTGCGGGGGGCCGACCGCATGGAAGACACTGGAAAGCAAATGTCAGATAGAGGCCAGGCTTTTGTTCTAATCACAGGGGATGGAAAGGAATAAGTGGAGGTGGGGAGAGTCACCTGTCGCCTGGGGGGGTTCCTCAGCAGCCTGCAGGTTGATGGGGGAAGAAGGTGGTGAGAGAGTTGATTGCGAGGCCTTTGGACACCACAGGACCAGGCAAAGGACATGAATAGAATTTTCATTTGTTCTGGAGAAAGAACAGTGACAAAATGTTGTAGATCATGCACCAAGGCTTGGTGAAAGACACGCAGAAACTCAAAGACATAAGAAAAAACAGGGGTAACGGTAGACAGCATCAGGTACATGATATGGTTGTGAAAAACAAACAGGGGATGATAAGCAGCATCAACACATGTACTGTATAGAACAAGTGAGAAGGATTTATTTTTCTCTGTGCAAGGTCAGTGAAAGTATCGTTGTGTTGTGTTCAGGTTATATAGTGAGCACAGGATGTCTTACGTCAGTGAGCAAAAACTAATCAAGCTCTGACTTGAGATTTGGAGCAACGTCACATACAAATGTTGGAATGTAAACAGAAATCTTTATTACACTTTCCCATCCTGTCCATCAGAACAACTTACATAAAAAGAACATAAAATCAGACCTGCGAGGAATACTGAGGAGACATATCCTTAGGACTTTAAAAAAAACTGAACTTTTCATAGAAAGAAAACCACAGTTAACAATTAATGATCATATTTATTCATGTGTCCCAGTTAGTTATGATAGCTCAACTGTGAAGACTACAAGCCTCACAACCAATCACACATCCTAAAGGTTATGCTTTTTGTTTAAAGGGCCCATGTCATGCTTTTCCGGTTATTAACCGTCCCCTTGTGTGTTACGTAGCTTGTTATGCATGTAAACGGTCTGCAGAGTCATAAACCCTCAAAGTACACCCTGTAGCGAGTAAAACTCTAACACAGAAAATACCTGTCTATGCTTCCCCAGAACGCCTCGTTGGAGATTTTTATTTTTCCATTGTTTTCTTCTTATAGTGTAGTAAGTACAGTGACGTATTGGGTATAGTGACGTAACGTCTCCGCGGACTTCCTCACACACACACACTCAATCTTTTCTCAGCTGCAGCTCCGCAGATTTCTCAGCCTGAACTCAGCCTGAACTCAGCCTGAGACGGCGAGACGCGGCAGGGCTCGTTCTGGGTTCGTTCTGAGCACACACGCAGACTCACAGCCAGGCTGCAGGTGTGTGTGTGGTCGGGCTGGGTTCAGGCTGGGTTTCGCTGTGTCTCGCTGTCTCACAGATCCCCCGCAGCAAGCCAGCTCACACTGTCTGCTCCAGCAGCGAGCCCCGCAACGTCCCGCCAACACGGCACCCAGACCCCACGCAGCATTCTCATCTGTTTGTCATTGCTGGTGTCATTTTCTGGTTGCTAACAAACGCCATTGTAACACATAATCACTGATGTTCCGCTGTAACGGTGATGGACTCATCAGAACAGAGTGGGCGAGCTGACCAATCAGAGCACAGTGGGCTCATAGGGAGGGGGGGGCAGGAGCTCCAACAAGCCGTTTAGGACAGAGAGTGAATACACATACTATACAGAGATGCTGTATGAGAAACCAATGTGATTTTGGAAAATTGCACAATTGCACCTCAACAATGGAATTATGATCAGTAGAAATGGCCATGACATGGGCCCTTTAACATCATACATACACAGATTTTTTAAACAATTTTGTTTAATTAGATTGAGTGCACGCAATCTTGGTAGAAATTGTGATTGTTAATTGTGTGTTGTGTTAATCTTATTGTCAGTGTCTTGCAGCTCACCATTCTCCTGGCAAAAGGCTGAGAGGATGAACAGCACCTGCTATGTAGATGTGCCTGGCTAATTGGACTGTGCCTTTCCCCTAAAACATTGAGGGGGGTTTAAAGAGGCTACTTTATCTAAGCCACCCATCTTTAGAGTCTCATCTCCCCTGCACTCAACAATGGACTGGCCAGCATTGGTATACATTCCTGCAGTGTGGAGAGGAAGCCAGTTGCTCTTGGGAAGAAGAGCACTGGCATCCAGTTTGGTGAAGTTTTTGTTAATTAATTAATGCTAGATTCTCAATTGTGTCTGTTTATATTAAATAATTCACCTTTTTGTCATCCTAATTGGTTTTTTGACCCATCCTAAAAACTAGTAATGGCGAGATGAAGCTTTGAAGCTTTCCAGCCAATTGGTTCGCAAAAGGGTTCATCTCATGAGGCTTCCTCATGGCCTTCCTCATGGGCTTCATCTGAACACATCTGGTCAAAGTGTGTAAAACAGGCAGATTTGACAATAGTGTGCTGTATATCATACCGAGTTCCCAATGAGTAAAGCCTTAGAATAACTCTAAACAACAAACATAAAATCATATTTTCATGTTAACAATATTGTATTTATTCCAGTTTAATGATTGTGATTGAAAAGCCTAAGGAGGCTGGTAAACATTGCAAAGAGGGATTTGTATTCCTTAATAATATTCGTAAACTTAACCATGTTGTAGCCTGAGAAAGGCTAAACCATATCAAAGAATACATTTATTAACTACTACATTATCACATTTAGCTGTAGCTTTTATAAACAAAAAAAAAGGCATATTGACCAGTCGTCGAACCAGGGACCCTGCGGTTAAAAATCAACTACTTTCCAGCTGAGGCACAGCACACACACTGAATCGAACTGAAAAAACTGGATACTATTTATTTCTGTATTTATTTATTCATGTTTTTATTCCTACATTTATTTATGCTTTTATTTATGTATATGACATGTTCCGACCTCTATATAAGTGAGGGTCTGAGCTCTCTTAATTCCATCGTGTCACCGGGCCCGGGTACAGGAAGGGTAATATTGTTCTTATTATACAACCATGGGTATTATGAGCGTTGTGGTTCAACCTATACAGTCTATGGTTCAACCATGGATGTGTTCAACCGATCTAAAGCACTTTCTGAAGCAGTCACGTGGTATTGAGGGGCAGCGAGGCTTGTCATCGGTGACGTCACTGGCCCAAAACGATACAAGCCTCGATACCAGCGCCGTATAGATGGATTTCTATTATAGGGCTCTGCTCGATGCAAGCTTCACAAAAAGCTTCGGGACACACGCTCCGAAGCCTCGGCGCAATACGTAACATCACTACTAAAAACTGTATATTTTTGGTCCTTCACAACAACAGAGAGATATCAGTAAGCTTAATGTGTGATATTATGAAATGCCTAAAGCATCTACCAGGTTCAAACTAAAGCTTTGGAATACGGAAACGGAACCTGATTAAAGTGGCTATAAAAAAAAATATGATTTGACTTTTTTCCTCCCTTAATTTGGGTGTTTCTTTGGGAGTTTTTGCTTGTCCGCTATGAGGGTACAAGGACAGAGGGTTTGTGATAATTTGTGTCCTTTGTGATATGGGCTACACAACTAATATATGATTGGTTGATATTAAAAATGAAGACACAATTTGATAAATTCTCCATTAGACCTTGGAGATGTTGGATCCTTATTACAGAATATGATACTCACGCACAACCACTGATCTGAAGTCTTTCCATACCTTTTACTTCATTGAAAATGCATGACAAAGGCTGGTGGATGACTCACAGACTGACAATACAAAAACATTTTCTCACATTTCTCCTCTGGTTTCTGGACGTGTAGACAGTTTCAGATTCTGATGCCTCCTTTCCTTTCAAGAAAACAGAGCCAATCCAATCCATGGAGCCCTGTGGATTTGTGTATGGAGAGAAGTGCACAGGTTCTGTAAGGAGATTCTACAGATCATTCCTTTTATTCCATTTTTGATGACAGGGTGGTATGAAGGAAGAAATGTTAGTCATGATGTCTCCAACCCTCTGAAGTAAAACCAAAGCTTGTGATGCAAACATGAAATGTGACATAACACGACATAACTTATTAAATGATTAAACAGTCTGCTTCTTTTTGATAAACAAGACAAAGAAGTGATCTGCTGTTGCCTCAGTTAAAATAGACAATAAAAAGTATGGTTATAAAATATAACGGCCTTTGGTAAAAATGGCATTGGGGGAAAAACAGCTTGCATTACAATATCACATGAAAATAAGCTTGATTAAATAACATTTCATAATGATGAGCTGAGCTCGAAACATTCATTCGATTTTTCCACAATTTGGTGGTAGTACCATCTATATTCATTTCAAGATCTATTTTGTTAAAAAAAATGTAAGAAACACATAAAAATGTAAGGATCCGAATTTAAGCAGCAGAAGCCGGGATTTTTTAAATGAAATGTTCTTGTAGGGGTCATGCTCCAGAAATGTCCCATAATACAACTATATAATGACGGTGATAATAGTTATAGCAATGCTTAACATGGATAAACAGAGAACTCACTTTATTTGAAATACAACTATGAGCTGACATTAACACTTTATATGTAAATCCGTTGAGTGCAAAACTAATATTTAGTAATTTGGGTAACAAGATAGCATTAATGTTAGGTTGCGTGGAAAGGGTAGGACCCAAATGCAGACTACAAAAAAGGTAAAAAGGTCTAGAAACAAAAAGGGAGCTTTATTTTAAAAAGCTGAACAAAAACATGGCATGAAACACATAGGTACTGTAGCACAAAAACTGACCGTGACCAACATGGAGGGAGACAGGAAAAACAATGAACCGACAAGGCACACAGAGGAAGACAAGACTAAATACAGAGAGGGGTAATCACAAGACAAGACACAGCTGGGGTAAGGGAGGCAGAAACACAAGGGCAACAGGTGAACACAATCAGACAATCAGACACACCAGGGAAACTAACGACAGGAAGGCAAACACAGGAAGAAGGATCAGACAAGACACAAGGAGGAAAACATTTAAAAATAAAAAGGTGGAAAATGAAAACAACCCAAAACCGTGACAATTAAGGCAAATTACAGCATATGTTTTTTTGAGTAAGTAGAACTGACCCTTTAAAAAAAAAATGTTTATGTCTGCCGACATCAGTGCTTCCACATCCTTCTCACACTGAGCTTGTGTACTGTAAATGAGAGTCTGATGCAGAGATCTTACAAAACCTGGAGGTGGCTAAATGAGTGTTAAACAACATAATACGTAATAAGGGGGGATGAGTCATGTGGAGGTGTGATCCTTCACTTCTGGCTGCAGGGAGATCCTCGTCTCAGGGATTTGTTCATGTCGAACAGAATATCACTTTCATCAGTAAGACTCCACCTGAGGGATCAAGGTTCCCTCAGTAAAGCACTTTAAAATGGGCTTTGGTTAGAACAGTCTTCTATAGTGTGGCAATGTGTGTTTATTAACAAAGTGGCATGATATGTAAAGGTGAGTTGCCTTTTCTCAAAATGAGGCTGTCAAGACTTCAGGTAATGCAATATTAACTCAGTAAGTCAAATGACAGTACCCTTTCTACTGTCAAGTCAGACATTTGCATGGGAATAAAATGTAAAGCAGGAAAGATAATGTGATAGAAGAGCAAAACTTAAATCTTTAACACACAGGTTAAGCACTTACTGTCTGACTACCAATTACTTGTGGTTTTGTTGAAAGGGTACATCATGTTTCATGTCCTTAATGTGATGGAGGATGTGAAGATAACATGCAGCCACACTCTCACCACTGTAGCCTATACTTTTCCTCTCCATAATGGGCTCTTCAGAGTAAGGAAATGTGCTGCTTTGTGTTGTTATGTTCCCTGAGTAAAGGTGCACACATCAGGAAACTGTTAGTTCACCAAAGGGAAGTGCACCTTGTTTTTCCATGAGACATTACTTAAAGGGGACCTATCATGCTATATTTGAACAATATATTATAGGGCCATACCTATATAAAGTATATAAATATAGATTTTTTTTCAAAATACCAAACAGATCATGCCTCATTTCGCTCCATTTGCTCTTTCCAGCCCTGTTTTTGCAGGGGGCTGATTCTGTGAGCTGCAGCTGACCACGCCCCCCTGCAGGAGAGGGGAGCGTGCTCTGATCAGCTGCTGGGCTGTCAGAAGAGGGGGAGAAAAAGAGATCTCCGTCCTCCGTGTTTTATTATATTGTTATATAGAGTCGTTATTCATTTGTTTTAAAGCTCAATAAATAACAAAGAAGACCTTTGACCGGCACTTTTCTAATTTTGTCCGGAAGATTTAAACTTTAACGGACATCTTGATCGGCGGAAAAAAATCGAACTGAAACTCTGCCGCACGGTCCCCTCGTTCCTTGGAAGAGGCGGAGAGGTGGGTGTTTGTCATCTGCTGGTGGACTAACCAGAGAGAATTACAGTGCTTGCCTCGACGGGGAGGGATTGCATTGAATTAAAGCAGCGGGAGCAAACGCTTGCCTCGGGGAGGGAGAAAAAAAGCCACAGCGGAGAATAAACAGAAGGGCAACCATGGCAACCATGCGCGGGAAGTCTTCTTCGCTGCTTTTGTGGCAGACTACAGCGCCACTTACAGGCCTGGCATATGTACTACAGCGTCTCCAGCGCTTTCGAGCGGCAATGGCCCAACCCCACATTCCCCTGATAGGTGGAGAGTTGGCCCAATAGCCGTAGCGCCACCGTCCTGACGTCAGTAAAGTGTTCAAATCTGGATCAGTTTTTATCAGATCCGTTGCAGCCCCGTTTTTAGAGATTTGGGTATGGAGGAAAAGAGAGAGGGTTGTGTTTTCTGACACTTGGTGAGTTCCCTGGAACACCGGGGACACATATTCATGTATAAAAGACGTACAAAAGTGCATTTTGCATGATAGGTCCCCTTTAAGAAAAAGTGTTTTTTATTTCTAGTGAATGGTAGAAGAAAGCCTTTTTTAATTAGACAAGCTCATATCATCACAGAGGCAAAATAACAAAGTGAAGAACTATATCAGATTTGCAGATTCAATAAGCCTTGAAACCTTTAATAAAGCATGCCTCATTTGAATCAGCCATAATATAGTTTGTATTTGTATTTTATTGTTTTGTTTTTAAGTGGACAAACATAAAATATAGAAATGATAAACAGTGCAGGAAGAGGCAAAAACAACACCTGGGTTATTCAGAAGCCTCCGCCTAAAACAGTGTTTACAATTTTGTAAAAAACACAAGATCACTATACAAATAATACCTCGAATTTAATAATAAAGGTACACTTTAGGAACAAAAATATACTAAAAACATCTACAATTATAATAAAATAACACATATTTAAAAGAAAAGAAGGTAAAATGTGAATATTATGTAAAGGATCTTTAAAACCGATTTCAAATTAATTCTTCTGGCATTTTAAAAACAATCCATAGATTGGTTTATGATAATAATGATAATAATAATATTATGTAATATTCCAGATTTGTATTCCCTTAAAACGGATGAAGTTTGAAGATCTATTGCCAACTAATTATTAAAACCTGGCTTTTTATTTTCCTCTCAACTACACACTAATAAGGTTCTGTGCTGTTTATAGACATACATATACTGTAAAGGCCATGATGAACACTCACAGAGGAATAACACCTGGCTCATGCTGCAGCGACTCATCCAAACACTTTTGTATTTTCACTCCACATCTAATTCACTCTCACCTCAGAAGTGCTCTGATATTGTACTGATTACACGTTCCAAATTAACTTAACACCAGTGGTTTATGTTATCAGTGTTTCTCATTAGTGAAAACACTTTGAGACACACTTGAATGACATTTCGATTTTAACATGACCATGGAGTATTGACAATGGAGTCTGGCAGTAGGTGGTCAATACCCATGACTCCTCCACAGTGGACACATTTGCATCAGCACATCTAAATGTTTGAGCATCTTTTAAAGGAAATACTCCCACTTCTGGTTTCTGTATTTTCTCATCTTAAGCCACAGGCGCTCTTTTCTAGATGAAAGCCTTACCCAGGCAGATAAGAAACACATTTCTTCCCACAATGCCTAAACCTCTGATCATTTCGGGACTGCTTATGGATTCCCTTAGGCTTCCAAAATTGATCCTCTTTTCCTCCACTACCTTTGTAGTGTCTCACTGATCGACAGGCTTGGCAATATAAGATGGCAGAACTGTCATTATAATGTATAGCATAATATATCATTCAAACATAAAATGTAATGTGTAGGAAATGTGGGGTTTCTCATCATAGGAACAGGAACTAGTTAGTGTTCTCATTTATTTCAGCCTGTATGTGCTTAGTGAGTTGTCTTGTTTTCAATAGGTCATCTTTCTAGTTTTTATTAATAAAACAGTATTCAGAATCAGAAACAGGTTTATTGCCAAGTAGGTTAACAAATACGTTGTCTTGGTGTACATGGTGCATAAATGAACAGTTAAAGAAGACACAAATTAAGAAAAAACAAAAAAAACAAAAAAATTAAAACAATTGAAACAATTTTACGTTAAGATATATATATTTTTTACATTAAATCTGGATATAAATAATTTTCTATATCTTAACGTATAATATTTTCAATTGTAATGAAGCAATTCTTCATTAGGCTATATTATGCGTGTAATGCCTCTGAAGCAGCCTTTTTTATCCGTGGCTACCTTCTCATGTTTTTTGGGCAAATTTCAAGCCAATGCTAACTGCTGCAAAACAGAATTGAAGAAGAAGAAGAAGAAGAAGAAGAAGAAGAAGAAGAACTGTTGCGCGACTTTCAATACTTATTCATCATCTGCAACGGCAAGTTACATTTCTTTACAGCAAAATAAATGAAATGCCTTACTCCGCCATTTGGAACAGGAGGAAATGTAAATGTGAATCACGGTGCACTTTAAAAGCTTTTATCCACGATTGTGGACAATAGTAACAGTAAAAGCACTCAGTTGCCTCATGTGGAGAGCATCTCAATGGAGATTTTTTTTAAATGCAGTGTTCTTCAAGTGCTTTCCACAAAGATTTTGTTATGAAAAAGGGTTAGATACGGAGAATTTGGTCAAGTTTTTATAGGGGAAGAAACATTTATTTGATTATTTCTGAAAATAAATGGAAAACTGCTTGTTCTGCACGTGACTCATTTACCTTCTTTTACTGAGCTATAACATTGTCAAGCTCACAATTACTTTTTGGATACAAATCATTTTCTGTCTATGACAAAACTTGTGACAAAGCACAACCAATTAGCTTCATCCATAATACATTTTCAATGCAAGTTCTGAAAAACAGCTCACGTTTACACTGTGGGGCAATACATCTGTGCATCTTTCAATCTACTTGCCTGACAACCAATTTAACAATTCAGGATCAAACGTCTTCATCAATTCCAACCGAGACATTTATCTTTGAGGAGCTCTCTGCAATCTCATTGGCTAACTGTCATTTTCATAGACATCTCTCTCCCCCCCCGCCCCCCCCACCCCTCTCTGTATTACAGCAGCAGCTCCAGCTCACTGACTGTGCAGTAGCGCACAAGGAAGGTCCGCTCTTCTCTAACTCAAACACACTCAACTCATCTGAGAAACACCAACACTGGTGAGTTATTGTGCAATTATTATTTATAATTCATCTGAGTTTATATTATTTTGCATTGTTTAATTTTAAACTTGTGCTTGAGTCCTTTCTTTAAGACAGAATAAAATAACTCAATATGTTAAACTAGAGAATCTATTCTTGGCATTTACAATAACAAACACCGTCCAGACTGCTTATGCACATCATTATTTCCTCTTTGTATGTTATTCAGGAAAATTGTCCAGGGTTCATTATGTAAAGGAATGAAGAATCTGCACACCCTAGATAATGCATATCTATTTCAAAATTCCCCCATGTACTGTATAGACTTCTATAATAAATCCGTACTACAGTATGTAAATCACCTGTGAAATAAATATAAGGGAGCAGCTTTGAATATGAAATATTTCATGAGGGAACAGACTCTGTAAGCATCTACTCCAAAGGGAGGAGCAAGGGGAAAATATGTTGTTTCTATAAGCTGCACTGTAACATCCAAGTTAATAACATGCTGTGATTTGATTGGAATACAACAACAAGGAATATATACGTATACCGCAGTTGAGACAGAGTTAGGCTCCTTTTGTTGCCTTGCTTAAGGCAAGGAAAATAACTCACAATCTACACTTAACACTTGGTCCAGACTTCAGTCTCCAAGCCAAATTCATTTGAAATGAAAATACTGATTTTGTTCATAAAGCTGAATATTTGAGCATTACATTTCTGTAATGATCATTTTAAATATATTAAATGTGTTCTGATTAATAACATTTGGTAGTCTATAAGATGAGAACAGCAAGTACGGCATCGTTTTAATAACTATGTATCACACACACACACACACACACACACACACACACACACACACACACACACACACACACACACACACACACACACACACACACACACAGACACAGACACAGACACAGACACAGACACATGCACACACATACACACACAAAGACGCACGCAGACACAAATCTCCCCTTCACTGTAAAAGTAGTGATAAGTCGCTGCGTATATTAATTAAATGTAGAAAAAAGGTCCAAGGTCTTCCTTTGTACCGCTTCACTGTACAAGTGAGTCACAGTTATGCAATGTAACAAGGGGGAATGTGAGAAAAATATGTGGAATAGACGTAAAAATAACAAAGAAAAAGATAGTGGGTCATACCACTGAATATCTCTTCAATATTTAAAAAAATGAATGGACTGCATTTATAAAGTGCTTTTTCAGTTTTTAAATATTCAGGTCAGCGTGACATTCACACCCATTTATACAGAGGTTACCAAGGTGACACCTGCTCAACACCATCGGGAGCAATTTGGGGTTAAACATCTTGCCCAAGTACAACCGCAGGGGCTGCTGGAGATCAAACTAAAGTTGTGAATGACATGCTTCATAAAACAATTTGTATTGTGATTTTATGTTCTGTTAATTTATAAATGTAATCTGATTCCCCAGGAAGCATTGCATGTGATGAAGTATAAAAGGCATCAGTGACTGTCTGTGCTCAATGTATTAGCATTAAGTTAAAAACAGTAAACATGTGGTATCTTAAAAAGTATTTGAGATTGTTTTGAATAGGCATTATAGTTTTGTTTTGTATATACTTTACTGCCTAAATGTTGTATTTATTCTTTATCTTAAAATAGAAGTATGAATAGAAGTATGAACAACACATAGGAGAGTGTCCTCATTCACAGACAAGACAAAGTACATTATCTTGTTGCTGAAAAAAGCAATTTTCAGTCCAATTCCAAACATTGCATCAGCAAGCCACGTTCAACATAACGCTTTGAAGTCATTTTGCATTGGAGACTTAATGTTTAAAAAGCTCCTGCCAGAGGGAATAGAATGTAACAAACTTACCTTAAAATTGAAGTTTTGCCCAAGTGAAGTCGTCACTCTTCTTCTCCTGCGTTGAGATAAAGTAGAATCAATCACTGTAAAGCATTTTGTGACATATCGCTAGTTTAATGCAATTATCCATGTAAGGTCATGTAAAACTGTTGAAAAACAGACATCTCTACATGCAGACACATCCTTGACATTTTCCATTTACAAATTACACAATCACGGAGGAAGCAAAATGATGTGTTGCTCATCTTACTGTAGCTATTCACTTACCTTTATAATTATATGCACTCTCCACATCTTACTTCGATTATTATTAAATAATACTCTTCCATTTTTGAAATGTCATGAAGTTGTTTACAGGTACATTTGCATGCATCCTTACATTTATTACTAATTTGACCTTTGGAAAAGTTCTCTGTGTTTTGTCCTAACAGCTGCAACATATTCTAATGTGTCAGGTACTGGCAGATTGAGCTTTGCTGCCATGGAGGGAAATCACAGTGCAGAACAGACAGGCCGACATGTTTACGAGGTCGCGGTGCAGAACAGCTCCACCAACCTCAGCTCCCAGTTTGCAGATGTGGCTCTGCTGCAGACGTTCAAGCCCCTCATCATCCCCTGCTACGTGCTCGTGGTGGTGGTGGGCGTCTTTGGGAATTATCTGCTCCTGTATGTCATCTGCCGAACCCGCAAGATGCACAATGTCACCAACTTCTTCATCGGGAACCTGGCCTTCTCTGACATGCTCATGTGTGTCACCTGCGTCCCCTTCACTCTGGCCTATGCCTTTAACCCCCACGGCTGGGTCTTCGGAGGCCCCATGTGCTACCTGGTGTTCCTCATCCAGCCGGTCACAGTCTACGTGTCAGTCTTCACGCTCACTGCTATTGCTGTGGACAGGTAAGCAGACGGGACATTTGGATTATTTCCCTTTCAATTATCTTCAAAAATGAGTGGTTTATGTAACATGATTGCATTGCCATAGTGGCTGAGAATGTCTTGAATGACAGATTTGAACCTAAAGCAGAGGTGGGAAGTAGTGAAAATAAATCCTACTTCGTTACTGTTCTTAAGACCATTTTTCTGGTATCAGTACTTTACTCCACGACTTTTTACTTTTACTTCTTCCATTTTTAACACAAATACCTGTACTTTCTACATCTTACATTTTCAAAACAGGTTCGTTAGTTTAGTTCTAATCTGTGTTTGGTGGCGTGATCATTATTATTTCAGTCATTGCGTGCCTATTGATTTGAACACGATCCGTGTATCCATCATTTCCTGGTCTTCTCTAAAGAAGAGGGACCAATGAAAACGTTGTCATGTTGCCGTTGTTCAGCATCCAAACATTCATTAGCTAACAATGACATTATTGTTCTATTAATATAAAGGGAGGTCAGGTACTCTTTAAAACAGCTGGTAGTTATGGGTACTTTTTACTTAAGTACATTTTGAAGCCCATACTTCTTTACTTTTACTTAAAGTAAATAAGAGTAGAGTAATTAAGTTTAGTCAGTACTCTTTTACCAGAGTATTGTATTTTTAAACACGAGTATCTGTACTTCTACTTGAGTAAAGGATGTGTGTACTTTTGCCATCTCTGACCTAAAGTCTCTCTCACAACCCCAACCCATCAGAGACTCTTCCTCCCTCACCGCATTCAAAAGATCCCTCAAAACCCACCTGTTCAACACTGCATTCAAACTCAGACCACCCCCCCACCCTCATCTATTCTGTTTTGTTTATCTATTTATGTATTTTTCTTCGTTCTTTCTGTTTTACTCTCGTCTTTGAGTTTTTAGAAAAGCGCTATATAAGTGTCATTTATTATTATTATTATTATTATTATTATTATTATTATTATTAAAGTGACCATCCTGATTAAAGGACAACAGACTAACACAACAAAATGATGAGACCCCCCTCCTCCATACTGTATCTTTGTTTCACATTTAAGTACCATTTTCTTCTCAGTGTGATTGGAGTGTAACTGACATCTAAGAAATTAGACTGTTCCAGGAAATGTAATCATTGAAAATTATCTTTTAATTTATACTAATTTGGAAATTAAGGATATATGGAGATGGATTGATGAAGTGACCCTCACTTTAAGAGTAACTATAAGTGTCACTACTTATGCTTAATGAATTAGAATGAATCATCATGATTCAGTGCATGCTTTGTTGATTGACGCAACAAAGACCCCTTATGGATTAATATAAATAAATTATTAGGTTTGTGTTAGCTCATGTAACGGATGCATGTATTAGATTCTTTGATTCATTCAAATCATAAATGAATCATTCAGAAATACATAGCCCCCTACTGTAAGGGAGACTCTCATTAATGTTTCATGATGTGTTTAACTAAGCTTTTTAAATCCATTTGTTAATTCATAAACAAATACCAAATGCTAAATAACTGTGCAGCAGTGTGTGTATGATGGCATCTGATCAAGAATATCCAATTATCCAGCTTTATATTTTGCACACAGGAGAACAAAATCAGGTATGTGCTGCCGACACATCCCATCGGCCTTAGATCTGTGATCACTGTCCTGAAAACTCAAACAGCCTGAGTAAAGCTTCCTGCAGTGTTGCATGTCAATTGTTGATTTCTCTTCCTTCAGTGACCAAGAGAGCATCGTAGATGGAGGCTTTTAAAGCAACAGTTGCAAAACTGTCTTGGCTTGTTACTGCTCCACTGCTTTCGAATTATAAACACCTCCGCTAAAACCTAAAAGACAATAAAGCCTTGAAACCTTGAAACTTAAAAATTAAAAATCTTTTGAATTTTGGTGACATTTAAAGCTCTGTTGTTAATAGTTGTGTTGCCTTTATGTAACACACAATGTGTTGCATACCTCCCAATAAAAGGTGCAATAATAAGGATTTTTATTAAGATTATTATTTAGATTTAATCAACTCAACTTAACATTTAGCAATTCATAAGCTAATTGGAATTTTAATTTGTATCAGAATTGTGCTGCAGGTCATTATAAATCATGCTTTAATTGTCCATTGGATCATAGCCATGCGTTTCCCTTATTATTAAAGCCTGCTCTTTCATTACTGCAGATATTATGCAACAGTTCATCCCCTGAAGAAGCGTACCTCTGTGGCGACCTGCGCCTGCGTCCTGACCGGCATCTGGCTGCTGTCCTGCGGCCTGGTGACCCCCGCCATCACACACACATACCATGTGGAGTTCAAAGAGGAAGGCTTCAACATCTGTGAGGAATTCTGGTTGGACAAAGAGAAAGAGAGACGTGTGTATGCATACAGCACCCTGCTGGTCACGTACGTCCTGCCGCTTTCTGCTGTCTTTGTGTCTTACCTCTGTATCACTGTCAAACTGAAGAAGTGTGTCGCTCCTGGCCACCGGACACCAAACCAGACGGGAGCTCAACAGGCTCGCAAGAGGAAGATCTTCCGCCTGGTTGCCCTCCTGGTGACGGCCTTTGCAGTGTGTTGGCTTCCCATTCATGTGTTCAATGTGCTGCGAGACATAGACATCCACCTCATTAACAAGCGCTACTTTTTACTCATCCAACTGCTGTGCCACCTGTGTGCCATGAGCTCCTCCTGCTGTAACCCCTTCCTGTACGCATGGCTACACGACCGCTTCCGCACCGAGCTACGGAAGATGTTCAAGTGCCATCGTCGCATTGGAGTGCCGGCTAATAACTGTGGAAGTGTGGTCTTGTAATTACCTGATCATTTGCTATTATATCAGTGTCGGTAGGTTTCTCATCTGGAGTGCAAGTGGAGTCTTTAGATCAAACTGAAATACGGCCACCAGTAAAATCCACAGAAACTTACAATACAATTCAGCCATTATTCATTCAAGGTGGTCTGTTGGCAGGGGGTGGCTCTGGAAGAAAGGTCAATCTGTTATGAAGAATAAAGGGGAATTTTGAAGGTTATCTCTCCATCACAGTTTGAGATATAAGAAAAACTGACGGGACCAACTGGTGCTCATCCTCTGTGGATCATGAACATATGTCGATGTTATCGCAAACCAGCAATACATCTTGTACAATGGGTTCATGAATGTGCCAAATAAAGTTCATGACCATGTGCCAATTCCATGAATCTAAAGAGCAGATGATGTAACTGTAGCATCATCTACTGCATTGCATTTCTTGAAAATTAGGCCAATCATTTGTTAGATAAAAGTTAAATTCCTCTCTTGCTGTTAAATGACAATTAATCAAATTGTCATCATTTAAAACTTGTAAGACATTTGTGTGGAATTGAAATAATTACCAACCGTTTGAATTATGGTTAAAATGTGTTTTGTGTAGTCAGAGTAAGCTTGATCTTTGACCACCACCTTAATACTTAGACTTTTTTGCCAAATTTGAAGGAAATTCCCTCGAAACGCTGAGATATAGCAGTAACGTAAATGGGAACGTAACAAAGGTCAACCCTGCAAACGTTATAAGTCTGGCCACGGCTGTCCTTAGCAGGGGGAATTTTTAAAAAGCCTGGCTCAATGAACGGTACAAACATTTTCCTACTCTGAAAAATCTATAAATATCAATACAAATTGTTAGAGAATCCTTGAGAATCTGAAACACTTAATGAAGTATGTTGTACATATGCTGCACATCAGACCTTTATATAAGGATGAGAACGTGCTTGTCATAAGAAGATTTCTTATGCACGAGATCTTAAGCCCTTCCTTTAAAATGGATGACGATACAAATCTGAAATGACATAGAAAAAAAAGACAGGAGTTATGCATGATGAACTCAAGTGTAGCTTTATTGGATATGAATAGAAAAAAAATAGCCTGCCTGGTCATATTGTGTTTGAATATGTTCGCTGCAGATGTGAATTTCCCACCAGCGCACAGAAGGAATCCTGGTGTGCCTTCCCGTGGAATAAATTACATTTATTAACCTGCACCCCTGGGCTTTAATTTTCTTTAAGCCTGTGGTTGATGAATATGTTCCCTAACATTATAATTGAGCTCATTATTTCAGAAAGCATTGTAGAACGGCTGGAAAACATCTCTGTTGCTTGTGTCCGTGTTACCTGCCTCCTTTCTATTGCTTCTTGAGATTGTATCTAATATGTGCAAGACTGATTTCCATTTCCACTATCTTCATTCCACTTCCATTATTTAGTTTATGTCACAGCTGTCATGTCACCTCTTCTGTATTCTCTCTTTTGATATCTGTCTCTTCCTGCAGACGGACGGGACAGATTTATCTTTGCAGCAGTGATAACTCAACAAAGTGCTACTGTCACTAAAATGATTAAACCTCATCTACAGCGGTGCGGATGTAAAACACATGTGCCTTTATGTTTGCTCTTCTCCCATCAACATTTGCTTTATGAAGTGATTTAAGTGCTGAGTGCACACTGTCGACCACATCATGGTGTAAATTGTGTAAATGATTTGTGACATGCAAAGAAAATCATCCTGTACTAACAATACACTGGAATAAAAATACAGATGTACAATGACCTCTCTGCTTCGATCAATGTGACCGCATGAGTACATTTCATTATATCGGACTTGTTCAGTGTGGTTTCAAGGCTGAATTTACTAATTAAATAACGGGGAGGACAGAAGTGTTTTATGCATATTCACTAGACAAGTTTAGGACATTGAAACAAAGTGAGAATTTATTGATTGTTTTAGCAGACGAGGTGCTTGCCAACAATGACGTTCATTTCCTGCAGATGAATATTGTTAATTTTATTGAGCCTGTGAAGAGTCAAATTCTGCACAATTCTGTTCCTGTTCATCAAATTAGAATATTTGATCATAAAATAAGGCCTGTAAAACACAAGGCGAGTATTTCCTGAATGTCAGCTGCATGTATTATTCCCTGCTCTATACCTACGGAGTCTGCATTTTAACATTGTAGAGGGTAGCACTGAATCAGTATCTAGTATCCTGGATCATATATTCAAAAATTCTCAGGGGCTGAAATTAATCTAGCATTTCATAGTTGCGCTTTTCTTTTGAAGGATTTGTCAATTTCATCACATACTCTTGAAATGAAAGGAGGTTATTACTCTGAAAAGATGGATTTCACCGCGCAATCATTCACAGGTATTATTCACACTGTCATGCTGGCATTTCTTGCGAATCCGTAATGGAGAAGAAGTATCTTTGATATGTTTTTATGCGTTATGAAATGACTCATTGCTAAGTAGATATTCAATCCACATAATAAGGCTTCATTGGAGGCTCAGTGTAATAGACCTTTTTACAAGTGGACCTCTTGATTTGTCAGGAATGGTACGCTTTACTAATAACATTAATGATGGCTCAAGTGTCCCAGTTAACCATGTCAGTGTGACATTGAGCCAACAAGCAATACACAGGACCCTGAAACTGAAGCAGATAAATCAAGATTCAGCGATCAGTAATTGCGCTTTTTATACGGTTAGATTCCTAAATATAAGGGAAAAAGTTACATTTAAAGAAAAGAAGGGATACTACAGACATCCCAGTTGAGAAATACTTTCATATCAGGCAATTTGATGAGGGTGGTGTGCAAAACAAAAAAAATTCAACTTATTCTTATATTTCCTTTAAGAAAAAGAGAAGCATTTCCCAGTTTGTCAAAGAGCTCTTAAAAGGTCCCATGTCATGCTTTTCCGGTTATTACCCGTCCCCTTGTGTTATGTAGCCTTTTCTGCATGTGAACGGTCTGCAAAGTCACAAACCCTCAAAGTACACCCTGTAGCGAATAAAACTCTAACACAGAAAATACCTGTCTATGCTGCCCCAGAACGCCTCGTTGGAGATTTTTCATTTTTTTCCTTCCTGAGTATAGTGACGTAACGATACCCAGGTCCAAATGGACCAATCCGCGGAGCTCCTCACACACACACACTCACTTATCTTTTCTCAGCCGCGGCTCCGCGGATCTCCGCACACAGCCAGGCCGTGAGTGTGTGTGTGTGTGCTCAGGCTGAGTTCCGCAGTGTCTCGCTGTCTCGCAGACCCAGACATCAGTAATACAGCTCACTGTCCGCTCCTCGAGCCTCAAAGGGCGGAGCAGCGAGCCCCGCAACGTCCCGCCAACACGGCACCCAGACCCCACGCAGCATTCTCATCTCTTTGTCATTACTGGTGTCATTTTCTGGTTGCTAACAAACGCATAAACACTGATGTTCCGCTGTAACGGTGGTTGACTAATCAGAACAGAGTGGGCGAGCTGACCAATCAGAGCACAGTGGGCTCATAGGGAGGGGGGGGGGGGCAGGAGCTCCAACAAGCCGTTTAGGACAGAGAGTGAATACACATACTATACAGAGATGCTGTATGAGAAACCAATGTGAGTTTGGAACATTGAACAATGTAAATCTATTCTTTTAGACCTCAACATTGGAATTATGATCAGTAGAAATGGCCATGACATGGGACCTTTAACACTGCTTTTTCCATTGATTGCACATAAACTGTCCGAAATCATATATTTTTTTAACCACTTCAACATAACTTTATTTGAAAGTGCACCATCAACAAAAGCAAAAACACAATCGGTTACTGTAGAAAACTACATAAAATTGGTTGTAGCATCCCTTATCATGAACTGAAACTAAAGGGAAAGGAAAATACCTGAATCCTTATTCGAAGTCTGGTTATGTTTTCTCACTCTCAGACAACAGCTTCTGCGTCAGAGCAAACTCCCGCGCTTCCCGAGGAGTGCGGATGTACGAGTCAATTTCACTGTCTGAGATTTCTTCATCCCCAGTCACATCTTTGCACTCGGGCCGCTCCACTCTCCTCCTCTTCGGATGCACCACACACGGGGGCGCAAACAGCACTCGCTTCCCCCAGTTTGGTGCTGGAGCCTGGCTCTCTCCTCCTCCAGTGTTCCCCTCAGGCTCTGTGTGTGGATTATCATCTCCATCTCTGGGTCTCTGGGCGCTTTCAGCATTCAGTTCACATTCTTCTGCAGTGGGAGCATTTGAATTCTGCTCTCCATGCTCGGATACTTGTGAGGAAGCAGCCTCCTCAGGTAGAGAGTCCTCACCACTGGCCTCACTTTCTGCCTGCAGAGTTTCCTCATGTGTTCTCAGAGCCCTCCTCAGCAGAGCGAACCTGTGATTTAAAATATCCTCCACCTGCCGCATAACATTATCTGGCGTCACCGCCTCCCTGACCCAAGGAATCTCCCTCCCCAGCTTGCAGAGCACCTCCTTCATCTCAGCGATCCTCTTCATAGCAGGCTTCAGCTTATTCACTTTGGCTATCTGACAGAACTTGTCCAGAGTGAGTTTCAGGCGGTGCTTGTTGGGTTTCAAGGACTGCCACGACAGATAGATTGAGGCCATCATGATGGGGGTGGGATGACGGCCAGTCACGATCCAGGTGTCTGCTGCCAGCTCCACCAGGGCCACGGCACGCTTCGTCAAGTCCCTCGAGTTCTCTGCCAGCTCTTCAGGAACGTGAAGTGAGCTGATTTTATACCTGGCAGAAAAAAGGTTTTCATTAACTATAGAACTGACCTTGAATGTTTTTTAGAAATACATGTGTACATGTGTAATAAATGTGTCTAAAGGAAAAAAGCTCAATTTATTTTAGGCCTGGGTGATACAGGCTCTACAATAGGCTTTAACATTAGAATAACTACCAGGCAGTCTTCTATTAAATGAGACTTGTGTGTGTAAAAGAGAACAACCGCTGATGCTTGGATGAGTCAGAATTAGCATTTTTATTTTATCCATTGCTATTGTGCACTACAGAGGGATTAAGACAGAACAAAATCTGACTAAAATGTTCAAGCCAAGTTACATCCAAATATCTACCATTTGTAAAACCAGCTGTAGAGAAGACACTAGTCCACAATATCTGCTCAACCAATCGCACAATATGTGAAATGTATTAGATTTGCAGCACCATCCCACACGTAACCTTTGCTGCTGGTCTTTAAAGCAGCCATTAGTTGTGAAAAGACTTTAACCTGCACTTTATTTTTAATAAGAGAGTTCATAATGTTGTGACGGAAGATGCTTTTAAAAAAAGACCTATTTCCAGTTTGCTTGACATCATTTCAGTGCTGCTTTCAATCTATAAAATAAATTATTTTAATTACAAATAATCAACCATCTAAAAACTACATCGATACATCCATAGCATATGCAGTTCAATAAAACCATGTTGCTTAAAATCACCAATGATATGTGTTAATTCTATATTTGTAGATTGCATGGTAGCCTTCACCCAATTGGATGATATGCCCTTACAAATCAACTACCTATCACATGGTAGGACAACTCCCAAGACAATAACACCTACCAAGCCCCTCCCATCAGATCTACATATATCTCATACAGGGCCTCTATGTACACCAGGATTAGAGAACATTTAATTTCAGAGAAAACAAATAAGGCCGATTTAACTATAATGTCTTGACTAGGTGCCCCTCAAACCCTTCTGATCACACTCTCCTTCACTTACTCCTGGCTGTGGGCCTCCATCACATCATTGATGATGAAGACCGGAGCCTTGATGTTGAGGATCTTGATCATCTCTTGGTAAACCGCTCCCACCACCACCGGGTCGGCGTCCAGCAGACAGCTGATGGTTCCCATGGTAATGGGCCAATTGAGCAGTCTGCAGCTCACAAGCACGCAGCATCCAGCAAGAACCTCTTTCTTCTGGAGGCTCACTCGGATGAAAGCTTCATGCTGATAGGCTTGGGTGTAATAGGTCTGCGAATGATTCTCGATCTCGTTGTTAACTCTGAGGATCCGACAAATGGCTTTAACACGCTGCAGACCTGTAGAGGCGTTACAAAGATATATACGTGCATGTGAGAGCAGCAGGAGCACCTGTACAGAGGAGCTATATCAATATCTCTAACAAGCAAATGCTCCGGTGGAGAGAAGGTCTCACCTTTGATCAGGTTCAAACACGGCTTTCTGGCCACCGCTGTGGTTCGGCTGTAGCTGATCTCTGTAATGGCAAATGCATATGAAGTTTGAAAAAGCGAAGATATAACAATGCCACATGCACAAATCACTAGTGCTGGTGTCAACTAACGCTAGTGGGTAGTCGACCAAAACATTAAATCGTCAACGTCTTTCATAGTTTTTTTTGACAAATATTTTTATTGGTATTTCGTTTTTTCAGCATAAGACATTGCACAAGTATATATCCCACAAAGAAAAATCAAAAACATAATACAAGAAAATACAAGAAAGAAAGGAAAAAAAAAGAAAAAAAAAGAAAGAAATATATACACATATATACGTAGGTGGACATGTGGTAAATATTGTAATTTAAACATTGCAAGTTACAAAGCCGGCAGACAAGTAGCCACATCACATCCAACCATTATAGAGGACATGGTCAATTAGGAGGTACATTTATTTCCAAAAACTCCAAGAATTCCCCCCATATTTGATGGAACGTTTCAGGCTTTCCCTTTATGGCAAATGTCAATTTTTCTAAGGCTAAACAATCAGAGAGATTTTTTAACCAGTGATTGATCGAGGGGTTTTCTGGGTTTTTCCAAAAGACAGCTATCGTGTGTTTAACTTGGAGAAGAGAAAAAACTACTAGTCTTTTCTTAGTGATATTAAGTCTGAGAGTTAGAGGGAAAACCCCAAGAATACAGAGTTTTGGGCATTCTGGTAATGTGGCGGAAATTATTTTTGACAATGTGCCCAGAACATCTTTCCAAAATGATTTAATATTTGGGCAGTCCCATAAGCAGTGGAACAATGTTCCCTTATCATTATCACACTTTACACATTGATCTGGAATATTTGCATCAAAATGGTGTAGTAGGGATGGAGTTATATAGGTACGCATAATCCATTTGTACTGTAGGAGTCTAAACCTTGTGTTAATAGTTTGAACCTGGGCTTTGTGGCATATCTGCCCCCATTCCTCAATTGTTACCTCTGCATTCAAATCAGTAGACCAAGCAAGTCTTTTCTTCTCTGAGGACTCTTCTGATTCAGTTTTGCAAAGGTCATAGATCAAAGACACCTGTCCATGACCAGAGGAGTGATGTACTATAATTGTTTCCAGCTTTGACAGAGGTGGACATAATAGTGAGTGATTTTGTGCCTTAGATATATAACTCCTTAGCTGCAGATACTTAAAGAAATGTGTTGAGGGAATATGATGTTTATTTCTTAGCATCTCAAAGGTCATCAGTTTGTTGTCATCATATAGATCACTGATCTTATTGATGCCTCTGTTGGCCCACATTTTAAACCCTGTGTCATATGTTCCTGGTATAAATCTTCTGTTACCCTATACAGGAGTAAAAGAGGATATCTGTGACTTTAAACCTAAGTGGCTTTGTACTTTGAACCAGACATCAACTGTGTTCCTGACAAAAGGGTTTTTTGTATTCTTTTTAAGCTGTTTTGGAGAGTCAGAGAACAAATACAAATTCAGTGGTAGTGGAGTTGTTGTATAACGTTCAATTTCAACCCATGGTATGGGGGTTCCGTCCAAGAACCAACACATTGCTGCTCTTATTTGGGCTGCCCAGTAATACCAGGACAGATTGGGTACCTGGAGTCCTCCTCTCTCATAAGGTAGATATAAAAGGGATAGCCGTAACCTTGGTCTCTGATTGTTCCAGATAAAATTTGTAAAGATTTTCTTCATTTTGGGAAAGAATGAGGATGGTGGGTGCAATGGCAGGGATTGAAATAGATACAAAAATGTAGGTAGGACATTCATCTTGATAATATTGATTCGTCCGATTAGGGATAGAGGGAGTGATGTCCACCTGTTAATAGAATCTGTCACAGAAGCTATTATGGGGTCATAGTTTGTTGGAACAAGGTCTTCTATTTCAGGTGTAATCTGTATTCCTAAATATTTAAAGCCTTCCAGGGAATTTTGGAAATCTGTTTGAAGAGGTGGATTAAGTCTTTCAGATTCTTTAAGTAGAAGAATGTTAGATTTCGAACTATTCACCTTATACCCTGAGAACGTACCAAAATCCTTTATCAGTTTATTGAGCGCTGGCAATGACACTGATACATTTTTTATAAATAAAACAATATCATCAGCGTAAAGGGCCAGGCGATTTTCAATGCCCCCAACTGTTATTCCTGTGATATGAGAATGAGTTCTAACCGCGATAGCCAGGGGCTCAATTGCCAGTACAAATAGTAATGGAGATAGAGGGCACCCCTGACGTGTACCTCTCGATAGTGCAAATGGTGCAGACACTATGCTATTGGTTAATACTTCTGCATTTGGGGTGCTATACAAAATTTGTATCCATCTACAAAAACCCTCCCCGAACCCAAATCTGGATAATATTTCGAATAGATACGGCCATTCCACCCAGTCAAAAGCCTTTTCAGCATCCAGGGACAGAATGGCCGTATCTGGAGCCCCCCTCTCTGTATGTAAAATATTGATCAGCCTCCTAATATTATGGAAGGCCTGTCTGCCCTTGACAAAGCCATTCTGATCCAGGCCCACCAGTGTAGGCAGGTGATTTTCAAGTCTTAAAGCCAGTGCTTTAGCGATCAATTTTGTATCTGAGTTAAGCAATGATATAGGCCTATAAGAGCCACATCTGGAGGGGTCTTTACCTGGTTTTAGGATAACTGTTATTAATGCACCCTGTAAGGTTGGGGGAAGACAACCCTCGTCTTTCATAGTTGATTCATTGTTGAAGTAAATGTTTATGCAAACATGTCAGATATTGCTTTTTCCAGCCTCTCAAATATATTTTCTACTGTTTTATATCAAATTAAATTAAATATTTGTGACTGACAAGATATGTATTGACATCACCTTTGACTTTAAAAGCTGGTGTGGTCACTTTACTATTTTCTGACGATTTTATAGACCAAAGTGTTCTGTCCTCCAAATCCAACAGGCAGCTAAACTTCTTCCCTGAATCACTGGACGAAGATAATCATTCCATTTATATAATGGTAAACTAGGAATTGGATAAAACTAAGACAAAAGGATACAATAACATGTTTCATCGTTTCATACATTCACATAATTAAAGTTAAAAGGGAGAAACAACAACTGATTACAAACATTAGAAATGCTACAGTTAGCTAATTGACAATGCTATAATACACGGGAATTTAAAAAGCACAAACTAGCTATCAGACAACAGGACACCAAAATCTAGACTAGAGAATAATCTGCATTTATCTGGCTTCTGCTAAATTACATTTTTCTAGAGGGCCCTTTATCAATGGTGCGTGTCTTACTCATGTAGTGTAGTTAAACAATGCTGCATTGATTGGAGTCAGGAGGTCAACCTAAAAACTAACGTCACAGCTGTTGTATGACTCTTTTTTTTGCAGGCATTTTGGAGTGTAATTGTGATCCATAAAAGTTTTGTATGTGAAGTGACAACATTGGATGCTCTCGAGTCCTACTGTGAGCAACACCTCAGAGAAACACAATGGACAAACGGTGTATCATATCACTAGGCTTAAGTGTGTGTGTGAGCTCTCCGTTGATACCTGTGTCTCCGGTCCATTCGTCGGTCAGCACCCCCTCGGACACCACGGAGCCGCAGTCCACGCACACCCGCTGGGCCTGGCAGTACAGGTCATCGTCCACGATGTTGGAGGAGCCGCAGCCCGGGCAGCGTGTTACCGAGGCGGACATCTTTCTGATGAACTGCCCCCGTGTGCGGTAAAGATGGAGACCTCTTTATCAGTCTGTACACCTGCTGCACAACAGTGGACTCGATTTACGAATGGAGGAAACTGTAATCAGCTGTTCAAGAAGCCGGGGCCGCTTAAAAATATGTCCGGGTTGATACACACGCTCGGATGTTCGATTGTTCCGCTTGGTCCTGACACAAAAGTCAAGGGGGTTTGTTTCTTTTTGACATTGGTGGGTTTTGGACTGGCAGAGGTGGGAGAAGTACTCAGATATTGTACTTTAGTAAAAGTAGAAGTACCAGAGTGTAGGAATACTATCTTACAAGTAAAAGTACTGCTTTCAAGGTTCAAGGCTTTTATTGTCATTTGTACATAGCTACAGTGTAGTTATGACAATGAACATCTTAGGTCACAGGCTCCTCCAACAGAGCAACACAATAAAACAGATAAAATAGTGCAAGTAAATAAAATCAAATATAGTAGAAATAGTGCAGAATAGTTTATATACAAGTAATTGGAATACTTTTACAGCAAACAGATGTAAAAGTAGAAAAGTATTAGCATCCAAATATACTTGTACCGTATTTAGCAAATTGGACCATTTTAGAATACTATAAATTATATGTTTATATGAGTCAAAGCTGGTAAAGGTGCAGCTAGTTTGAATGACTTTGTATATACTTTGTAGCCTATATATATTTTGTATGTATGCACCACGACACCTAGTCAAATTCCTCGTACGTGTGAACCTACCCGTTTCTGCTTCTGATTCTGTAGGGTAGCTTGTGAATGTCACTCATGGTACAAATAAAGTCTTATTTTAGTGTTTATATTTCACATTATTAATCCAAATCTTGAAAGTAACTAAAGGTACAAAATAAATGTAGTGGAGTAAAAAGTACACAATTTACCTGTGATTTATAGTGGAGTAGAAGTACAAAGTATAAAATGGAAATACTCAAGTAAATACAAGTAGCCTATCTCAAAATTTGACTTGAGTACTAAGTACTACTTGGTTAATTCCCACCTCTGGTTTTGGGCCACATATAAGGCGGGTTCTGGGGGTCCTAATGGTCCAATGTATGGTGGAAATGTCTTTATGTAAAGGAAAAAAATATGAAAATAATTGAGTATAATCCATATGCTAATAGTTATTCTGCATTGTTTATGAATGTGTGTTCACTAGCAGATTTTCAGCAAATGTGAATGTTATCAACTGCAGTGTATTTTATCCAGGAAAGTAACCTCTTTCAATGTGTTTATGCTATTTGATATTATTTATAAATTCTTTGCTTTAATAGCTCGTTTTTTTTTTTTAGCTATTATACAGAGATATGTTAACTTTATTAATTAGGAATAACAAAGTTTGTTTATCAGAAAAAGAAAACCATTTATTTCATTCGGCATAGGTTGATACCATAAATCAGTAAAGCAATTCAGTGTACATCATGTTAATAGTACAAGCAGGGTAAAGCGCCTTTTAGTGTTAGTAGAAACATATAAACATTGACACTGAGAAAAAAGAAACATTATCTACATAACTAGTGCATAGATCCGACAGTGAAATAAGGCTCTTCTTCATACCGGAGATACCTGAAAGCTGTTTTTAAACTTTATTTATTTATTTTTACAGTGAAATACAGTAATTACGTTTGACATAATTTGACATTCATCAAAGACTTTTATGCTCAACATGAAAACATTCATGACAGATATTCATTCATTCGTCAAACGCATACTGTAGCAAAGTGTCAAAAAGGTGACTAAATATTTAGAAAAATGTAAAAATATCTTTGAAAAGTTCTCAGATAAAACTGGAACAGCTTCTGCAAGATGTCCTTTACAAAATAGATTTAAATTGTCATCGTTATTCATTAGCCAGTATAGGGAACATGAAGTCGAAACTGCTCAAACCTTTATTATCCAGCTACTTTTCATAATATAATCCACAAGAACATCTAAATGTCTTTGGTGGTACGGCTAGATTACTGGGTCTGAACAGAGAAGGCTACAGTTGGAATAAAGTGTCAGATGTAAATCCTAGGCAGCTTTCTTCGCAGAGTTCAAGGACATGAGAATACTCGGCTTCTCCTCTATGATGCGCACCAGCAAGTTGTCGATGTACAGCTCCAGCTCTGATATCTTTTTGCCTCTATCTGAAAGCTTGTTCTCCTGTTTGAGCACCAGAGAGATGAGTTCCTCCTGAGTAAGCTGGGAATAGGGCCCTTTCAGACTGGGGGCATTGACCTGTGAGAGTGGATAAAACATACGTGTATATTAAAATCATACAGAAGACACAAAGCCCCTGAAAGTAGATGTAATGGATGCTGTCTGATGAAACAGCATATACTATACATTCTTTCATTCAGAGACTTTCCTTTGTTCATTCGAAGAACCATATACTTTTTGGATCCTACCAACCTTTGTTTTCTCCTGATCTTCACATGTGATTCTTGAGGATTTGGTATCTCTTTCCCCTTGAACGACTGAAACCGACTGCTGTTCCAGAGGATTAAGGGGTTTCACAGGTTGAAGCCTGCAATGACAACATAAAAAAGAAAGAAAGATGTAGGCACTGGCTGATGAAAGTGAAATGAAATAGAGTATGCGTGCAAGTATAAGTCAGTTATAAAGCTTCATCCATTTTTTATTTAGGAATCACTAAATAAACAGAATATGATAGTTTATATTAATGCTGACATCTCATTGATCCGCAGTAACCTTATCAGATACACCCGGCTAATGGAACAAGCAAATATGAATGAGTATGAATGATGAATCCTAGAAAACTCTGCATGAGAAATGTGCAGGGTGATGAATCTTTTTCTTATGAAAGACACAATATTCCGAGCTATCGGTGTGTGATGTATAATATATGAAGATAAGGATGAGTTGTATACATATTCTGTAGAGGAGCTGAACTCTCACCTGCGCAAAGGAACAGGAGCTCCGTCTTTCTTCCCGCCTGCCTCCTCCCCAGCACTCTGCACTGTGGCAGGCTGAGACTCTCGAAGGGGAGCCTCCTGGACGTGGATGCTTTTTTTAGCTTCTGATTTGGGGTCAGATGCATGGGTCACATTATCAGTCGCACCTGTAACATGTTCTCCTTCTTTGTTTTGGTTTATTAAAGTGCTCATTGTGGCAGCTTTCCTTGCAGAAGGTAGAGGAGCGCGGGCTTTTGAGGGTTTGATTTTTGTTTGAGATGCGTCATCTTTATCAGCAGCTTGTGATGCTACTGAAGGCCTTTGTCCCGATCCAGTTTCACTAGAGGGCGCTGCTTCATCTTCTGGTGCAATATCATCTTCGCCGTCTTCAAATGGATTCAAGCCATAAGCGATTGGGACTTGTTTTGCCACAGAGAGACATTTATGGGAAATGCTGCCATCGGAAGACAGGGTTATCTTGGGTTTAGATGATGGCTCTTCTTCCACAGAAAGAGGTTTAAGCGGCGCAGGACGTTTACTGTGTTTGGCTTCATTTGATGTTTCTTTGGTGGCACTACTTTGTGTCAAGCTCTGGGTGTTCTTTGTGTCTGTGGAAGGCCTACTAATAGGAGCAATCATTTGCACCGAGCGCTGAGGCAGAACACTGACGGTTTTGATGTCTTTGTCTGAACTCTTCTTGGTCATTTGTGGTAGTTGTTGTGCAGAGCCATCCTTCTGACTCTCGTCTTGATTCCTTCCTGGAGGCTGAGGAGCCAGCCGCCTCTCCCGCTGAGCACTAATAGGATCCTTTTCATCTGTAGAAATAGACTTGCTTCCCACCAATGGTGCAGCAGATTGAACCCTGGAAACAAGACACAGATAACTTTTGCAATTAAATGGGGTACCATTGGAGTGACTTTCTATGGTGAAAAGGAGATTAACATTATTATATCTATTACAAACTTGTGATGGAGAAATAAACAAAGAGGACACATTGTTCATATGAAAAAGCAGTGTTTAGTAGAAGCAATGCAATGTAGTAAGATGTGGTTGTTTATTAAAAAGGATAAAGAAATTCCAAATATCAAGCAAATCACATCCTGTAATCCCTTGATAAGTAATTCATTGTATTCAAGTAGTTTTCACTCCCTGTTCATGCGTCAGCTGCTTAAATGAGGTAAGACTGTTCAATGATTAATCTCTCAGGTTGAAACATAAACTACCTAACACACATGTATGCATCTGCACGCTCATACCAACGCTAACACACACACGCAAGCACAAAGCTATGCAATGTTCATGAGGGTGTTAGGTTGCGTTTAAAAGAGAAGTGAGGAGCTGTTGTTCTGACTGAATAAAAACAGAAGATGCAATAACACTTCTGCACATGTAAATGACTTCATATCATTTTCATCAGGCAATATTCAAACTTCCCTCTTCTGTTCCTTGTTTTGTTATCTATAACTAACACAGGTTAAAGCAGCCCCGTTATGCTCATACTTTCATAATTGTATGTTGTGCCCATACTTGCCAACCCTCCCAATTTTCGCGGGAGACTCACGATTTCATTGCCCTCTCCCGGTTTCCTCCCGGGGTCATATTTCTCCCGCATTTCTCCCGATTTCTGACAAAATCAGATTTACTCAGGACTGTTTCCACTCGGACTTTAATACAGCTACACCATTGTTTGGTTTCCATGGTAGCGTAGCGCGCGCAACTGAAAGTCTGAGAGGGTGAGGAAGATAGTCACAGCAAACAGAACAAGAATCGACAATTCTACCCTCTGCTCACTCCTTTTACAGGTCCAGCCCACACATATGGTGCTACAGGCCGCAAGGCAGTGCACTTACAACTACAATAAGCATGTTAATGTTAATCTAATACAGCTCCGGCGATCCACTAGCACCCCCCCCCCCCCCGCGGTGCTTTTGGAAATGCTCCCGATTTCTGAGGTCTCAAGGTTGGCAAGTATGGTTGTGCCTCTACTGTGACTGTGGATCTGTTTTTAGGCTAAAGATCTTAAAGAAGACATTTCCAGGTTCATATTGGTATGTAGTGTTTCTCCTGTGACATGTCTCCATGCTTTAATGCTCTGATTGGTTAGCTGGTTGGCTGTTGTGATTGGTCAATGGCTTAGGGATGTCCCGCCCCTTAGCCTATTACGTACAATGTGTTGGAGCGCTAGCCAATATAACCGTGAGTGTTTCTGATGTAAACAAAGGGCAATCGAGGTGTTTAAGGGGATGGAAAAGGATTTTGGAATGTTAGCCATTGCAGACCATTTACATGCACAACAAATACCTTTATAAAAACACTACAGGAAAGAACAAAACTGACCCAACCTCCATTTACCCTAAAACACCCACAACCTTCCCCGTTTCCCATAAGTGAATTTCGAATCAGGTTTGAACAATTGATGGAGTGTAAGAACATTTGAAATGCAGCGTGTGAATCTAACCTCTGCTGGATGGCGGACATCTTGTCTGTGTGCTGGATGGCGGACATCTTGTCTGTGTGCTGGATGGCGGACATCTTGTCTGTGTGCTGGATGGCGGATATCTTGTCTGTGTGCTGGATGGCGGACATCTTGTCTGCGTCTGCTCCAGCCGGTGAGTCTGGATCCTCATCAAACGGATTGGAAGAGACCTCTGCAGGGATCTCCACAGCCGCTTTGAGTTTGTTTTGAGATGCATCCTTCTTTTGTTTTTCTGCTTTCCGTGTTGCCTTCTCTTCCTCTAGCTTCCTGGCCTGCTCTTCTCCTCTCTCATCCTCTGCTTTCTCCTCCCTCCTAATCCTCTCCTCCTCCTCTCTTTTAACTTTCTCCTCTTCCTCAATCCGTTGAGTCTCTCGTCTCATTTTCTCCTCCAACAGTCTTTCTTCCTTCTTAGCTCTCTCTACTCGTCTCCTCTCTTCCTCTTTCCTAAACCTTTCTTCTTCCTCAATCCTCCTCATTTCTTCTTCTTCTAGTTTCCTCTTTTCCTCGACCAACTGCTTGCGCTCTTCTTCTTTCCTCATCTCTTCTTCTTTCCTCCTCATCTTTTCTTCTTCCATTCTTATCCTTTCCTCCCGTTTCATTTTCTCTTCTGCCTCAATCTTTCTTCTTTCTTCCTCTTGTCTCAGTGTTTCCTCTTCCCTCCTAGTCTGTTCCTCCTCTTCTGTCTTCATCCTTTCCTCTTTCTCCCTTTGCCTCCTTTCTTGTTCCTCCTCTTGTTGTCTTCTCACCATCTCCTCTGTCTCTCTTTGTATCCTCTCCTCCTCCTTCTCCTCCCTCCTAACCCTCTCCTCCTCTCTCACCATCTCCTCTGTCTCTCTTTGTATCCTCTCTTCCTCAGCCTCCTTCTCCTCCCTCCTAACCCTCTCCTCCTCTCTCACCATCTCCTCTGTCTCTCTTTGTCTCCTCTCAGCCTCCTTCTCCTCCCTCCTAACCCTCTCCTCCTCTCTCACCATCTCCTCTGTCTCTCTTTGTATCCTCTCTTCCTCAGCCTCCTTCTCCCTCCTAACCCTCTCCTCCTCTCTCACCATCTCCTCTGTAAAGCTTCCTTCTTCCTCCACTCTTCTCTTCTCTGCTAATGTACACTGTTCTTCTCTCCTTGCGCTCTCCTCTAGTCTCCTCCTCTCTTCCTGAGTCCTTTCCTCCTCCATCCTTATTCTGTCCTCTTCCTCCCTTTGCCTCTCTTCCTGTTCCTCACGTCTCCTCTTTTTCTCATGCTCTTCATCTTCACTTCTCACCCCCCCCCTCTTCCTCTCGTTCCCTCCTCTCTTCCTCAGCCCTCTCCTGCTCCCTCCTTTTCTCTTCTTCCTTTCTGAATCCCTCCTCTTCAATCTGTCTTTCTTCTTCCAGTCTCCTCTTTTCCTCTGCTAACTCATCCTCTTGTCTCCTCGCTCTCTCCTCTTCTTCTCCTCGTCTCCTCTCCTCCTCAACCCTTTTCTCCTCCTCCTTTCTAACTCTCTCTTCTTCAATCCTCTCTTCTTCCTCTTGTCTCCTCTTTACCTCCACTAATATTTCCCTCTCTTCTTCCTCTTGTCTCCTCTTTACCTCCGCTACTCTTTCCCTCTCTTCTTCCTCTCGTCTCCTCTCTACCTCCACTAATCTTTCCCTCTCTTCTTCCTCTTGTCTCCTCTTTACCTCCACTAATCTTTCCCTCTCTTCTTCCTCTTGTCTCCTCTCTACCTCCACTAATCTTTCCCTCTCTTCTTCCTCTTGTCGCCTCCTCTCTTCCTGGGCTCTTTCTTCCTCCTCCCTCCTAATCCTATCCTCTTCTTCCTTTCTAACTCTCTCTTCTTCCCTCCTTTCTTCTTCCTCTAGTCTCTTCTCCTCTGCCAACCTCTCAAGCTCTTCTTCCTGCTTCCTAACCCTCTCCTCCTCCTCTTGTTTCCTACTCCTCTCTTTCTCCATCTTAATCCTTTCTTCTTCTCTTTGTTCCTCCACATCCTCTTCCATGTTTTCTACTTCCTCCTCCTCCTCCTCCTCCTCTGTCCACGGTGAATACTGCCTCACGGCTCTCAGTGAATCCACAGATGGAGGAGAGTTTTCGGGGACATCCTCCATGGAGCCGTGTCCCGAGCTGGTCAGACTGAAGTTTGATCCGATGCGAGAGGACCGGGGGGGCGGCTCTTCACGGTAAACATGGCTGCCATTGATGCAGAGGTTACTCTGTTCTGCAGCACCTTGTTTCTGATGACCGGAGTCTTTGCCGTCTGAGCTGCCTGAGCGCTTGTTCATGAACTTGAACTTCTTTTTACCTGGAAGGAGGTGAGAAGTTAACAGAGAAAATAAATTAACACTAGAACCGCCAAGAGAGTCATTTTAATCCCCCTGCGTTTTCAAATACATGTAACCCTGTTCAAATAAAACCCACGACAGAATTTATTAAGTTTCGACACATGGAGAAAATAAAGTGTACTTTGGGTGGCTTTTTTAACGTACATGGAAAGTTTGAAACGCTTCCCTAACCGATTTATCATTTTTTATTTATTTCTTTAGACTGAATTACTATAGTCAACCATCACTAACATTTATCTCGACCTTGTTATGCGATTTTGTTGTTGATTTGTTTTAGTTTTTTCTGCTGTGATTTCAACCATTTGTTTGTCTTTCATTTTAAATGTTTTTGGACTATTAATATTGTCTTTTTCTGTAGTGGGGGGGGGGGGGCGGGGTCGGGGGGAATAAAGTTCATGACATTCATGACTTTTCCTAAAAATATATTTATCATCTATACTGTAGGTACATTTTGGGGGATGTGGGATGAAAAGAAAATATACTGTAAGATTTATTTTTAGAACCACCAAAGGTTATACAATTTGAATAATGTAGTTAATCTACAATAACTAGTTAGTTTAAATGTATTTAGTATGTTGTTATTTGTTTGTAGAAGCGCACCATTTATTGATTTATTGTAAAATATATCTGTTATTATATAAACTGAAGCAATTTCTAAATTAACCACATTAACTGAGTTTAAATAATTGTTTTGTTGTGTTATATGAAATGATGAAAATTAACAAACTAAATGTTAAAAAAATTACATCGCTGATCACTGACGCTGTTGCAATAAGGGGTCAAAATGACCCTGCTTGGCAGTTAAGGGTACTGAATATTGGCGGTTCTATTGGTATACAAAGGTGATGGAGTAAATAAAGAAAAACTGTTGCTCCTCACCTTCAGAGGAATCCACGTTCAGCCCAGACGACTGGCTGCCGCTCAGCGAGGAGTTCTTGACGGGCAGAATAGACATGGACTGAGACATGTTCTTCTGCAGGTTGGACTTGGTAGAAAACAAAGACTTAATCTTGTGTTTCTTCTTTTTATCGTCCTTTCCCGCAGTCACCTCACCGTTCCCCTCCTCCTCGCTGTCGGTCAGGACTTGACTGAAGGACGGCAGCATGTTAGACGCAGCGTCAGATTCCTTTTTCTTGCCGCGTACTTTGTCCTTGAACTTGCCCAGACGAGATTTGGATTTGCCGGCAGCGGAGATGTCGAACATGCTGGCCGTCATGTTGTTCCTCATGAACTGGATGTCCACCAGAACCTCTCCTCTGTCTTTATCCGCCTTGCCAGTTTTGTCCAGCAACTTGAACCATCTGTGTAAGAGAAGACAGTTTTTTTACCACAAAATGTCAAATGTTTTAGATTGGGCGACCTAATTTAAAAAGTGAAAGAAAACTATTCTATGTTTTATTCTGGATGTTCTTATCTTCGTCTTTGAGATTAAAAACATTCTAATACTTGGGAAAAACTGTTTTATGCTACCTGGTGCAGAGGAGATAAGCCCAGTATTCACTCTACATCACATAATTACATATTAAGCGACTAACAATAAGTGCAATAAAGCATAAAGATCCAAACTAAAACTGCTGACATATTTCTTCAAACAAGAAAATATCACTGTAAGTGCTTGTGCATACTGTAAGTAACACTCTTTAGTGCTTTTTTGTTGTTGTTGTGATTATTCGGCATGGTACAGTACAAGCGAAACAGGTGGCGCTTCAGTTTGCGACGACAGATATGTAGATTCTCCGCTGTCCTGATATCAGTGGGAAGCTCATTCCACCATTTGGGAGCCAGGATAGCGTAGAGGTGTACCTGGTTCCACTTCGTAGTGAGAGAGTAGCAAGCCGATTGGCAGATGCAGAGCGAAGTGCACGTGCTGGAGTATGGTTTGACCATGTCTTAGATGTAGGATTGACCAGATCCCTTTACAGCATGGTAGGCCAGTACAAGTGTCTGAAAGCACATTCTGGCAGCCACTGGCAGCCGGTGAGGGGAGCGAAGGGGAGGTGTATTGTGGGAGAACTTGGGGAGGTTGCTGCATTTTGAATTAGCTGTAGAGGTCGGATGGCATTTGCAAGTAGACCAGCCAGGAGGGAGTTATAGTAGTCATTTTAGATTTATTTTCTACTTACTACAAAAGTATGAAAGCTTAGTGTCATTTAGCTGAACAAATAACCTAGACTCTTTAAAACGTTCAAAATCTAAATACTGCCCATTGTGCATTAACATTCACTTTACAAACGTAATGCTTCAAAAACAAACTGCAGTAACAAGATGCCACGGAGGAAACATGTTTTGTTGGAGCATTTTTTCCACACAGGCTGTTATTCACCATAATGTAATCTACTGAATGGATATATTTTTCGTCCTTGCAGCTTCTTTGTGGAAACTTTGATCAATCCAGTAGCAAACTGAGAGTGACTCAGCAGTGACTCTAATGTTTTCGCAACGTCTGTGAGGGAAACTGACCAAATAATAATAATGTTCCGCCTCTGGCATCCATTTGTGGGGGGAGGTAATGAATGCTTTTATTGTGTTTACTATTTTTGCACCAATAGGCAACCTTTATAAACTTTTTCCGCCAAAGTCTCACAGAAGCAAATCATAATAAGTATTACTTTAGGATCAGACTGATAATAATGGGTAGATTTATTACTTAGCAGGCTCTCCAATTGTTACACTCTATGCCTTGAAGATATGCGTAATAATCACCTTCTGCATTTTCCGCACTTTTTCAGACATCTAACCCTGCAGACAATCAGTAGACCAGTCGGCTCCTTCTAAGAGGGAGTTTTTATCAAACAAGCTTAATCTCCACTCCTCAAAAAGCTAAAACTATTCAGGGTTCCTCTGGAAAACTCTACTACACACCTCATAACCACCCTTTGCAATGCCCAACACATTTCGATGTAGCTTGACAATAAAATACCATTCAAGGAACCCAACAGAAACATACATTTGAAGCTCAAAATAGCAACTCAAAATGTAATTATTGTAATAACATGAAGAAAAAAACAAAACAAAACTGAGTAAACTTCCACTGAGACCAGGTTGAGTCAACTTCTGCATCTGTGTCACGGTCCAAAGGGGTCTCAGAAAAAGCAGAATACTTTAAAAGAACAACGGAAAGGAGCAGTCAGCATAAAAAGTGCCAATCAGGCAGAAATCTGAGGTCAGCTCACCGCTGAACAAACAACTCCAACTGAAATCTGGATTCCTGGGGAAATGAGGAAATGAGGAAGGGGGCCGTGGGTGCAATCGGGGTGTGTGTGTGTGTGTGTGTGTGTGTAGCATTCTTTTGTGAGGCTTCATAACTGTCCTTCCTTGCTATGTCAAGCAAAAAAGAAGTTACTTGAATCAGAAAAAGCATTACACAACATTGTGTTCGTCTTAATTTTGAATTTCTTTATATGTGGCATAAACTGTAACCCCCCCCCCCCACATTACATAACATCCCTCTCCGTGTCTTCCTCTCGCTGGCACACTCCTCCTCCTCCTCCATTGCTTCAGTGTTGCACAAACATAAGGAGTGAAATGTGTTTTCCTGGAAGTTGTTAAATGGGTGAGACTGCTGTCACAGCACCTCTGCCTCCTACTGTTGATGAGTAATAGAGCTTGACATTATACATATTGCACTATAGAAACCCTCCATGGTTTGGCTGATGTGCATCCTTCAAACAAACACTGCTAGATAAATATTGCATGTTTTTATCATTCAAATGTGGACAGGGTTTGTTGTTATCTCATACACGTTAATATATTTATGTGGTAGAAGGTTATGAAAAATAATATTTCATCCAATGCCTCTGAGGCATCAAAACATCCTTTTGAATAGGTTAGTTGTCAAAGATGAACAGTTATACAATAAACCCAATATGGCCTCAAAACAAACATTATAAAAGGATTTATGATGCTTCACAGCAATGTGTACTATGGAAGTGCTGGACAGTCAATGTTATTTTTGATAGAGCTTCAGACAAATGAAGATAAATAAATGAGGACTTTAAAACTGCATTAAATCACAAGATAATTTGAAAAAACAACAAGAAACCAACAAACAATGCTGACTGGTGTGGCTGAAACACTGAGTAGAATTGGGTGATTATTCTCACTGGATTATTGATTACAAACAAAGTTAGTGACCTGCAAAAAATATTGATTATAGCCTAAAGGACTTTGCTCAAAAGTTGAGTTTCAAAGCTTTTTCTTGACCCTGGTATCTGATCTGAAGCTATTTAAAATTGCCATTAATTAAACTAAGCTGATATTTCACCCACATTTTAGCTTCACCTCAGGTAACACCTTAATCCATATCAAGAGCTCATACATTTTTTATTTTAACATCTACAAATCCATGCCAAATGTAAAAACTCCAGCTCTTTCAAACTCACACTTGACTCTTCAAAGTGTCATAGAGCTGAGTATGGTAAAGTTTTTAATGAGCAACCCCTTTTACATGAGTCATGTAATCCATTGTTAATTAAAATATTGATTATAGTGCATTCTCGTCATTTCACCCCACAAACGAGCCTCTCGTATCGATAATTCTGGATAACCGGTAATTAGAAAACAAACAACTGTGTGCGATGTAATAGTATAACACATAGTATTTGTACAAGCATGCAAAACTGTATCATAGAAAAGGGATGAACCTTTTGAAAAATATGAGAAAAATATAAAAAAGTTTGTTTGCATAAGTTTTCCTTTTTTATAAAAAAATATAATAAAATGATCATGGTGGGATTTTTTCCATGAGAATCCAACACAAAGATTTTTTCCTAAACCTTTATAGAATTGGATTTGTAGGCGTTGCAATCTTTGCTGCACCACAATACTTAATGTAATACTGAATTGCATTTTGACAAACTATTTAGATATCAGTACAAATCTAAGTTATTATTGTGCCTATATAGCACAATATCAATGTATTGTACAAGTAGAGGGCAAACTTATAAGTATAGACATAGTATATGATTTATGCAAGTAACGATATATAGCAAAGCACAATGTATAGTATAAGCATATATCAATTGTGTATCATACTTTCAATGAACTACGACAGCCTGTAGCATACTAAACTATTCTAACACAACAGTAAGAAGTCCTACAGTTACTATACTATAACGTGAAGTGTCTTTACAACCCTGACCTTTGAACAACTACTGCTTTAGCCGGCACATGCCACACACACAAATACATCCCTTTAGGAAATAATGAAGAGAAGAAGTAGCTAGTTCAGTTTAAACGGAAGGGAAGTTGCAAAAGTGTTGGGGCGTTAACTGGCTGGGGTAGTAAGTGTGAGCAGGGGAAGGAATAAAACTGTGAAAGTGTCTTCACTTAACAGTGCCTGGAGGATGAAGAAGATAACGCCTTTAAACTCAGAGATCTGTCCGTGAACCCTGTGAAGAGAAGAAAGTGTTCTTCTCTGCTGTACAGACACAAACACAAGAGGATAACGCATGACTAAACATTTTGTAAAATGTATTCTACTTTCTGCACACACACATCCTTCCTTGTGAAGCTGCTGATAAGACAATGTGTGGCTCAGGCCTTATCACTGGGCACAGCTGTGTGAGTGGGAAGAGAGCTGAGTATGTAAAACAACTCGGGAGTGATAATGTTCAAGGACCAAAACTGTCCAGGGCTTATTGTTGGCAGTTGACGTTCATTACTGCTCATGTTTTGTACAGCATACAGGTGCCCGAGTGAAGTCAGTGAACCAAAATGAAGGACTGTGAAAAGAAACTGGCGAATAAATTCCTTTTCTCACCAAAATCCATCTGCACGCATCCAAGAGAAATCCAGGAAAGATGGACTGTTAAGCGGCTTCAAGCGGCAAAATGCTGTAAACACTCTGAGACGTGCATACTACAGATTCTTACACCAATTCTTCAATAAGGAGTCTCAATTTACTGTGTTTTTAACAACTTGGGTCCTTTTTTTTCTCACTTTCCATGCTTCACAGCACATTTGCTCTCAGGCCTGACAGCAGATTGTTGTATTGGAGGCAAAACTATACACTTAGTTAATTCGGCTAGAAGATCATTTTAGATGTCAGAATAAGAAAGGCACAGGTACAAACAAAAACACTTTAAACAAAAAAACAATACATACTTCTACTACTCCCTAAAGTTATTTCAAGACATTTGCTCATTTCCTTCTTGACTGTCTAAATGTTTCCGAAGACTTTTGAGTCACATCTGTAGTGCCTTCTAACACAGTGAACATAACACAATAACATAACACAAGGGTTAAGAAAGCAACGCATGAAACTTGGTGGAAAAACAGCTTTGGCTAAATTCCGCACACACCATGTACCTTAAACAGTGGAGCTGTTGTGCAGGCAGCTTATGTTTGTCAGTCTGAGGTCAGCAGTACAGACACAGAGGTGTTGCTCAGAAAAACTGACCTCGCTAGAATGTGTCTGTTGCCATCACTGTTTGCTTTTCATAGATAAAAACAGTCAGGAATGCGAGGTTGAAGCTGGATTTAAACCTCTGAGTCAAGGTGCACTCACACAGCTCACAGAAGGCTACTGAAAGATCAACAGAAAACATGTTGAGCATTTACACAACACCAGCTAAAACATGATTTCCTCAGAAAACTATATTTGATTATTTGACTGACACGGTGCCAAATAGAGCAGATGTGATGCACACACTACAAAACCATGCATGATTAAGCATGCATCGTACAGCCAGGTGAGGTTCAGTTTAGCATGCTGAGGAGTTGGACACAAGCCAGGCCCGAAAGCAGAACGATATGCAAAGGCCTTGTGTGACCAAAAGCATTTTTAAATCACAGCTCACTACATGCTCTCAGGTCTGATTTAACTATGGACTTTTCGGTTAGAATAAAATCTTCAAGTGGTTTTACTGCTCTGTTTTATAAAAGGTTTATGAAAAAGGTTGTTTGTCATAATGATTGGACAGGAAATCGATATTGTTTTATGCTGTACAAAACATGAGCAGTAATGAACGTCAACTGCCACATTACAATTCATCCAATGACCCAATACATCAGACAGAGCTGACAGACCTCAACAACAAACAACCCTGGAGACTGTGTGTAGGATTTTATATAATACTGGTCACACGGCAGGGGACTAAAATTCTCAGAAACAGCTTAGGACAACAAAACATTTCCCACTCGTATTGAACTAAAGACATGACTGAAAACATTTCTAATTTCAGCAAGGATACCTTGAATTGAAACGTTAAATGTTTTCTTTGAGAGCCTGAAGAGCATCTTTTTTTACATCGTCATGCTTTGAAGAGCATGCAGGTAACCATTAGTGAGTCCTTACAATATCAGCAGCGAGGCCTGTAAACACTGGGTGGCTAATGGCTTCATGTTCCTCGCTCCGTGTGAATGCAGCGTTATGAACATGTGAAAGCTTGATGTTTTTAACTTAGCAATTACAAAAACGTGCTTCATTGGGCAAAGTGGGGTGAAGTCTGGGTCTTCTTTTAAAGTTCAGTCAATGAAAGAGTGAATCCTCTGACTTGAATCTTTCGTCTGAGTAAGTAATGCTGATTGGCATCCATGAAGGCACTGCCGAGTACCGAGGTAACAAATCCCGCTGCACCGGAGCGAGTAAGGAACATTCATGAACCAAAGGCACCAAAGTGGGCCTGTGTAGTGATGCGTGTGTGTGTGTGCGTGTGTGTGTGCGCGTGTGCGTGTGCGTCCTCAGTGGAAATACATACAAATATCTCAGAGGGAACTCACTTCCAAAGCGTCTTAATACATGCACAACTTAAGTCAAATATATTCATATGGCAACCCTAATCTAGTTTTCACAGATGCTGAATAATTAATTTGTTAGATTATAGAAACCTTGGTTTGTAATTATTAAAGGATTTAATAAGGATTATGGATTTTTGTCCTGCAAGAACACAAAGCTGATGTATGACTGACAGAACCGACAACCAGGGGGTGTCCCCATGTGGGCAGCTTAAAATCAAAGTCTTCATTTAACCCCCCATGATTTCCCACATTTACATGCAGCAAAAAAAAGTAACATCTGCCCAAAAAAAGTCTTGTATTTATATGTAGTGGATTGTGAAACCCGATACAAAAACCTTTTTTCAAAGGCTTTTTAATTAATGTTTGAAAAAAACTTCTACATTATGATTTATTTTGAAAACTTTTGGGCACACTATGGCAGAAGTTTTGTCACTCCACAACAAAACACCCAACTGTCATGTGTGTAAGTGCTAGGTATGTTTGAATAAATGTGGATGTATCAGGTGTCTGTTATTGTGTATGTGTAGTGTACAGTATACTGCATTTATGAAAGGATTTGCAAACTGTGGAAACATTTCTTGAAAAGGACAACAAAAAACTATTTCCAACCACCAGGTTATTCCGCCTGGGGACAGGTCAATGATACCTCCTTAAAATGAGTTAATGATATTTGTTCACAGAAAATGTTTCTGCAACTGGTCCCAGTTTCTTTAATTTAGATTATTTCTGGTTTTCTAAACTTTCAAATAAGGGCATTTTTGGTCTGTCTGACATCTTGGGAGGGGAACTTTGACAATTATCCTACATGAATCACAAAATAACAACTAAAAAGTAAAACAATAGTTGGTTTCAGAACCAGGTTTTGTCAATCCAGGCATCAACTCATGTATATTTCCATATTATACACCTATTAAATAATGACCCTGTAACTCCCTGCAGTGTGTGCACTCACTCGGTCTTGCTGCGGGTCTTGTCCACGCTGAGCTCCAGCAGGTTGATGACCGCCTGTCCCAGCAGTTTGTCCGGCCCCACCAAGGCCCGGTGCAGGACGTGGACATGCAGCGTGCTGCGCTCCGGTCCTCCTCGGCCGGGCGGCGGAAGGTCGAAGGCCGCCTCCTCCTTCCACACCGGGGCCACGCTCTTCTCCACCACCGAGGTCTGGAACTTCTCCTTGCCCACTTGCATGATAGCGTACGCATCGTTGGTGCCGTTTTTCCCCTTTATCCGGAGGCCTCTGGATTGGAGTACCGTTACCTGGACGCTTGTGGGACACCACTGCAGATCCGCCAGAGACATGCTGAGAACTGGACCGCACAGAATTTAACTCCAAGACGCAGTGAAGTCTCTCATGGGTTCACTGTGAGACTGCACTGAAGCGACTGGAGGAAAAGTTTTTTGCCGTGAGCTCCGGTGATTTTGAGGAAACAGCTGATAGGGCGTGGTTACACCGAGAGGGGTCCTTGGTGGAGACGAGACACTCCTCCAGATTAGCAGATTACATGAAAATCTGCGTGGCACATTCACTCCACAACAATGATTTACAACAGGCCACACATGATGCCTGTTGACAGCTGACAGAGAGCATCAGCTGTATTCAAATGACTGGTTGATACGGGTGACAGTGTTTAATCTGCATAAAATTGGAGTCATTGGATTGGATGGATTATTCTGGTCATCAAATGTAAACACATTCTAGTGTATTCTTTAATAATTTACTGTCAGTTACATTGTTTTCTCCTGCTTTAACAACTTTATTATCCACTGTAAGTCTAAAAACATGAGATTTGTGATCCAATGTTGGAGATAGGCCAGGATACCTGACAAGCCTGACAGCTGATAGGTTGTATTCAGTTTCACAAGCAGCTCCAGTTTGAATCTTAATCAGGCTGCAGTGCCAGTGTCTGCATGGATTTCAGATTCAGGACTGAATGCCTTGATACATGTGGAATGTGTTTGTTATTCCTTCTGTTTTAGTGGATGAATAGACTGGCTTTTTAAGAGTTATTCCCCTGCATTTAACTCACCCTCATTCCCATGAGTTTGATTAGATGTTTTGGGGGATCTATGTATTCAAGACAGCTGTATCTTTATTTTTCATGCCACAATATGTGATATGGTTTATGTCTAACAACACTGACTCCTGCTGTTGTAAAGAGAGCAAATTAACACATTGCATCAATCTAAATCTTGAATCCTTCATAGACTATTCTAACAACCACAGACAAACACATTTGATATGTAAATGAGCATGGTTTACATGGTGTGTCAGGCCTGAACATGTTTGGTCTCACTTTCACCTCTCCCTTGTTTTTAAGATTAAGGGCAAAGACACTTATAGAGCCTTGAGCCAATTAGCAAGGTGACTCACGAATGTTGGCACGGCCCCTGTCTGCCTGTGATGTAATGACTGTAGTACTAGAAACTCAACATTTTTAGACTTTCTTTTAGATGAGAATGTGTTTTAATCAGATATACAACAAGCTCACATTGCAGTACAATGAAGGTCACTATAGGACTTTGGTCTATGATCAATCCATTTTAAAGCAAAGACAAACTGACCTTTAAGCTTTTGCATGTCTTTCAAAGTTTGAGCTTTCTGTACTGTACTGTAAGTGTAACTATTCTCCTAGCTTTAATCATACAAACAACGTAAATACATATACATTTTACACATAAATATGAAAAATTAAAAATATTTTCCTTCAGGCTGGTAAAAGTAACAGTCACAGTACTGACATATATTAATAGATATTTCTACTTCTTATAATTCACATCCACCATCATGTTATAAGATGTAAGACTCTTTATTTATAATGGCCTATATTCTCTGTGTCCTCATTGTTCTTTTGTTGGATCTTGATTTCTTTCATCCTCTTCTGGATTTTCATCCTCTAAATGTTTGTCGTCACCTAGGTCCCCCTCGTCCTGCTCACCTAGAAGAACTTTACTGTAAAGGTTCTGCTGCTCTTCTTTAAAAGCATCTTTCACTTTTGCTCGTTTCAGCCCTCCATCCCTGAAAAGACACAGTTAAGAAAGAAAAAGGAGAATCACACACAGACTCAACTCAGTTAATTAATACTCAAACGTTTCTGTTAAAGCCAAAAACTAAATACAATCCGTTTTGGTAATCAGCAACTGTGTTTAATACAATTGGAAACCTCTCTTTCCAAAAACTACTACACTTTTTTCCTGATCTACATCATGACTTCAGGTGCGTTTTCCAGCCACCTGTTTTTGCGTATTTTCAATTTTCAATAAAAAAATATTCCCAATTTTTTGTTAGGCTTGGCTAATTTTAGAAACTGTTTGAAGAGATAGAATCAAAATGCGACAAAGCATTAGCTTAACATACTGCTCATCTCAATTAACTAAGTGAAAAAAGAATGGACATAAATGCAACGGTCATGAATGCTAACATGCAAAAAACTGCATTTCTTTTGGTATTTTTGTATTTATTATTTTCACTACATTTGGATGGAAACTTAGCTATTGACTCACCAAATGAGATCCACTAATCCTCCTTGTGCAGCTATGGCAGCTTTCACTCTGTTTGCAAACTGCACCGCATCCTCCCCTTCCTGCACAGGAAAATACAAATCGACAGGCTAAAGAAAGGAGGGTAAAGTATTCCAGTCAATGGAATAAACAATAGATCATCGGAAAGATCTATCACTGAAGTTTAATCGTTCAAAGTCTTCATTGTCATCTGCACAATATCTAAAGCCTAGCTGTTGGCCCAGGCTCCTCCAACAATGCAATATAATTACAAAGAGACAAGCAACCTAAAATAAAGAAAGACAATGGTGCAAAGGGCTTTATGGTGCATTCAGGAATTAGCAGGCAAAAGTAAACTGTACAGATAAAGTCAAGTGAGAGTGCAAAATGAAATACAGTACATTTTTGATAAAGTCCTGTATATTGTTATTGTGACAAAGAGCTTCACCTCTCTGTTCATGGGCGGCAGGTACCAAACGCTGCAGACAACGGCCCAGCTGCTCATCATCCTCAGCAGATAATACACCATGCCAAACTTACTGCTGTTCCAGAAAGCATCCCCAAACCGAGGATCATACTGCAAGACCAAAATAAAGTTATATAGGATGGCAAAATGTGTAGAAAGGAGGTAAAAGACCAAAAAAGTTCCTACCTTTATAGCAACTGGATAGACCGTGCAGGCAATTTCAAAGCTGCCCTTTTTGAACATCATCACTGATGTGTTGTTGATGCAAGTACCTGCAGCAGACATAGCGATAGCGTGAAGACTTTATTGACACAAAACAACACAATGCTATGGGCTTTACACGTATGTATACATATATATATATATAAATCATCATACCCTCTGGGAAGATCAGGATAGGTTGTTTCGTTTTGTCGGCAACATGATCACTTAGCCTAAAATGGCAAAGCAGAAGATATCAATATGTTTTTAAAGACTCTCGCCATTAACCTCTAGGCTTCCAGTTAAATGAAATTCAATATTAACCACTGCTTTTATAGCAACCCAAATCAGTATAAATGTATACCCCATGATCCATTTCAAGTTAAAATATCACTTGAGTTGGAAATGTCATTATATATATTATATATATAATGACATATATATATATATATATGTGGTTATATTCTTAAATGCCTCAACTCAATTGGTATCAACAAGAAGCATGTGAACAAATTGTATTATGTAAGAGCAACGCACTGTACCTCAGCCACATCATAGACTCTATGCATTACATTAATGCACACAATATTTACAATTATTTTGTTTGTCATTACTGCACATATTTTATTCTAATTCTATTTCTACGATTTCAATCATATTCAATGTAATGTATTTCTTCAAATAGTATTCTATCTGTGTTTTTAATTTTTGTTTTACTTTTATGTATGCACCACAACACAAGTCAAATTCCTCGTATGTGTTAACCTACCTGGTAATGAACCTGTTTCTGATTGTGATTCTAACACTGAGAAGATGCACTGTTACCTCTTGGCCACTAGATGTCGGTCTTTGACTTCTGAGCGTTCAAACCAGATGTGAGGAGAGGACTTCACCATGGCTCGTTGGATCATTCCCATCAGCCCTCCATGCACCTGGCCGACCTGAGAGACCAGTTCAGCACAAGTTCATCTAAAAAACAACAGCTCTACTTATCTCTAATTGGTCATAATCATTTACTCTGAAAACACACACATTCCCTCACTCACAGAAACACACACACTTTTCTACCATAGAGTAGCAGCCGTCATTAGCCAAGATGATGACATCAATGGGTGTTGTGTGATTGGACACACAGATCCCTCCATTCTTCGGTTTGTTCTCTCTGAAATATGATATAAAAACCTGTGAATATTACAGTTCGGATGATCATAATGTTCTAATTCCATCTCTGTCTGAACTGGTTTTGTTTCATAATATCGAACATACTGTACCTGTTATGATAAGTGATGATTGCTGTGAGAGCTCTCACACAGATGCGGTGACACATCAGATGAATCTTCTCACTCAGGGAGAACCTTAACCTAAACACATGCAGCATAACAACAATTACTCCAGTCCCCTTAGGGTGCACTCTTCAAGGTTATAACTTGGTTCTAATATATGTATCATGTAGCTTTAGTTTCTATCCTTGTTAAAGGGACTTTGAATTGTTACTGAGAATTGAGGGAAACTTACTCTCTATTTGGTAAAAAGCCCAGCAAAGTAGTCAGAACTACAAGGAGACCGATGCCAGTGACTGCCAGAGTAACCCTGCAGAAGAAAGCAGATCAGATTGTTATGTTAAACTTCACTGCAGTCAAATAAAGTATATATCATCTTTACCTAGTTAAATAAAGGATATATATATATATATATATATATATATATATATATATATAGGGTGATGAGATCAGAAATATGGCAACATACATTTACAGATAATTCGAAAACCTCAATAGAAGCCTCACATCTAAAAAGCAAAAGATATTGGGTACAATCTTACACATATTTTTCTTAAGACTGAACTAGTTTTTGCACGATGAGGATGTACTTTATTACTCCCTCGACCCCATCACCTGGCTGTGATCTGACCTGAGAGGCAGCAGCACTCCGTAGCGGACGAGCACTCCGAGGCCCCAGATGACCGTGAGTCTCAGACTGATATGACGGAAGTTGTAGTTGCTGCGAGTCAACAAGTTCCAGCTATCCAGTTCCTGGGAAGAAAAGCGCTTCGTCACCTCGTCGTCCAGGATGCTCTCCACACCTCTCCGGCAGAAGAAGAAGATGTCGGCCATCTCAAACTGAGGCTCTGAGCGCGGACAGCTGGCAGAACTACGGAGCTCCTGGAGATCCTGCTGCAAGGACGTTGGTGGTTTTTTGGCTCTGATTCCTACAATGAGAACAAAAAGAAGACATGCATTTGACGAAATAGTCAAAGTGATACGAGTGAGAAATATTCAAATATAACTTGTTTACCATTACTACATGGTTTATAGAGTTGCTGGTTCTTCTCTTTTGCTCCCATCTCCATTCGTGAGGTTGCCCACTAATAAGAAAAACATATTTTTTATAACTGAAAATAACATTGTTACATTTTTTAAGATGACAGATTCAGAGAATATATTTTTCGGAGAAGCTTGCAGATGACTAAACAATACAGAGAAATTTCAGAAACATGATTGTGTTCCAGAATCCCGCTTCGTCTGACATGGAAAATAGGTCACAATTTTGGCCTCTGTGACACATAAACCTGGGGAGAGGACATTCAAAGAATCATCTATGATGTGTTCTTGGAAAAAAATGTGTTAAAGCCCATAAAAAACAAACGATACACAATTATTACATACAAACACTCCTACACAATCAACTATTTACAGAGCTGCTGCATGAAGCAAAGATAATTATAAATGCTTAGAAGCCCTGTAAAAAAACATAACTGATATGGTGGTGTAGATAGGTCCAAAAGAAACAGAAAGCCAGCTTGCCATACTATTACCCATGTATACCACTTCACTAAAGGAGTTACCCAGAGCTAAAATAAAATAGTAAAACAAACTAAACAGCAATGTTGGTAAAATGGCAACTAGCTGCCTTCAACAGTTCTAATACAACCTTTGGGAAATTAGTAAAACAGTTAGCAGTCTCGTTGCAACCTCAGTTATTTCCCTAATTCTTGTGTAAAAGGGGAGTTCTTACAACTCCCTCAGGACTTGAGAGGAGAAATGCCTTTTGTTCTCCGCAGCACATCACAAAAATCTTCCAGCAGTAGATACTAATCATCCCAGAGGTCTAAGCTCCCTGCAGTCTCCACAGCACCCTCAGATAGTGGTCCCATGGCTAAAAGTGTGCGATGTGTCCTCAAATCCCTAGGAAGAGGAGGCAGCATCATGGCCTCTACCTCTAATAGCCCCCCTGAGCTGGAGACCCAACAGATCCCATTCAGCAGGGGATGGATTTATTATTTGGGGAAATCAATGAGATTTACACTGTAGCAGTTCAGTGGCAGGATATTTGTTCCGACATGTTGTTAACTTAACACCATAAGTAAGGCAATTTGTGTTTGGTACTGTAGATGATTTCTTTGTTGTAACAATGCTTTTTGGCAATACATCTTATACCGTTGGAAAGCCTGTTTTCTTGCCTTTCCAATGGTACCACATTTGTGAGGAACAAGCATTTGTGGGATGAGCAGCAGAGCTAAGTATGAGGGTTGCGCCCATGAAAGATTCTCTGCCAATGCCAAACAGCAGCCACTCTCTGGTCTCATACGGCTGCCAGGAGCCTGCCCTTCACCTTCAGGCCCACTTGCACTGGAACCTCAACATGTGGAGGAACATTTTGTTCAGCGATGAGTCCAGAATCTGCCTACATCAGTTGGATTGTAGGGTCACAGTGTGGAGAAGACGCAGAGAACGCTTTGCTGATTGCTGCACCGATAGAGTAGGAGTGGAGAGGATGGGATGGCCTGCCTGCCTGTTCCTCACAAATGTGTTACTTTTAACAGGTAAGGTAAGAAAACAGGCTTTCCAACAGTATAAGATTTATTACCAAAAAGCATTGTTACAACATAGAAATCATCTACCAAACACAAATTGCCTTACTGTTTGTGTTAAATGTATAATAAATAAACAAACCCCTGGTCCAAAACCATATCAATACAAATGACTTTGATTATGTATCGTTCTAAAAACATGGTGCATTACACAGAGACCAAACTCACCTCAAAGATCTTGAGAAGGGTCCTCATGTAGAGTCTGCGGATACCAAAAGATATTCCAAGGACGGCCGGCACCATTATGAAGACAATTAGAAGAGTCAACCAGACGGTGATGAAGATGCAGAGACACCTGCACAGCAGGTTCTCAACAGGAATTGTGAACCAAGCCATGCTGCTCACAGACTCCTGGTTAGTTTAAAGAGACGCCGTCCGAAGCCCACGGTGGAACGAACATTAGGAGAAACTCATTGTCTGCGTCTGACAAAGACAGATCAAATGATCAAGATTAGTCATAAAAAAGGACAATGTTTAGAATCCCTTTCAGGTGACTTGTGCTAAATTGTGATTGACTTATATTTTGAACAATATCATTTTTTGCTGTTGACCAATAATGGGTATGATATTAGACACATGTGGCACCCTCATATATTATTAGATGCCAGACACAATACTTTTTTAATCCAGCATCAGGGTCTACAGTTTTCGCCCTCCTTTTCTTTGTATTTATCTTGTTTATTTGAGGTCCTTTGTCGGAGAGTGTATGGTTATGTTGAATTTAAAAAAATAGATAAAAAGGTTTAAAGAAAACTAAATTAATATTGTCACTAGCTATGAATTGAATGATAAAAAATAAATGTAAGAATACATTTGAAAGTACATTACCAGTTAAACCTCAGAGCAGAGGGATGCAATTAACACTGAAAGGTTGAATAATAAAAGCTAGTTACTCTAAATAAATAACCTACTTTGATACAGTTAAACTATATATCATTAACGTTATGGTACAACAAGCAGGGCTATCTAGCTACAATAATGTCACACATTATCACCTGCATTACCGTATGTATTACCAACATAATAAGAATTAACAGCAAACAGCTACTGCTTTCTATGCATATGGTTTCACCACTAGTGTAGCCTACTAGCTAATGTTAAGTTACTCTGTCGCAGTATGCAATATTTATCAGCAAGTTTCCATGAGTTAGTTTCGCAACATGCTAGCATACAAGAAGGTAGCTGCTAGGTTAATAAAGCTTACTGTGACCAACGGCTAATACTGTGTAAGCTACCTGGTAACGGCTTTTACCGTCCCCCGGTTCTAACGGTAGTGTTGTGGCGGCGGAGGAGTGGGGTGACAGTCGGTCAGCAGGTACAGCAGGTGTTTCTCCATCAGGACAGTCCCGGCTGTAAAACCGTTACATGTATCTGTGTGCAGCTGCTGGCTTTATTTACAGGTTTACCATAGCAACATGACAAAAGATGACCAATGAGAGCCGCCGTCACTGTGGGCAGGAAGTGCACAGTAATCTGATTACAGAGCTTCCATGAAACGAATATAACCTGTTTATTGTCAATGTAATACGCTCACACTGGAAATAAATACCAAGAAGAAAACACATTATAATAATACATTACATTACATTTTAGTGACGCTTTTATCCAAAGCAATACATTATTATCATCACATCGACTAGTATCCATTATTAATAATGTTTAAAAAATGATAATGCGCTTGGCATTTATGATAAGAGCTACTTATTATATAACGTTTACCTAAAGAGACTAATCTATGAAGAAAAATAACCTTAAACAACAAAATTGCCTGCAAGCAGTTATAGTTGTATCCTTTGAAAATGTATTTGGATTTAATGAGAAGGTGAAGATGGTCTACTACTGTGTCCTGTTACTGTTAACTTAAAGGGGACCTATCATGCAAAATGCACTTTTGTACGTCTTTTATACATGAATATGTGTCCCCGGTGTTCCAGGGAACTCACCAAGTGTCAGAAAACACAACCCTCTCTCTTTTCCTACATACTCAAATCTCTAAAAAAGGGGCTGCAACGGATCTGATAAAAACTGATCCAGATTTGAACACTGTCCTGACGTCAGGAAAGTGGCACTACGGCTATTGGGCCAACTCTCCACCTATCAGGGGAATGTGGGGTTGGGCCACGGCCGGCCATTGCCGCTCGAAAGCGCTGGAGACGCTGTAGTACATATGCCAGGCCTGTAAGTGGCGCTGTAGTCTGCCACAAAAGCAGTGAAGAAGACTTCCCGCGCATGGTTGCTATGGTTACCCTTCTGTTTATTCTCCGCTGTGGCTTTTTTTTCTCCCTCCCCGAGGCAAGCGTTTGCTCCCGCTGCTGTAATTCAATGCAATCCCTCCCCGTCGAGGCAAGCACTGTAATTCTCTCCGGTTAGTCCACCAGCAGATGACAAACACCCACCTCTCCGCCTCTTCCAAGGAACGAGGGGACCGTGCGGCAGAGTTTCAGTTAGGTTTTCTTTCGCCGGTCAAGATGTCCGTTAAAGTTTAAATCTTCCGGACAAAATTAGAAAAGTGCCGGTCAAAGGTCTTCTTTGTTATTTATTGAGCTTTAAAACAAATGAATAACGACTCTATAGGCCTATAATAATATAATAAAACACGGAGGACGGAGAATTATTTTTCTCCCCCTCTTCTGACTTGATCAGAGCACGGCTCCCCTCTCCTGCAGGGGGGCGTGGTCAGCTGCAGCTCACAGAATCAGCCCTGTGCAAAAACAGTGCTGGAGAACAGCAAATAGAGTGAAATGAGGCATGGCTAAAATGCATGATCTGTTTGGTATTTTGAAAACAGAAACGTATAAATATACCTTATATAGGTATGGCCCTACAATATATCATTTAAATATAGCATGATAGGTGTCCTTTAACACAATGAGTCATTATAGAAAGGACTCTGTGTTTAGATCATTAAGAACACTTGTCAGATTGCTGTTTAATACATTTTTGTAAATGTCAGAGATGTTTTGCATCTTTTCTAGAAATTATTAATTTTGATAAACCATGAAAGTTTGATTAAGCTTTTTCATTTTGGCTTTTGCAACATCCAATCTCTTAAAAGGAATGTGTCTAATGTTGCTGATTTCAAGCCATATGCATACTGTGTTGGAATTAAACCCACATGGTCCCACACTTTATTCATTTAACTTGTCCAATATTGATTGTCCATAGAAACGAATGGATACCTGTCATACAATCAACACTGAGAATTGTCTGTGGTTCAAACCTTACCTTAGAAATGTTCACCAGAAAGATAGACACAAAATATAATGTGTCTGTCTGGACAGATACGTGTCCTCACAATAATTTGTATTTAAGACAGAAAAGTTCCAATAAAAATCTTTATTTAATCTGCTACAAATGTCAGTTGTTTCTTGCATGCATAGTTTCACACATTTAAGACAAGTAAAAACACAAAGTAAGATTTCCCTTTGGAAGAATGTCTCAACATTATAACATGCATAAGCCCCCCCATGTCCATTTATGAACAGTCAACCGAGAATTTAGCTGCCCCATCAACTTGGAAGGGCATTTCAAGTAGCCATTTTAAAACATATAATCCAATGGATTGTACTTCTAAAACACAATGTACACACTTAATACACTGAATAAGACTCATGTTTTTCTTGTAAACTTTCTTTGGCTTTTTCCATAAAGAAGCAAATGCGGCTTCTTCACAAGTATACATAATCATGGCAGAAGGGTAAAAAAAGAAAGATATTAGAGTTTATGATAGGGGCAGTTTAGTGGATGAGGTTGATTGTTCAATTCATCTTGAGGTATTAAAGTTAAATCACTTCAGGATTGTTTAGACTCACGAAACCCCAATAAAACAGGCAAAGTTCATGAAGCTCTCTGAAAAAATTAAAGCATAAACAGAATTTCTCTTTCATTTACAGTTTAGTTTTAACGCTCTGTGGTATCTGTCAAACTTCGTGAATTCCTGCAAGCAAAATTCTGAATAAATAATACATGTAATAAAAAAGGCATATCGCAGTAGTCAAGATTAGAAACTCACTGTAACTCAAGAGAATTTCCTTCGAGATTTTTTTGCAGTTGATGCACACTGAACATGACATTTATCACAGTAAGATAGGCATAATGTTATTAAAATCAGCAGAACTGCATAAGTGCTACATTGTACATAATTACAAAACAAATATTGGCTTTCCTTAACCAGGGTATGACCATAGTCTTAGGGGACATTACACTGACAGTAGGTTGGAAAGAGACAACATTATGCACAAAACACAAACACAAACACACATCTTTGATAGAATCACATCAAATATTTTCATATTGCCATTTTATGTTTGTGCTTTAGATGTCCTCTGCTTTAGCAAAAAGTGTGCTGTGTTAGTTCAGATGTTTGCTGGCTTACAGCTGTAGTTAAAAATGTGTTTTTTAAAATGCTACATTTATTAACAGTGTTATAAACTCCCCTGCCTTTCTTGGTCTGGTGGGAGGCGGGGCTTAGCTTCCACCTACCAGACCACACCTGATCCCATTTAAGGCCTGTAATCAGCCCTGCTCAGTCTCTCCCGTGTCTGTAGCATCAAGCTGATCCCCGTGTGCTCTCTTCACAAGCTGAATATCGATGCATTATTTGAGTAAGTTGTGTTTACGTTCATTGGTGATTAGGTTTATTGATAGCTTGTTTAGGCTTATCTGGCGAAAGCAATATTTGAATTGTTTGTTACAGAGTATTGTAGCTCTTCCTGATTTCCAATTGTGTTTATATCCTAGCCTTGAAATCATCATCACCTTCATCATCATCACCACCATCATCATCATCACCACCATCAGCTACATCAACTGTCAACTGCATGTGAAGCAAATAAATGGTTAAACTGCTCTCATCGTGGGTCCTCATACTTTGACTGGTATGCCAATGCAGAGGCACTTCAGGCAACCCTCCCTAAAATGACAGCCTAGTTTTTACATGGTCCTTTGAGCCGGAGTGCTTAGGCATTGGATATGGACCCGAGAGAGAAGCAGGATGAAGAGGGACTTTGGCGGGGAGTACGGAACAGATATGCACCCTCATATCTGCAGCACTATGGAGCTTCTTACCCTCCCCCATCCACCCAAGAACATAACATTAAAGAAATCCGCAATATGGTCATGCAGCTTCTTGCTAGGCAGGACGCTTTACAGAGGCAACAAAGCTCATATATAACTTGTCCCTCAAGCTGTAGTGGTGAATATGACACAGATTGTGAAGATAATGTTCTACCCCAAACCCAGATATGTACACACAGTGCATATCAACTGATGCTCCAAGTGCCCCCCATGTCCAGTCGGCCCCCCGCTGGACTGATGCTCCAAGTGCCCCTCCAGTCCAGTCAGCCCCTCGCTCGACTGGAGCGTCGGGCACCTGGTATTGGGGGAGACCCACAAGGGGACGTGGGGGATACTCTTGGGGCACCTGTAACTGGGGAGGACCCACAAGGGGATGTAGGGTGGACGCTTGAGGCACCTGGTACTGGGGGAGACCAACAAGGGGATGTGGGGGAGGAGCTTGAGGCACCAGGAACTGGGGAGGACCCACATGGGGTTGTGGGGTAGGAGCTTGAGGTGCCAGGAACTGGGGAGGACCCACATGGGGATGTGGGAGAGGAGCAGTTAATCTCTTTTTTAACAATAATGTCTGAGTGACACAGAATTGACAACAAACAGTGTTTGAGCATCCCGCCCAAACATCCAGTTGTACCATTGAGTCAACATCAGCATTAAAGATGTTGGTATTTTTAAGGAAAATGTGTTTTTTAAATAAACTTTGTAAAAGTTACAAATGCAGCTGTTGGTTTTGATTATTTTCTAAGAAATGAACAGTGTTGCTTCTGGCTGTGGTAAACAGCCTGTGTGCTTCAGCATGGCAGTTTCAGGGCGGGGTTGATATGTTTTCGTTTCCATTGAAAGCTCAGTAGTTCAAGATCCGTTGGTGCTCTGTGCTGGTCTCTTTCCTCGTGCTCCCACACCAGAGTTCATGTCGATTCTCTGTCAGGACCTCATCGAGACATCATCCGCACAAACTCTGGGAATTAAAGGAAAGAGCTGATTTTTTTTTTACCAAGCGTTTGTTAATTCACCTCAATAGAATATTTGATGCTGCACAACTACTCCTTTATACATATATGATACAATTATTGTTAATGTAAAGAGACTGTCATTTTAGTGCCAAATCTCCATTATCACTTAACTTTAGTTGATCTCAACTCACAGTATCAAAACATTGTATTGTTTTCAGTAAAAACAGACACAATAACCATTTGTTTTCTAAAATTATTGATTGGTAACAAACACTCTCATCATAGATCCAAACAGAACTTCTCACTTTGTATATGACTTGGTTGCTTCCTGCCATGCATCCAATCCCATAAATCCCATTCAAAAGAAACATTTTGACCATGATCTACTGTGCATGTAGGACTTTCAAAGATCAGTCTCTTTTTTGTGGAGAGGAGTGGACTCACTGTCACAGCTAAGGAACAATGGTTCTGCTGCTTAGAACCTCAGACATAGCACCAATCATCAAATACGTTTACAGTAAACGTACACCACCTATATGCATACATAAGGAATACAATCAAATTTTGCTTGGACATTATTTATGATGGGTTGTATAGAATTCAGGAAAAAATATGAAATGATGTCGATGTAAGTATCGTTTTACAACTGAGAGTAGCAGTGGTTTCTAATACTTTCATCCCTGATGTGTTTGCATATTTTCCTCTGTGGGTAATCTGTGAGGTGACATAATCCCTTGGTGCGGAGCTAATCTGACAGACAGACCGACTGTAGTGCCTTCATCCCCTCACCTCACGATCAGCGTGGTGTCCAGATATCAGATCACATGCTAGGGTTTTACTTTGAAGTGTCTCTGAGTGTGAGTTAAAGCGAGAGAGACTAATTGACAAAGTTATGATGTAAGCATGTTTGATTTCCAGGCTCTGCACGCTGTGAAATTTGTATACTGTGTATAAATAGCAAGGCATGGTGTGATGCACTGCATAGGATTCTTTACCTTCAAAGTCCACATGCCCATCTCCGTTGAGGTCGATGTCTCGTAGGATGTCCTCCAGGTCTCTGTGTCCGACCTGAAAGAGTCAGGTTGAGGGGAAGGTGTGAATAAACGGACAGGATCAGACGGACACCATGATTGATAAACAAAGAGGATAGATACTCTCTACCTGTTGGCCCAAAAGTTTTTTCATTGCTTCTCTGAGTTCTGCTGTGCTGATCTGTCCGTCACCATTAGTGTCGAACTGAGAGAGAAAAAAAAAAATGAAACACAGTTATTACATTAAAATCATAAAATACTATATTGTGAAAATCTATGTTTTTTTGTTCTCCATTTTATTGTCTGTGTGTTTATTACTGCATATTTCTAGGCTTATATTAAATGTTTTTTTCGAATGCAAAGGCTCTTTAATTATTTTGAAATACTAGGCCTACTGTATAAAATTAAATGCATTATGCTATTTCCCCTTTTCTTATGATCTAATCCTTAGCTTTTATCAACCACTATCAGCATATCTGAATTACCAAACCACCGGTAGAACATCCTTAGATTATTGCTACAGTATATGACATGATGTTTGGTAAGCTCTATATACGTGTTGTTGTTCTTACACTCAGTTTGCTTTTCTGTACATTTTTTCCCAATGTCTTTCCTCACCTCCTTGAATGCATCTCTCAGCTCCTTCACCCCAATCATGTCTGCGGTTTCAGCCAGAAGTTTGGGCCCCATGAGTTCAACAAAGTCCTCAAAGTCAACATGTCCCCCCACTGTTGGACAGGTTAAAAAGAATAAGATGGGTTAACCTTTAATGTAATCTAAGAGACACGAGATGTATTGCTTTATTTGTACTTTACCTAATAATTAGTCATAGCATGCACAACTGATTCTAAATCTTTTTCAGATGAAAACATGTATAAACAGTCACATTAATGCACATATGTGACCCGCTCTATCGAAATCAGTCGGAAGTCGCAACGGCTCATTTCAAAGTAAACGTGGATTTGTGTAAAAAACTAGTTTTTTGGGGTTCGGGTGTTTTATTTGATTTTAAATAAACAAAGTCTTGGCTTTCAGAATATGAAACTATTATATAAAAAAATCACACGATAAATACATTTTTGAAGCTTGTAAAGGGAAGATGACAGGCACCTCTCACTCACACTCTGCTCTTCCGGCTGAAATTATGAATGTAAGGGCGTATAGTATAGACATATTTTGCTTAATATTTGGAGTACAAAAACAATCATGATATCATTAGAAAGCTAGGAATCTCCTCTTTCCAACAGTGTAAACAACTCAAAATGTGTCTTCGGGTCAATGCGACTGATTTCGATAGAGCAGTTCACATATACAAGGCACAATTTTACTCACAATTCATGTTGATCTGCTGGCTCAGTTCAATAAGCTCCATCTCTGTTGGCATGTAACCCATAGTTCTCATGCAGTTCCCCAAGTCTTTACAGCCAATAAACCCATCTTTGTCTTTGTCAAACTCCTTAAAAGCCTCACGCAACTCTGAGAGCGAGAGACATCAAGAGATAATATGTGAAGATTATTTAAGAATATTGTAAAAATTAGAGTTATATCTATTCATTCTTTATTTTTTACTGAATTTACCATCCATTTCTTCGGGCCTCAACTCTCGGTCCTGTGAAAGATCAGTGAAAGGTCAGGATTCAAACACTGCTGGTATCTTTTAAATCATGCCAAAATGTAGCATTCCACAAACAATATGATACAATAACAGCAGGCATGTGCCGCAGAGTGCCAAGAGTCTGCATGTTTCCTTCCAGTCAGAGGGGAAGAGCTTTTCAGTGAGATCACCTGCTGCAGAAAACAAGCACTCCTGGCACTCTGTTACACCCTGTGGAAAAATAACACATTAGGGTTTTGGGAAAGTAAAAATATCAGAAACATGATGAAATGCAGAGGCATTGGAGGGACGCAAAGCTCACAACAGATGCTCCATTTCCCCGTCCATTAAATCAACATGACTCAATCTCAACCCCTGCATCCGTTATCTGAGAGTTTGTCTCCAGAAGAGTCATTAAAACAGCGGTCGTCTACCCTGAGGATTCACTGTTTTCTTAAAAGAACAAGACTTTGTCCAAACAAATTAGATTGGTTAGATAATCATGTTAGGAACATATCCGCCATTACCATAGCCCAGATTTAACAATTCTCCATCTTGCTACAAATGTCCACCATTGTTTGAGTAATGCTTCCTCATGCATAACTATACACACAGACACACACCCTTGCCTTCTGCTCCCTTGTCTTCTTGATCTCAAAAGGACTAAATCATATTTCACCTTCTAAAATAATAGCCTGTCATTTCAACCACGGTTTCCGTACATGCTGTTAGTGTTGATGTCACAGTGAGAGGTGATTACGACACACTTTCATCACATGTTTTTGTTATTACTGTCATGTGTTCTTATCTCTTGCCATGCATGCACATGATATTGTCTGGACTTACGTACAGCCTGCCGGCTCTCAGCGAAGCCCTTGCGTAGAAAGATGCACGCAGGCCCCAGTACGGTGTGCATGCTGGCTCCGTTCTGGGCCAGGGCCAATAGCGGCTCAAGATAGGCCCCCCCAGATCCCCCCTCCTCACAGGACTGCACTGCCTTGTAGTTCTTCTTTTGGTCCTGGGGCAGCATTTGGGACGGGGGGCCAGACATGGGAGCAGGAGCAAAGACAGGGGTAGAGACCGTGACTCAGATTATGGAAGCATGGAGTCAACAAGAAGGTGGGATGGTGGGGGGGGGGAGGGTGACGGGCATATGTCTGCCAGTCACAGAGAAGTGTGGAGTCAGGTCAGTCATGACCGAGGAAAGCACCGCAGTGAGAGGGGAGAGGGGGTCATTTGTCATGACATGAGCAACTGATGCCATCCATGAATCTGTGCTGCAGGTCACAAGGCTGCACAACAGAACACACCACCGAGCCTCTGTCGCAGGAGTTATAAAACATCTCAATCCCCTAGTGGCAGACTAACAGAATAATTTAACAAAACAGAAACCCTAACCCTCATCCCCCCCCAATGCCAATGGTGGAGTTTATTGCATAGCAAAAATAAAATGCCTATGTCCCACTGTCAGCCTCACCCAACTGCCCTTTTATTTTCAGCTTCCCATTTTCTCGCCTTAAAATAATTATTCCGATTTATTACAAAGGGCTAAAGTGTTTACTTTTGACTATCCTGTCAACAAAGATTATAGTTCAAAACTGCACCATCAAGAACAAAGTCCTAAAGGGTGATTCAAATACATTTTCCAGATTAACGTACTAGTATAATTATAAATAAAAAAACAGCTACATTTGTATGATTGTTCTGTCTTTCTTGTGGCAATGTCGCTTTACTGCGCAATCACACAGACTATAATATAGTACCAACCGCAATGCTTCAAAATTAAGAAATTGTATTCAGTAATCCTCTAACATGACACAGTCTAAATGTATGGGTAGTTTTATTGATGGTGCAGAGCTTAAAAGGTATCAGGGATTTTCAATATTTGATTTAAATCATTAAGAACCATGCTGGTAAGTTACTTCAATTTCAGTTTTTTGTGCCCACATTACACAACAATTGTTTTGGCCAGAAGTTGAGGCTAAAGTTCAGCCAGCCATTTCATTATAATCACCCATTAGCCAACTAACCAGGGGGCAAAAGTTGTTTCCCCAGCTGTCATCCCGACTACAGAGAGAGCTACAGGTTTATTAAAACGGGCAATCGCTATTCATGAGTGCACAGAAAAGCTTCATCTAAATAAAGCCAAACAAGGTCCAAACTGACTGTTATCTAAATGAGAGCGAGCAGCTGCCTGATCTTCGGCTGAATACAAGAGTATTAGAAATTGTTTTAATGCTCTGTGACTATTTACTTCAGTAGCATCCTTTCTTGGCAAACATTTTTGATAATCTCGGACAAGTCTTCAATTATTGCCATGTCAAATCCAACTCATGGAGAGAAATCCAGCTAAAGTGAGTGGAGGTGACTAACTGTCAGAGGGAATTACCAAGGGACCATTTTTCTGCCGCTTTAAACCTCACAGACATAGCACCCGTCTTCAAATGCTTTTACAGTAAAGGTTCAACACCTATATGCATATATAAGGAAAACATCATTATGCATGCATACATGTATACTGTACATTATTCTCTACAGATGACCTTCACACTCTTAATGCCAGTTCATGCATTGCTTCAGTCCCCACCACCACAATAACGGATGCCCACTGGGCAATCTGACCAAGTGATGCATGGAGCAGGGCTGTCTGTGGGCATATCGTGCCAGAAGAATACTATGAAGCCACGCGCTTGCACTTATATAACCAAAGGAAGAAGGGGAAAAAAGCAAGAACTTCTCAAGCACTCCAACCAATTCTGCACAGATGGCATCAACAGTTGCATGTCATATTGTGCTTCCTCAAGGATGTGCAGCTGTGGAAATGAAGGAACATCTATTTGTGGGATTGTCTGTCTGCTACACTGAGTTTATTAAAGCATACAGTACGCTGATACGATGAGGACAGCAGATGTAAGAGATTGTTCAAAACCAAGGTTATCTTCTTGATCTTCTTGAGTGTTTTTCCTTTGTTGGTCCTCAACTGCGCACTTGTATTGAAGTCCAACAGCTAAAGGATCTGATGTAGTTTAGGAGCACACCTGTGTTGTAGCATAATATCCTGCAGGTGCAGCTCAACAGAGTAGAAGCTGGCTGGTAAGGTAGCATCACTGCGGGATTTGACTGATGTTTGGTGACATGATCCAAATTCACCGACTTTTTTGCATCAGCACCAAAGCACTCTGAACAAAAGGCTAAAATGTTTTTTTTAAGGGATTGTAAAAATGCACTAATGAGCACGAGGGGATCTTAAAAGAGAGCATTTGATAAGAGGTCATATTACAGCTGCCCTACTCAATGCATAAAGTACAGTACATACATAATTAGTTTTCAACCCTCAATAAAGACAATCATTTCCTGACTAAATCTACAGGTTCATCTTAAAACAACTCTTCCAATATTGCCTCACATGCTAACTCAAGGTGACACAAAAGAAGGGAAACAGTTTTAGACAGCTTGTTAGTGAAGATCCAGTCAGAGCAGGTCCAGTCAGATCGCCTTCAGTCAGGTTGGGGGACACACCATGAGACAAACATGCACCAACACTCAGGGGATTCAAGAAGACCACCGCAGAGCTTACCTTCTTTCTAAGCGACTTTACAGAGTTGCCCATTGCAAAGAAAAAAAAAAGTCCTCCTTGTCTTAAGTTTTCTCTCTAACCGTGACTGTGTTACTGTATGTACGTGTAGGCATGTGTGTTTGCATATGCCCCCGGGCATGCATGGGAACAGGAGAGATTAGAAAGGGAAAGAAGGTTCTGAGGGTCATTGACTAACATAAGAGGACATCTGGGGAAAGGCAGGGAGAGGAGCAGATATATCATAGGGAGGGAGAGGAGGGAGAGGACGGAGAGGACGGAGGAGTTTACGGGGAGGACCTAGAGGCGAAGACGCCGGGAGGTACGAAGGGAGGGACACTAAGACAAAGAAGGAAATATGTAAACAAGGACAGAGGACAAAAGGACAGATCCAAACAACACAAAGAAAAGAGAGGAAGCATGCATGTGTTCAGAGCGAGATGCAAGCGCCAAGAGTAGAAAAGCAAGATTGCTCATTCATTCCATCCTCTCTGCTACAGCGTGTTGCCTCCCTCTCCCTCTCTCCCTCCCTCTCTCCCTCCCTCTCTCCCCCTCTCTCTCTCTCTCTCTCTCTCTCTCTCTCTCTCTCTCTCTCTCTCTCTCTCTCTCTCTCTTTCTCTCTCTGTCCATCTGTCTGTCTCTTGCTCTTTCCCCCCCCCACTCCTCTCTCCCCTACTCCACAGTTTAAAACCATCTATGTGAATCTGACAGAAGAAGCTCGTTCGGACAAGCATATTACCTTCCCCTGAGCGAGACGCTGGAGACACTAATCCAAACATGCACACACACACACACACACGCACACACACACACACACACACACACACACACACACACACACACACACACACACACACACACACGCAAAATCACACTCCATTAAACACACATGGATGTGGGGCTGTTGAGCTAAAAATACAACACACGCTCTCTCTTCACCCCCTACTCTCCCATATTTTTTACCACTCTTCCCCCAGCATTCATCCCCCCCCCTCACACACACACACACACACACACACACACACACACACACACCACACACACACACACACACACACACACACACACACACACACACACAACACACACACGCACACGCACACGTAGAAGCATCACAATGTCATGTTAAGCTTGAAGGGCATGGATTCAGATCAAAGCCAAAATGTGCAATAAATGACACATTGATTGTGAACCACTAACGATGCAACAATCTGTGCCAATGCAAACACACGCAGGCAGATACATGCTCTTTATCACCGTCTCTCTCACACACACACACACGCACACACACACCTATTGTGAAGAACTATGACTGAGAAGGAGAGTGTCGCTAAAGATCAAACGGCTCCAAATACATCACTAAACAGATGCAATTTAGGGGGGTTATGTGTAATTTAAGGATACTTTTACTGTGCATTTTCATTTTATGTGACTTTTTACTACATTTCAGAAAGCAATATTCTACTTTTTGCTTTACATCCCTTTTTACAGTTTACCTCCACACATCTGATGCATTTCTTATAAGAGTATAACAATCTTTTGAAAAAGACGGTTGCATTTTACAACCGGATTCTCGGTGGAGTGCAAACCCCTCAAATCGAAGCATATTCTAAGAAACAGTGAAAAGGTAGCGCATCGCTTTGATGAAGGCTCCGTGCTAAGCATATTTCTGTTGTGATCTGAACCACAAAAGAAATGAAATGCAAGTATTTCGTCCTGCTTGACTTGGAAAACTGGGATCTGCTACCTTTACACTTATTATGAATCTGGTATTAAAAAAGTGTTGATTTGTCAGCAGTTTAACCAGCTGAGCCTTTAAGCTGTATCCATGTTAATGCAAAAGCAACACAAATATCATACAAAATGTAAAGGGTAATACAAAAAAAACTTGTAAATCAAGCAACTGCATAATAATTACATTCCACCCATAAATAATGATGAACTGACCTTTACTTACATCTTGTAGTATTGTATTTACATAAATTCCCTTCAGACTATATTTTCTCTGCCATGAATACAAATGTGCCATTCTCAGTGTTTGTGCACTGGAGGCTTCACATTATTCCCTGCACTTGTGTAAGTCGCATATTTATAACTTATATAAAACAAGACAGATTTAAATACTCAGAGAATGAAATTAACATAAAAGGAAACAGTCGCTGGAAACACACAGAAGTAACAAAACATAAACAAAATCACACAAAGGTGAAAAAAGTGTATTTCTGAAATTCATTTAGAGCAGGCAGGGTTTGCGTCCCTGATCCCCTTCAGGCAGGTTGCTCATTTTAAACATGGTTTGCCTCCAAACAAGCTGTGACGTAACACAATCTGGCTGTTTGTCTTAAGTTTAGCAGAGAAACACTTTATCCTTAGACAAAGCTGAAGAGAGCCTTCTAGTGTCAAACTGCACATAAATCATTCTGCAGTTCGAATGTCAAACATCCAAGAGGAGTAACACCTTTTTAAACAGAGGGGGACTTTTGAGGATGTGAGTGCTTCTTCCAGCACTATCTAAAAATACAAAAAGAAACGTGTATTATTAAACCCTCATTTAAGGCTTTTACCAGCAGCATTCACTCCTGAGCTAACTTTAACGCCATAGCAACACCAATAGATATCCTTATTTCCCTCCACTGATGACCTTGTCCATTCTCTGCCATTTAAATAAACACATTCACGCCGACGTCGCTTCCGATCTCGCTCCTATTCAATATCTGCACGGCTCCTCTGTGTTGCTCTGTGGATGATTCACCCACCCCTCACCGGAGGCTCATTGTGAACTTCAGAACACATCAGACGTCAGACACAGGGGCCGTCAGCTCTCATAATGTCAGACCACTATAGTGAGCACGGGCATGAGATCTATATCTCCCCCTGTATCCTTCTCCTCACCCCTTTCTCACTCACACACACTTTACTTTACATTACACAATCCTCACTGACATCTCAGGACAGAATTCCAATGAATAGCTGAGGATGTTTTCCTTGAACCACACACAGATTCTACATTTAAACTAATGTATGGACGGGAAGCTCATTCCAAGAGAAAAACTCATAATTACTTTTGCTTTATTATGAAGATTTTGAGGTCAAATATAATCCTGTTTCATCCACTGCCATGAGTGTGTGAAATGAGCGGAGAGATGTACAGTAGGAGGGGGAAGGACGAGAAAGGATAAAATGACAAGCTGTGAAGCGTTCATCATCAATCTGACATTTGTTCTTTTGTTATTGTCCGGAAAACGTTCCTTTCTTTTCAATTGCAAAGTGGTAACCTTGGCACGGTCAAACGTTGTCTGAAAGCAACCGGGTTCACTTTATTGTGTGTGTGTGTGTGTGTGTGTGTGTGTGTGTGTGTGTGTGTGTGTGTGTGTGTGTGTGTGTGTGTGTGTGTGTGTGTGTGTGTGTGTGTGTGTGTTTCTCAGAGGCCATCTAGGCGATGAAAGAAAATACAAAGCACCCATGCGTCATCTGCTTGTGCTTGGGTTAAGACGTCACAGTTTTATCCTACCGTTGATTCATTTAGCTGAAATATTGAGCGTTCATGCTAGATTATTCTGGAAATTCAAAGCTATTTCAGATAGTTCAAAACTGTTTAATTGGTCTGGTTAAACGTCTAATGCGTCATCAGCTGAAAAATATTGACATTGCCTCATTTGAGTCAATTAAACCCCTGTTGTTTCTCCTCTGACTCATTTATCCCCTGTCCTCTGTCTCTCACTGATTTCCCCTTTCAGCCTCAGGTCTACATGAATATTTAGCATCACCACGCACACGCATGTGCTTCAAACTGCATCCCGTGCCGTTGAGTAGGTTTTTACATTTCACTGCCTAATCCTCATCTCAAAAAAGGGATTTAACCAAAGAGAGAATGTTCTGCCTCCTCCTTTGCCAGCGCAGATATAAAAATATCCAACTGTGTCTAAAAATAGCCTCGTATACTCTAGACATACTGCAGGCATATGCTGTGATGAATATGATGATTTCCTTCCCTCTCATTTCCACCCAGCTCTTTCTCCTTATTCCTCTCATTTTGTATTTTTGTTGTTTTGCATGCCTCCTCTTTTTTCACTTCTCAAACATCATCAAGGTCAGTGTGACCCCGGAGGAGAAGAGGAGGAGATGTTTTATAAAAGGCAAAAAGAGGAAGAACGGGAATAAAAGACAGGAAATGTCATTGGGCGAGACGACTAAAAGGGAAACCAGGAGATGAAGTGAAGGGCCAATTTGTTTTTGAAGGTCTTTGCTCACATTGTCTTCTGACCCGTCTAGTGGGAGCAGGGAAGTTAGGAGTGTTTGCCTTACATAACAATCATCAGGTCTGCCAGCACTTCTATTTATTCTTTGTCCTCCTTCTGATTTACTCGCTTCCTTCCCTTTCTTCCCCTGCCCTCTCACTCATCCTGTCTCACTGATGTGACACACAGTGGACCATTAATCCCTCTTTCACTCACACACACTCACACACTCTCTGTATTCAGACCTCTTAGAGCGAGCAGTGCTTGCACCCTCTGCTGGATACAACACAATCTTTCATCTATATTTCATTTGAAAAGAAAATTATCTCCTCACTAATAGACCTAGATAACAAACCTCTTGCAATAGCTGGTCTGAACCACATTTACAAATTCCTAATGAGTTTTTTTTTTTTGTATCTATGCAAGGTCACTGAAGGGCACACAAGCTGAGGGATGTGGTGATTGTGAGGAAATCTTAAAATAGAAATGGATATTCTACAGGGACAAAAAAAAGTGCTTATGCTCTGCCCTTAGTCAAGGTGTGTTATATAACCTGGAACGCTTGAATGTGCAGAAAGAATATGGTTTTGTATTTGCTTTAAATATATGCATTTTGTAAAATAAGAGTGTGTTATCTAATGAAACCTTGCATCACAACCTATCTGTAACAGTGTTGCTGCAAAAGGCATTCAAGCAGCTAACCACATCTCACGTTTGTCCTTATTCCAACCCCTACACTATAGCCTCTCTGGTAATCATGATTCACCTTGTGAATATCAAAGTGCGCAGTATAAATTGGTAGCTTGGAAAAACATGCGCACCCGAAGGTAACTTGATCTTTTATTCAACCGTTCCTTAAATGTCAGGTGGCATGCTTGCCAAAGGATTTGAATATTTTTACCAAGGCAAACATAAAAAAGCCACTCTGCCCTCCTCCAGTCTCTCGTATTCAGGTCTTGACGGGCTATTTTTAGCGCCTTCCACTGGGAGCGAATGAGTTCTGTTGGGGTTGTATGCAGATCTTGATGTTACGCAAGAAGAACATTTGAAATAAACAATTGTAGTGTGTAATATTTCACCATTCTTTCTACGTAGTGCTGCCAGATCTATTCAAGGAGCCTTAAGGGCATGTATTATGATTGTGGGGTCACTCAAAGAAAACAGCTTGGTGTAAGATGCTGAGTAGGTGTAAAAATAACTGTCTCTTCCATCATTTTCTTTCTTTGACCATTTTTTGTTCTCTCTTTCACACAAACAATTATGCACGACTGAGTGCACAGTCAACTCACAAATCCATCTCGACAGCTGATATGACTTATCTTCACATTACAGAAAACCTAACTCCTACCCTTTGAATGATTCAGCCCCAAGATATGCATTCATCATCGCTGAGCAGCTAAACTTTTTGATGTTTTTAATGTGAGGTACAACTGAGTAATCCTCTAGGTAGATTCCCATCTCTAAAAATCTTTCATAGCTACATTTACCAATTAAACTATTCAAAAATATAAGGGATGGCTTACTGTTGCTTGAAATTGAGTGGAAAATAATGGAGATAATAAAACATTAGGTGCCATTTCCACCCAAATCAGCAGCTCTAGAGATTTTATATAGTACGTCACTGCATGGATTTTGCCTCACTGGAACCCCTAAGACTGATTGAAGCTCTGGCCTGGATTGAGAGGAGTTATTTCTGGAACACATTAGCGTTCGGGGAGGTAATTGTCTCCTCTCCAGCTTTTTTGATCCTCAACGCAGAGAGAAGGATTTCAATGAAACAAGAAAAGAGAAGGGGGGAGAATAGACAACCCTGCTGTACTGTATAAGTGCATGATGTGTCGGAGTCACAGGAGAAGAAGTGAGGAGGAGACGGGTGTATTAGTGGACAGGTGATGCGGGGAAGAAGAGAGGCACAGTTTATCTGCTGCTGACCCTCACTCACCAACGTTAGTTAAAATGTCTTAAGTGAAGATTATATTTCAGTGTTTACATTTTACTTACCTGTCATTATTGTGTCTTTTTGTGCATGACAAGCTCTCATCACTGAAAAGTGTTCCACACTGAGGGAAAGTTGATCCCCCTGCTGTTATCAGGTGACAGGCACAATGAAAGCGGCTGTATTCAAATTGGGACGCATGAGAGACTGCAGCCCCCCCAGCTGTGAAACTGATGGATACCAGATACATACAGGAGTAATATTGACTGGATGCATGCATCAATTTTTTATTTGCTCAACTGGGGTGACTGGAGGTTCGGTCACACATGGCTCCCAGCTTCACCTCACATGTGACCCTCCACCTGCCGTCAGCCCTGAGTTTCTTATAAACATCAACAAACAGATATTTGCCAATAATAAAGTACATCAAAATGTCCCTTTGCCTAAAAAACACCTTGCCTTTGTTATACTGGGATCTGTGTGAAGATATTGGACTGTATTAGTCCCTATCCTATCATTTTGATAAGGATTTATACACATTATATTAGCTATTTTATTTTATCATCCCGCACCTATTGCTCAAATAAATCCGTGCTTATCTAGGCTTATCACAAACTTTCTATGTGTTATCCCTCCCCCCAAAAAGGGACTAGATAAATGAAAAAGTTCTTATTTTTAAACAAAAGTTATCCAAATTAAGCTTTAGTGTCTCCTTAATTGTAAGTCAGTTCCCATCAAATGCTGCTGTTTCCAAATGTGGCTCCTCATTATGTAACACAATGAGCTTTCAGTAATAAATTAACTTGACTTCCATTTCAACAAACAAACGTATTCTTATGCACATGTTTCAGAAAGTTTCTCCTCTTACCTGCCCAAAGACTGACTTCACTATGGGATGGAGGACGGAGTCAGACGCGGTTATGCTGACTCTCTTGGATGTGCGGCTGGACTTCGCAGGTGCTCTGGTCGCAGGTGGGTCGGAGCTGAGGCTGGAGGAAGACCCGGTGATCACCCTCTCTCTGGGCTCGAAGAAGAAATCCGCATCGTCCTGTCCTTTTGGGTAAGACGGAACCGGAGAGGTCCTCCTGTCCTGCGGGGAGCCGTGCTGGAGCTGCGCTGCGGGAGGCGGCTCACCTCGGGAGGAGTCGTGAGGATGATGCCTGGTCCTGGTGGACTTGCTGCGCTCTTTCTGGAGCCGGCTCGCCCTGTGCCTCGCTTCCTCCTGAGCGTACCCTTCATCCTGGAGGCTCGCCTGTCGGTGAGAGTGGCTCTTCTGCCCCCGGTGGTCTCCTCCACTTCGAGACACCTCTGCGTGTCTCGGTTGGCAGAGAGGTCTCCGCGCACTCTCGCAGTCCTCGGTCCAGGCTCCATCCTCTCCCCCGGTGGGGTGGTGCTGGACGCGGTGCTGGCTCCGGTGATCCTGCGGACCCGATTTACGGTTGTGCCCCCCCGAGGATTTCAGCAGGGAAGTAGTGGACTCGCTTTTGGGGAAAGAAGAACTCATCGTGCGCTTCCTCTCGCTGAGTGAAGCTTCTGCAGGCTGGGGGGCGCGTGAAAGAAAAAGAAGGCAGTCCTTCGCCACGTGCAGGTGTTCAGCATCAGTCAGTTGGACTTGGCTCTAATCTACAAACCCGAGCATCACTGCAGTCCACAGGAGGGAGAGGAAGTGCATGTGAAACAGTGACGCTCCGCAGGGCTCAGACCATTTTGGATGACACGCGCCAAGTTCATATAGGACTCACGTCACTGCAAACTATTTCCCTCACTACTAGCCTTTTGGATTTATCTAAGGTTGACTGCATTGATTTACTGTAGAAGCCCCTTGTCAGCGTTTCTGTTCATTAAAGTGTTCACAAAAACACAATAACTAACCACCATCAATGGACCAATGAGACAAACAGACTTCACTATACATTAAACTACTGTGGACTGTGGAACTAAAAGACAAACAAAGGGTTAAAAAGGTTTTAGAAAAAAGATGACTTGTAGGTTAACAAGGAATTTGTCTTGGTGTGTTTGGTCCATATATAACAATAAATATATGAAAATAACAGTGATAAAAAAAACTATAGGGAAAACTTTTTTCTTTTTTTGTAAAGGGGTGGTAGGACATCAGCATTTTGGTACTAAATGATTTGAAAGTTATCATAACAATAATTACAACAAATTCATAAAACTCACTCTTTCAAGCAGATTCTCCCCAAATATCACACTATAAGTTGTACAGGTCTAATTGTCAGGGGTCCTAATTAAGGGAACTTTTTTGACTTCATTGGTAAAAGAAAAAGTACACCTTCCCTCTTTCTCTTTTATTTTTGAATGTCATATACATGACAACAGCATTCTTAAGTCGACTTCCCTATATTTTCATTGACTTTAAAAAAAAAAAAATTCATTTATATATACATTTAATACAATAAGCTTTCCAAATGTCATCTATTTGACAGACAACATGGTTGGACACAGAAATAATACCAAAGTAAACATGTTGGAATATTTTACCGTGGCTTACTCAAAATAGAAAGTTCAAAAGAAAACAAACACTGAAAATAAAAGCGTGACCATCTTTGAACCTCATCCCATCTGCACACCTACGGTCATAATTCTCACAGCAGATGTCCGGGGATGCAGGCAGAGTGTGTAATGATGTCAAAACATGGAGCCAATTAGTGACTCAAGCTCTCACGAACTGTGTTTCACAGTGCAGAGCTGAGAAATGAACAGATTTTTGCCCTCCTCTCTGGGGAATTTTTGTTCTCTGACATCTGTGTCTCCTCTGCTCCAGGGAGAGGCAAAGTATCTTCACTCCATCGCTCCCATCCTCCCCCCTCTTCATCATCGGCCTGCTTAAACCACTCTACCTTTTTTCATCCTTCGTGCATCTCATAAAGTGCTGCTGAGCCATTGTCTCTTTCAGGTGTCACACTATCCCTTACACTTTAACCAGCCTCTTATTTATTATGATAACCAGTAATATTCTGTGTTTTTATCTCAACGTTTGGAAACCTTTTTTTTTAGAACTGGTAATTACTATAACATGTGAATATTTTCAAGAAACTTTTTAAAATCTCAAGCACTTTCCCTTTATGCTCACCTCCCATCCTCCCGCTCTCCCCTTCTGTAGACATTGGGCTGCAGCAGGGGACACAGTACAAGCCTGGGGGTGCAATCTGGCCCATTTAAGAGAAAAAAAAGAGAGAATAAAAAACAAATTAGCATCTTTAAAAAACAGCAACATAGAAATCACAACATCGTTTTACTCTTTTTGGGCTGATGTCACATTCTATTTTTGCATGTATTCCCCAATCCAACCCAACACCATCTCACAGTGGGGTCGGATGACCAAACCATCTTTTATGGCAAGTGCTGCACATCTGACAGCTGCTGCTCTGTGTTTCCAAACAGCGCAGTCTTGGGAATACTATTTCAGTTCACAGTTCTCTGAAAGAAAACTAAAAGAGGATTTTAGTGTAGTATTAGTACAACTGTAATATTTTTAAAAAATGGTTAAAATAATGGTGACATTTAAATGTTCAATATACATTTGGTCAGTGGGTATACCGGCTGCCAGTGTGTGTGGTGGTAGCGCTGGACCACATAGCACTGGCTGTTTCTTTTTCAGTGTTCATGTAAAGAATGAATTGACTAAAACAATCTCAGTTTAGGGGGTCCCCTAACTCACGTATTATTCAACTCAATCATCTCTTCATAAGAAGGTAAGAAGATGACTTTGACCTGAGATTGTCAAGGTGAACAAAAAATGTTTTGCGCATACCAAAATATTGAATTCTAACAAAAAGAAACACCAACCTCTTTGATAAAAGTATAAGCACATACGATATGTGAGTGTACATAATGAGTAAGTTGATTATTGATTATCAATTTAAAAAGAGAGTATGGTGTGAAAAACATATATCAAATGGTAATGTGTTCATTTCTGTAGCACATTCTATGTCAAAGAAGAAAGTACAAAGCTGACGTGAAAACAATTAATGTTTCGCTGACTAACCGTGTCCCTGATCCCACCTTGCAGCCTTATTAACCTCGTCCCCTGCGGAGTTATAGGATTAAATCAGCAGGGCGAATAATTAACAACATAGCAGCTCTGTGCCTACAAGGTGAAGAAAGAGCTCCATCAACTGAATCATCAAAACATTTTGCAAACTCATCTAATCACCCTTTCTGTTGGATGTAATGTTCAAAATGTTTTAAGAAAATGTAAATGTTCAGATAGCAGCCTTTTGGTCATCAATAGACTGACATGATGAAGAACTGAATGATCCATTAAACCACATCACAATGCATTTATTAATCAAATGTTTATTCATTCATCATAACTCTCTAGTTTTACATTAAAAAATGAATTAGTTGTTATTTAGTTTCTAGACCATCATGTGGTAGATGCTTAAACAAAGGCGACCACTTTTTCTTGGAGTCTTATGGAAATATTTCTAAACATTTGAAATGATCACGTGTTGAGCATAGTTTACATAAAACTTCTTATATAATGGGCCCACTTAAATCGTTGTTGTAACCCAACTAAATATAGTTTACACAGTGGCCTGAGAAACAGAACACATTTATATATACAGTAAATATCAAAGATTCAAGAATCTTAACTCTAATCAAGCACAGATGATGTTGTCAGGCTTGTAAGAAAAGTAACAAACAACCTTCTGATGTACATATTAAAACAATCAAAGTGTCCCTCATCACTGTGCAACATTTTCAATCCAATCCAACTTTATTTATATAGCACATTTAAAAACAACAGAGTTGACCAAAGTGTATAAAAAGCAGCATAATTACATTTAGACAAAACCGATAGGACAAAAAAATGAGTTTTAATGAGTGGGTATAGGGACATTATGATGTGTTCATGTCCTTATTTCCAATCAGCCACAGCTGTATGAGGGAGGCATTAATGCCTTTGAGCTTAAACTGCTTAATTTCCACCCACTCCAATAATGGTTTCATCACAGTAAATGTAGGGCTGTAAAAACTGTTACCAGACCCAGCAGGAGGGTCTCACTTTAAATGTGGTGGATAAAGAGAGAGGAGAATAAAGAGTACTGCAACTTACTAATTAATTTAAAGGTGTTATTCATGAAGAACAAAGACACCAAATGCAGCTGCAATTCAAAGCACAATGTTTACATCTGTGGTAAGTTCATGGACATATTGAGCACAATGATGTTCACAAAATATATGAACAAGAAAGAGCTATGTGCAAAATATATACCAATCAATGTATCTAACTTTATATACTAATGGATTAAAATCAGAAATTTGCACGAAAATGTAATCAATATTTTAATATCATTTTTGTTTTATGGTTTTAGTTTTAAGCATTAGCTATACATGTAGCGTAACAACACAAAGTTACATAGATGACATGCACTGAAGATGTATGTTTTGGAATGATGCATTATTTATGAAATCAGTATTCCAAAGGATCTTGAATGTACTCGTCAATCTTTATCCAGCGGCCCTCATTTTCCTCTCAGGAGTGACTATTTACGCCTCACAGAAAGAAAAGGGTCCCTCCATCCAAATTACACATAACAAAGAAGAGTGGCTGTTGTGGTTCATGAATAATTCTCCTGGAGAGCAAAAAGGTTAAAAGCTGCAAAAACAATGAAACATTTCTGCAACAGTGCTGTAGGCATTCATAACCTTTTATATTGAAAATAATAGGTCAGTTGGCTGAGACCCGAACACAACAAAAACTCACACTAACATGTATTTTGTGGCTATATTTTCTATTTAAACAGGTCTTACAAAAAGGTCAATAGTCACTCATCAATATCCACAAATGCTATGTGTCAATTATACACAGATGTAACGGTGTTTTTTACCCAAAGAGAAAGACATGCATATGGTTTTGTTTAAATGCTTTAACTTCTGTATGTGTCAAATGTTGGTAAAGAGTTTCTATGGAAGCCCAAGATTGAATTATGACCCTTAACCAGTCTTACAAAATAAAGGAAAATGGTATAAAAATGAGCTTAAGAGTACATGTGGGTCAAAAGGGTCATCAGGAGGTGGGCGTCATCCTGATACCATACCTGGTGCTTGTTGAGTTGGGATTACAGCAACTATTCATAAAGTCCCATCATGCATGGTCCATGAACCATCCACCATCTCTACCAGCACCCACAAACTAAACAAAATCAAAAAGAGGTCTATAATGTCAAGACCATTTTATGCTAAACACTGAAAGTCAAACAAACAAGGAGAAATAATAACCCTCAGCTACCTTATTTTTGGCAAGGAAAAAAACAAATACTCATATTATCTACCACAACTTGTAAGGCTGCCAACATGTCTGGCTAACTAGCATGCCTAATGAGCAACACACAGTTTTCGTTTAGCTTTCAATGAGTGAATTGCCAAATACACTTCAGCATGTCTTGAAATGTAACACCCATATTAAAGACTTGTTTTAAACCCTTTCAAAAATAAATACTATGTCCCAACACACTCACTGGCCCTGATTTTCCAGTTCCCTATGTGCAGGCTCGGTACAAGTTTCCCATTTGAAAGATATACCTGTTCTGCAATGTCCCCATGTCTGCCTGAGACTGATAGTCTGTCTCCCTTGGGTTTTACTTCCTCCACTATACTGCTATATCCCTAGACCCTGAAAGTATAAACTCCAGTCTTAATCTCCTTTGTTAAACTAATAACAAAGGAGTGTGGTGAAATCCCTTTCACCACACTCCTTTCTAACTGAATGAGGTAGGAATTAAACGTACCAAAGAAGATACCAGACATATAAACTGGTGAGGATTTCTCATTGGTGATCACAGTAGCCCAGTGGCGGTTCTACGGGGTGGCACGGGGTGGCAGCTGCCACCTCAGAAAAATGCCTTGCCACCCTAGTTGCCCCCCAGTTGGCAGCTTTGTTTTGAAAGAAAAGTTGTGGCTCATCGGACATTTATGAGAGAAAATCTCTAATGTCCGAGTGCAAGTGAATGCAGCACAAGACGCAAGCCTTGTAACCCCTCCCCCGGCCCTGGCGCGAAATATGATTGGCAGCGATTTCATTTCGGGACGGCGCAAAACGAGAAGAATTCGGACCCAAGTAGATGCAAGGAATGAGGTATTTGCGGTCTACAATGACAGAGAAGAGACTGTCAAGTTTGGCTGTACTCAGCATTGAATCAAAACGCACCATAGCTTTAGATCTTAATACGTTTGTGAGGCGATTTGCTGAACAAGATGGTAATCGCCACATTCAGCTGTTATAGGCATGCCAACTTGATGCTCTGCTCACGGATGACTCGATGAGCATAAAAAACTGTTAAGATGATGACCTTACGTGTGTATAACATTTTTCTTCTTTGTGGGGGTTTGCCCCCAAAAAACAGTTTCAAGTCCTGAGAAAGTCAAATAAGACGGTGTGTAAAACTTCACTGCCCAGCCAAAAAAAAGTAACCACTTTGATTTAACTAGGCCAGTAGGTAATGTGGGAGAAACTTCTGTGTAGCAATGCAGTGGGAGTCACCGACTCAGGAAGGAGACACGGGGAGAGCTGGAGCTTTGATGTCAAACACTGATGGTTTATTTAGGAGCTTCGGCCGGAGAATTCACAAAACAATCTGGAGTCAGAGGTTCTGACTTCACGGTAGAGTTGCCACGTCAATTCTGAAGAGCCTCTCTCTTGCTATACCTTTTAACTGGTTCACAGAGAGTAATCAACATATTTGAGGAGATAGACTAAACAGCTGGGAACACTGAATTACTTGCGTCTGACACTTATGGCCTCGAAGATTTCACACCTTGGAGTCCACAAACACAGAGAAGGAAGTGTTCCAGCGTAATCACAACAATAAACCATTTGTGACCGAGAGTTGCCCGGTCATAAACTGGTAACAACAACATATGGCTGAAGCAGCCCCTTTGCTTAAAGTGGACCTATCATGCTATATTTAAATGATATATTGTAGGGCCATACCTATATAAGGTATATTTATACGTTTCTGTTTTCAAAATACCAAACAGATCATGATTTTAAGCCATGCCTCATTTCGCTCTATTTGTTGTTCTCCAGCACTGTTTTTGCAGTGGTCTGATTCTGTGAGCTGCAGCTGACCACGCCCCCCTGCAGGAGAGGGGAGCGCGCTCTGAACAGCTGCTGGGCTGTCAGAAGAGGGGGAGAAAAATAGATCTCCGTCTTCCGTGTTTTATTATAGCCTATTATTATATTCATATCGTATATATATTCATATATATATATATATATATATATATATCGTTATTCATTTGTTTTAAAGCTCAATAAATAACAAAGAAGACCTTTGACCGACACTTTTCAAATTTTGTCCGGAAGATTTAAACTTTAACGGACATCTTGACCGGCGAAAGAAACTGAAACTGAAACTCTGCCGCACAGTCCCCTCGTTCCTTGGAAGAGGTGGAGAGGTGGGTGTTTGTCATCTGCTGGTGGACTAACCGGAGAGAATTACAGTGCTTGCCTCGACGGGGAGGGATTGCATTGAATTAAAGCAGCGGGAGCAAACGCTTGCCTCGGGGAGGGAGAAAAAAAGCCACAGTGGAGAATAAACAGAAGGGTAACCATGGTAACTATGGGCGGGAAGTCTTCTTCGCTGCTTTTGTGGCAGACTACAGCGCCACTTACAGGCCTGGCATATGTACTACAGCGTCTCCAGCGCTTTCGAGCGGGAATGGCCGGCCGTGGCCCAACCCCACATTCCCCTGATAGGTGGAGAGTTGGCCCAATAGCCGTAGCGCCACTTTACTGACGTCAGTGAAGTGTTCAAATCTGGATCAGTTTTTACCAGATCCGTTGCAGCCCCTTTTTTAGAGATTTGGGTATGGAGGAAAATAGAGAGGGTTGTGTTTTCTGACACTTGGTGAGTTCCCTGGAACACCGGGGACACATATTCATGTATAAAAGACGTACAAAAGTGCATTTTGCATGATAGGTCCCCTTTAAGGGAGATAACAGACGTCAGGGTTGGTCATAAACGTCAAAGGGCAAGAGGTTAGATATCTAGGAGAATTATTCCCTAACAGGTAAGGGTATTCCACTGGTTAATAACTGCAGCGATGTATATGTTTTAGCTGAATGCATGTTTTTTAACCCTAACTGATGCAGTTAGTCACTTCTTTAATGTTTGTTCTTTCTGATGTAAAGTCAAGGTTGTAACTGTTTGCAATGAAGTTGTGGGGCGCTGAACTGTTCTTTTGATTCTTTTGATATATGATAGTAATTACTTGTCTTTCAAATTTGAAGGAGGGTGAGCAAGCATCTTGAGGAATATTCATCATTAACCCCTCCAAAAAATATAGTTTATTTAATAATAACAGTGAATATGTGAATCATAACAGTGATTGACAGCTGATAGGAATAATATGATTGTTAATAGTATCATATTAATTCAGACAAACATCGATGAGACAGTTAATTAATGTACTTATTGCAGCAGTCTGCATAGATGTGGTACCCCTGCTGGTCTAAGAGTGAAACAAACTCATTCAGTTATTGTTCAGTTAAAATTCATTCAATTATGTCTGCCACCTTATATATTTCTATTTAAGGCTTTAATAGCCACAATAATGTCACCTAATGTTATTGAGTTAAAATGTAAATAGTGTGGCTTTCCAAGTTAACATTGATTGATATGACTGCGATTAAATCAGCATATACTTCTGCCAGGGGATGCCACCCCTCAAATTCTCCTGCCACCCTCTTGCCACATCATGAATATTTTTTCTAGATCCGCCCCTGCAGCAGCCAAGAGGTTTCCTACTGAAAATGTACACACCGTCTCCCCCTTGAGTTGAAGTTTTTACTGGCCATATGCAGCACTGACTTTTCAAGTCTGAAGAGTTTCTCCATTGACTTCCATGTTAAACATTTAATGAATTATTATGGGATATATCTCGGGAATTATGAAAGTTATGAATGAGAAAAGTAAGAGCAATCGATTCCCGACCGAGCTGAACGTTTTGATTTTTGAACGGAGTTTCTGTGATGTGGAATGTGGGAGCAGAAGAGGGACAAAATAACCCGGCGGAATAAGAATAAAGAATTTGTGCGTAGAAGAACAAGTAGTTTGAATGCTGTATCAGCATTCCCACTAAATAAGTAAACAATCGGTAACTATTACAATTTTTTATATAAAAGGTAGAAACAATCCAAGTTATATTCTTCATCTCCTTATAAAGCTGAAATGTGTAATAGGTACATTTACACAATGAAAAAGTGAATGATTAAGTGAAATATTAAAAGAAGAAGTAGCTCGACTATCGTCACATATTTGACTAACCATGGTGTGATAGCTGCTGAATTAGCATTTACACAATTACTCAAAAACATAATAAATAGGAATGGCTGTGATGTCATGGGTATAGGCCTATTTCCAAACTTAGACTGAGTAAGGACGTGAGTGGGATATCAAAGACAGTCAGAGTAACACTGTGTGTGTAGTGTCCAGTAAATCCGTCCCTCTGCTCTTCACTTTCAATTCATCACAGTAGCCGGAGGAGATGGAGGGGAGGGGTAACCCATGCATGTTCAGGATTATATAGAGAGTGTGTGCGCACTGAGCGGCAGCAGCAACAGTTTCTCTGCAACACAAAGTTGGCTCCACAGAAAAGTTTAAATGGCAAGATACAAGCCCAAACCCTGGCTGGTGTGCTGCTTCATCTCGGCTGGTTTACTTTGCGCGGTTGCTCTGGTGTGTCTGTGCGTCGTCTCTCGGACAAAGGCGGACAAAGAGTGTCCGAGCGGCAGCTTCACGCGCGCGGCTGTGGCTGCAGACTCGCGACAGTGCTCCGAGATTGGCAGGTAAATTCCGTTTTGTTCAATAGTAAAAAACCACCGGTGGTGAGTTTGGTCAGAGTTTGACTTAACACTCTGTATCTTTGTATCTAAAAGCTTCAAATTAAAGAGTGAATGTTTGTTTTTGGGGGAAATTGGCAGAGGTACAAGAAGTAGCCTACTTAGATATCGTAGTTGAGTAGGCTACAAGTACCAGAGTGTAGGAATACTCTGTTACAAGTAAAAGTCCTCCATTCAAAATGTTACTTAAGTAAAAGGACAAAAGTATTACCATCAAAATGTAAAGTAGCCTATAGGCCTACCAAAAGTACCAATTATGCAGATGTGCCCATTTCAGAATAATATATCGTATGTTTTGATTATAGTTATTGATGTATTAATATGTGAATCAAAGTGGTAAAAGTGCAGCTATTTTGAATGACTTTCTATGCTGCAGGGCTTGTGAATTTACTCCAGGTGTAACTAAAGTCTTATTCAAGTGTTATATTTCACATTATTAATCCAAATCTGCAAAGTAACTAAAGGTACTAAATACATGTAGCGTAGAAGTACAAAGTAACAAGTCACTCAAAAGTGTACTTAAGTACAGAACTTGAGTACATTTACTAAATTACTGTACACCACTGGAGATTGGAAGTTAAAGAAGTTGTTGTTCTTAGATGTATTCCCATCACATGTATATTTAGAGTTTAGTTACTCAGAACTCGCTATCAGACTGCATCTCCCTACTCCTGCAGCAGCTGAGATAAAAAGCTGAACTGAGTAATGGGATAAGCAGTTTAAGAGATTTGACAGGCTCTGTTTGAGGAATAGAGATAATGCCTGCAGAAATGTCAGCAGACAAGCCATGATACTCCTCACCTCTTGTTGAGTTATTTCCTGAACTATCCTGTTGAATGTGAATATACCAGAAAATCAGATCTCGTAGCCCACAAACTGATGTCACTGTTTGTAATGAGGAAATTCTTTTTTCATTTGATGCACTCCTTAATTTGTTCAGTGAGCCACAAAGTGGATGCCATTAATCTGTCACCATGATAACTCCAAATGCAGAATAAAGGTGAACGAAACAGGAATGTGCATGAAGCTCTTTCTGCTTTTGAATTCAGTTGCAGAGATGTTTTTCTTCCTGTCATTGTGTATATTTCCGAATTCACACCAGAGACAATGAATGTTCCTCTAATGAGGGACTTCTGAGGGCACTCTTTTTATTCTCTCCAACTATCATTTGCATAACACATTCTTCAGAGAGAGAAACCGTTGTGCAGCAGTTGCAGTACAAACAGAGTCTCTCAAATCTTTATTCTTTCCAAACCCACGTTTTACTCACACATATAACAGCTCAGGTTTGACAAAATGAAATATAAAAAACTAAGATATCTCTAAATTAGTGTTGCTTTATCCACAGATTATACAGCCATTTGCCAGCCATCTACTAAAGACATAAACAAGTATAAACGTGTTCTGTCTACAATGTTCACATTAGTCACCTTTAAGTGGACTTTTCCTATTAGATTTGAGTTTATCTTTCTACCTCCTGTGACCTTGTCCACTGTTAAACCAATCAAACTACATGGCAGTATCATTTCTTGTCCCTCAGTTGACCAACAAAAGACCCATTCACTCTTTTGGAGACGTTTCAGAGTTTTACATGCTTGGTTATATAATTCAGTTTGATGAAAAAAAACAAATTAGTTGTAAGTAAGTAAGTAAGTAACATTTATTTATAAAGCGCTTTTCACAGACAGTCACAAAGTGCTTGACAAAACATTAAAACATCATAGGAATGATAAAATAATAAATGACTACACAAGCCACGTTAAGAAGTGCTAAGTGATATGGTTCACAGTTGAATAGGTTAAAAGAAAGAAAAAAAATCCCCAACATGAATGGCTTCTTGGTATGTTGCCTCAACAACCCCTGGCATCAGCACAAGGTTTAAACTTGCCTTTTGGCAGCTCAGTCATTCTTTGAATCCCTGAAGCAATAAACCTTGAGTCTAGAGTGTTGCAATCATTCAAAAAAAAAAAAAAAATTCACCCCTGTGTCTGTGTGTGGGCAATTACGTAGTGCGTTGACGTGTTGGTGACAGTGTGGTGACATGAATTCAGTAAAATGATATGTTTTCCAGTAACATTCTACAGGAAGGTGGATCAGCAGTAGATGGCGCCATTGCAGCTCTTCTGTGCACGTCTGTGATCAATCCACAGAGCATGGGGATTGGAGGAGGATCTATATTCACCATAAGAAACAAAAAAGGTAAGTTTCTCATTCATTAGGGTGACCTCAAATGATAAAGGTTGATTCAGCTCATGAATTCTTATCTTTTCTCAGGCAACGTTAAAGTGTACAACTTCAGAGAAACTGTCCCAAAGTCTTTCAAAACAAACCTGTTAGATGACTGTCCCACCTCATTCGGACTGACAACAGGTAGGCAGAATTGTCCATCAGTGTATAGTAATGCACCTTTCCTACCCATGCTTCCTCTTATAGTCATAGCAGAATCATCCCTGTAACTCTGCTCATGTTTTACTAATGGATTATTTGGCTTATTTTCAACATCCTCACCATTTTTTCCTATTGAGATGTCCTCTAAATAGTGAACACTAATCCAAACACATTCAAACACAACAAATAGATTTGAGAGAAACACATCTTAAGTATCTTAAGTCGCTTACATATTTTTAACATCACCAGCAGCATCTCTTATTGCTGAGGTTAGATTTTGTTTTCTAGCGTTAAACATTGAATGGAAATGTATTTATTGAGTTAAACCAAATGTTTTCTTTATTGCTTTATTTTTCACGTCAGTCCAGCTTATTTTTTGATCATTGTTTTTTCCTATCATTGGTTTCATGCAGCTTTATTGTTTTGCACCTTGCAGGCAGCCAGTGGATCGGTGTTCCTGGAGAGCTGCGGGCCTACGAAAAAGTTCACAAACAGTACGGGAAGCTGCCTTGGGCCAAGCTGTTTGAACCAACAATCAAACTGGCCAGAGAGGGCTTCCCTTTGCCGGCGTATCTGGGAAGACTTCTGCAATCCCCTATTGTGAAAGGTCACGTGGAAAAATCATCTATCTGGTACAGCATCTTACTTTCTGCTTATAGTGATCAAGAGCTTTTCCAAAAATTGTGGGCAGAAATATAACTTATTAGAATATCTACTTAGCAACACTGACAAACTAGCACTAAGCTTTTACTCATCAGTGCAGAAATCCTGGAGCAAAGGGCTTTCCTATAAATCCCTGTTTTAACTCATTACATGCTGGTTTATAGCCCTGAGTTAACAATTGACTATTTAATGAGTGTTTAAGTTTCAGGATTTCACATTGCATAATAGTTTCACTCAGTCTCATTTCGCTCATTTGAATACTTTTTGCATTGGTGAACATGATTGTTATGTTCTACAGGCACATTATTGTTCTTAGCATAACATTTCAGGAGCAGGGTTCACTGACCTGGAGATAAAAGCAGTGCTCACCTTCTTTTAGAAATGTTTGTTTGAAATGTGGCTTTTCCTAAGCAAATGAGTTATAAAGAGATTAGCTGGGAATGTGTGGTTTAAAAAGCCTGAATGGACATGATTGCCTCTCTGCCTCTGCAAAAGCTTGCACAAAAATGCAGAAACAGCTTCCCGCAGGACATTTGAGATTATTTATTGATGAGTGTGCACAAAAGATGTATATGATTAAATATAAATTGCATGAAATGATTGTTACTATTAGTTAACAAAGAAGACCAGAAAGGTCACAAATTACACAGATGATAAAGTGCAGCATTACCTAAATTGTAATTGCATTATGTTCTGACTTGTGCTTTTACATTAATACTCTTTTCCAGTGACATTTTCTGCAACAAAAACAGAACCGTTCTGCACACAGGAGACCACCTCACGTTTCCTAAACTTGCAGATACCATGGAAACAATTGCAAAACAGGGGGCAGAGGCTTTTTACTCTGGCAAGATAGGACAAGACTTAATCCAAGACATAGAGGCTGCAGGTTGGTGCAATTTCATGGGGATGATTGGTGTCTACACTTAAATGGACAGAAAAATACGTCAAATGTCAACTTGAAAATGAAAGATTTCAAGCTGTTTGTATATACATGTTTCTCCTAGGTGGGACTATGACGATAGAGGATCTGACGTCCTTCCAGGTGCGGGTGGAGGATGCATGGACAGTTTCTCTGGGAAGCACCAAGATGCACCTCCCTCCACCTCCTTCTGGGGGCCCCCTGCTGGCCTTCATACTCAAACTCATGCAAGGTTTCATGTATCATGATAACTTTCCTGCAATTCCTTAAACTGACACACTGTAGCAGCTGAATGACAGTCTAGCATGTTGGCTCTATACTCTGAATAATACAAAAATAGTAAAGCATAATAGTTTTAAAATGTGTTATTTTTGTGTATTTTCACAGGGTTTCCCATCAATCAAAACTCCCTGAATGTTGACCAGAAGATTCAGATGTACCATCACTACATAGAAGCAGCTAAATTTGCTAATGGACAAAAGAGGAGCATCAACGATCCCTATTTTAATGACAAAAAGGTTTGGATCTGATTTTGTTTTCGTTATTCTTAGAGCAAAAGACCTTCTCAAGGATTCGAGATTCAAGGGTTTTATTGTCATATGCACAGTAGCTACAATGTAGCTATGGCAATGAAAATATTGAGTCCCAAGCTCCTCCAACAATGCAACATATTATATATAGGACATAAGACAAATACAAAACATACAAATAAAAATAGTACAAAATGAAACAGAGTACAATAGATTAGAATAAAATAGTGCAGGTTATGTTGCAAGACCAGTGTGCAAGTAGTGCAGATGAAGTTAACTATATACATGCCAGAAAAATGAATAAATACAATAAGCTAAATCATGCAGAGAATGTTGAAAGTGACCAAGTAAATGCAGGATTCTATGTACATGTAAATAGTTATGCAGTCTCAGGTAGACTCAACATATTAGTTATACACAATCAATAATATAATCAATCCACAATGTTGAATGGCCCAAAATTATAATATATAAAAGCAGGTTTATTAAAGAAAAAGCCCGAGTGGTTTGAGTTAAAGTTTGGAAATACACTTTTTGATCCATTTATATAAAAACCTGTCTGAAAATGAGCTGATACGATTTGGCCACTTTATGATGTCAACATGTTTTTTGGGTTGTGCAACCATTAGCAAATAACCAATCAAGGTAACACCCACCCACCTTATCAACTGAATCTCTTCCTTGAGCACTATTGCGCAAATAACAACAAAGACATTTTTCAAAAAAGTCCCTCGCCCCAGCTTTTTCCAGTTTCATTATGATGTTTTTCTTTCAGAGTGCAGTTCATTTGATCCAAGACTCCTTCATCAAGAGCATCAATGACCGGATTTTTTCCAACCTGACCCATGAGAACTCATACTACAACAATACCAAGCCGTCCCGGGATAATGTCGGGACGACACACGTTTCTGTCCTGGATGAAGAAGGACTGGCTGTCTCTGCCACCAGCACCATAAACCAAGTGTAAACACTAAGCCTGTTATTTCGACTTTATCTAATTTATATTATTTCAAATTGCTAAGTCTACGGTGTTTTGTTTTGCAGTTTTGGAGGAGGTGTTTACTCTCCGCGAACAGGCATCATCCTGAACAATGAGCTGTTGGACTTCTGTCGCAGAGCAGATACAGTGAGGGCAGGTAAAGTCACATAAACGAGGACTTTCGATTGCAATTTCAATCTCCTTTCAGTCTGATATGGAGTATGATTGTTGTTGCAGGTGAACAGCCTCCTTCCTCAATGACTCCGGTAATACTGGAGTCAAAGTCTGGAGGACTTTTTGTGATTGGTGGATCGGGAGGAAGCTTGATAACCTCAGCAGTGGCCTTGGTAATTTTGATTAACCTGTTTGCAAATTGATTAACAACTTCCTCATCTGTGTGCTTACATGGTTCTTTGTTTAATCTTTGCAGTCTATGATAAACCACCTGTGGCTGGGGATGAATCTGAAAGACGCCATTGCTGAGCCTATAGTGTTTGTCGATTCCAAGAATAAAGTGAATTTTGAGCCCGGTTTTAACGAGGTGAGATACTCATGTGCTCCTCCTCACTGGCCATTAATTACATTTAGATTCACCAGACTGTGTCGTCTATCTAATGAAAAACATTTCATCTTATGTTATTAATGTGTTCTGACAGAGAGAGCCACAACATAATTGTACAAAGTCTGCTTCAATCTACCTGTAATCATCTTTGGAACCGAAGTGGGGAGGATAAGTGGTATTAATGTGTGTGTGTGTGTGTGTGTGTGTGTGTGTGTGTGTGTGTGTGTGTGTGTGTGTGTGTGCGTGTGTGTGTGTGTGTGTGTGTGTGTGTGTGTGTGTGTGTGTGTGTGTGTGTGTGTGTGTGTGTGTGTGTGTGTGTGTGTGTGTGTGTGTGTGTGTTTTGTGTGCTCTCAGTCAGTGATAAAGGGCCTCACCGCTCTTGGACACCAATCTGGGAACTGGAAATTCTTCCTAAATGTAGTCAATGCTCTGGAAAAGGAGAATGGATGTATTACCGCTGTATCAGACATCAGGAAGAAGGGGAGGTCAGCAGGATACTGACCAAAGAAGACCATGAAGAAGCACCTTCCTGTAAATATCTGCACTAAAGATTGACTCAACCTTTAGGTCACCTATTATGCAAAATCCACTTTTTCATGTCTTTTATACATAAACATGTGTCCCCTCTGTGTAAAGAGATTCTGAAAGTTTCAGGAAAAAAGATTCGCTCTTATTTTGTCCTGATCCATTTATATAAAAACCTGTCTGAAAATGAGCTGATCAGATTTTGGCCACTTTATGATGTCATAACGATTTTTTGGGTTGTGTAACCATTAGCCAATCACCAACCAAGGTAACCCCCACCCCACCTTATCACCTGAATCTCCTCCTAGAGTAACATTGTGTATTTTTTTAACCAAATATCTCTCAGAGGGCTCCTTATTTTCATCTAAAGTAACAGACAGAGAATCAGCACTTTTGAAACAGGGCTGAAACAGAGGGGTTTGTGGGATGCGACAATGATCTGTTTGGTATTTCGAGCCAAACACTTCAGAGACATGTTTTGTATATATCTGAAACCTATAATATATTGATGAAAAACAGTATAATAGGGGACCTTTAAAATGAATACTTCACCCCCAAAATATTGACCATCTGTGTATAAAATACTCAAACTATGTTGAATTCTTAAAGAAAACTTTTCTTTTCTCACAGAATCCAAAAACGGAGAAAACTTTTGATGACTTGAAGTCAATTGGATGATTAATCCTTATTGTTAAACACTTCTTTATATGCAGTGCTTAACATTTCCTAGTATGTGAAAATGCATGATTCTGAGAATGTTATGAGACGTGTGAAAGATTGTAAGCAGATGTGGTGAAATATTTTTGCTGTTCTGCAACCGGGCCTCATTTACCTCAATCTATCGCAATCACTCCTTTTTCTAATGCCTTGTTTACTGTGCCAGTACAAGGTAACACGGGGTGAGTTAATGGGCATTTTAGAGGTGAAGTATTCCTTTAAAAACAAAAATGTGCCTTCAACAAAATGTGATCCCTTTAACCCTTGGTGCTCTTCAGTGATGACCTACACAATCAATCAAGAAACTATTAATGATGTCACTGGTGTCGCCATTGTCATACTACTTAAAAGAGGCCCTATTATGCTTCTCGGGTTTTTCCCTTTCCTGGTGTGTGTTATAGATTTGTGTTCATGTAAATGGTCTGCAAAGGCTACAATTCCAAATGTCCCAGTTTCTCTCTCACACGCTGACAATTAGCATAATATATCGTCTTTAAATGACGTGGACTGGCACAATACACCATGATTCCTCGTACGTGTAAACCTACCTGGTAATAAACCTGTTTCTGTTTCTGATTCTGATGAACTGCTGATATACTGCTGAGATCTGCTATAAAGCTCTGTGGGATTAAACAGTATATTGCAGCAGCAGTCCATAAAGGCAACTGTGTTCAAAAGAAAAGTGTTTAAAAAAATGTTTAGAGAACCAATTTCATAATTATCAGAGAATGTTTTATTTCCTCACTGAACTTTGTAGGATTTTTTTATTGAGCCATGTAATCCTTTTTAAGTGACTTCTGACTTACTGTGACCTTAGAAATGTGACTGTATGTGATACAACATTATTTCCTGGGCATATTGTGACCTTTTTTTAAAGCGAAGAAAATGCTGTAGAATTTCATTAAACAAAAAAACAAAATATATATATATATATATATGTGTCAAGTTGATTCACAGTTAACAGTATCTAAAGAAAAATATTTTATTTTCATACCAACAACATGTTATTTTCTGTGTTTTAATATCTGAAAATGTTATGTATAATAGTAACACACTTTTTTACAATTATCATCTGTGAATATTTGTGATTTCACAATAAAGAAAAATCTGAACAAAGACGAGTGATTGTCACCAGATGTGCTTTTCAACGAAAGACACAGCTTGTAGCTGACGCTCAAAGTGCCCTTATTTATTGTTCTGTATTTTTTGAAGAGTGTTTAATGTATGCTTGAACTTTGTTTTATTTTGTAAAAATAATAAGAGTTGTCTTTCCGGAAGTCATGTGACCTCTTGCCCCGGATGTTAATATTGTGTTTGTGAGAGAGTAAAAGGGCGCTAAAAGTGTCAACGATGTGATAACGTAATTCTACTGCTGGTCTACTAGGCGAACACGTTTTCACGGTGTTTCATGATTGTACAAAGAAGAGAATAAACGTGATTGTGGACATCAGTTCGATACGTAAAGTTCTTTCAAGACCAGAGTAGTTACAGTGAAAACGTAACCTAATCCATCGGAACGAGGTATTCGACCCTGCTGCAAGCTACAGGCTAAAGTGTGCTACGCTGTTCCACACCCTGCTGCAAGCAACAGGCTAGAGGTGAGACGCTGTTCTCAATCCTGCTGCAAGCTACAGGCTAAAGTGTGCAAAGCTATTCGATCCTGCTGCAAGCTACAGGCTGAAGAGGCTAAAGACGTGAGAAGCTGTTCCCCATCCTGCTGCAAGCAACAGGCGTATCGTGTCGTGTGCGAAGCTGCGCTTCATCGGACGGTGTGCTGCGTATCCCGTGCGGACGACAGGCTTCATCAGACGGTGTGCTGCGTATCCCGTGCGGTCGATAGGCTCCATCAGACGGTGTGCTGCGTATCCCGTGCGCACGATAGGCTCCATCAGACGGTGTGCTGCGTATCCCGTGCGGACGATAGGCTTCATCAGACGGTGTGCTGCGTATCCCGTGCGGACGATAGGCTTCATCGGACGGTGTGCTGTGTATCCTGTGCGGACGATAGGCTTCATCAGACGGTGTGCTGCGTATCCCGTGCGGACGATAGGCTCCATCAGACGGTGTGCTGCGTATTCCGTGCAGACGATAGGCTTCATCAGACGGTGTGCTGCGTATCCCGTGCGGACGACAAGCTTCATCGGACTGTCTGCTGTTGTCCTGCTGGAACACGGGCTTCAGTGTGCAGCTGAGCATCTTCTCCTGGAGCGAATTCAGGTTTCTGCGTGGCTCTTCAGGTTGAACTGTACTTTTAAATGTAAACCTCAAATAATTGATGGATAGTCCCACAAATAAGGTAAAGGTAATAAAGACTTATTAGAATAAAGTAAAGAAAATATATTTAAAGTTCCTGAAAAGTAACTGTTATTGTTAAGGGTTATTACTGTTAAGAATTTTATTGGCTAAGTGTTAAAGGTATTCCAAAAGTTGCCATTCATATGCCTGTAACTTAGTCTGTCAGTCTGATTTAATGTCGCTAAATGAAGAAGAGCAAAGCCCAGACCTTGAAGCAAGGAAATCCTCTCGAGAGAGACGGCTAACACCAAAAATGCAAGAACTTAAAGAGCAAGAATTAACTCAAAAGGAGAAGAAGTTCAAAACGGTGTATGAAAAATGGAAAAATTAGGTAAGAGACATTCGTACAATACTTAAAAGAGAATGCTCTGAGAGTGACATGTGTAACATGATGGATGAAGTTCAGGGGCTTGAATCCGAATTAAAGGACTTGTATGACAACATGCGACTGAATACAGCACCTAATCAGGAAATTCGCAGGAAAATGGATGCATGCTCAGCTGTAACAGCAGATCTACTACAGCTAATGAGAGTAAGGTTAACTGAAGATGCAGGCGACTTTGACGCTGAAGCAGAAAAATCAAGGTTACGCATGCTGCTTAATAATGAGTATGCTCGGTCCATATATGGATCTACAGCATCTAGAGCCCTGCACCCAGCTACCGTTCAGATCATCTCTCAGAGTCACCTAGTATTTCAGCCAGGAGAGCAGAGTCAGTTGCACAGTTAGCGGCAAAAAGAGCTGAAATTGATATGGAAGCTGCTATTGAAGCTCAACGTCAACAATTGAAAAAACTTGAAAATCAAAGAGACCTTGATGTCATTCAGGCAAAGATAAATGTGTATACCGAAGAAGAGAGAAAGGAAAGGAGTGAGAGGTGTAGTCCTGTACACAGCCAATTGAATGATGCTAACCCATCTTCTCCTCACTCTGGAAGTCAAGAAATGACAAAAAATGAGGCACATTTAGTACAGGCGTTGCAAGAAGCAATGGCTCTCACCCGACTTCCAGTCCCAGAACCCACTGTATTCTTTGGTGATCCATTGAAGTTCACTGAGTGGAGCGCGAGCTTTAAAGCTCTAATAGAGAGGCGATGCTCTAACCCTGCAGATAGGCTGTTCTACCTGCAAAAGTACGTAGCAGGGGGGGCGAAATCTGCCCTTGAAGGTAGCTTCTACAGAAAAGATGAGGAGGCCTATGAACAAGCATGGGATAGGCTGAATGCCAGATACGGTCATTCCTTTGTTGTGCAGCGAGCCTTCAGAGAGAAACTCAACGGATGGCCAAAGATTGGGGGAAAGGAATATATCAAGTTGAGAGAATTTAGTGATTTCCTCCAAACATACAGCAACGCTATGCCTCACGTTAAGGGCCTACAAGTTCTTAACGACTGTGAAGAGAATCAGAAGATGCTAACCAAACTTCCTTATTGGTTCACATCAAGGTGGAACCGTTCTGTCACAGAACAGCTGGATTCAGGCAATGATTATCCAAGTTTCGCAGAGTTTGCCAGGTTCATATCAAAGGAGGCCCGTATAGCATGCAACCCAGTGTCATCACTATATGCTCTGAAACCCTCAGCAGAAATGCCTATAAGAGAAGCAAAAGGGCCAAAAGCAAACACATTTCTCACGGATGTGGGGGATTCAGACACACCTTGCATTGTAGCTAAAACCAACGTAGAAGAAACCAAGTCAGAAGATGCAGAGAAAGTGAAGAAAGGGAGCATGCTAACACAACTGAGTGTTTTTGCTGTGGAGAAAATCATTCCATATTCAAATGCCAAAAGCTACTGGAATTGACTGTGGAGGAAAAGAGAAAATGCATACAATAAAATAGGCCGTGTTTTGCATGCCTGAGAAAGGGACATGTCTCCAGAGACTGCAAGAACAGAGCCATGTGTGGCATATGCAAAAGGGGTCATCCGACTCCTTTGCATGAAGAGCGTTCCTCAGCGGACAAACCCTACACACACAGCAGGTTTGAAGGAAATACATCCTCTCTAACATGTTGTGTGAATGGAGGTGAAGGTGGGAGCACATCAATGATCGTGCCAGTGTGGATTTCATCATCTAACACTCCTAATTCTGAAACTCTGGTGTATGCTCTATTGGACACCCAAAGCAGTCACACCTTTGTAGAACAGGAGGTTTGTGAGAAGCTGCAAACAAAGATGGAGCCGGTAAAACTCAAATTATCAACTATGATGGGAAAAGACTCAATTGTAAAGAGTCAGAGAGTTTGTGGACTCAAAGTCAGAGGGTTCACCTCAAATACATCCATTGATCTGCCTCCAGCTTATACAAGGGATTTAATTCCACTTGAACGTGCGCACATTCCAACCTGTAAGACAGCCATCAAATGGAAACACCTTGCAGATATAGCTCAAGAGATGCCTCCACTTATAGATTGCGGTGTTGGATTACTGATTGGCTATGACTGCTCCAGAGCACTGGCCCCAAGGAAAATCATCACTGGTGGCAATTACGAGCCCTATGCCATTAAGACTGACCTTGGATGGAGCATCGTAGGAAGTGCATCACAGCGTGTGAACTCTCAAGATGTGACTGGACTTTGTCATCGGGTATCGGTCAGGGAGGTGCCACCTGTAACACCATCAGCGGTTATCAAGGTGCTGGAGTCCGATTTTGCGGACACCAGGCCAGGGGACAAAAGTATATCACAAGATGATATTCGCTTTCTGCAGATCTTAAAGGAAGGAATCCAGCAAAACGAGCTGGGTCATCTAGAAATGCCTCTTCCATTCAAAGCACGACCTCTACTCCCAGACAACAAAAGGCTGGCTTTGATTCGGCTAAAGCACCTTAAAAGGAAACTGGAAAGAGATCCCAAATTCAAGGCCGACTATGTGAAGTTTATGGATGGCGTCTTCAAAGATGGCGACGCCGAGAAAGCAGAAACACAACCAGAACCAGGCAAGGTCTGGTATATCCCACACCAAGGGGTTTACCATCCTCGGAAACCAGATAAAATAAGAGTGGTTTTCGATTGTTCTGCAAAGTACGAAGGCACCTCCTTAAACGATCACCTGCTAACAGGACCGGATCTCACTAACTGCAGTGCTCTGCCGGTTTCGTAAGCATGCCGTCGCAGTCATGTGCGATGTGGAAAAAATGTTCCACAGGTTCCATGTCCACAAAGAAGACAGGGACTACTTTCGGTTTCTCTGGTGGGAAAATGGGGATACAGACTCGGAACCCACAGCATACCGAATGAAGGTCCATCTTTTCGGAGCATCATCTTCCCCTGGCTGCGCCAATTATGGTCTGAAGCATCTTGCCAGTCAGAATCAAATACAGTACCCCTCTGCAGCTAGCTTCATCAGAAAGAACTTCTATGTAGACGACGGCATCATAAGCTTGGAGTCTGTCGATGAGGCAGTTAAGTTGGTGAAGGAAGCCCAAGTTGTGTGTGCCAAAGGGAATCTACACCTTCACAAATTCCTTTCCAACAACCGGGAAGTTCTAGACTCCATCTGTGCTTCAGAACGCGCTGCAGAGGTACAAAATGTGGACCTCAACCACGATGAACTTCCAGCACAGAGAGTGCTAGGAATAAGATGGAACGTTGAAAGTGACAACTTCTCCTTCAAGGTGTCACTCGATGAGAAACCAGCAACTCGCCGTGGGATACTCTCAGTTGTGGCCTCTCTGTATGACCCATTGGGGTTTCTAGCTCCATTCATCCTAGAAGGAAAGAGGGTTCTGCAAGAGATGTGTCAGAAGGGAACCGGATGGGATGAACCACTGCCAAGCGGATTGAAGCTAAGGTGGGAGAGTTAGATGGATGATCTGGAAAATCTTGAGAAGATTCAGATCCCAAGATGCTTCACACCTAAACACTTTGGTGAGCTACTGATGTGTCGAGCTTCATCACTTTTCTGATGCGAGCAGTCAGGGGTACGGACAGTGCTCATATGTCAGGTTGGTGGGTAAAGAGAACATACACTGCGCCTTTGTCATGGGCAAAGCGAGAGTCGCACCAACAAAAATAGTTACTATCCCAAGACTGGAGCTTACGGCTGCAGTGACCTCCGCTGCGGTGAGTAGCATGCTAAAGGAGGAGCTGGATCTAAAAGTGGACAAAGAATACTTCTGGACAGATTCGCAGGTAGTCCTGGGTTATATAAATAACGAAGCTCGAAGATTTCATGTCTTTGTCGCAAACCGTGTTCAGAGGATTCGGGAAGCTACCAACCCAGGACAGTGGTTCTATGTTGAAACAGGAGAAAACCCAGCTGACCACGCTTCGAGAGGCCTCAAGGTGGCAGACCTCATCAGCTCAAATTGGATCACAGGTCCCAAGTTTCTATGGGAAAGAGAGATCGTTGCACATCAGGGTACTACAGAGTTGCTGGTGGGAGACCCTGAGGTTAAGGCTACTCAAGTTCTGAAATCAGATGTTGCAGTGCAATGTGACTTACAAGAGCAACTGTCAAGGTTCTCAAGATGGACCACAGCAGTCAATGTCATTGCTCGCATTCAACGATTGGCTAAGAGGATCAAGGCCACTGAGCCTTTAAATGTGGAGGAAAGAAAGCAAGCTGCACTGACACTCATCAAGCTTGCACAACAAGATGCCTTTCAAGAAGAGTTGAACACGCTCAGCCAGAAATCAGGAAGGCTTCCTCGCAACCATCAACTGTATCAGCTTGATCCATTCATCCAAAATGGCGTAATGAGAGTGGGAGGGCGAATGAGGAAAGCGTCGGGACCACTGGAGTTGAGACACCCAATAATCCTCCCTAAGGATGGTGCAGTCACACGCCTCCTCCTTGCACACCACCACAACATGACACAACACCAAGGCAGAGGTTATACTCTGAATGAACTGAGAGCCAACGGCTACTGGATTGTTGGTGGAAGTAAAGTAGTAGCCCAGTTCATCAGGCGATGTGTCTTGTGTAGGAGAGCTAGAGCACCACCAGAAGAGCAGCGGATGGCGGACCTACCTAGCGACCGTACAGATCCCTCACCACCGTTCACATACTGCGGTATGGACTGTTTTGGCCCCTTTCATACTCGGCAGGGCCGCAAAGAATACAAACGGTATGGTCTTCTCTTCACGTGCCTATGTTCCAGAGCAGTCCACATAGAGATGTTGGACGACATGACAACTGACGCGTTCATTAATGCCTTACGGTGCTTCATAGCTATCCGCGGCGCTGTGCGACACATCAGATCGGATCGGGGTTCTAACTTCGTGGGAGCAAAAAATGAAATTGCAAACGCCCTGAAGGAAGTCAAGACAGAGTAGCTGCATATCTGGCAGATAGGCAGTGTGACTTCCTCATGAATGTGCCAGGCTCAAGTCATGCTGGAGGAGTATGGGAGCGGCAGATCAGGACAGTCAGAGGTGTACTGACCACAGTCCTTGCTCACAGTGTGGGAAGATTGGATGACGCCTCTTTAAGAACCTTCTTTTACAAAGCCATGTCCATTGTAAATGGCCGCCCACTCACTGTCGACAACATCAGCAATCCTACAAGTCTGGAGCCGCTAACTCCAAATCATCTGATCACCATGAAGTCATCTGTTCCACTTTCTCCATCAGGCAAGTTTGTTAAGGAGGATTTGTATACCAGAAAACGCTGGAGAAGAGTTCAATATCTGTCCGAACAATTTTGGAACAGATGGAGAAAGGAATATCTGGCCAACATTACTCTCAGGCAGCGATGGCACGGTCCAAGACGGAACATGAAAGTTGGTGATATCGTGATAGTCAAAGAAGAGGACATACCCCACAATGAATGGAAACTTGCCAGGGTTCTTAAAGCACATGAGGATGATGATGGACTGGTGCAGAAGGTTTCAATACAGATTGGGGTGCAGCAGTTGGGGAAAAAGTGTGAACGCCTCAACAAGCCATCCGTTGTTGAAAGACCGATTCAGAAGTTAGTTGTTCTAGTGGAGAGCAGTTAGGAAGCAAACAATTGCTAGAAACATATATATTTCCTCTTTAGGCTAAGGGAATATTAAAGTTGATGTAGCCTCAGTTATGTAAATTCTATTGTGAACTTGTACTGTTAATTCATTTGTTCAGTTGTTCAATATAGTATATATGTGTGTTAAGGGAAAGGCAAACAAGAGAAAAGAGTTGAAAATTACCATTGATTTATTTGATGAACATCATATTGTATATTGACATCTGCATATGTGTTTGAAGGTAATTTGGTGGGAGTGTAGCTGATGCTCAAAGTGCCCTTATTTATTGTTCTGTATTTTTTGAAGAGTGTTTAATGTATGCTTGAACTTTGTTTTATTTTGTAAAAATAATAAGAGTTGTCTTTCCGGAAGTCATGTGACCTCTTGCCCCGGATGTTAATATTGTGTTTGTGAGAGAGTAAAAGGGCGCTAAAAGTGTCAACGATGTGATAACGTAATTCTACTGCTGGTCTACTAGGCGAACACGTTTTCACGGTGTTTCATGATTGTACAAAGAAGAGAATAAACGTGATTGTGGACATCAGTTCGATACGTAAAGTTCTTTCAAGACCAGAGTAGTTACACAGCTTGAGCTCATTCCTACACGGCAGCTTTTTATACATTTATCCTTTATTCTGAGTATAGTATGATCAGCAATAATCTGCGTCATGTTTTCCTGTTTTCCTTGTTTCAGAGCAGCACTTTAGCTGTGAGACAAAGGAAGCAGTAATGAGATACATTTCAGGAGAGAGACCTATGAATTAGTAATGATTTCTTAAGTGGATTCTGCTCCGTTTTCCTTTGAGGCACTAGATGTGAGTTATGAGAACATGCAAATTTGAGTCTGTGTGAAGCCCCACTTTCTTTGTTGTATGACAAATGAGTTAATGTGGATAAGTTGTGACTTCATCGCTTCTTGAAATGACCCTCTTTGTATGAAAAACGTTCATTTAAACAACACTATGCCAAAATTATCTTTCACTTAAAGCCTGAACAGTTATATAATCCGGTGTTGACTCTCTGGCTTGTTTTGACACTTTTAGTCACACAGTCCCTTGATGTAGTAGATTTTTCTCAGGAGGTATTTTATGCTTTTAGATGCCATGAAAGTGTCATGCAAGGCAGTGGTTTAAATTAAGACCATAGACATTGAAACACCAACTTTTTAGTGCCTCAAGGGGAAAGTAAATTGTCTGAGTTGCATAACTCCAAAGTTCATTATGACTATGTGGGAGTCAGATTATGCTTAATTGGGCCTTCAAGGAAAATGGTTGTGTGACTTGATCATTTCTGCATTTATCATCTCCTAAATAATAATGAAACCTCAGCAGGTGGTGCAAGTCACGCATTTTAAAAAGTACTTGCAGTTGTCAGGGCCAATACGCATATCATTTAAAGAAGCCCTATTACACTTTGTGGGTTTGGCTCCCTTTCCTCCCAATCAGCGATCAGGGGCGTTCACTCCCCAGCTAACCCAATCACTTTCGTGTTTATTCCCACAAGCCAATCATAGCCCCAGGGTTTACGTCAAGCTTTAACCACTCCCCTTCAGACCGACTTCCATCAATCCCTTCATGCCTCCACCACCACCAGTGTCTGGACCCGAGGGGGATTTTTATCGGCTTGTTTTTCCCCTCCCGAATGAAACTATCGCACAACCGGGTCTAATCGCCAAACACCATTACATTCATCTGTGTATTCTTGGCAATAAATACTATCGTTACATCAAAACAACTCAGATCGAAATATAGGTTTTTGTGCATGTAAATGGTCTGCAAAGGCTAACATGTGTTCCCTCCAGAGGGAGTTTCTCTCCAACACAATCCCCCCCCTGCCTGAAACCCCTCCATTGGTCTCCTTTGTTTACCTCCTTAACATAGTGACATCACTATGTAACACTTCTATTGGCTACTGCTCCAACACATTGTAGGAGATAGGCTAAGGGGCGGGACATCACTTGGTTGACCAATCACAGAGTGTGCATCAGCACAGGCAGTATGAGAAAAAAAAAGCACTTTCTGGACATTAAAGCATGTAAACATGTCACAGTAGAGACACACAATAAAAATATGAACCTGAGAATGAGCAGAATAGGGCCCCTTTAATATTGATGTACCCAATATAAGTCTGGCTGGGGACATTCATTGTACTTTATCCCCCCTCTCTCCTTACACTGTTTGTTAGTTATGGCTCTAGGGATGACACAATTGTTCTCTTGGTTCTGCTCCACTTTGGTTTAGACTAAAATATCCCAGCTACTGTGTGAAAGCCCCTTCAGTCTTGTTAATGACAACCTTAGGTACTATATATATGTGAGGATCACCTGACTAAAGATTCAAGCCTGACACCAGAAATACTTTTATAAACAGTTTGTTTTTATTCATCACAGTATGTTCATTTCAAGTGTTTAATTTGAAGGAAAACAAAATAATCGACAATATCTCTTCAATCAATTTGAGAAAAACAATAAAATCTATTGTGATCTACTAACATTGAGATTGTAAGTTAAATAAATATGTGTTGTGAATGTTAAACCTCTTTGTGTTATCACAGTTTCTATCACAGGTAGATCAGACATTTCAAGCAAAACTTTGATAAAGGCAGTATCATTTTACATTCTTTTTACATTTGAATAATTATGTAACACATTAATTTTACACTGCCGCTGAGAGAAGAAGAGCCCTGAATCCCAGCGCTGACAGTGAGCAGCGACAGCTGTAATATTGTTATGGGGTCATTACAGGCCATTGCACTCTGGGCTATGGGACATTACTGTAAGTCATTAGGACGGTTTGTCCCTGAGGTTTTATAGTCTTTTATTTTTAAAATGGGTTATACCTGTCCTCCCTTTGTCTGCTGTCACCTATGAAACATCCTGGTGAAATATGTTAACGTTTTAAAAGATTAAAAGATGATTATTTGAGGTTTTTCCTTTTGTTTTTGTTTATTCTGTTTGCTTGAGTTTAACTTTTAGCAATAACCATTGACGTCACAAATCATATCTTTAAAGGAAAACAAAATGAACAGCTGAACACTGCTAATGATTTACAAAGGGCTTCATAAACAGGTAGGGGTTGGAAACATGTGTGACTGAGGCTGTTAAAAAAAACCTGCTGATGGTTAAACTTCTAATGGCTTGTGCATTTCTTAATCACTTGAAATGATGCTGCATATAAATGCGTCGGACATTAGACTAAATATTCAGAATTAATTTCAGACTGAGGCGCTTTGTTTCAAGGTCATAGAGAGCAAAAGTCACTGTGCTGTTATCTGAGTTGTGTCATGAAGCATGTTCTATGTTAATGAAAGAACAATTGGTGTCGACGTTGTTTCCTTGTTCTTTATTAAAGGAGAGGTGTCATGGCCATTTCCACTGATCATAATTCCATTGTTGAGGTGTACTAGAATAGATTTATACTGTGCATTTTTCCAAACTCACATTGGTTTCTCATACAGCATCTCTGTAAACTACTTGTATTCACTGAATTTCACTCTCTGCCTTTAACGGCTCGTTGTAGCTCCCAAAGCTCCAGCCCCCACCCTCCCTGTGAGCACAGTGTGCTCTGATTGGTCGGGACGTTGTGAATCGCGCTGAGCTCCGTGGAGGTGTTGTTTCCTTGTTTAGGATACATAGCGAAACACAGCCAAACTCATCCTGAGCACACACAAACTCACATCCGAAGTAAAAACAATAAGTGTGGCTTGATATTGAGTAAGAAAAAGGTTGATAAACGCTGTGAGAATGGGTCTGCAGAGAGAATTTTGCCACGATCCCAACTGTCTGTTATCAGCCTGCAGCCAGGGAGGAGAAATCAGCTGAGCTGCCTGCTCCCTGCACACAGATGTGTGTGTGAGGAAGTCCGTGGATCGGTCAATTTGGACCAATCAGCGGGGGCTTAACGTAACGGCTCCGCGGACGTAACGTAACGGCTCTTCGGGATTGGTCGATTTCGTTCCGGGTACCGCTTGACATCATGCCGTACCCGGAACGAAATGGAAGACTCAAATGGGATCTCCAACGAGGCGTTTTGGGGAGGTATTTTCTGTGTTAGAGTTTTACTCGCTACAGGGTGTACTTTGAGGGTTTTGACTCTGCACACCGTTTACATGCATAAAAACCTTCATAACACACAAGGGGACGGGTAATAACCGGAAAAGCATGACACCTCTCCTTTAAGTCTCTAATCTCTCAGCTCGTAGCACTGGTGTCAAAACTCATGCCGCTACAGGCTCCGTGCATAATCAGTGGTGAGTTTATGACCTCAGTACCCGGCGGCGTACGCCCGCTTGCGATAATCTGACTGAGCGTGGAGTCCGTCTTCATAGCGAACCACCGCCTGCACCACAGCTATTGTCAAGTTCAGGTACTTTATCTCGTGGTTCTTCAATGCCAAACCTTCCAGGACGTTCTGCAAACAGGAGCAAATATGAAAGAAAACTGAATAAATGTGGCACGATGTTCAAGTTAGATCTTTTTAGCGTACAGCAGGGATAAAAAATGCCAAGTCTGTTCAGAGTGTTGGTTTTAAAACGTTTTGATAAATTGGGAATGATGCTCATTTTAAGAAATCATGTTGAGTAACGTCTGTGAAAATAAATCTTCAATTAAGCCAGTAATCACAGAAAACACTGAAGTGTGATGTGCTGCCCGACACACAATTGATAAGATTTCAAAATCATGCGTAATTAAGTGGTAGCAACAGAAGCTACATATTTTACATCCCAGTAAAAACATCAAATAAAGGGTTAGTTTTCTAGTTAATATCTTTCCATTAATTACCCTTAATGGTACATTTAAAATACATTACATTGAGATGAGCAAGTTTTACAGCAACCATACACGGTATATAGGAGGATTTGCCTATTTTTAGACAGACCACAAATAGCCCGTTACCACCACAAATTGCTGAAATATTTGTCTCCATTCTTCACACCCCTGAAGGTAGAAATAATGAAGACATTCTTGGGTAAGAAGTTAGAAGGGCTTTACTGTATGTTAGCTGGGCTTTTGTGTGAGGGATTGTCTCCCCACACACTCACATACGTCAGTGTTGTTTTTGTGACACTCACTTTGTCAAAGTCTGGTTCTGCTTCAGTGGCGTTGGGATCCAGCTGGTTGTGGAGCCTCGGCTCCGACACAGCTTTTTTCAGATCATAGTCAAAGAACAGTGCATTTAGAATCACCTTCAAAACAACAAGATTTTAGACAATTATAACCCAACAGAGTAATTAAATAGTTGAATTAATGCAACTCATTGAGATTAACTTCTTGCAATTTTACCTGAACGATAGAAGTTGTGATTTTCGTTCCTCCTGAGCCTCCGACCACCATCTTAACTTTGTTGTTTTTGTCAAAGAGGATAGTCGGACACATGGAAGACAATGGCCTTTTTCCTTTAAACAGAAATTACATTATATATAAGTTTAAGTATTTTATTGGTTTATGTTAAACATTATTAAAATAATGTGTATGTAACTACATCAAATATCTATTTAAAAACAAGTTGTATGTTGTATGTTTTGAATCTATTCCACATTGTATTCCAGATTAATAAACTTGAAACCCATAAAGATATACTTGGATTGAATATAGTAAAATCATAAAAGATAAGACCTTCCAGAGAGGGGTGGAAACATTTGATCCACATTTCTTTCGTATTAATCCAAAGACAAACATTATTTAAAAACATAATGCACAGTGTCGAGAAGAACAGATCGACCTCTGTGTACGCTACTGTCCAACAGCCAGTCTATGTATATTAAAACTACTGGTTTAAGAGCATTTCTGTGTGAGTGTGTGTGTTTTGTTCTGACCTGGTCTGATGAAGTTGTTCCGTGAAGGAGGCACTCCGAAGCCGTTTGTGATGAGCGGAGAGCTGAAGTCGTCCATCGCATCGTTGAGAAGTATCCCTGTTGATCTTGACATTACCTTGGAGCCGAAACTGCATGAAAACATTAACTGTTAAAGGAACATGACACATAAACCAACATTGCTAGACAAGAGATTTGTATAGGTCAGTTAGGAGGTCATACTGTAGGTTGATGGTGCTGGTGGCGGCCACAGCGCTTCCATCTTCTGCGATCACCGAGAGGTGAGAGGTCCCGTGGTCATCAGGAATGTAAAACTCTGGCTCGTAATAGTCCATGTGGTGTGTGGTGTCATCTGTGATCTTCTCACGGAGGTCATAGGCATAAGAACTTGAAGTCATATTCTTGATGAGCTTTGGAAGAGAAAGAGGGACACGAAAATAATTCATAGGCCAAAAGTATTACTTAGTGTGGTTTTTTGCAGTAAGTACTGATTTATGTGCTGGATAGTTGACCATTGTTCCTGCTTATCCATGACAGGAAAAGTCTGGTCACTCATGTGCATGGGATTAAGTAGCAGAGATTCACAGACTTTTAGAAAAGGAATTGCTCTTCATTCTACTAGTCGGTAGAGGTTTAACTTTGATTAGTATATAATATAACAGGAGCAAACACTATCCTAAATAATAATTACCAAAGTATTCTTAAATTATAATAAAATGCCTCTATAATAATAACAACAATTGCCTTTTAAATAATAAACACACACCTCTTTAATTTAAAGTGGACCTATCATGCTATATTATAATAATATAGTGTAAGACCATACCTATATAAGGCATATTTATACTTTTTTTTTTTCAAAATAATCAAACAGATCATGCATTTTAGCCATGCCTCATTTCGCTCAATTTGCACTTTTTTTAGCCCTGTTTTTGCAAGGGCTGATTCTGTGAGAACAGCACCACCTACAGGCCTGGCATATGTACTACAGCGTCTCCAGCGCTTTCGAATGGCAATGGCCGTGGCTGTCTCCTCCTGATTGGTGGAGTTGGCCCAATAGCCGTAGCGCCACCGTCCTGACGTCAGGACAGTGTTCAAATCTGGATCAGTTTTTATCAGATCCGTTGCAGCCCCTTTTTTAGAGATTTGGGTATGGAGGAAAATAGAGAGGGTTGTGTTTTCTGACACTTGGTGAGTTCCCTGGAACACCGGGGACACATATTCATGTATAAATGACGTACAAAAGTGCATTTTGCATGATTGGTCCCCTTTAAGTGAAATATGCATGAGAGGGGTTTTTAAAGAAAAATAAAGCAAACACAAAATAAAGCTTGTGGCATTAGGTGATCATTAGGCAAGCATACGCTCATGAACATAAATAAAATCTGCCATGGTTCCTTGGAGAAAGGTGTCATTTAAATGTCACTATACTATACTGTAGGTTTCAGAAATCCCAGTAAATCAAAGACAGCAAAGAGGTCTCAACAGGACTTAAAGACAAGAGTTCCTGACAATATCTGCTGAAATTAAGTCTTCATTAAGTAGAGGATCACAATAACCTTGGTGTGCAATTCCCCACCTACTGTAAGCTCTGAAGCAAGGGGGTCATCACAACCCGATTAGCCAAGAGGGGAAATACACTAAATTACCACAGAACCTAAAACCAACCCTTTAACTGTTTTAAGCAGATACCAAGACCTTACATCTGTGATGTTGAGAAACTTTGGATCCCCAAGTAAGGTCCTCTTTGCATACGCAAAACGAAAAGCCTCCACGATGCGATGGTAGGTTAGGATCTTCTTCTCTGTGCTTGACACGCTTTCTGCGGTGAAGTTGTACCCTGTAGAAAATAAAACAATCATCAGTCACACGTTTACTTCACAGCTTCAGTCATCTGTCTCCATTCAGATGCTGTTCAGGTATAGGAGAGGAGACAGCTATAATGCATTTGACCCAGCCGTTTCTGTTCCTGTGTTTTTATTTAGTCTAAAAGCCGCTGTGACCAGACTATGGGTATTACCCTGAGCTGACAGCCGCAGGGGGAACAGGAGGAGAGGCTGAGGGAAGAGAGACTTTTAGTTTGATGGGTTTCAGCTGTCAGACAGAGGCAGGAGTCACAGTAAATCAGCGGGATGAACGTTTTGGGAAGGCACTGAAATGTGTCCGTGGAGCTTCCACCACAGGACTGTGTCCAATTAGAGGTAAATTGGTAAGATTAGTGTTAGCGTGGGAGGCAGGCGGCCGCCGTGTGTGGGTGGCCGGTCAGAGGAAAGGAAAGGTTCACAGAGATTAATTACTTTAGACGAAAGTTTCTTGTCTTATCCTGGAGGCCAGACACTGTCACTGTACTGAAAACAGAGTCAGTGCTCAACATGGATAGTTCTCTGCAATGAACAGCCAACATAAGAGAAAGTTAAACCAGCCAGATATGATTTATGATTATTTGATGGAAATGATGATGGACCAAGTTAGCGATGATTAGATTAGCAACATGCTCATAAACTTTGCTGATCACACTCTCAGGTGTGATTACACAGATCACAATTATCTTTGGATCTTAATAACTTCCATCAAACAAAAGCCCTTCTGTCAGGGTTACACAGTCATTCCCTCAGGTGTTTTAACTTCATTCTCTAAATTGGAGGAAGTAACGAGATATTGTTTTTGTAGCTTATTGGTTTTTCTGTTTTTGAGACACCATCTGTTATTGTTGAAGCATCAACAATCTAAGTCCTCATACCTAAAAGACAAAGTATGTTTGTCAGTGCGTTCTTCCATCAAAACAATAACACATCATATAAAGTTGTTCTGATCCATCACATCTTTTGTAAAATAAATACTTTGACTTGACTTTGATTTTAGGAAATATGCTTATTCCCTTTCTTGTGAATAACTCATAAGTGTAAGTGTTCAAAATTGCCCTTGCAGCCGAGTAAATCACCATAATGAATTGCGCCCTAATGACCGCCCTGCATGAATGTCTGTACTAAATGTAATGGCAAGCCATCCAATAACTTTTAATATTTTGCCCAGAAGCACATGGCTGGTGCTGCTGGATGAAAGGCTGCGGTCAGTAAAGCCATTAAAGGAAAGGTTCAATATGTTCCAAGTCTGTCCTCAAAGAATGGTCAGGTTCCTAAATGAGGTTGTCATGTTATAGTTCATACTGGTTATACTGGTCTTCAAAAGATCATTTTCAATGTGATTTTTAAAAGGGATGAGGGACAAAATCCACAATACTCTGTGCAAACTTTATTCCACAGTGTATAATGTGCTTTCTAACGCACTTTCATTACAAGCATCCCTCATTGAAAAAGCATTTCAAATTTTAATGACCAGTATGAATTTTAAGAAATGGCAACATTTGCTTCAATGCTCAAATCGGTATCTGACTGTTGTTTTAGGCTGGGAAAATATGTGTGAGCCATGAATTTATGTACGATGGGAAGAATTATGGTCGCGGTAAAAACATACAAACATTGACAGTTTGACAGGAGTTTTTGCAGCATGATAACAGTTTCACACATCTTCTGCCTGATTTAATATGAGAAATAAAGAGTGTTTCAGTGCTACATCTCATGATTCATGACATATTATAATAGTGCATGCTTTAGATACCCAGTTAGCTAACTTAAAGTCAACATTGCTTTTATTTAGTAGATGTACTGTACAGTAGAGCCACATGCCCTCAGTGGAGTCTGAGAGAGTGACTGGTAAAGTGAAGGCATCTCACATTAAAGCACTCCCACTCAGGACGTTTTTGGACAAAGTATCAAGGCTTACCATTCAAGATGTTTAATATCAGTGAGAGCACAGGGCCGCTAGCGGGGGCATTGGGAACAGCCATGTTGTACTCCCCCACATCCACCCTTAAAGGGTTCTCGTCCAAGACAGGCACATAATCCTTCAGATCCTCCATTGTGATGATGCCGCCTAAACACGGATTGACACACACTGTGAATGCACACAAGACACGGCTGGAAAAACAAATCATCCTTAAATGGAAATGAGCTGTGCCAAGAGAGGTGCATGTTAGCATATTTTATTATATCTCCTGAAGCCTTTTAAGCAAATGAATTTTAGTGATAAGAAACTTGGCAGTAAGGATGATAACCATAATGTCCTTGTGTGTGAGATTACTTTGCTCTGTGGGTAGGGAGGAATGATATCATCTGCAGAAATACTTTTTTAGATTGTAAAATAAATTAAAAAACGATTTAAACTGTTTTACTATGTAGGACAAAAGTGGAAACTTGCTACTGCTATCATGCATTTTATTCTAACAATGACATCAGCATGTCTAAACCAATATGATTCAATATATTTATATATATCAACAATATCCCAAAATAAATAAAAAATAAGAATACTACCTGCTGCCTGAATATCATCCACAAGGCTCTGGGCCAGTGGTCCATGGTAGAAAGCATTAGGACCCTCCTCTGCTATTTTCCTGTACGTTTCTGCAAGCTTGGTAAATTTGATGGTGTCATTCTCTTTCAGGATGTCACCATTTCCCCCACAAAACACTTCACTGAAAAGGAGAACAATAAAGATGCAGATTTTAATACAGCATGCTTTAAATTAGTATGACTCAGAGGCATTAGCCAGTGAGGTTATCATAAAATGATACAAGGCTTCTTCGGTTGCCTCTCACCAAAGAGCTGTGTCCTTTCTGATGGTTTCCCTTTCGCTGGACAGAGCAAAGGCGAGTGCCCTGCCCAAAGGAAAACCATTTACTGCAAGAGCAATGCTCGGCTGGAACAAGTCCCTCCAAGGCAGTTTGCCGTGTCGTTTGTGCGCCATTTCATAACCTCGAATCACTCCAGGTACAGCAACAGACAACCCTCCTACCGACCATGGAAATTAAGATTTAAATTATTGCCTCATAAGTTATTTGGACAATTTGTAGGGCACTGGTAAAAATACTACTGTGGGATTTGACCTGGAAGACTCAAACTGTTGTGGTTTTTCCTGGGTTTAGAGCTCTCAAATATTACACACATTACATTTAGCTGACACTTTTATCCAAAGCAACTTACAATAAGTGCAATAAACACTATAGTTACAAACTCCTCAGAACAAGGAAAATGCAGATATATTCATTTCAAACAAGTCAAACCATTGCAAGTGCTGGTAAATTAGTATAGAATGGGCTAAACCCTTTAAGGTCATACAAATGTGATTCTTCCCCTAACTATTTTACATTTGTTTGCAACTGATTTTTTCTTTTTTTAAGAAATTCATTTGCAGTCAAGAAGACTGAATTCTACAGATGTGTAAGTGCACTTTCTCTTTTGTCTGTCACTATTAGGTCTTTCATAATATTAACTGAAACTTCCGCCAGCTCTTTTCTACATCTGATAGCACCGGTTAAACATTACCGTCCTGGGATAAATCGTTACTGTTCCCAAACATGTCCTGCGTTGCATTGCGTGGAGCCGTCTCCCTGGCGTCAATCGTCTCAACCAGTCCTATGTACGTCACAAATCAGGAATTACATTTAGGATTAAGATGATGAGCAAATGGTATGAGTTTGCAGCTTCAGTGATTAAGGAAACAGAAGAAGCTTTCGTGGTGGTGAGGCATGTCTTAGTAAAGTTGTACCAGTTGTGGCGTTGTAGATGGTTAGGAAGAGTCCTCCTCCGATGCCCATACTGTGAGCGTTCATAAGTCCAACACACAGTAAAGCAGCTATAGAGGCATCTACTGCAGAGCCCCCTTTCATCAGTATGTCTCTGCGGTAAAATTAATTAAAACACAAGAAGGGAAGGGGTGGAGGATTAGTTTTTGCACTAAAGACCTTAAAGAGGACAGTAAAGACCTTAAAGAGGACAGTAAAGACTTTAAAGAGGACATATGGTCCTTTTCAGGCTGACATTTGTATGTTGTGCCTCTACTGCGACATGTTTACATGCTTTAATGTTCAAAAAGTGCTTTATTCTTCTCATACTGCCTGTGCTGCAGCACCACATCTCACCTTCTGTCTGAAATAAACGCTAGCCAATAGAAGTGCGTGTGTTACATAGTGATGTCATTATGTTACTGAAGTAAACAAAGGAGTCCAATGGAGGCATTTTAGGCAAGGGGGGAGTGTGTGGGAGAGAAACTCCCTCTGGAGGGAACTCTGGGATGTTTGCCTTTGCAGACCATTTACATGCACATGACAAAGGGAAAACCCCAAATAGCATTAAGACCCTTTGTTGGAAAATAATAAAACATGTTCACATGGATTTGCAAGGTGATGTGCAAGCAGTTTTCATGCCTGTGTTTATGCATGTGTGAGTACAGAAGAGCAACATGTCTGCCGTTCAGGATGTTCGAGTGTGTGCGCTCTCACCTGCCGACCTCTGAACACGGCCCAGCGTCTGCTGCCACCGCTGCCTTCTGGTACACATGCTCAGCCGGTATCTTCCTTTTCCCCAATGTGATGGCTAACACTATGATGCCTGACACTACGGCGACTAACAGCAGCACGGTTTTCGTTTTCATTTTTGTAGCGCAGGAACAATAAATGCTTTATGAAATACCTGTCAGGAAGCAAACATTTGTATACATTAAACCTGTCAGTGTATGCAAAGGCAGCTGCAGAGAGCTGCATTTTGTTACATCTGTGTTACATCACAAAATAAAATAATATTGTATTATCAACAGAATAAATACATTTTGAAGAAATGTTAAGCCATTTTATAAGCCACATGTTTTCTGATCTTTGTTCAGTTTTTATGGAAACTTTTGCATTTACAAATTAAAGCCAGGATTTGTCTTTCTTTGTTTATTCTACAAAATTAGATTTGTAGAATAAACACTTTAGGACGTTTGACCGGAGGATTTCTTTACAGTTTTTTTCAATTGCTAAAACAAAACAACATTTTGTCAAAACACTTAACACAATTCACAAATCCACACACCCAAAGTGCAAAACACCTCATATATCTTGCAAAATGAAGCACTGCACTCAAAACTACATAAACACTTAACAAAACCTAACCTTTGCACCAAATGGCACACACTTCACTTATAGTATACACTGTAAGAAACGTACCGTGAAATTCACAGTATTTAACTGGCAGCAATTGACAAGTTACTTACTGTAAAATGAATTACAGTAAGTAACTTGTCAATTGTTGCCAGTTAAATACTGTAAAATGAATTACAGTAAGTAACTTGTCAATTACTGCCAGTTAAATACTGTAAAGGTGATCACAGTATTTACAAGTTTTTATTTACAGTAACAGTGTAAAATGAAACACAGTAACTTCCAAGTACTGTATTTGTGTTTACGGTAATAGTGTTTTAACTGTAAAATGAAACACAGTTAATAGCATTTACTTTATTTTGTATTACAGTAGTAGTATTATAGCTGTAAAATGAAACACAGTAACTTCCAAGTACTGTATTTATGTTTACGGTAATAGTGTTTTAACTGTAAAATGCAACACAGTAATATTTAATTACTTTATTTTTTGTAACAGGAGTAGTGTTATAGCTGTAAAATAAAACACAGTAATTTCCAAGCATTGTATTTTTATTTAAGGTAATAGTATTTTAACTATAAAATAAAACACTGCCATTTAAAAAGTACTGTATTTTTGTTTACGGTAATAGAGTTTCAACTGTAAAATAGAAACTTTAATGCTATCATTTTAAGTTACAGTATCAGTATTGTAACTGTAAAACAATTTATTATAGTATACTTCATGTCATGCTGGTAATTTACATATTACCAGAAATTCTTGACACAATTTTAAAGCTCACCAATAACTGCAGGGAGACAGCAAACAATACATTTTAACAATGTATTCTTAATTGTTGAATGGTATCAAGACCATGTAGTTTCTTGTGCTAAATGATAAATATTTTCATCCATAAAACAATCGATATTAATATCCAAAAACATGGAGATTGCATTTTTAAAACAGTGGCGATAACAAATCAACACAAAAAATATGAAGCCATTTCTTCTGCCAAGCCATTTTAGAGACGTGCTGTAGTTGAAAAGGTCACGACCTCGACACACACTGGAGAACCCAAATGCACGACACAGAGACACAGTCTTGAATGTAACAAAAATTGTCTTTTTAATGTCATTGAACAGAAAATCCCTCTTAACAGAGTAAGTACTGGAATAACAAAAAAAACGCTCACAAGGAGGAAAAAACTAAGCATAATAAAAAGAGAACTTAAGATAAACTTAAACTAACAAAACCTAACAAGACTGGAAACGATCCTCTCTTTGCTGAGGCCTGGCACGACCGCACGTGGGAACAAACAAGACGAACTGACACGGGACAGAGGGGAGACAGGACTATTTAAACATGAGGTGAGTGGGAAGAGGTGGAAACAATCAGGGGCGGGGCAGACGCTGACGATGGTGGGAAAACACACAAAGGGAGGAAGTAACAGGGCCTGAAATGAGAGACAAGAGGTAAGTACAAAATGAAACAGGAAATGGAAAACGAGACACGACATGAAACACGGGGACTTAACTAGAGATGAATGACATAAATAGACAGACCTGACATGACGTGAATAAACATGAAAACCTGACTAAACATGAAATGACAGACATAATACATAAACATAACTAACACATTTGACGAGACACAACAAAAGGCACTGTTTGGCAAATACATTATCACTATTCTTAGATAATACACAATATTTTAAAACACTTTGAATACAAACAACCAAATGCATGCAGGAATGGACCCTGTACTGAACTTACAAACCTTACACGTGTAAGACATTTTGATAAGCATGCCGAGTACAGTTAGCTTAACTTGCTTTTTCACTAAGCAGCCTGACGTCGGACTGTCAAACTTTGGCTACGGTTACATAAATTAACTGACAAAATTGTTTGTATTAGTTACTTTCTTTGTCTCTTGAGTTACCATGTCCATTGGGGGAGGTTACTTCCTGGTTCAGCAAAGGGCGTGGCCGAGCGCTGAGGACTCATAAATACTGCAAGGACCAAATTGGGACAGATTGGGACAAACCACCTGCTTCCATGTTAAAGGGGGGATTTGGGTTTTGTCAGTGTCCTTTGTGTTTTCTGTTACTATTAATTATCCCTTGGTTTCAACTTGGTTTGGCCAAGCCACTATATACTGTAGGTTCCTTGGTTTTTCTTTGTAGCAGGTCAGTTTGTTGAGTTAACACCTGTTAAGTTGATGCCATGTTTCTTTGAGGTATTTTCTGTTGACCTCTTTTATAGGCCTAGTTATTAGAAATGATTGATTTATGATGTTTTCTGTGGACTTTTGGGTAAATAAAAAACCCAGTTTATTTAAACCATTCCTGTGTCCTGTTGTTCATACCTCTCACTGTTTATTCATCATTCAATTCATTCTATATTTTATTGTGTACATTACTTTTCACTTTACTGCTTTTTGCACTCCTGGTTAGAAGCTAAACTGCATTTCGTTGTCTCAGTACCTGTAATATGTGCAATAACAAAGCTGAATCTAATCTTGAGCAGGAACAAATGTATTTACTTATCTGACATTAACGATTAAACACATTTGTGCATTCTTTATAAATGCAAACTGGTCAAGACCACTGACGGAAGTAGTTTTGAAAAGTAATAAGTGGTTCTGTCTTTTACATGTAGGATTCAACCCCCCTTGTATTGATTTGTTTTAAAATGAACAGACACTTGAGTCATTCATTTGTAGTGATATAATAATTGTGGGATTTCTATTGCATCCACTTCATCTGCAACGAAGAAAGCCAACGCAATTTCCGCCATTGCAAACCGAGTCAAGCCGACTCTGAGCTGTCCGACTTCAGGCGAGCTTTTTGAGACCTCCCCCAGCTGCAATCCGCTATTCTCGTCTACTTTCGAGGCGACCCGCAGCTCATCTCAAACAAGCCTATTTTTTTCTGTTGACCGTTTTTGTCCCTATAGTTTGTCGTTAGTTTTTGTTTATTAAATATTGTCAGACTATATTACTTCGGTGTGGACTTTCTCTTTGAAAACGCGTCACAGCCTATAGCCAAGCTCAGCCTCTCTGCGACTCAAACTGGACTGGGAATTGAGCCGCCACAATAATAATAAAATTGATGATTATTACCTTACTTTTGTCTATTTTTATTCCTCTGTGTTGCGTTTTAAGGTGCAATGCCAAGACACATTCTTTGTATGAATCAGCATCACATTTGTAGTTCTTCCGGTTTGCAAATACATACGCTCTTAAAAATATATATCTACTAAGTATATACAATATCTAGTATAGCCAAACTAGTAATTACACTGCATCAAGATTATGTATATTAAGAAAAATATGTTGGTTTATTTAAGATATTTTAGATATTCTAGAAATGGGGTTTTTCGGTTGGTTCTTTCTTTTTTGGTTACTGTGATCTTCTACAGTACATTGTTGGTTACTGTGATCTTCTACAGTACATTGTTGGTTACTGTGAATATCTACAGTACATTGTTGGTTACTGTGAATATATACAGTACATTGTTGGTTACTGTGAATATATACAGTACATTGTTGGTTACTGTGATTTTATACAGTACATTGTTGGTTACTGTGATTATCTACAGTACATTGTTGGTTACTGTGAATATCTACAGTACATTGTTGGTTACTGTGAATATCTACAGTACATTGTTGGTTACTGTGATTATCTACAGTACATTGTTGGTTACTGTGAATATATACAGTACATTGATGGTTACTGTGATTTTATACAGTACATTGTTGGTTACTGTGATTTTATACAGTACATTGTTGGTTACTGTGATTTTATACAGTACATTGTTGGTTACTGTGATTTTATACAGTACATTGTTGGTTACTGTGAATATATACAGTACATTGGTGGTTACTGTGATTTTATACAGTACATTGTTGGTTACTGTGCTTTTATACAGTTGGGACGTTACTACTGCTATTTCTACAGTAACTCCAGAGTTGCTGTAATTTTTGGTTGGAAACACGGTATTATACTCTAAAATGGTATACAGTAATTTACTGTGCACAAACACTGTAAATAACTGTGGATTTCACAGCCATTTTTTACAGTGTACAATACACTTTGTCCAACCAACTACACACTGTGGTTCTTTATCTAAAGTACACTCATTTTTTATGGTGATCTGTATGTAGAGAATTCTGCATAAAAACTTTGTTAAAGTCTACCAAAATATGTGCAGAAACACAAATATGCAGTTGTTATACTTTAGTTTTTCTCCAAAACAAATTGGTGCAACATTCCTGCACAACACATAGTTACAGTTGTGTACACAGAAATTATGCCTTTGTCAAATACAGTAAAGTGAAAAGAAAACTTTGAGGAAAAATAAATACAAAAAATATTTTAAGAAAAAGCCGAGGAGAGATAAATACTTTGGCAGAATTGTACCACCTCAATGGGTCTGGCTACAGCTCCTCATCAACCTGCAGAAGAAGCATCCCCTGTAGCCTGACAGTCAAACAGCTCCAACCGTTATGCTGCAAATACTGTAACTCTTCAAATTACTTCATTTCCCCCTGCCTCTCACTCTTAGAGGTGTGAAATCCTCCCTCTTCCTCTTCCTCTTCCTCTTGCTGCTGTCCATATATCCGTTGTTGTTTTTATAAATGTCTTACATGAAGCCTTTTTCTAGTTCTTACATGCTGATAAATGAGTCAACAATAAAGCAGTTTGGTGTTTATGGTCATTTGGCATGTGTATTTGTTAATTGCTAATGTGTAGCATTTTTAATGGCAGTTTTTTGAAAATGGCAAACAGATTTCTGTGTCTTACTTAGAGAACCGTGTGCAGTGTTTTGCAAAAAGTGCCAAGTTGAATTGCAAATTGGGTGCAGAGCTGAACATTTGTTTAGAGTTTTAGAGATTTGAGCTCAGGTTTTGCTCTTTGAGTATGAGTTTAAATAATGATGCTTTATGTGAGATTTTTTTGTGTTAGCAACTGAAAAAAACTGTAAATTGTTATTACCAGGGAGTAGGATCTCTGTGTTATGTTACAGCATGGGCCAACAGGTGAAACATTTCAAAAGTAAGTAACAACTATGATTTGGGGACTCATTAACACACAGTCATGGCTTACAGTACTACTGGTCTTAACTATTGTGAAAGAGAATGACACCTATAATGATTGTGAAGATGGAGCCATTGAACCCATACTTCAGCCTAATTTAGTTTAAGAGTTCACGCCAATTTACACAAGTGAGCGCCAATCATTCAAAATAAATCCAACTGTGGGGCAACTTCATTCTTTTCTATTAGTGTGCCACAATAATATACTAACATGTATCCTACATTTTTTTTTTTATTATGTAGGGTTTGTATCCTTTATTTACGTTTCAGTGGGGAAGAAATAGTTTGTGACACACCTCATAGGACTTATTAGGATTCTGATTTGCTGGTGCGGCTGTAGCTGGGAGTGAAACTATCCCCAAGTCTCAAGGAAACATCCCTCAGGATTATGTGAGCACTGTGATGTAAAGGAATCAGTGCAGAATGTCATGTTGCCTTGCCAACATGACTTTAAAGAACTAAAAACATTTGAGAGGAATCAGGAAACTTTGAAAGGAAGAACCGAGTCTTAAGATTGTGTTGATCATTAGGGAGACATTTTCATTATTTGAAAGAAACAGCTTGAGTCAAAGCAGCTCTCACCGCTTCCTGATGTGAATTCAGGGCAACAGATGTATGTGTTATGTTTGTAGTGGCTAATGTAGCAAATCATCCTCAAGCAGACATGAGGAGCAGGCTACAGCGTTGAGGTCAACTCCCTTTTAATGCCACACCAAATGATTGAATGATTACAAAAAGTCGTTCTTGCATTGGTTTTAGACATGGTTAAATATTGTCAATAAAATACATACCTGTTGAAACGTAGATTTAAAATAATGTAGCCTCTAAAAACACCAGGGTTCCGTTAAAGTAAGTTGTCTGAATCATTGTTTTGGTTTATCTGAGATGTTCTAACTGTGATGAAGTGATCCGCTGCATCTGTAGTGTACGTTAGTGCTGGGAACTCAACGCATGCTTCTTCTGAAGTTCAGTCATTTGCTGTGTGCCTCGGCTACAGCTAGCAGGAGGTTATGAACAGGAAGATGTTTGCCAGAGGCCAATGTAAATCATAGTAACCAAGCCTCGGGCTGCAGCTGGCAGGGTGCATACAGTATTTGCATAGTAACAGTTGATGGCCTTGCATTACCTTTAACCCTTAGATGCATAAGTGGGTCTTTTTGGATGCGGTGAGGTGGTTTTCTTGAAGTATCTTTGTAAGTACATTTTTTTATCATTTCATATTCCAGCTATTCCTCAAAAAACATGTTTTGGATATCATGCCATTCTAATTTTAAATTTACATTTTAAGAAATTGTAGTTTTTGTATTACTACCCCAAGCTTCCATAAGTGGGTCTTTTTGGACCCGGTGAGCTGGTTTTCTTGAAGTATCTTTGTAATTAAAAAAATTTATCATTTCATATTCCAGCTATTCCTCAAAAAACATGTTTTGGATATCATGCCATTCACATTTTTAATTTACATTTTAAGAAATTGTAGTTTTTGTATTAGTACCCCAAGCTTCCATAAGTGGGTCAAAACTGACCCGCATGCATATTCTATGGAATCCTATGGGAAAACGTTTTTTTTCAAAATGTAAAAGAAATTTCAAAAATTATAAATAGTGAAAAATGAAATATAAAATATTTCTAGTGTGAACCAAAATATAATACTAAATATTATACAAGAGATTTTTCTTAACCAAAATGACGAAAATTGCATAAAAACACATATTATTCTAATACGGGTCCTTTTAGACCCACTTATGGAAGAGTGTAGGGTCCAGTCACTCGTGCATCTAAGGGTTAAAAAGGTCACAGCAAAAGTATGAAATCAATCTACAGAAACGTACAGATGATTTACATTGTGGTTGCTTGTTTGCACTTTTTGTGATGAACTTTGTATATCCATGTAAATTCACATCATTTGTGGTTTCTTGCACAACGCTAAACAATGAGTAACCTGCATTTCAGTTTTCCATGATGTAACAATAACATAATCACCCAGCATTGGTGAACTGCTTTTCCTGTAGCTTAGTTAGTTATTAGAAATCGTTTTTCCATCAAAATGCATCATCCATTCGTCCCCTGATTCCTGTGCTGTTTGTTGGCCAGTAGGTTCATCAAATTGATGTTAATAACATAATAAAGTCCTCGGTGGTGTTTAAAACAAGTAAGATAGTTTGCCAAATATAAGCCTTTCCAATTCTGAGCCTGAATCGCCTATTATTTAACCAGCTTAAAAACTCTACACAAACAATTCATATAAAAAAAGAATGTGTCGCCTGCCTCAAAGAACAAAGTTCTTTCTGCAATTAAAGGCTACAACGAGTTAAACCCAGAAAACGTAAAACCTTACATTGGAGTCAACATTGTACCACGAGAATGATTAAGATAAAGCTTCCTGTTCGTTTACAATAATGTATCTTACCTTTATTCCTCTCGGGCCCTCAGCAACAGGCTGCTCACTGCGTGCATACACCAGGAACTGCGGCTGTTGATAGATAAAAGGCTTACTGTCATGGTGTATTGGCAATTTCTTATGTTACCTTATATGGTAAAACCAAATGCTTCTAAAGCATTGTCTACACCATTGTACCATTTCCTGATATGTGCCGTTTTCTATGCATGCCCCTATAAGGGATGCTATTCTCAAGCGCTTCAAAACCACAGGGCTGATTTTGTAAACTATGTTGAAACTACTCCTCCTCACACAAATGTTCAACTGTCATGTCTTGTTTTCTGTCACACCACATCGCGATATGAGACATCTGTGTGAAACCAGTTGTCTGAGGCGTTCCGCCTACACAAAACTCTGTCTGCCCGCCCTATCCTGTATATAAGCTTCGCCATTCTGTGACTATTGTGTGCACTACTGCAGACTACTCTGTACTCTGTGAGACATGTACCTTTGAAGCTTCAAATAAAGAACCAACAAAGACAACTCTGTTTTGCATCAGACCAATTTTAATATTATTAGTACATCTCCAAATTGTTGACGAGTGAAAGTTTCCACAACAATGGGCGTAGGAAGCATCCTCAATGTGGGTGGGACAATTTGACAGGGGGTGTGGGCGGGTGGTGGAACTCACCTCCTCTAGGGGGGTCCGGGGGCATGCTCCCCCGGGAAGATTTGTTTTTAAATGTTGAAGTTAAAAGCATCAATCTGGTGCACTTTGAGAGCAAAATTAGGAGATTTTAAACTGTATTTTTGTGTTACTGTCCTATAGTATGAGTTGGAATTATTTCATATTCTCTTATTTTTTATAACTATAATAATCATATAAAGGTGTGCCTTGGAAATACTTATTTCAGCTGCAGCTAATTCAGAACGCTGCTGCTCGAGTCCTCACTAACACTAAGAAAGTGGATCACATCACTCCAGTTCTGAAGTCTTTACACTGGCTTCCTGTGTGTCAAAGAATTGATTTCAAAATATTGTTGCTGGCTTTTAAAGCTTTGAATGGTTTAGGCCCAAAATACATTTCTGACCTCCTGCAAAGGGGCGAGTTACACAGCTTTATTTCCAACAAGAACTTAAAGAAGGGCATAGCATGCACTTATCTTGCCACCTACACGCTGGAGTAGTTTCATTTAAGTGACAAGTAGATTTAATGGACTCTTTTTAGGAAATGCGTCCTCTATTTCACAAGACTGAGGCTAATGAGTACTGTATGAGAGGCCATCTGGACAACTGTCTTCAAACATTAATGGCACAAAGTTTGTTTTTTCTTCTTGTATATGCTAGTTAGTCAATTTAGCTTTGAGTTAAAGTCAGTTACTGTGTTTGTGTTTTTCTTCCTCTCTTGTTAACACAATGACTCTGGTTTAAAGAATGCAAGTCGCAGCTTGCTTATATATGACACATCTGTGCTGTCCCGGCGCTAAGACAATCAACAGGCTGTAAATAAATGATAGAATAGAATCGGAGGGATGAAACCCCTCTTTAATGGTCACACATGCAGAGCACACAGCACACACAATGAAATGTGTTCTCTGCTTTTAACCCATCCTAGTACCAGGGGCCTCATTTATAAAGGGATATACGCTCAAAAAATGGCGTACGCCAGTTTCTACGCAATGTTTGCGATTTATAAAATACTAACTTGACGGGAAAATGTGCTGTCCTCCACGCAAACTCTAACCCATGCGTACGCACTAAGCACACAAACGGGAGAGACGAGAAACTGCGACACCGTTGGCAGAAGGAAGAATGGAGAGAAATATGTGGAAATAATACCATAAATAAAATGTTACCTCTCATTTATCAAATATGAAGAATTTATTTTCAAACATTGATTAAAGCCAATCTTAAAATGATTAAACAAACGCCTGTTTGAGACTCCTCAGTGCACACAAAAACATAACTTGGAGAAATAAATAAATACGGATGCTATTTAAAACCACCTCGAATATGTTGTGTTAATGTTATGAAATGTTTTCTCATAAATGATGCGGTAAGCAGGAGGACAGAATAAACTGACGCCGTTTTGCATTTCTATAGGTTGTAGATACGAGCATGGTTTTATATACTATCACGTTTAATCGTGTTTTATGCCGTTTGCCAAGACTTGATAAGTCGCTCGTAAAACACAGGAGGTATGGAAACTAAGAACACCATATGTGGTAAATTGTACAGCTAATATAACACAACCCATTAGTTGTATTTCCTTTAACTGGTGGATTATGTATATATAGTTGCTGATCGACAGCTGGAACACAAACCACCAAATACAACAAAAATAATTCAGATCCAGTCGTCATGACTCCACTCCGGAGGGATTCCCCGATCATTTCTTACAGTTTCTCATCAAGGGGGTGTCTCCTGTCCCCGGGACAAACACACTGCCTGAGGAAGGTTATGTGTATTTTTTTTGTCATTAACTTTTTTCGGACCACTTATTTATTTATTTTGGTGACGATCCGACCTCCATGCTGCTACTCTGGTTCAAACTGCATCCACCAAACAATATGATTTATCTCGACCTCCCCACAATAACCAAAATCTGACACGGTGTGAGATGTCTTTTTTAGCTGTTCTATCGTTATTTCCTGCGATCTTCTTCATGCAGTCAGTCAAAATGAATGAATGAATGGGCGTTTCTTTGACTATGTATAGGCAAATATGGGCGTTACGAGTCGATTGTGATTTATAAAGGGAAACAGGCGTAGGAAGTGCCGTACGCACTTCCCTCGCCGGTACGCAATGTTTTGTGAATCGGAAAATGGCGGAACATTTATGTACCTATTTTTGTGCTTTGTACTACGTAAGCAACCTTCCTACGTCAATCCTACGCAAGGCGTTATAAATGAGGCCCCAGGAGTCTAGTACTAGGAGCAGTGGGTAGCTATTGCACAGCGCCCGGGGAGCAATGGGAGTGAGGGGGGAAGGGGGGTGTCCGGTGCCTTGCTCAAGGGCACCACGGCAGGGCAGGAGGTGAACTGGGACCTCTCCAAGTAGCAGTCCACACTCCATATTTAGGTCTGGTTGGGGACTTGAACCGGCGACCCTACGGCTCACAGTCCAAGCCCCTACTGACTGAGCCACTGCCGGACTCATGCTGCCACCACTGAAACACCTCAACAGAGATGTAGCCCTACTTTTAACTTAACACTGTACGGTGCACCACTTTACCCACCACCATGATGATTAAATAAACATTTAGTCAGTTATTCTCACTTGATTCACCTTGAATGGTTGTAAACTCATTAACCAGAGTGACACTGATGTGACACATGCAGCGAGAGGCAGGACAGGCGGACAATTAGTAGCCTAGGATAAAATACTGAATAAAGAATAAAACATTTCTTACACAACATGCCTCTGCTCCTGGAAAATCCTTCTGGCTGTCGACCCTGACACCTCCTGCACCAAAACATCCCGGAGTTCACTGCATCTGCCTGGAAACAAGAGGATTAAAAAGGTTAAACCGGGGGTGGCTTTAAACTTCTTAAAGGTGGGGTAGGTAAGTTTGAGAAACCGGCTCGAGATACACTTTTTGTTATATTCCATGGAATGCTCTTAATATTCCGATAGCAATCAATATATTTAACAAAAAATCAATCTTTGTGTGCTTTGAAAAAAAATCCATAAAAAGATTTCATCTGTGGAAGCCGTAGTACTGTAAAAAGCAAGACCAATCATTTTAGCCGGCCCGGCTAAAATAACTGGATGGCCTACCTGCCTGTCAGCCTTCCATCTGTGCACAAACTTATCTCGTGCCTTCATTGGTCATGTGCGCGTACGTGTGTGTTGGAGGAGGGGCTCTGTAAGGAAGTGGCAGATTTTTTCCGGCTGTGTATTTTCAAATTCTAGCGCACTCGAGCTGGTTTCTCCAAAATGACCTACCACACCTTTAAATGTCTTGTATTTCTGTATACAACACGCCCTGTTAGCACGTGTGTAAGTACCTTTAACACTGTTGCAGTTCTGTTTGAAAAGTCAAATTGTTTTCTTATCTAATAAAGCTAAGGCTGAAGTTTGGTAAGAATTAGATCACGCTTTGTATCAAAATAAAGGTTATCATGAGTTACCTGTCACACAGCTGATTTGAATGTCAATAACTCAACTGCAAACACCTTTGTTTACTTTATAGTAATTGTACACATCATAGTTTATTTTCTACTCGTTGACTTTGCTGATCTTTTGCACAATCATTAGCAAACAGATAAGTGTGTCTTAGATTATACTGTAGTTGATTTACTTTTGATGGCAGTATATGACTTTGCAATAGGAGCACATCCAGTTAAGTTTGTCTAAAGTTGTCATAATTTCTGTTTCTTTGAGTTACCAGTGCTGAGGATGACTCCGCTGCTGGTTGCTGCTGGAGGGACATGTTATGATGTCATGATGCAGGCCCTCAAACAGAGCTGTTAAATACAGGAAGTAGCCAATCAGGATGTACCAAGTCATGGGGGGATGTACACAACATCAATTTGGTGATGCTATCCTTGGTTAGCTTCCAACATATTAATATTGGTTGAGAAATTAGCTTGCTGTGTTTTGTCTAAATGGTTGTCTTTGTGTTACCCCTTTGTTTTATCAGCCATTTTAAATGTTCCCCTTTGTGATCAGTTTTTGTCATTGATAAGATAAGACATAGGCTACTTTGTGTTGATCCCAAATTGGAATATGTTTTCTGATAGGTCAGTTTTGTAGTAATTTAGGGTAGCATTTAGAGATAATTTCTGTTTAATTTACCTGTTTATGGGCCCAGCACTTTGTAACATCATTTTGAAAATACGATCCCTGAAAGTGTGCACCTTATTTGTTTGTGGTGCTTCATATAAGTAAAAGAATGTTTAGAGCTGAATGTTAGCATGTTGCCAGCATCATTTTTGGGTAAATAAACCCCTCTTTTTGAAAATACACCTGTGAATCCTCATATCTGCCATCTCGGCCCTCCAGAGGGAATGGTGACCCTTACCCATGAGATGCATAACTCCAAATAACCCAACAAGATAGAGTAAATCGGTACAAAAACGTCTTCTGTACTTTCTGTATTAGACTTTCTTAAATGGGGAATCTGCTGCCAGATCAAATGGTGAACAAGATGCATCTCTGTCAATGGCAGTAGAGTATGAGTTTGATGAAGGTAGAGATATATGCATGGCGTCTCACGCAGCGTCCACACGGCGGCGTGCGTTGACGCTTGGCGGTGGGCGTGGCTGAAGCTTGGGGGTTAAACGTGACCAACGCGACCAACAACCAATCACATGAATGTCCCGCCCCGGACATACAAAGCAAAAAAGCCCGGTTCTTCTTCTCCACTATAGCCAAAATGGATGCCGGTTTGGTAGCAAGGGTGGCTTTGATTTATGCACTGTATCGCTGGAGGCGATGTGGTGTGCGTCGCTGTTGGGTATTCCATAAAGAAAAAACGTCAGCAACGGGAGGAATACCACGTTCTGGTCCAAGAGCTCCGTCTGGATGGCGTACTGTTTCAGCAGTACTTCAGGATGAGCAAAGACCATTTCGACGAGTTGCTCGGCAAAGTGGGTCCACTGATTACAAAGGCAGACACCAATATGCGTTTGTCAATCGGACCCGACGAGCGACTCGCCATCTGCCTACGGTACGTTTTGTGTATTTCTACTTCTTTAATCTGACTCTGTATAAAAAGAGAGAGAATGCATGCCATGGATGAATGATGAATGAAGTCGGGGATTTAGTTCAGATGGATAACATTAATTTAGATAGCTAGGTAAACACAGTCTTGCTTCCCTGTGTACATGGCATATGTGTGGAAAAGAGAATAAAAAGGTGTGTGTGTGAGAAAGGCAGAGAGGGGTGCTGCAACAGCTGAGTGCTGCAGCAGTACTGTGGCACACAGAGCAGGTGTGTCTGTGTGTCTGTGGTGTGTGTCTCTGTCTGTGGTGTGTGTGGGGGATCTGTGTGTGTGTGGGGTCTGCAATTGTTTGTTTTTTTAATTCATGTATATTACTTTTTTCTCAGGTACCTGGCATTCAGCTATAGGGTCGGGCATTCAACAGTGGCTTTCATCGTCAGGGAGGTTGTCGGTGCCATCTGGACCACCCTGGTTGAGGAGACCATGCCGGTACCACAGACGGAGGACTGGAGAGCCATCGCTGCTGGGTTCCAGGAGCGCTGGAACTTTCCAAATTGTGTTGGTGCCATTGATGGGAAGCATGTGGTGATCCAGGCTCCGGCAAATTCTGGGTCCCTGTATTTCAACTACAAGTCCACCCACTCCTTGGTACTGCTGGCTGTCGTGGATGCCCAGTACCTCTTCAGGGTAGTGGATGTTGGAGGCTTTGGAAAGAGCAGCAACAGTGGGAGGAGCCTGCGGAATTCTGCATTTGGAGAGAGCCTCAGAGATGGCAGTCTGCAGCTACCACCTGACACCGTCATCCCAGGAGCAGAGCGGCTGGGCCTTCTTCCCCATGTGTTTGTTGGAGATGAGGCTTTTCCGCTGCTGGACAACCTGCTGCGTCCATTCCCTGGACGTCACCTCACACGTGAAAGGAGGATGTTCAACTACCGCCTCAGCCGGGCCAGGTTGGTGGTTGAATGTGCGTTTGGCATCCTCTCATCTCAGTGGAGAATGTTGAGGCATGTCATTACCACCAGCCCGGAGGTAGTAGAGTTGTGTGTGAAGGCCGCCTGTGTGTTGCACAACTTCCTCCGCAGGAAGACGATAGGAAGGAGATCACGCACACCTATCGCGGAGTCCACGGATGAAGCTCCAGCTACTCCAACCCTGCGTGATGCACTGAGGATGGGCTCCAACAATGCCACACACAGAGCCATCCAACTGCGGGAGACCTTCAGCTCCTATTTCAATGAGGAGGGTGCAGTGCCATGGCAGCAGAATGTGGTGTAGGGTCACCATGGCTCTTTTAAGAGCCTCCAAACCAAAAGCTCTTTTAAGACCTACCCATATTTTCTTTAAAAAGCAAATATTCCAAATGAGCCATTTAAAAATAAAACATTCCTGATAAACATGTTTCTTGAATTTATATTATGATATGACTAACAACCTTTTTCCTTCATCCCTGTTTTGACTGATAAACCACTCATAACTTCAATAGGTTTTCACATGAACAATTACAGAAGACAGCACATTATATATCGACATACATGAAGCTTCTGGTATGTTGCAACTGACAAACCACATGAACAAGTGAAGACACAGTATAGCCATAACATACTTTAAATAACTTTTATTTATGTAATATTGTGAGTGAAGTGTGTGCAGTGATGAGTGTACAAACATTTGGATGTGGATCAGTATGTGTGAATAACAAAAAAAAAATCAGTCGTCTTCCAACTCCTGCTCTGCCTCAAAAATAGCTTTATGTACTATAAATCTCACTTTTGCCCTCTTTGCATTTGACAGCTTTCTCATGGAAGGCAAAAGGCTAAAAAAAAAAAAACTTGTCCTCGTCTTCCACCACCACTGTTGGGGCTGGTGGAGGACGAGGTTGAGGTTGGGACATACAAAATGGACCGATGGCTGACAGCAACCCTTTCTCGAAGGGCGACATCTCCCTTCCCCTTTTCCTTTTCCCCCGGTCCTCAACACTCTCCTGCCCTGTCTGCCCTGCCTCGGCTAGCTGGCTGCTGGCTGCTGGCTTGCTGGCTGCTGGCTTGCTGGCTGCTGGCTGGCTGACTGTCATCTAGCTGGCTCTCTTCCTCTGGCAGCAGGGGGTCAGGAGTAGCACAGGTGGATGGAGGCAGGGTTTGCCGGGGGACATTGCTGGACGTCTCACGGTCAATGATAAATGGGGTTAAAAACCCCATCACTGCCGTGAAACGCCAGGGCTTATATCCCCCTGACGACCCTGCCCCGCTTCTTTTAGCCTCTTTCTCCCTTGTTTTCTCCTTGCGGAACCTGTCCCTCAGTGACTTCCACTTAGTCCTGCACAATTCCTCAAATGAAATGAAATAATAAACTTAATTTCTTGAATTACTTGAAGAATTTACTAAATTATTCCTCCATTAATGAAAACCAAATCCCTTTATCACTGTCAATTGCATAAAAGGTTTTACATGTCACACTTTATATGATGAGATACAATATATAATAATAATATATAATATATATATAATTGATGACATTAATGTCTATGGTGCTATTTTATGCAACATTCCATGCTAGCTAAATATACTGTCTATGCCTGCTAGCTGTCCATTCAAACAAAGTAAACTGGATATAAACTCCCCAAACAGGCGAAAACCTACCAGTTTCACCCACTATCTCTGCCACCTCCCTCCATGCCTGGCTCCTCCGGTTTGTATCCCGGTAGGTGAACAGGGACTGATCGTATAAGACCGGGTGATTCCCTACTGCTATGATTATTTCATCCTCCATTTATTGGAACATGAGGAAATGACCTGCGGTATAGAGTGGCGAAGTCATGCCCATCTACTTCCGGTCCATGGGACCTTATTTCGTAAAAATTATGTATTGAAGTCAATGGAGAGAGAAAACTTATCTTTCGATCCCGTTTAAATTGTGCCATGAATTACACATATGATGTTTGTCAATCTTGAAAAATCATTTCCATGTCAAAAAAGTCACAGTTTGTCGCAAAACTGTTGAAATATAAGACTATGGAAAATACGCAACTAGAAAGAGTACAAATCCCAGAGTCGCGTAAGTGATGTCACTCATAACTGATGTCACAATTGTTTTCCTCCACTAAAATAGAGATAGCTAAGAAAAGATAACTTTAACAAGATGCCTGTGTGCTTAGTACCAGGTTGTTATCATACCAGCAATGGGTCTTGCTCGTTCTTTCGCTTCCCGTCTGATGAAAGGACCAGGAGTGGCTGGATCAAGTTAGCTACCTAGCTAGTAGCAAGCACGTTAGTTAGCATTACAGCCGGCTTAGCCTTGTCATTTTTATTAGCCTTAACATGAAGTAACATTAAGTAACCCAACATGTTAAACAGTAAGAGTAGTAGTCATATTTCGTGAACCCTTTGAAGAGTACTGTCACACCGGTGTGATCATTCTATAATACACCATTTAAGCTCGGGGGAGAAATGCTAACGCTAACGCTATATTAGCATCGGCGATCTTTTCTACTTCATGCAATCTGCACAAATGGTTGACATTAAACATTAAAAAGATCAGGCAGTTCAGAGAGAACTACTTTAGAAAATGCATTTCCTGCAGAAAATGCATGTGAATGCTGTAAACTGTGAACATTTGTGGCTGAATTTAGCTGAAAATGCAGAAAAAGCTGAATATTTTATAAGCTAAATGATAGCTGCTTTTAGCTACAAAAACCAAGTAAGTGTGTTGCTGAACTTAGCAGAGAAATGCAGAAAAGTGAAATGATTTTAATCAAATTGTTACAGCTCAATTGCATTGCAATGACTTCCATGTTAAAAAAAGACTTTAAAAAGCTGAATGTTTTAAAAAGTATAACATATTTTGAAAAAGTTCAAACTTTCCCATCATGTGCTGAAAAGGCTGAATAGTTTGATATTTGAATGGTTCCTGCAGCTGAAATTAGTCTGAAGGAGTTAAATAAAGATATTAAATGTAAGTAGTAGTGAATGAATGTTTACAAACACCTGTGTGTGTAAACCCAGAGATCAAAGGTTACCATGGTGACGACTTATGACGATTTACCAACTGCAGCACTGAGTGCCATTAAGAATGCATTGAGGATTATATCTGACAATTTTGCCACCTGTTCAAAAACTATGGCTCCTGTAAAACAATTACCAGACCGCGAGCATCAGGGAACCCCAATGAACTGATATATGTTTTTTTTTTGGTTTTGTGCGTAAAATGTGGAGATGGGAGCAGTTTGTCTAAAGCAGTGGTCGCCAACCAGTCGATCACGATCGACCGGTCGATCGCGAGTGTGGATCGTGGACCGTTAAAAAAAAAAAGTAACAAAATAAATAAAAATAAAATAAAAATAATAATGTTTGAAAAATAAGTTTTTAGATGTAAACCTATCATCCACCACCCCGTTTGCAGGTGCCACTTGATTGACGTATATTTTAGACACTTCAATAATATAATACATTAACCGTGCTTTACGTGAACCTCATCATGACACAAGAGAGGATGGCAGGACTGCAATTTCCCGTGTTCAGTGAATGCAACAGAGGCAAGACACCAGACCAATCAGAGAGTGGCATGGAAATACACGTGTGCTTGTGTCATTCAAGTGTGGCAATAGCGCATTTAGTGTGAGAGAGAGGGAGAGGGAGAGAGGGAGAGAGAGGGACCGGTGCCAGCGGGGACCGTGATGTTAGCATCTGGTTAGCTAGCTGCACTAACGGACATAAGGAGCTGTTTCCACAACAAGCTGGAGGAGAGTCCTCTCCTCTCAGACTGAGGGGCTCAGGTGAGCTAAAGGACTCTCTGAGTGTTTAGATATAGTTCACTTTAGTCTAAGTTATCTCAGTGGGTCTCAAACGGTTTTGTCACAAATTATTCAAAAGATTATTTCCGCGGCACACCTTCATATGATCATTATAGTTATACAAACAATAAGAGAAAAAATGAAAAACAGGTATGAAATACTATATGGCAGTAAAACAAGAATACAGTTTAAAAGGGGAGTGATTAGTAAAATATCCATAAAAAAAAGGAAATCTGTTTACAGTTCTGTTTCATATGGGTGCTGAGAGAGGTATCCATAGATCTCTTCATGTTGCTCTCAAAGTGCACCAGATTGATGCTTTTAACTTCAATATTTAAAAAAATATATTCCCGGGGGAGCATCCCCCCGGACCCCCCAGAGGAGGTGAGGTCCGCCCCCTACTCATAAAAAAGAGCACTTTACCCCTGCCTATATGCCGTGAGCTGATTATTGAGCCTTCATTGTAACAGTAATTCAGATGCAGCCTATATAAAAGGCCTCAAATTGGAAGCACTGTCTGGGCCGTCTTTTTCACTCAATTCTGCAATAGGTAGATCTCGCCTTTCACCTAGGCCGAGGTCGGTGATCTTGGGCTTAAAAAGGTTGGTGACCACTGGTCTAAAGTGTACTTCTCTCTGTTCTGAAGAAAGTTCCGGAAAGATTTAACATGGGAATCAATTGGGGGCTGGGTGGACTTTTTGTCTCTTCATGCCCTCAAGAGGCATTTTGTTTAATATTTTTTCTTAATTTATTTTTATTTTCCAACCTAGGAGAGGTTTTCCTACGTTTTTCATGAAAGGGTTTGGGAATTATGGCAAGTTTAAAACATTTTTGGGGGAGAATTTGAAGCACTGCTGTACTCTGTTTTGAGATCAAAGCACTCTAGACTTAACGAGCTGCTCCATCCACACTCATGTTAAAATCTGAAAAAGGCCTCTCTACCAAGCATTTTTGAATAGCTGAAGGTCTTGTGATCATTTTAAAGTTGGAATGAAGTGTCTAGCTGAAAGTATGTGGAAGGAGTAGCATTTGGCGCAAGGTGTAGGAAAAGAGGATTTGAAGGCTCCTCCCATTGACTTCCACGTTAAAAAAAGAGTTTAAAAAGCTGAATATTTAAAAAAGTATAAAATATTTTTTTTAAGTTGAAGTTTTCCCATCGATTCCTGAAAAGGCTGAATAGTTTAATATTTGAATGGTTTCTGTAGCTGAAAATAAGCTGACGTTATGGAGAGCCAAAGTATTGGCCTCCTCCTTCTCCATCGAACAGACAGAGAACCAGAGCTGAACCAACAACGACAAGACTGCATCCAGAACATCTCCATCTGAGGCATCCAGAACCAGAACAGCATGCTGACATAAAGAGGCATACTCTCATCAGTCCCTCAGACAGGACATGAAGTTCCAAGCTGAGCCACGAGATTTGGCACAAGAGCAGAGTGTGGGACATGAGAACAGAATACGCCCTCCATACAACAGCGAAGAGACTGTAAAAGAGGAGATGAAATGAAAAGCAGTTGGGCCAAGAGTAACAGCGGAAGGATTCAAGAGCTGATGGACTGAGGAGAAGACGGAACCAGAGGAGTTGGCAATGGTCTAACAGAATGTGAGGGGGTCGTGGCTTGAGACAACAAGAGGAGGAGAAAAGGAAAACGGGAATGAGTGAGTTTATACATAAACACACTTATTCACAAACAAACTTGAATTGACTTGATAAATACGTAAAGACAAAAAGATTTATTAGCCATGAATTAATAAATTGGTAAATTAAAATAGTAATAAAGAGGAAATAATCCTAAAACACACTGAGGGTACTGTGAGATAAAGGGGCAGACATGATGGAAATATTCACTACACTTTACACTTTAAGCAGTGAGTGTTTTGGGACTTAGGAGTACAGAGTAGAACATATTCTTCAATCTTTTCATCATGTAAACGAATTATTCCCTAAGAGATTCATGGGTGAATTTGGTAGAGATCTAATGTGTTACAATATTGATCTACAGTTAAAGGGATAGTTTTAGTGACCACTCTATAAGAGCAGACAAATCTGTGTTTGTTGGAAAATGTTAAAGGGAGACTTAATACCAAGCCAAATATAGTATCCAATCTAAAGTATTGTTTTTGCCATTAGCCACGTTCACACCAAGTACTTTCCTGTACTTACAGTAGTTCCGGCACTCAGAACCCCGGCGCTTTTTACCCCAGGGCACTTAGTACAGATCGCGTTCACACCGGAGTACTTTTCCCTGAGGGAAGATTACGCAAATGAGCCGCTGACGTCACTTCTTCTTCTTCTGCTTTGGTTTTACTGGCAGGCCACAAACCACTTCACGGCGAGTACAGTAGGTGGCGGTATGCACCTTAAAGTTGTTTGCAATCCCCTACAAAACAAGAGAAGAAGAAGAAGAAAAACTTCCCGCGTATACTGCGACGCCCACCCACTCGCTGTACATTAGGCGTCTGTTGTTTACCTTCCGACCTCAGACATGATGGAGATGGAGTCGACTGAAGTTGTGCTGTTTGTGCTCATGTTATACAGCTTTGTAACTGAGTTAATGCAGCCTGAGCAACTTGCGTACAATAACAAAACAAGCCGAGCACGAGTGGTGGTGGAGAGCGCTTTTGGCAGACTGAAGGGCAGGTGGCGGTGCTTGATGAAAAGAAACGACTGCAAGATCAAAATCCAGGTGGCAGCATGTTGCATATTACATAACCTTTGTGAAAGTAATGATGAGTACAGGGACGAATGGACTGCCTTACCGGCGACCCAGCTTGATGGGCCAGCCATTGCCGAGGCTGGGGGGCAAGACACGCGCACAGCCCTTATGAGGCATCTGAACAGCGTGTAAATTGTACATTGTAAACATTTTGACAATAAAGCTGATCTTTTGTATAGTGCTTTTGTTTCTCTCTTTTATTTTCCAGTCAAGACAGGCAACATTACAATAGTGTACAGTGTGGCAATATAATAACAATAAACTGTGCCAGGTGTGTTGTATGCACAGTAAATAGGCTCAGCAGCAAACCCACCTTTATTATTTATTATATATCTTCCTGAGACCCACTGCATCCGTCTGCCATAAACACTATGGAAACCTACATGTTAGTTTTGGACCACAGTGGACTCCATTTTGTGTTGTGTAAAATGGGGGGGGGAATTAAAAGTCTGCAAATCCCCATGTCCTCCTCAGAGGACAATCATAAAAACATTTAGTTTTAGGTCAAATAATATTTAAAATGATATAAATTATCATATTTGTGTATGTGCCCCTGCCATTCCTCCACAAGGTTGCAACATTGATGATAAATAAATGACAAATAAAGCTTCGCCAGTTTATAACCGATGAAACATGATGGTATCAGAATAATCACTTACATGTGATGTATAGAATGCTACACAGGTCACTAAAGATAAAGTGTCAGGAGAAATAAGCAAGATACAGGATCTGTTTAATCGCCTTGTAGGTTTTCTTTATTGCACTCTCAAGACATAACAGTAAATAGAAGTTCACATTTTTTATGTAAATAAAATAGAAGTTGTACATGTAAATTAACATTATCAATATAAAATAAAGTGTCAGTTGTATCAAGACTATATAATGACAGTAATAACAATAATATAAAATAAACTGTCCCAGGTGTAGGGATAGGCTCAGCAGCATACACACCTTAGTGCAAAGTTGTGTGTCAGTATTAATAAAAACAATACAAAATGAACTGTCCCAGGTGTGTGTGTGTGTGTGTTGTGGTGTGTTGTGTGTGTGTGTGTGTGTGTGTGTGTGTGTGTGTGTGTGTGTGTGTGTGTGTGTGTGTGTGTGTGTGTGTGTGTGTGTGTGTGTGTGGTGTGTGTGTGTGTGGTGTGTGTGTGTGTGTGTGGTGTGTGTGTGTGTGTGTGTGTGTGTGTGTGTGTGTGTGTAGCTGCCGCTCAAGTGCCCTTCTTTATTGTTTTGTATTTTTGAAGAGTGCTTCATGTATGCTTGAACTTTGTTTAATGTTGTTGAGGCAAGTTTTCTTACCGGAAGTCATGTGACCTCTAGCCCGGATGTTTACAATGTTTGTGAGAGAGTAAAAAGGCGCGAACATTTGTAAATGCCGGTCTAGGCGAATACGTTTTCACGCTGTTTCATAATTGTACCAAGAAGGAAATAAACATGATGGTGAACATCAGTTCGATGCGTAACGTTCTTTCAAGACAAAGTTACAGTGTGTGTACCTTTGCGTTTGGTTGCTGGTAAGGGGGACGACCAAGCGCTGTGATCTAGAAGGCAAAGCTTGCTTGTTTCCAATCCCGAGAGTTGTCCATCCTCGCCTGAAACACACGATTAGTGCCATGAGTTAGTGAAGCAAATTACAGAAACACTGCACAGTTATTCACAAGTCAAAACGTTTTCATAGCGGCCGAGAATATCTAGCTAGCTAGATGTTATTAGCTAGCTCGGGGCCGGTGTTAGCCAGTTCAGCCTAGCATGGCTAGCTTGATCTACTGAGCAAATAAAAGTACATCTGAGACCATTATTGTGCAGATTAAAACCCCAGTGCATGTAGTTGATTTTACCTTCGTCGTGGTCGCCATCGTTGGCCACAGAATCCGTCGTTTGAGCGGCCTCCCACACATCGTGCCCGAATCGAAGGTTGATGCTGTCCGGGAGAAAAGGTCTGTGGCCTAGCAGAGCATCCAAGCGCTCGTACCATTTACTGGTCTTCCGGTCGTTACCACTCTTGTTATAATAGTCTTTAATTTGTTTGTAGTCCTGCCTGAGTTTCTTTATTTTTAGCCGGTATGCCGTGGGGCTGTGCACGATTCCCAGGTCGAGTGAAAGCTACTGAACTGGCTTCAGTAGCATTCCCTGGGTCACGTCCTCGGCGTAGATCTCCAGAAGCGCCGACACCTCCTCATCACTCCACCGCTCCGATGATTTCTTGATGCTTGCCATAACTGCTTTCAAAAACAAACTACTCTCCGTCGGTGCGCTGGGTTTTTGTAGCGAGGAAAAACAATGGCGGCTCTACACAACATTTCACAGTTGTACGGGGCGTGGTTTGCAATTCGCCCAGCCAATCAGCTCTGGGGCACTTTTTTTCCCACAGGAAAGTACGATCTTTCAGCGGGCACTAAAAATGGGGGTAAAAGTTCCCGAGATTAAGTACTCTTTTTGGTGTGAACGCGACATAAGGGGTACTAACGGAACTAAACGTGAAAAGTACGGTGAAAAGTACTCCGGTGTGAACGCGGCTATTGTAGCATAGTTATTACCATAGAGAACTGTTTGTCTCCAAGATGGAGAGTTGGAAAAGACACTGGGCAAAGAACGATTGCAAATTTAATTTTGGAAAAGCAATATCATTGGGAGTAATACATTGCGGGGCCTTGGATCACTCATTGCAATGGTGCATATTATTGACAACCCATATCGTTTAGGGAGAAGGGGTCACTCAACCCACCCAGCAGTTGTTTTAAATCTTACTTGCAGCTTCACAGGGAGTGCACAGCACCAAATTATGAGTTTAAAAGACAAGCGTCACCACCTCCTAATGGTCATCCATTTAATCAGTGATGGCCTGAAATTTAGAGATGTTATTTAACGTAGAAACATATCCGCCATAAGTGAAAATTCCTAAATTGAACTACAAACCATTGATGAAATAAAATCCTTGATAAAGGAGGGAGTAATTGTTGCATGTTCGGACACCCCGGGTTCCACACACTGTTAAAGGGGTTAGCATAGTTCTTTAAGCAGACCAGAATTGAAGATAAATTAGTATAATGAGTTATTGATATTCCACCGGTTTTCACACCATTTAAGGAACTTTATCACTGCATTAGAACAGACCACCCAAAGGTACTGAAGTAGGAACTTTTAAGTGATGAAATTCTCCAACTGTTGTAACTGACCAAAATCTTCTCCCAGAAATGACTGTCTAAAATGCCGTATCCCAGAGTAGATGTTTGATGGTATCATGGAACTAAAACCTTGTACGCAGTCTTGCTACAGGATTGGACTGGGACCTGTGCACTTGTACAGCCAGTGATGTTTTATATGCAGTACTAATGACAGCGGGGCAGTTAATCAACATGGCGAAACACCCCAAAACCAGTAGGGCTAAGAGACCAGTCAAAGGAGGGAGTTTAGGCTCCACAGTGTACAAGGATAGCATAGGGGTGCCCAGGGGAGTGCTAGATGTTGTAGTTGCATTCCATGTACCCGCACCCTAACGTACCGATTGATCACCACGGCCCTTTCTAGAGAACATATTACTTTCATACTTTAAAAGGTATGAAAGGAGGGAGGGTACATTTCTCACAAGGGAACAGTTTCAATTGCTCGCAGAACAAGACGACCCAACCCATATACAGATATTGATGAAAATGATGAGAGTGTGTAAAAGATGTTAAATAATAGGGATGTTCAATGATGAGATTGTTCAAAGAATGTCCAAATGATGTGATATTTCAAATGATGAAATCATTTGAATGAAGAACCAGCTACAATGCTAATATGAAGAGAATCCAATGCAATTTACTATGCACTATTCCAAGATGGTGTACTCCATATTACCTTATACTATTCCAAGATGGTGTATTTTTATTTACTTTGTACTATTCTAAAAAAGTTTGTTTCTTTTATACTTTGTAAAAACAAGTGCCTTAACACTGAATATAGTATGAGAATGATTTCTGTGAAAGGAGGGAGTAAGAAAGGTTCTGATACCAAGCTAATTGCTGCTATTTTGAAGAGTGATATTGAATGTTAACACTAGAAGTTATGCACAAAGAAAAACTTTTATGTGGAAGACCAACCAAAGTATTCTTTGTATTTTTTGTATTTTTGATGACGGTTATTTGAACCATTCCATTTTGATTGTATGTTATTGATATGAGTTATGTACTATGCAAAGTTCAGATGAAGAACTCATTAATTTCAGTATTGTGTTCACACCTTAAAAGGTGTGAAAGGAGGGATTGTTAGAAATTAAAATCAATGTTTTATAGCATAATTTAGTCTAAAACATAGTCAGTTTAAAAGCTGTTTTATTCTGAAAAACCCGGAAGTTCTCATAAAATCTCAATGCCAAGCTTTTATTCTGAAAATCTTTCATCTCCGGTTAGAATTCAGCATGTGGCTAATATTACGTTTGCTAGAAATGTGAATGTAAAGTGAAAATGACACGGAGTGTTGCACACCAAAACCTACTGATCTTAACACTACACCAGTCGAGATATTATAATTGCTGAATATTAAATGAAGGTACAGTTTATTTTAATATGTTTCGTTGACAGAAGTAGGTAGATACATATGACCATAGATATATATAAACACTAGATGACTCACCCGCGCTGCTGGCCAATGGAGACCGACGTTGCCACATGGCCGCCATCTTGCTTATAATCATGGACTTTCATATGAAAATAACATTAAGCAGATAAAGCAATACCTATACACACACACACAAGGTATTTATATTAAATATTTGCCGGTGTATATATTTCCATTTATTTTATTATATTGTTAATATTTAAAATAAATTATCAAATTAAAATATATTTATATTTTATATATAAAAATCGGTCTCATGTTACCACTCTGTAAGCCAAGAGTTGTTAATTTAGCTTGAAGAACAGGGACACAACTAATGACAATAGCATATGGTGGTATATATTATTTAGATATTCACACCTTTATCAGAAGAACCAAACCAACATAAAATGAGCTCACTGACAGGCCAGTTTATGTCAATTATTTTTGACATGAGATGTTCATATCGTCCTAGTTTAGTATTTAGTTTCTAGATTTGTAAACAAATCCAGAACCTTTGAAATACGTTACCACTTCACAGCACGGTGCGCTGAGTTCTTGTAGTCGAAAAAAGCCCAAGAATAATATAAACTGTACCCTGTGTCCTTCTGTAGTCCATTTACTGTTTGTCTTGTCTTACCCCGGCTGATATCTCACTAAATCCACTGTTTTAATTGTTCCCTATATTGCCCCTATGCCCTGTAAGGTGTCCTTGGGTGTTATGAAAGGCGGCCCCCCAAAATAAATGTAGTATTATTATTAAGAAGAACAACTTGGTGTGGTGTGGAGGGGATGTAGGAAGCAGGGGCAGGTGGGGAGAGATGGGGCTTCAAGGTTCAAGGTTATGTTGTTTTAAATGTGTCTTGGAGATAAGGACCAGCTGCACACAATAAAATACAGTATAACACAAAACCAATAAGACACACGGCACACCAACAATCAATCATCGTCCAGCCTCAGCTTTGGTATTCTTTCACAACCATTTTATGGGTTTATTAGACAGACTGAGCAAACATAAACATATGTGGGGAACATAGTGCTGCGTATCAGGGCTGCGAAGTGCAGAAAAAGGCAAAGGAGGTAGAGAGATACAAAGTTTCATATGTTGAAGCAACAGAAAAGGTTCATTAAAGTAACATTAATGACATATGTTTAGCAGGCATGACATTTGCTATGACAGAAATTATAATTAGGTCCTTCTTTGGGCGATTTTCCTAATGTGGTTAAAGTGCAAAACACAATAAATCGTAGACAACAAGTGGGTCGAACAGCTGACCAAAGTTTTTAACTACAGGCCTATTTGAAGCTGAGATGCTGCCAAGTCTTTCTTTGGCCGAGCGTGGTAGGCCCAACTGCTTAAGTTATAACACACTTATTTATTGGAGAAGGTTGTAATATATTTGGCTGAATGGCATGGTTTAAACGGGTTATATGAGACAACAACACCAAACGGACCCTAGAGATACCCGACATTTTAGTCTAAAAAGAAAGGGTCTGGTTTTAGGGTGAGAGACAGAGAGTGTAAGGACAATCGAGGAGCCAGTACCTGTGACTGAGGGTGGTGAGGCCCATCATGGAACATGAAGATTTAATAAATACATTATATACAGTGGCGGCTGGTGGAAAATATTTTAGGTGGGGCTGTGGAAATGGTGTTCAAACAATACTAGGGGGCATTTTTTTGAGAAAAGACCCCCTAAATTATGACTTCTGGTGATGTTAGAGGGGGGGGGGAAGGACAATTTGAGGCTTAAAAATATGAGAAGACTGATCAATACCTCCATAACTTCAGTGTGGTTAGCTATGAATCTTCCAAAACTTCCAAACACCTTGTCCTGGACATAGTTTCTACAGCATAAACTGTGCTAACAAGCTGAGATTCCACAGATTCTAGAAATATAAGTATCATCACTGAGCGATCAGAACTTGCGACAGGGGAAGCAAATACAGACATCACACGACGTAGCTTTAGGTAGCAAAACACGGAGATATGCTCACCTTTTGCAGAATAACAATTCTGATCAAAAACGAGAAAAACGCAGCTGAAGGTTAATCCATAGGTTAATCCAATGTGTCTGTCACTTTGAAAAATGATTGATGATCCATAATTCCATTTTTATGTCAAAAACTGAGTTTTCATTAGCTGCTAATGGTAGCTTCCAGAGTGTATGACAGCTTCCTGTTTTGTCTCCTTGGATACGAGTCCAAACAACTCACAGACTGCACCGGGCGCTCACGTAGGAGCCCTGTGACCATCAGATTTGACGACGCTGATTGGCTGAAATTATGTTTCGGCGGCATAGTTTAAAGATAGCAACAGTTGGCTTCTGCTGCACTTGCTGCATTCTCGTCTGGGCGCTGTGCATAGCGCCCAGACGAGAGTGAGTAATGATACACGGGCAAGGCCAGGCAGGAAACATGTGACTTATCAGTAACTTTAGACATCGTAACACAATTTTAAACGAGATTTTATTGTAGATTATACATTTTACTGATACCAATTATATAATATTTACCTTGTTTATTAAAAATAAAAATAAAAATAAAAAATATATTTTTTAAATATATCTTTTTTTATTTTTTTTATTTTTTATTTTTTTTAATGTGGGAAGAGGGGGGGCGGCGCCCCTAGCGCCCCTATGGGCCGGCCGCCACTGATTATATACATACAATATATGATACAATATATATACATTATACGACGGCTCTGATGCTGCCCCCCCAGCAGACCGCAGCAAAGAAGAGTGCACTAGCCACAACAGACCGGTAGAAGATCTCCAGCATCTTGCTGCACACGTGGACGGATCTCAGCTTCCTCAGAAAATAGAGTCTGCCCCTTCTTGTGCACAGCGTCAGTGTTGATCCTCCAGTTCAGCCCATTGTCTAAGTGCACTCCCAGGTATTTGTAGTCCTCCACAACAGCCACATCCTCTCCCAGAATGCACAGGGGTAGAGGAGACGTCCTCACCCTCCTGAAATCAATGACCATCTCTCTGGTCTTGGCCACATTCAGAATACTCACAACATTAGGCTGAGGTTCATCTTCCGCTCTTCTTGCAGTGGTTGTGCTTCTTGTTGCTTCCGGCTAAAATAAACATAATTAAAGACATTTTGAGTGTTTAAAATGTGCTGTAATACACAACACATTATTTATTCCTAAACTTGCAGAAAGAAAAACTAAAGTGTGACATTTAATCACATATTTATATATCAATCTTATACACCTTGAATTCTTGTTGGCCAATGACACACATACCCTTTGAAGATGAGCTGGGAAGTTGAATACTGTTGGCACAACACCATCTTTAAGCCGGACAGTCTGCCCCGTCCTGTCAAAGTCCTCACTCCTGAAGTGCTCACTGCAGAGCAGTGTCCTGCCAGAGGAAACAAAACCGTCCCTTCTTATGGCAACTTCCCACTGCCTCCTCCTCTCTCCGGTTTTGGGAAACCTTAAAAACATGAGAAAGGTAGCCAGATATATAAATTATTGTCAACATTTTCCTCCCTTCTTTCCTTTAACATTAAGGGTAAGGACAAAAATACACACCTAAATTATCATATTTTTGGGGTAATTGTATGTATGTATGTATGTAATGTATGTATACTTTAAGAATAAGACAACCACACTAAGAGTTATAAAAAAGGTGTCCAAAAGAAACATTAAATAATTGTGTAAAGAAATGGAGAAATGGTAGCAACATATTCTAAAGAGGCTGGGTCAACAACAATCTTGCAATACTATTATCTCACATAGCCCCACTGATCCTGTGTAGCAGGACTTGTAATGTACATACATCCACTAAGTAATTAACGATTATCCTAATTATAGTCATAATATTGTCATATCTTACACGTGAAAGGTGATTCCACGGGTTCTTGTTTCCAGACTGCGGCGATTAGAGCATCCGTAGGCTGCACAAAAGTCCGGCATAGTCAGGTACTTCTGTAAACACAAAGCCAGCAATTTCCTGTATCATAATGTATCTAAATGTAAGATGTTTTTAACAAGCCAAACCACTTGGAAGAAATCATGTGTAACTTAAGTTATGTTGAAAAGAAAGAGCAGTTCTGCCTCTCCCACTGGTGTAAAGTTGCTGGGTCAACTTTGTAATACTAGGTCTCACTCACAGCCTCTTGTTATTAGCCAGCTAATAAATACAACCACACATACATAAAGAAAAGCTGCAATTTCAACATGTCCAAGCATCCTGTATCATAGCCATGCTAATAATGTTTATAATAAACCAAACCGTTTGTAAATCAGTCAAGATTTCAGCGAGTTAAGAGTATTTTTGTGCAGATCACTCACCTTACAACAGCTACCATAGCAAGTACCAGAGTAGCTGTTGACTGTAGCAAGATGGCGGCCGGTGAGCTATGCTGGAAAATCTCCCATGAGCCATCTAGTGTTTATATATATCTATGGATATGACTGTCACTACCCGATCCGTTCACCTGCCCGATCGGTACTGCGCATGTGCGAGATGGTCCGCCATATTGGACAACTACATACGGCAACTCTAATAGGACACTTGACACAGTGGCTTTTGGCAAAGCAGAAAAAGAACCGAGAGAGATTATTGTTATTACAACGTGACTTCACTATTATTTAACAACTCTTTTTTTTTTGTCAGAGTAAGTGAGACATGGATTTAACTTCTGTTAGACAGCTATCATACTGAATAAATATTTACTGTGAATGTATGCAAAAATGTATGGCATATAGCTGTCTAACAGAAGTTAAATCCATTTCTCACTTATTCTGACAATGTACTTAACTCCAAATAAAAGAACCCAATAAAGAGTTGTTAAATAATAGTGAAGTCACGTTGTAATAACAATAACTCATCTCTATCAGTTCTTTTTCTGCTTTGCCAAAAGCCACTGTGTCAAATGTCCTATTAGAGTTGCCGTATGTAGTTGTCCAATATGGCGGACCATCTCGCACATGCGCAGTACCGATCGGGCAGGTGAACGGATCGGGTAGTGACAATGACGACGTCCGGGACTACAGTAAATGAGAACTGCCGTAAATGAGAACTGCTGAAAAGCACTTCTGGTATTACTAAAGTGTCTATTTACAGCCGTTATAATGCATTAAATAAAAAGTCATGAAAGAGAGTATGAGGAGAAGAGGTGTGTGGAGTTATGCAATGAATGTACAACGTCTGAATCCTCTGTTATGCGCAATAACGGACATTGAAGACGACCCCCAGCAACGCGAACCTGCCCTCGAGGAGGAGCCTACGGGGGGGATATAACCAGCTGACCAGGATTGTCTCCGCCCCTTTCTTCAACCCGGCGAGGCAACAGCTGAGGCCTGTACTACGAAGCCGGATTTTCCTAACCTGGATATGTTTGAGTTAGCCGGTTGGCCCAATCCAAAACATACGCGCTCTCGCTAAACTGTACTACGACGCTGGATATCAAGTGGATCGCTCAAGCCAGCCGTGTCCTATCTAGTTAGGTGCACGTTCACATGAAAGGGGTGGTATTTGGAGCATTCGACCAATCTCAAACATGGACAAGCGTACTGACAGCGCAGCGTCATACTTCCTGAATGAAAAGTGAACTTTAATATTAGTCAAATATGAAGAAGTTAAACTTTAAACATCCATGACTTAAACACTTTATCCAGGATAAAAGCCATATAGCTGCACCTGCAAGGTGAATACAGCTGGTAACATAAAAAGTGTTTGAATGCGTACATTAACAGATTTATGATATCACTGCCCCGTCTAAGACACGAGTGGATCTGACTTTAATTACATTTGACTCGAGTGTTTTGTCAACTTAATGTGTTGCTTAAAATAATACTTCTGCATACAGTATGTGACACTGTGAGTGTTGCACGGCCAGATACGGCTCAAGAAGCTGACTCAAATAAGGAAATATATGATACATTATGATGTGATATGATATGAATGATAATGGGACACATCGACGTTTGCACTCACAGTGCCGCGGACTGTACTTAATGTTACTCTGATCCGGTTACTTATGTTGTGGCAGATATTTAAGTAGGCTTTCTTAACGCTAATGTTATAATAGTCAGATTGCTCTGAAGATGGGAGGGGATATTCTATTAATTTTCACGTTCACACAGTCAGTTGATTTTTGCCGGCCGTCTTTCCTGCAACGGCAGTTTTTCTGTATTTCCTCTATCCTGTAATATGACTTGATAGCTTTAAACTCCGCACACGGAGCTCTGATTGGTCAGCAGGCGGTGCTTTCACTGAGTTGATCTCTTAGCCTGCAACCTAACCTCCTCCCGAGGAGGTTAGCCGCTCAGCATAAGTTACCATGGAGATCTAGCCCACTAAAAAGAGAACCAGCGTCGTAGGACCGGAAAGCCCGAGTTTTCCCTGAAGTCAGCCGGCTAAGCGAAAATCCGGCTTCGTAGTACAGGCCTCTGCTCTGTCTCTCCTCTTACCCTCGGCTTGTTGTATCACCGCGCCATTTAATTAAACTCAACTAATTTGAACCTTTCCGGAGACTCCATTAGTCTCTTCATTCTAAGCTTCTCTCCTGGGCGCGAGAACAACGAATACTTCTAACAAGCTTCAGCAGCTACATCTCTGGCATTTTAACATGACTGGATTAATGTATTGTTACATAAAACTCTAAAATGGGCCATAATACCACGGGATTAAACACTCTCTCTGATTTACTCTGAGTCAAGCTAACAACCTGTGCGTTGTGACCTGTGGTCCAGTAAGAAAACTAAACTGGGATCAGTTTCCGACTCTCACTCTCTGTGCAGAAAAACCCTCGATGTGATTGGCTGAGGAGCGCAGGAGCTCTGAGTAAAGCAAAGGATACCAGAGTGCTCAGGCAGTGCATGGACGGATGCGAGCAGGGGGAGGACGGCGAGACACGTTGTTGTTGTTGATATTATAAAGATTCTGCTTTAATTTCACCAAGTGGAGCAAGTTACAGTAAGTGTGATGTTTTGGCTGCTTGTTGTAAAATCCCTCTCAACAACACCACCTCCGACACCATCCTCTCAGGAGTGATGGGCTCCAAGTTGACCAGACAGAGAAGTCTCGATTTTGAAACAAAAGTGTCCAAGAGGAGACGCCAGAGGAATGACAGCCCGGGAGAGAGCGAGAGGAGCGGGGACTTCTTGTTTACCTCCCTGATGCTGAAGTCTGACAAGCTGCCCGACAAGCTGCGGAGAACAAACCACTGCCGTATGTGAGGAGGGTGGCGTGGATCCGGGAGATCCAGAGACTCCTCCGGGAGCAGAAGATGGAGCAAGCTGGCGAAGTGCTCAAACTGCTGAGGAAGGTAAAGGGATTACATTATTTTGGATTAATTTCTAAGGAAAACTTATTATTTAAGATGTTATTGAGGAGGTTATTTGAAGCTGCAAGTGTGTTTGATGAAGTGTGCGTGGTGAACACGCGGACCAAAAGTTAAATAGCCTATTAAAAACATTTTTGCACGTTTTTTTTATATTTAAAAGTTTATTTGGTAATTGAATTCCAGGTTGTTCCTTATTTCATTTGATCTCACATTTATTGTCAATGATGTTGCATGCTATATTTATCGAGCAAAAGCAGATTGAAGTGATGGCTCCTATATTGGAGAAAGTCCCACTTTTTATAGCATGTGTATCTGCAGGTGTCAGTGCTAATGGTTTAAAAGTTTCAGGCATGTACTGTAATCATTTTCTTTTTTTCAAGTTCCTTTCAATGATTCCCAGTAAAGAAGAATTTCTGACCTGAACTCTGTCACCTTCTTTTTATCAAAAAGGGATGAGAAAGAAGCAGTATGAGTGTTTGGTTTAAATCAACCACCTGTTTTGTCTGAAAGGGAATGGATAGCCAGCGATAGTTCATGTTCTGAATATAAAATCAGCTCTAACACTGAGTGTATTATGTTTTTTAAAGACACCAAAACCAAAAAAGGCCTTGGTTTCTTTAATTTTTTGTGACAAACGTTGAGATCTTAATATTTTTTCTTACCAATTAAATACTTTCTTGCTGCCTTTTTTACGGTTAAGGCTACAAAAGAAAAATATTGAGTCAATAACATATATATTTAGCTTTTTCTGCCATTCTTCACAGTTTCCTATATGTGAAGGAAACATCAGAGGGAATTTAAATATATAAATCCACATAGGAATAAGCGCTTTATAAAACTCACTTGATGCTGTATTGTGGTATTGTTGAAAATCTCTAATCTGTCCCCTATTGTATGGTATGATGGGAACACATAATGAAAAAGCCCCCCACTATAGTTAATATATTTCATTTGTGTCCTATCTGTTACCTTTCCGAATGTTACACCTTCCCAGGTCTAATCCTCACTTTCTGAAGCTTTATCCAAACTAGAGAGGAGGAAAGAGAAATAGTTTTTGGAGCTTTCCACTTCCCTCTGGTTGCTGTGCATTGATCAAAGACTAGTTTTGAAGTACAGACAAAAGCGGTTCTCATCAAGCAGGCCCCCTGTCATGCAAACTCCCTGCCCATCTGTACGCTGCCGTAGAATAAATTACACACAAGTGTGCAGATTAAAGCAGGAATCAATGCTGAGGAGTCTGAATTGAAGACAGATTTGCAGGTATCTATTCTTCTGCAGATAATCCATAAACCGAGCATACAATAGGTGGGGTGAATTTCAATTTAGTTGTAAATTATATTCCTGTTTGTGTGAAGCAGGAGGGATATGACTCATGCACATTCCTTGAAGACTTCCATGTGTCTGTCTCTGTTTGTTAAAGCAGTCCATCACATCTAATAGGAAACACGATTTTAAGATCAACATGTACAATTGTTGGTCGTGAGCAAGAGCAACTTTCTCAATAGCTCGGCATTTAAACTACTCACGAAGCACTGCTCTCCATCACTCACTGAGAGTAGCCAATAACACTGCCCCCACGCTGTATCTCCATGGCAGATCTGCCTCCTGGGCCATTCAGTTAATTAGTTTGGGATCTTCTACATATTCATTGGTAAACAAAGAATCAGCTAATACTCTTATCAATTACGCTCTGCAACATGCACACTGAGTAACCAATGTGCAGCAATGGAGAAGACAATAATGAAGAGGTTTTCTCTGTCACATATATATATATATATATATATATATATATATATATATATATATATATATATATATATATATATAGATACAGTTAGTATATCTATATACACATCTCTATACATCTATATTTACACCATTATATAGACCATTCTGAAGTTATCTGTCACAATAATCACTTCATTTTATTGAACTTTAAATACACATATACTGCTTGTCAGATTTTGGTGCCTCTTTGATTTGATTGAAATACTCTTCATCCAATAATACAGTTATGTAGAAATATTAACCATTTGTGAGGTTTGGGGTTAGGGTGAGGATTTAAAGAAAAAGCCTGAGTGGTTTGAGTTAAAGTTTGGAAATACACTTTTTTAACAGTTTAATGAGAAGATTGACACCACTTTCAACTGTAAAAGGTATCAATCTTCTCATCTAACACTTGGCAGGAAAATGTCAAAACTGTAGAAATAAAGATACTTTCTATATAGTTGATTTGTGTCTGCCTGGTGTATGTCAAACCCGCTTTCTTCTCCCTATGATTTATGTTTCTATGTACACTGTAAGATACATTTTAAAGGTCCCTGTTATGCAAAATCCACTTTTTAATGTCTTTGCTACATAAACATGTGTCCCCTCTGCGTTAAGAGATTCTGAAAGTTTCAGGAAAAAAGATTCTCTCTCTTTTTGTCCTGATCCATTTATATAAAAACCTGTCTGAAAATGAGCTGATGAGATTTGGCCACTTTATGATGTCAAAATGTTTTTTGGGTTTGTCGGGACGACACACGTTTCTGTCCTGGATGAAGAAGGACTGGCTGTCTCTGCCACCAGCACCATAAACCAAGTGTAAACACAAAGCCTGTTATTTCTACTTAATCTACTTCATATTATTTCAAATTGCTAAGTCTACGGTGTTTTGTTTTGCAGTTTTGGAGGAGGTGTTTACTCTCCGCGAACAGGCATCATCCTGAACAATGAGCTGTTGGACTTCTGTCGCAGAGCAGATACAGTGAGGGCAGGTAAAGTCACATAAACGAGGACTTTCGATTGCAATTTCAATCTCCTTTCAGTCTGATATGGAGTGTGATTGTTGTTGCAGGTGAACAGCCTCCTTCCTCAATGACTCAAAGTCTGGAGGACTTTTTGTGATTGGTGGATCGGGAGGAAGCTTGATAACCTCAGCAGTGGCCTTGGTAATTTTGATTAACCTGTTTGCAAATTGGTTAACAACTTCCTCATCTGTGTGCTTACATGGTTCTTTATTCAATCTTTGCAGTCAACACACTCTCACTCCCTAAACGTCCAGGAGCGACGCTTGGTCAGGGTCCCGTGGCGTGCAGTTGGGACGCGCCGAGGCTCCTTCAGCTTCATAAACGGACGCAAAGACCTTTCAACTGATTGCAATGTATTCCCATCGGCGGCGGTATTTGACGCTCATGGAAGCACCGCATCCGTTTATGTCGGCGGCTGTTAAAGGCAATGTGAGCGTCCATTCCCATTGGATAACGGAGGATTTTACACCCGGAAGTAACTATTCTCCTTACTGTCGATTGATTTTACAGTGATATCTGCACTACTCATCAACTCAAAAACACCAGATTATCCTTGTTAATTACACAACATTGATTGGTTTAAATTGTGTGCAATGCTTTTGTATTTTTCCCATTCGATTCGGAGAAACAAATATTTTTTCGGAGTTTAGGATGGCAGAAGACACTACACTACCCAGAATCCCCAGCTATCGTTTAGGACTACACCATGTGCTTTGTTTGACAAACCCCGTGATTAGTTCTCAAGCTCTGTGATTGGTTGACCTCCAACTGCATTCCATATGAAAAAAAAACGTTTCGTAAAAGATAAAATCATACTTTATTCAGCAGTGCTTGCTTTACTCTTTGAAAGTCATCACATCAATGCATTGTAATAAATGGTTCGGCTGCATTAAATATTACACATCTGTCGTAGTTCTTTATTTATCTACAGAGATCGGGACTCAGAATAGACCGGAAACTATTCTTTTACCGTTCTGTTTTAATTTCACAATAAAGTTAGTAGTAATATTTTGTTTTGATATTATTGTTTTTTATTAACTACTAGACCGCTGGGTCATGTTAAGACCATCTTTTCTGTGTTACTGTGGTTTTTTTTACATCGCTTTTGTGTTACAAATATCAAAACAATAACAAAATATATCCGTTGTAAACTAAACCGGAAACAGCAACACTGTAAACTTGACAGCTTTTTAACCCAAACCACCTACTGGTTAAAGCACGTTATTACACGTTTAGAGTAATTGCAATGCAGGTAGATTGTGTTGCTTTTGAATGACTGTTTAAAATGCCTTTTTCTTAATGTCTTTCATTTTGTTATATTTTATGAAAACATTTAAAGGACACCTATCATGCTATATTTGAACAATATATTGTAGGGCCATACCTATATAAAGTATATAAATATAGTTTTTTTTTCAAAATACCAAACAGATCCTGCCTCATTTCGCTCCATTTGCTCTTTCCAGCACTGTTTTTGCAGGGGGCTGATTCTGTGAGCTGCAGCTGACCACGCCCCCCTGCAGGAGAGGGGAGCGTGCTCTGATCAGCTGCTGAGCTGTCAGAAGAGGGCGGAGATCTCCGTCCTCCGTGTTTTATTATATTATTATATAGAGTCGTTATTCATTTGTTTTAAAGCTCAATAAATAACAAAGAAGACCTTTGACCGGCACTTTTCTAATTTTGTCCGGAAGATTTAAACTTTAACGGACATCTTGACCGGCGAAAAAAAACCTAACTGAAACTCTGCCGCACGGTCCCCTCGTTCCTTGGAAGAGGCGGAGAGGTGGAGAGGCTTGTGTAACCATCAGTGTTGGGCAAGTTACTTTTAAAAAGTAACTAGTAATAGTTAAAGTTACTGCTCTCAAAAAAGTAACTAGTTACTTTATTAGTTACTAAATTATAAAAGTAACTAGTAACAAGTTACTTTACTTTACTTTAAAAATAATAACAATAAAAATACAAGTTTTTGTGTTGTTGGAAAAGGTCTTTCTGCACTGTGGCCCTGCTTTCACTGCTTTCACTGGTATTTTGCTGACTAGTTCTCTGAATGCAACAGACTCGACCGTTGCGATGGGCAGCATGTCCTCAACAACATACCTGGCAATCAATCTGTTTAGTTGACTCTGGGTGACATGTGGCGATTTAAAAAAAAACGTTTTTTGGCTGTTTAGATGGTGTTGCTCCATCTGGGTCACTGCCGGTGGTTGAGACGGTGGGGTCTTTGGCGACTAGTTTTATAGCCCCATGTACATTAGTTAGGTGCTTCAGGAGATTGGCATTGCTGTTATTCGATGTGGACAATGCTTTCTGTCCTGCACACAGTTTACATTTGACCGTAATATTTTTTGCGTCCTTTATCCCCACAAATTGAAAATAGTGGTTATATCTCCAAGTTGTAAATTCGCTGCTGCTCTCGCTGATACTTGCATCTGCCATTGTGTGTGTGTGTGCTGGTGGTGGGCGTTGCCGTGTATGTGTGTTAGCAAGTGTTTGTGTGTCTGTATTTTCCCCATAAGACAAGACCCGCCCAACTCTGTCTCTGATTGGCTTACCCTGAAATGTTACCCCGCTTTAACCAATCATCACTCCTCTCTGGTCACTTTCACTTTTCCATGGTACTGTGAGAGGACATCACTGTATTCGCCTGTAAGTTACATCCGCACGGAGATTCGGTTCAGTTGGACCACATAATGTAACGCAGTAACGCACCCATTTAAATCACAGTAACTATAACGGCGTTACTGAATGGGAATAGGTAACTAGTAACATTATTAGTTACCGCAAAAGGTAGTTGCGTTACAGTAACGCGTTAGTTTGTAACGCGTTAGTCCCAACACTGGTAACCATTAGCCAATAACCAACCAAGGTAACCCCCCCCCCCCCCCTTATCACCTGAATCTCCTCCTAGAGCACCATTGTGTTCTTTTTAACCAAATATCTCTCAGAGGGGCGTGGGGAGTGGCTCCTTATTTTCATCTAAAGTAACAGACAGAGAATCAGCACTTTTGAAACAGGGCTGAAACAGAGGGGTTTATGGGATGCTACAATGCACGATCTGTTTGGTATTTCGAGCCAAACACTTCAGAGACATGTTTTGTATATATCTGAGACCTATAATATATTGATGAAAAACAGTATAATAGGGGACCTTTAAAATGAATACTTCACCCCCAAAATATTGACCATCTGTGTATAAAATACTCAAACTATGTTGAATTCTTAAAGAAAACTTTTCTTTTCTCACAGAATCCAAAAACGGAGAAAACTTTTGATGACTTGAAGTCAATTGGATGATTAATCCTTATTGTTAAACACTTCTTTATATGCAGTGCATGCTTACAATTTCCTAGTATGTGAAAATGCATGATTCTGAGAATATTATGAGACGTGTGAAAGATTGTAAGCAGATGTGGTGAAATATTTTTGCTGTTCTGCAACCGGGCCTCATTTACCTCAATCTATCGCAATCACTCCTTTTTCTAATGCCTTGTTTACTGTGCCAGTACAAGGTAACACAGGGTGAGTTAATGGGCATTTTAGAGGTGAAGTATTCCTTTAAAAACAAAAATGTGCCTTCAACAAAATGTGATCCCTTTAACCCTTGGTGCTCTTCAGTGATGACCTACACAATCAATCAAGAAACTATTAATGATGTCACTGGTGTCGCCATTGTCATACTACTTAAAAGAGGCCCTATTATGCTTCTCGGGTTTATCCCTTTCCTGGTGTATGTTATAGATTTGTGTTCATGTAAATGGTCTGCAAAGGCTACAATTCCAAATGTCCCAGTTTCTCTCTCACACGCTGACAATTAGCATAATATATCGTCTTTAAATTACGTGGACTGGCACAATCCACCATGATTCCTCGTACGTGTAAACCTACCTGGTAATAAACCTGTTTCTGATTCTGATGAACTGCTGATATACTGCTGAGATCTGCTATAAAGCTCTGTGGGATTAAACAGTATATTGCAGCATCAGTCCATAAAGGCAACTGTGTTCAAAAGAAAAGTGTTTAAAAAAATGTTTAGAGAACCAATTTCATAATTATCAGAGAATGTTTTATTTCCTCACTGAACTTTGTAGGATTTTTTTATTGAGCCATGTAATCCTTTTTAAGTGACTTCTGACTTACTGTGACCTTAAAAATGTGACTGTATGTGATACAACATTATTTCCTGGGCATATTGTGACCTTTTTTTAAAACGAAGAAAATACTGTAGAATTTCATTAAATAGGGTAGGTAAGTTTGAGAAACCGGCTCGAGATACACTTTTTGTTATATTCCATGGAATGCTCTTAACATCCCGATAGCAATGAATATCTTAAGTGCTTTGACAAAAAATCCATAAAGAAATGTCATCTGTGGAAGCCGTAATACTGTAAAAACTAAGCACGACCAATCATTTTAGCCGGCCCGGCTAAAATAACTGGATGGCCTACCTGCCTGTCAGCTGTGCACAAACTTATCTCGTGCCCTCATTGGTCATGTGCGCGTTCGTGTGTTGGAGGAGGGGCTCTGTAAGGAAGTGGCAGATTTTCTCCGGTTGTGTATTTTCAAATTCTAGCGATCTCGAGCCGATTTCTCAAACTTACCTAGCCTACCTTTAAACAACAAAAACAAAAAAATATATATATATATATATATATGTGTCAAGTTGATTCACAGTTAACATTATCTAAAGAAAAATACTTTATTTTCACCAACAACATGATATTTTCTGTGTTTTAATATCTGAAAATGTTATGTATAATAGTAACACACTTTTTTACAATTATCATCTGTGAATATTTGTGATTTCACAATAAAGAAAAATCTGAACAAAGACGAGTGATTGTCACCAGATGTGCTTTTCAACCAAAGACACAGCTTGAGCTCATTCCTACATTTATCCTTTATTCTGAGTATAGTATGATCAGCAATAATCTGCGTCATGTTTTCCTGTTTTTCTTGTTTCAGAGCAGCACTTTAGCTGTGAGACAAAGGAAGCAGTAATGAGATACATTTCAGGAGAGAGACCTATGAATTAGTAATGATTTCTTAAGTGGATTCTGCTCCGTTTTCCTTTGAGGCACTAGATGTGAGTTATGAGAACATGCAAATTTGAGTCTGTGTGAAGCCCCACTTTCTTTGTTGTATGACAAATGAGTTAATGTGGATAAGTTGTGACTTCATCGCTTCTTGAAATGACCCTCTTTGTATGAAAAACGTTCATTTAAACAACACTATGCCAAAATTATCTTTCACTTAAAGCCTGAACAGTTATATAATCCGGTGTTGACTCTCTGGCTTGTTTTGACACTTTTAGTCACACAGTCCCTTGATGTAGCAGATTTTTCTCAGGAGGTATTTTATGCTTTTAGATGCCATGAAAGTGTCATGCAAGGCAGTGGTTTAAATTAAGACCATAGACATTGAAACACCAACTTTTTAGTGCCTCAAGGGGAAAGTAAATTGTCTGAGTTGCATAACTCCAAAGTTCATTATGACTATGTGGGAGTCAGATTATGCTTAATTGGGCCTTCAAGGAAAATGGTTGTGTGACTTGATCATTTCTGCATTTATCATCTCCTAAATAATAATGAAACCTCAGCAGGTGGTGCAAGTCACGCATTTTAAAAAGTACTAGCATGGTTTGGCTCCCTTTCCTCCCAATCAGCGATCAGGGGCGTTCACTCCCCAGCTAACCCAATCACTTTCGTGTTTATTCCCACAAGCCAATCATAGCCCCAGGGTTCACGTCAAGCTTTAACCACTCCCCTTCAGACCGACTTCCATCATTCCCTTCATGCCTCCACCACCACCAGTGTCTGGACCCGAGGGGGATTTTTATCGGCTTGTTTTTCCCCTCCCGAATGAAACTATCGCACAACCGGGTCTAATCGCCAAACACCATTACATTCATCTGTGTATTCTTGGCAATAAATACTATCGTTACATCAAAACAACTCAGATTGAAATATAGGTTTTTGTGCATGTAAATGGTCTGCAAAGGCTAACATGTGTTCCCTCCAGAGGGAGTTTCTCCCCAACACAATCCCCCCCTGCCTGAAACCCCTCCATTGGTCTCCTTTGTTTACCTCCGTAACATAGTGACATCACTATGTAACACTTCTATTGGCTACAGCTCCAACACATTGTACGAGATAGGCTACGGGGCGGGACATCACTAAGCGGTTGACCAATCACAGAGTCTGCATCAGCACAGGCAGTATGAGAAAAAAAAGCACTTTCTGGACATTAAAGCATTTAAACATGTCACAGTAGAGACACACAATAAAAATATGAACCTGAGAATGAGCAGAATAGGGCCCCTTTAATATTGATGTACCCAATATAAGTCTGGCTGGGGACATTCATTGTACTTTATCCCCCCTCTCTCCTTACACTGTTTGTTAGCTATGGCTCTAGGGATGACACAATTGTTCTCTTGGTTCTGCTCCACTTTGGTTTAGACTAAAATATCCCAGCTACTGTGTGAAAGCCCCTTCAGTCTTGTTAATGACAACCTTAGGTACTATATATATGTGAGGATCACCTGACTAAAGATTCAAGCCTGACACCAGAAATACTTTTATAAACAGTTTGTTTTTATTCATCACAGTATGTTCATTTCAAGTGTTTAATTTGAAGGAAAACAAAATAATCGACAATATCTCTTCAATCAATTTGAGAAAAACAATAAAATCTATTGTGATCTACTAACATTGAGATTGTAAGTTAAATAAATATGTGTTGTGAATGTTAAACCTCTTTGTGTTATCACAGTTTCTATCACAGGTAGATCAGACATTTCAAGCAAAACTTTGATAAAGGCAGTATCATTTTACATTCTTTTTACATTTGAATAATTATGTAACACATTAATTTTACACTGCCGCTGAGAGAAGAAGAGCCCTGAATCCCAGCGCTGACAGTGAGCAGCGACAGCTGTAATATTGTTATGGGGTCATTACAGGCCATTGCACTCTGGGCTATGGGACATTACTGTAAGTCATTAGGACGGTTTGTCCCTGAGGTTTTATAGTATTTTATTTTTAAATGGGTTATGCCTGTCCTCCCTTTGTCTGCTGTCACCTATGAAACATCCTGGTGAAATATGTTAACGTTTTAAAAGATTAAAAGATGATTATTTGAGGTTTTTCCTTTTGTTTTTGTTTATTCTGTTTGCTTGAGTTTAATTTTTAGCAATAACCATTGACGTCACAAATCATATCTTTAAAGGAAAACAAAATGAACAGCTGAACACTGCTAATGATTTACAAAGTGCTTCATAAACAGGTAGGGGTTGGAAACATGTGTGACTGAGGCTGTTAAAAAAAACCTGCTGATGGTTGAACTTCTAATGGCTTGTGCATTTCTTAATCACTTGAAATGATGCTGCATATAAATGCGTCGGACATTAGACTAAATATTCAGAATTAATTTCAGACTGAGGCGCTTTGTTTCAAGGTCATAGAGAGCAAAAGTCACTGTGTTGTTATCTGAGTTGTGTCATGAAGCATGTTCTATGTTAATGAAAGAACAATTGGTGTCAACGTTGTTTCCTTGTTCTTTATTAAGTCTCTAATCTCTCAGCTCGTAGCACTGGTGTCAAAGCTTATGCCGCTACAGGCTCCGTGCATAATCAGTGGTGAGTTCATGACCTCAGTACCCGGCGGCGTACGCCCACTTGCGAGAATCTGAATGAGCGTGGAGTCCGTCTTCATAGCGACCCACCGCCTGCACCACAGCTATTGTCGATTTCAGGTACTTTATCTCGTGGTTCTTCAATGCCAAACCTTCCAGGACGTTCTGCAAACAGGAGCAAATATGAAAGAAAAATAAATGTGGCACGATGTTCAAGTTAGATCTTTTTAGCGCATAAATTGGGAATGATGCCCATTTTAAGAAATCATGTTGAGTAACGTCTGTGAAAATAAATCTTCAATTAAGCCAGTAATCACAGAAAACACTGAAGTGTGATGTGCTGCCCGACACAATTGATAAGATTTCAAAATCATGCGTAATTAAGTGTTTACATATTTTACATCCCAGTAAAAACATCAAATAAAGGGTTAGTTTTCTAGTTAATATCTTTCCATTAATTACCTTTAATGGTACATTTAAAATACATTACATTGAGATGAGCAAGTTTTACAGCAACCATACACGGTATATAGGAGGATTTGCCTATTTTTAGACAGACCACAAATAGCCCGTTACCACCACAAATTGCTGAAATATTTGTCTCCATTCTTCACACCCCTGAAGGTAGAAATAATGAAGAAATTCTTGGGTAAGAAGTTAGAAGGGCTTTACTGTATGTTAGCTGGGCTTTTGTGTGAGGGATTGTCTCCCCACACACTCACATACGTCAGTGTTGTTTTTGCGACACTCACTTTGTCAAAGTCTGGTTCTGCTTCAGTGGCGTTGGGATCCAGCTGGTTGTGGAGCCTCGGCCCCGACACAGCTTTTTTCAGATCATAGTCAAAGAACAGTGCATTTAGAATCACCTTCAAAACAACAAAGATTTTTAGACAATTATAACCCAACAGAGTAATTAAATAGTTGAATTAATGCAACTCATTGATTTAACTTCTTGCAATTTTACCTGAACGACAGAAGTTGTGATTTTCGTTCCTCCTGAGCCTCCGACCACCATCTTAACTTTGTTGTTTTTGTCAAAGAGGATAGTCGGACACATGGAAGACATTGGCCTTTTTCCTTTAAAAATAAATTACATTATATATAAGTTTAAGTATTTTATTGGTTTATGTTAAACATTATTAAAATAATGTGTATGTAACTACATAAAATATCTATTTAAAAACAAGTTGTATGTTGTATGTTTTGAATCTATTCCACATTGTATTCCAGATTAATAAACTTGAAACCCATAAAGATATACTTGGATTGAATATACTAAAATAATAAAAGATAAGACCTTCCAGAGAGGGGTGGAAACATTTGATCCACATTTCTTTTGTATTAATCCAAAGACAAACATTATTTAAAAACATAATGCACAGTGTCGAGAAGAACAGATCGACCTCTGTGTACGCTACTGTCCAACAGCCAGTCTATGTATATTAAAACTCTACTGGTTTAAGAGCATTTCTGTGTGAGTGTGTGTGTTTTATTCTGACCTGGTCTGATGAAGTTGTTCGGTGAAGGAGGTACTCCGAAGCCGTTTGTGATGAGCGGAGAGCTGAAGTCGTCCATCTCATTGTTGAGAAGTATCCCTGTTGATCTTGACATTACCTTGGAGCCGAAACTGCATGAAAACATTAACTGTTAAAGGAACATGACACATAAACCAACATTGGTGGACAAGAGATTTGTAAAGGTCAGTTAGGAGGTCATACAATAGGTTGATGGTGCTGGTGGCGGCCACAGCGCTTCCATCTTCTGCGATCACCGAGAGGTGAGAGGTCCCGTGGTCATCAGGAATGTAAAACTCTGGCTCGTAATAGTTCATGTGGTGTGTGGTGTCATCTGTGATCTTCTCACGGAGGTCAAAGGCATAAGAACTTGAAGTCATATTCTTGATGAGCTTTGGAAGAGAAAGAGGGACACGAAAATAATTCATAGGCCAAAAGTATTACTTAGTGTGGTTTTTTGCAGTAAGTACTGATTTATGTGCTGGATAGTTGACCATTGTTCCTGCTTATCCATGACAGGAAAAGTCTGGTCACTCATGTGCATGGGATTAAGTAGCAGAGATTCACAGACTTTTCGAAGAGGAATTGCTCTTCATTCTTCTAGTCGGTAGAGGTTTAACTTTGATTAGTATATAATATAACAGGAGCAAACACTATCCTAAATAATAATTACCAAAGTATTCTAAATTATAATAAAATGCCTCTATAATAATTTTAAAAAATGCCTTTTAAATAATAAACACACACCTCTTTAATTTACGTGAAATATGCATGAGAGGGTTTTTTAAAGAAAGATAAAGCAAACACAAAATAAAGCTTGTGGCATTAGGTGATCATTAGGCAAGCATAAGCTCATGAACATAACTAAAATCTGCCATGGTTCCTTGGAGAAAGGTGTCATTTAAATGTCACTATACTGTAGGTTTCAGAAATCCCAGTAAATCAAAGACAGCAAAGAGGTCTCAACAGGACTTAAAGACAAGAGTTCCTAACTGACAATATCTGCTGAAATTAAGTCTTCATTAAGTAGAGGATCACAATAACCTTGGTGTGCAATTCCCCACCTACTGTAAGCTCTGAAGCAAGGGGGTCATCACAACCCGATTAGCCAAGAGGGGAAATACACTAAATTACCACAGAACCTAAAACCAACCCTTTAACTGTTTTAAGCAGATACCAAGACCTTACATCTGTGATGTTGAGAAATTTTGGATCCCCAAGTAAGGTCCTCTTTGCATACGCAAAACGAAAAGCCTCCACGATGCGATGGTAGGTTAGGATCTTCTTCTCTGTGCTTGACACGCTTTCTGCGGTGAAGTTGTACCCTGTAGAAAATGAAACAATCATCAGTCACACGTTTACTTCACAGCTTCACTCATCTGTCTCCATTCAGATGCTGTTCAGGTATAGGAGAGGAGACAGCTATAATGCATTTGACCCAGCCGTTTCTGTTCCTGTGTTTTTATTTAGTCTAAAAGCCGCTGTGACCAGACTATGGGTATTACCCTGAGCTGACAGCCGCAGGGGGAACAGGAGGAGAGGCTGAGGGAAGAGAGACTTTTAGTTTGATGGGTTTCAGCTGTCAGACAGAGGCAGGAGTCACAGTAAATCAGCGGGATGAACGTTTTGGGAAGGCACTGAAATGTGTCCGTGGAGTTTCCACCACTGGACTGTGTCCAATTAGAGGTAAATTGGTAAGATTAGTGTTAGCGTGTGAGGCAGGGGGCCGCCGTGTGTGGGTGGCCGGTCAGAGGAAAGGAAAGGTTCACAGAGATTAATTACTTTAGACAGAAGTTTTGAGACAGTGCTCAACATGGATAGTTCTCTGCAATGAACAGCCAACATAAGAGAAAGTAAAACCAGTCAGATATGATTTATGATTATTTGATGGAAATGATGATGGACCAAGTTAGCGATGATTAGATTGGCAACATGCTCATAAACTTTGCTGATCACACTCTCAGGTGTGATTACACAGACCACAATTATCTTTGGATCTTAATAACTTCCATCAAACAAAAGCCCTTCTGTCAGGGTTACACAGTCATTCCCTCAGGTGTTTTAACTTCATTCTCTAAATTGGAGGAAGTAACGAGATATTGTTTCTGTAGCTTATTGGTTTATCTGTTTTCGAGACACCATCTGTTATTGTTGAAGCATCAACAATCTAAGTCCTCATACCTAAAAGACAAAGTATGTTGTTTGTCAGTGCGTTCTTCCATCAAAACAATAACACATCATATAAAGTTGTTCTGATCCATCACATCTTTTGTAAAATAAATACTTTGACTTGACTTTGATTTTAGGAAATATGCTTATTCCCTTACTTCCCACAAATACAAAAATCAAAGTGTGAATATGGCAATTTGCAGTTTCATAGTTGGTTATTAGATAGATTTGTTCATCCACAAAATCAACCTGAGGCCAGGGGGGTATACTACGAATCTAGTTCAACATATCCTGGATATGTTTTGAGTTATCCGGTTGACTAAATAAAATAAAAAAACGCTCTCGCTAAACGGTCCTACGACGCTGGCTATCAACTCGATCGCTCAAGCCAGCCGTGTCCTATCTAGTTAGGTGCGCGTTCACATAAAAGGGGTGGTATTTGGAGCATTCGACCAATCACGAACATGGACAAGCCGTGTACTGACAGCGCAGCGTGTCATATATTTCCTGAATGAAAAGTCAACTAATATTAGACAAATATGAAGACGTTAAACTTTAAACATTCATGACTTAAACACTTTATCCAGGATAAAAGCCACATAGTTGCAGCTGCAAGGTGAATACTGCTGGTAAAAGAAAAAGTGTTTGAATACGTTCATTAACAGTTTTATGATATCACTGCTGCCCCGACACGAGTGGATCTGACTTTAATTACATTTGACTCGAGTGTTTCGTCAACTTAATGTGTTGCTTAAAATAATACTTCTGCATACAGTATGTGACACTGTGAGTGTTGCACGCCAGATACGGCTCAAGAAGCTGACTCAGATAAGGAAATATATGATACATATGTGATATCATGTGATATGAATGATAATGGGACACATCGCCGTCTGCACTCACAGTGCCGCGGACTGTACGTAATGTTACTTTGATCCGGTCAGATTGCTCTGAAGATGGGAGGTGATATTCTATTCATTTTCACGTTCACACAGTCGGTGATTTTGGCCGGCCGTCTTTCCTGCAACGGCAGTTTAAACTGTATTTCCTTTCTCCTCCTGTCATATGAATTGATCGCTTTAAACTCCGCACACTGAGCTCTGATTGGTCAGCAGGCAGTGCTTTTATCCTGGAACCTGTCCTGCTCCGGAGGCTAGCCGTTCAGAATAAGTTATCGAGCCTGCTAAAAAGTGAACCAGCTTCGTAGGACCAGAAACCCCTGAAGTTAGCTTGCTAAACGAAAATCTTGATTCTTAGTATAGGCCCCAGCTTCGTAGTACAGGCCTCTGGTCTCACCAGAATGCGTGACTCCACCACGACTCCTTAACACCGCAGTGCGTGGTGGAGTCACGAACTTTGCTACATTGCAACAACCCCAATGTAAAGTGAATGAGGCTCCTTTGTCGTGGTGCACACACGCTTTTCTACAACGTCCAGCAGTGAGCTTTTATTCTATAAAACGTTTTTAAAATCTACTTTATAGCTAGTAACTCACGGGAGGCTTCTTTTATTTTATTTGTATTCATAATAATTTGTATTTTTCGTCAGAATGTATTATGGTGCATTATTTACCAATTTTTGTTCTCAAAAAACATTGTGTGTGTAATACAACTGTGATTTTTATTAAATTAGTTAGTTTTTAAGGAAGGCCAGAGCTTCAGCTGTGTCAAATAGATTGTTCCCTTTAGTTAACGTTATTTAAAAGATAATTATATTCCTATTTGATCATGTCCCCTTTATTGTATTACGGACCCAAAGAGCAATGTGAGCGTCCATTCCCATTGGATAACGGAGGATTTTACACCCGGTAAGTATTCTCCTTACTGTCGATTGAATTTATTTACAGTGATATCTGCACTACTCATCAACTCAAAAACACCAGATTATTGTTAATTACACAACATTGATTGGTTTAAATTGTGTACAATGCTTTTGTATTTTCCCCTTTCGATTCGGAGAAACAAATATTTTTTCTGAGTTTTTGGATGGCAGAAGACACTACACTACCCAGAATCCTCAGCTATGGGAGTACACCATGTGCTTAGCACGTGTCCTACCCCCCCCCCCCCCCCCCCCCCCCCCCCCTTAGGTCACAGGCTCCTCCAACAGTGCAACACAATAAAACTGATACACAGAAAAAATAGTGCAAGTAAATACAAAAAGAAAAATAGTAAAATAGTAAAAAGTGAAATAGTGCAATAATTGTTTTCCTCTACTAAGAGATAGCTAAGATCAGCGCCATATAGATATAATCTATCTATATGGCGCTGGCTAAGATAAGATAACTTTAACAAGATGCCTGTGTGCTTAGTACCAGGTTGTTATCATACCAGCAATGGGTCTTGCTCGTTCTTTCGCTTCCCGTCTGATGAAAGGATCAAGTTAGCTACCTAGCTAGTAGCTAGCACGTTAGTTAGCATTACAGCCTTGTCATTTTTATTAGCCTTAACATGAAGTAACATTACGTAACCCAAAATGTTAAACAGTAAGAGTAGTAGTCATATTTCGTGAACCCTTTGAAGAGTACTGTCACTGATCATTCTATAATACACAATTTAAGCCCGGGGGAGAAATGTTAACGCTAACGCTAGCATCTGCGATCGGCGATCTTTTCTACTTCATGCTATCTGCACAAATGGTGGAAATTAAAAAGACCAGGCAGTTCAGAGAGAATCAAAGGAAGGCAGGCAGGCAGCTTTGCATGACATTCTTCTGGACATGTTTCATTGTGGTGATAGTGAGGGTAGTCAATCGTTTTGTTGACAAGACCAGTGGCGAGCCGTCAGGGCCCTCTAGGCCCTCTGTGAGGGCCTAAGATATTCTAAAAAATAATATTTAAAAACATTTAAAAAATATATATATTTTTTAAATATATATTTTTTTAATATTATTTTTGTTATATTTTTCATTAGTTTTACGGGAAAAAAATTGATTTAATTGTATTTAAAATAACATTTCCAAATAAATAAATCCTTCGAATCTGCCTGTTCAGTCTCTGTTGAATGTGAAGGGTTACATGAAAGAAGCTCGTCTGGCCCTCTCTGCGATTCACAGAGGGCCCGCTATAGTAACTGAACGAGAGAGTAATGTCAAATGACAGTACAATTGACCAATCATATCTTCCCTCTAAATGGGTGGGTTTTATTATCGCGGACTTTATGACAAGTTCCGCCCGCTGTGAAACTTTTCTTGTTTCCATAGCAACAACAACTTCCTGTCAACAGCGTGAACTCGCCTTCAAAATAAAAGCATGCCAAATTACACTTAAGACATACAACTGCAACGAAAGTAACACAATGCAATATCATTTTCAATGTCAAAGAACACAAATGGGGTTCCCAGGTGTTGTTTTGTGTGGTAGAAGGTCGCTGTCATTGATGCGTTTTGCACCCTGGGCCGTTGTTTTAATATTCCGCTGAAGTATACGCTGTGACGTAATAACTCTTTTTTTTTCTTTTTTTCGAGGGAATTGGTGGGGGTCAGAGGGCCTAGGTATAAAGCTCACGGCTCGCCACTGGACAAGACAGTAGTGACGGACATCTTGGTGACGTGTGTTGTTGACCAGAGATGTAGTTCATTGAGCGTTTCACACAAACAAATGTGTTACTTCACAGTTTTACGACACATTTTATTTTTTTTGACTTGCAAAATTATCTTGACAAACATCATATGTGTAATTCGTGGCACAATTCAAACGGGATCGAAAGATAATCTTTCTCTCTCCATTGACTTCAATACATAATTTTTCCGAAATAAGGTCCCATGGAGGTCCACCGGAAGGGGAGGGACTTCGCCACTCTATAGTTTCCGGTCTATTCTGAGGCCCGATCTCTGTAGATAAATAAAGAACTACGACAGATGTGTAATGTTTAATGCAGCCAAACCATTCATTACAATGCATTCATGTGATGACTTTCAAAGAGTAAAGCAAGCACTGCTGAATAAAGTATGATTTTATCTTTTACGAAACGTTTTTTTTCATATGGAATGCAGTTGGAGGTCAACCAATCACAGAGCTTGAGGCAAAGCGGAACAATAGCTGAGGATTCTGGGTAGTGTAGTGTCTTCGGCCATCCTAAACTCTGAACAAATATTTGTTTCTCCGAATCGAAGGGGAAAATTACAAAAGCATTGTACACAATTTAAACCAATCAATGTTGTGTAATTAACAAGGATAATCTGGTGTTTTTGAGTTGATGAGTAGTGCAGATATCACTGTAAAATCAATCGACAGTAAGGAGAATACTTACTTCCGGGTGTAAAATCCTCCGTTATCCAATGGGAATGGACGCTCACATTGCTCTCTGCGTCCGTAATACAATAAAGGGGACATGATCAAATAGGAATATAATTATCTTTTAAATAACGTTAACTAAAGGGAACAATCTATTTGACACAGCTGAAGCTCTGGCCTTCCTTAAAAACTAACTAATTTAATAAAAATCACAGTTGTATTACACACAATGCACTGTTTTTTGAGAACAAAAATTCGTAACTAATGCACCATAATACATTCTGACGAAAAATACAAATTATTATTAATACAAATAAAATAAAAGAAGCCTCCCGTGAGTTACTACAAGCTATAAAGTAGATTTTAAAAACGTTTTATAGAATAAAAGCTCACTGCTGAACGTTGTAGAAAAGCGTGTGTGCACCACGACAAAGGAGCCTCATTCACTTTACATTGGGGTTGTAAACACGTATGTGTGGTGCAGACACGTAAATGTAGCAAAGTTCGTGACTCCACCACGCACTGCAGTGTTAAGGAGTCGTGGTGAAGTCACGCATTCTGGTGAGACCAGGTTGCACAAAATCCAACATTTTAATTCAAAAAAATATATATGATTACCTTTTGACAGACAAGCTGTTTCCTATTGTTTCTAATCGTAATGCTAGGCTGCGTTAGCAGACAATCATACTTAGCATAAAGCTACATTAGTGGTATCAATCTTGTCTTGAGTGCATTCAAAAAATGTTACCATTCCTTCTTTGATGTGATTTTCTTGAATTTGTATTTTAGCCAACACAACCACAGCATTACAGGTTGTCTTAGTGACATTGAGCACAACATTTAAGTTCAAAATTGCCCTTGCAGCCGAGTAAATCACCATAATGAATTGCGCCCTAATGACCGCCCTGCATGAATGTCTGTACTAAATGTAATGGCAAGCCATCCAATAACTTTTCATATTTTGCCCAGAAGCACATATTTCAATATGGCTGGTGCTGCTGGATGAAAGGCTGGGGTCAGTAAAGCCATTAAAGGAAAGGTTCAATATGTTCCAAGTCTGTCCTCAAAGAATGGTCAGGTTCCTAAATGAGGTTGTCATGTTATAGTTCATACTGGTTATACTGGTCTTCAAAAGATCATTTTCAATGTGATTTTTAAAAGGGATGAGGGACAAAATCCACAATACTCTGTGCAAACTTTATTCCACAGTGTATGTGCTTTCTAACGCACTTTCATTACAAGCATCCCTCATTGAAAAAGCATTTCAAAAAGACATTTTAATGACCAGTATGAATTTTAAGAAATGGCAACATTTGCTTCAATGCTCAAATCGGTATCTGACTGTCGTTTTAGGCTGGGAAAATATGTGTGAGCCATGAATTTATGTACGACGGGAAGAATTATGGTCGCGGTAAAAACATGAGTTTTTGCAGCATGATAACAGTTTCACACATCTTCTGCCTGATTTAATATGAGAAATAAAGAGTGTTTCAGTGCTACATCTCATGATTCATGACATATTATAATGTGCATGCTTTAGATACCCAGTTAGCTAACTTAAAGTCAACATTGCTTTTATTTAGTAGATGTACTGTACAGTAGAGCCACATGCCCTCAGTGGAGTCTGAGAGAGTGACTGGTAAAGTGAAGGACTCCCACTCAGGACGTTTTTGGACAAAGTATCAAGGCTTACCATTCAAGATGTTTAATATCAATGAGAGCACAGGGCCGCTAGCGGGGGCATTGGGAACAGCCATGTTGTACTCCCCCACATCCACCCTTAAAGGGTTCTCGTCCAAGACAGGCACATAATCCTTCAGATCCTCCATTGTGATGATGCCGCCTAAACACGGATTGACACACACTGTGAATGCACACTAAGACACGGCTGGAAAAACAAATCATCCTTAAATGGAAGTGAGCTGTGCCAAGAGAGGTGCATGTTAGCATATTTTATTATATCTCCTGAAGCCTTTTAAGCAAATGAATTTCAGTGATAAGGGTTAAACTTGGCAGTAAGGATGATAACCATAATGTCCTTGTGTGTGAGATTACTTTGCTCTGTGGGTAGGGAGGAATGATATAATCTGCAGAAATAACTTTTTGGATTGTAAAATAAATTAAAAAACGACTTAAACTGTTTTACTATGTAGGACAAAAGTGGAAACTTGCTACTGCTATCATGCATTTTATTCTAACAATGACATCAGCATGTCTAAACCAATATGATTCAATATATTTATATATATCAACAATATCCCAAAATAAATAAAAAAATAAGAATACTACCTGCTGCCTGAATATCATCCACAAGGCTCTGGGCCAGTGGTCCATGGTAGAAAGCATTAGGACCCTCCTCTGCTATCTTCCTGTACGTTTCTGCAAGCTTGGTAAATTTGATGTTGTCATTCTGTTTCAGGATGTCACCATTTCCCCCACAAAACACTTCACTGAAAAGGAGAACAATAAAGATGCAGATTTTAATACAGCATGCTTTAAATTGAGGTTATCATAAAATGATACAAGGCTTCTTCGGTTGCCTCTCACCAAAGAGCTTTGTCCTTTCTGATGGTTTCCCTTTTGCTGGACAGAGCAGAGGCGAGTGCCCTGCCCAAAGGAAAACCATTTACTGCAAGAGCAATGCTCGGCTGGAACAAGTCCCTCCAAGGCAGTTTGCCGTGTCGTTTGTGCGCCATTTCATAACCTCGAATCTCTCCAGGTACAGCAACAGACAACCCTCCTACCGACCATGGAAATTAAGATTTAAATTATTGCCTCATAAGTTATTTGGACAATTTGTAGGGCACTGGTAAAAATACTACTGTGGGATTTGACCTGGAAGACCCAAACTGTTGTGGTTTTTCCTGGGTTTAGAGCTCTCAAATATTACACACATTACATTTAGCTGACACTTTTATCCAAAGCAACTTACAATAAGTGCAATAAAGTTACAAACTGCTCAGAACAAGGAAAATGCAGATATATTCATTTCAAACAAGTCAAACCATTGCAAGTGCTGGTAAATTAGTATAGAATGGGCTAAACCCTTTAAGGTCATACAAATGTGATTCTTCCCCTACTGTAACTATTTTACATTTGTTTGCAACTGATTTTTTCTTTTTTTAAGAAATGAATTTGCAGTCAAGAAGACTGAATTCTACAGATGTGTAAGTGCACTTTCTCTTTTGTCTGTCACTATTAGGTCTTTCATAATATTAACTGAAACTTCCGCCAGCTCTTTTATAGCACCGGTTAAACATTACCCTCCTGGGATAAATCTGTACTGTTCCCAAACATGTCCTGCGTTGCATTGCGTGGAGCCGTCTCCCTGGCGTCAATCGTCTCAACCAGTCCTATGTACGTCACAAATCAGGAATTACATTTAGGATTAAGATGATGAGCAAATGGTATGAGTTTGCAGCTTCAGTGATTAAGGAAACAGAAGGAACTTTAGTGGTGGTGAGGCATGTTTTAGTAAAGTTGTACCAGTTGTGGCGTTGTAGATGGTTAGGTAGAGTCCTCCTCCGATGCCCATACTGTGAGCGTTCATAAGTCCAACACACAGTAAAGCAGCTATAGAGGCATCTACTGCAGAGCCCCCTTTCATCAGTATGTCTCTGCGGTAAAATTAATTAAAACACAAGAAGGGAAGGGGTGGAGGATTAGTTTTTGCACTAAAGACCTTAAAGAGGACAGTAAAGACCTTAAAGAGGACAGTAAAGACTTTAAAGAGGACAGTAAAGACTTTAAAGAGGACAGTAAAGACCTTAAAGAGGACAGTAAAGACCTTAAAGAGGACAGTAAAGACTTTAAAGAGGACATATGCTCCTTTTCAGGCTGACATTTGTATGTTGTGCCTCTACTGCGACATGTTTACATGCTTTAATGTTCAAAAAGTGCTTTATTCTTCTCATACTGCCTGTGCTGCAGCACCACATCTCACCTTCTGTCTGAAATAAACGCTAGCCAATAGAAGTGCGTGTGTTACATAGTGATGTCATTATGTTACTGAAGTAAACAAAGGAGTCCAATGGAGGCATTTTAGGCAAGGGGGGAGTGTGTGGGAGAGAAACTCCCTCTGGAGGGAACTCTGGGATGTTTGCCTTTGCAGACCATTTACATGCACATGACAAAGGGAAAACCCCAAATAGCATTAAGACCATTTGTTGGAAAAGAATAAAACATGTTCACATGGATTTGCAAGGCAAGCAGTTTTCATGCCTGTGTTTATGCATGTGTGAGTACAGAAGAGCAACATGTCTGCCGTTCAGGATGTTCGAGTGTGTGCGCTCTCACCTGCCGACCTCTGAACACGGCCCAGCGTCTGCTGCCACCGCTGCCTTCTGGTACACATGCTCAGCCGGTATCTTCCCCACACCATAGAAGACCCCCAAGAATGTGGCGACTGACACTAACAGCAGCACGGTCAGGGCCAAACTTACTGTTTTCTTTGTCATGTTTGTAGCGCAGGAACAATAAATGCTTTATGAAATACCTGTCAGGAAGCAAACATTTGTATAAATGAAACCTGTCAGCAGCTGCATTTTGTTACATCTGAAACAAAGCAAACCAGATTTACACATCACAAAATAAAATAATATTGTATTATCAACAGAATAAATACATTTGGAAGAAATGTTAAGCCATTTTATAAGCCACATGTTTTCTGATCTTTGTTCAGTTTTTATGGAAACTTTTGCATTTACAAATTAAAGCCAGGATTTGTCTTTCTTTGTTTATTCTACAAAATTAGATTTGTAGAATAAACACTTTAGGACGTTTGACCGGAGGATTTCTTTACAGTTTTTTTCAATTGCTAAAACAAAACAATATTTGGTCAAAAACACTTAACACAATTCACAAATCCACACACCCAAAGTGCAAAACACCTCATATATCTTGCACAATGAAGCACTGCACTCAAAACTACATAAACACTTCACAAAACCTAACCTTTGCACCAAATGGCACACACACTTCACTTATAGTACAATACACTTTGTCCAACCAACTACACACTGTGGTTCTTTATCTAAAGCACACTCATCTTTTATGGTGATCTGTATGTAGAGAATTCTGCATAAAAACTTTGTTAAAGTCTAACAAAATATGTGCAGAAACACAAATACACAGTTGTTATACTTTTGTTTTTCTCCAAAACAAATTGGTGCAACATTCCTGCACAACACATAGTTACAGTTGTGTACACAGAAATGATGCCTTTGTCAAATACAGTAAAGTGAAAGGAAAACTTTGAGGAAAAATAAATACAAAAAATATTTTACAGTTTTTCTCGATTGCTAACACACTAAAATGATACATAAAGCACAATTATTTTAACTGACACTCAAAGAGCAGCTTTTTCAGCTTGTCACACAATTTGCAAATCAACATGGCACTTTTTGCAAACCACTGCACACGTTTCTCCACGTAAGACACAGGAATCTGACATAAAGTCACGTGTTAGCTGGTTTAAAACACTGATATTCAAAATGCCTCACACATGGACCAATGATCAAGAAACACGTTCCACCTGACCAAACACCTGATAGCATCATTGTTGGCTCATCAATCAGGATGTTAGCACTATAAAAAGAGCACAGGTGAGTACTTTCTTACAGCAACAATGGAAGCCAACATGGAAGCAAGAGCAAGAGGAAGAGGAAGAGGAAGAGGTGGGGTGAGAGTCAGTGAGAGGAGGAGGAAGAGGTGGGGTGAGAGTGAGAGGAGGAGGAAGAGGTGGGGTGAGAGTGAGAGGAGGAAGAATGAGAGGTAGAGCTGGAGGGAGAGGACGTGGACAAAGAAGAATACTGAAATGAAATGTTATCAACCATGGTTTGACGATGAGAGAGGCTGGACAGAGGGTTCAGCCTAATCTAAGCCGATGTACTGTCGCCTCTGTAATCCGGACACTTAGACTTGAAAACAGGTTACCAGTTTATAGCTCTGCATAATTCATGATATATCAGTGCTTATATCTGTTGTGTGAAACGTATTTACTTCATTACTGTAATTGAATTGTTGGCATGTTGCATACTATAACTGTACAGAAATCCTGCACAATTGACTGTGGTAGACTTACTTTTATACAACACAGACACTGACCAACCACTATAAGTATATCTTTGTTGTTTATCTGAAGGACTGAGAAACAAAGAGGTGCAGGTGGAAGGCTAAGGATTTTCAATGAGGCACAGGAAGCAGCAGTTACAAACTGGGTTTTGGCAAACAATGCCATCACACTTAGAGAGATCCGAAGCATAGTAACTATGTGCTGAGATGCATGTTGCACAATGTTATTTTTCAATAAAATGTGATTTCTTTCAACAACTCATTTGTATTTCTTCATTTACTGTATTTCTGTAAACTCAAGCAATCTTTCTCTGCAGAAACCTCTATGTACAGAGCATAGCCCATAACAGATGAAAGTGCTTTAGATTATGCTCAGCAGTGAGTAGTTGGGCGGTCAAACAATCTAGTATTATGAATGAAGTGTGTTATATTTGGTGCTAAAGTTTGCATTCGGTAAATGTTTATGTAGTTTTGAGTGCAGTTCTTCATTTAGCAGGAGAAATTAGGTGTTTTGCACTTTGGGTGTGTGGTTTTGTGAATTGTGTTTAGTGTTCTGAGAAACTGAGTAATTAAAAAAAAAAATGTGTGTTAGCAATCGAGAAAAACTGTAAGAAAAAACCGAGGAGAGATAAATACTTTGGCAGAATTGTACCACCTAGCTGGGTCTGGCTACAGCTCCTCATCAACCTGCAGAAGAAGCATCCCCTGTAGCCTGACGGTTTACTTCTTCAAATTACTTCATTTCCTCCTCCCTCTCACTCTTATCCTCCCTCTTCCTCTTGCTGCTGTCCATATATCCATTGTTGTTTTTATAAATGTCTTGAATGAGTCAACAATAAAGCAGTTTGGTGTTTATGGTCATTTGGCATGTGTATTTGTTGATTGGTTCATGTGTGTAGCATTTTTAATGGCAGTATTTTGAAAATGGCAAACAGATTTCTGTGTCTTACTTAGAGAACCGTGTGCAGTGTTTTGCAAAAAGTGCCAAGTTGAATTGCAAATTGGGTGCAGAGCTGAAAATGTGTTTAGAGTTTTAGAGATTTGAGCTCAGGTTTTGCTCTTTGAGTATGAGTTTAAATAATGATGCTTTATGTGAGATTGTTTTGTGTTAGCAACTGAAAAAAACTGTAAATTGTTATTACCAGGGAGTAGGATCTCTGTGTTATGTTACAGCATGGGCCAACAGCTGAAAAATGTCAAAAGTAAGTAACAACTATGATTTGGGGACTCATTAACACGCAGTCATGGCTTACAGTACTACTGGTCTTAACTATTGTGAAAGAGAATGACACCTATAATGATTGTGAAGATGGAGCCATTGAACCCATACTTCAGCCTAATTTAGTTTAAGAGTTCACGCCAATTTACACAAGTGAGCACCAATAATTAAAAATAAATCCAACTGTGGGGCAACTTCATTCTTTTCTATTAGTGTGCCACAATAATATACTAACATGTATCCTAAATAATAATTGTTTTTATTATGTAGGGTTTGTATCCTTTATTTACGTTTCAGTTGGGAAGAAATAGTTTGTTACACACCTCATAGGACTTATTAGGATTCTGATTTGCTGGTGCGGCTGTAGCTGGGAGTGAAACTATCCCCAAGTCTCAAGGAAACATCCCTCAGGATTATGTGAGCACTGTGGAGGAATCAGGGCAGAATGTCATGTTGCCTTGCCAACATGACTTTAAAGAACTAAAAACATTTGAGAGGAATCAGGAAACTTTGAAAGGAAGAACCGAGTCTTAAGATTGTGTTGATCATTAGGGAGACATTTTCATTATTTGAAAGAAACAGCAACAGTCCAACACAGTAGGTGGTGGTACTGCATCTTAACACTTGTTGCCACCCATCAAATAAATGTTTTTTTGACTCAACAATATCAAAACAGCTTGGGTCAAAGCAGCTCTCACCGCTTCCTGATGTGAATTCAGGGCAACAGATGTATGTGTTATGTTTGTAGCGGCTAATGTAGCAAATCATCCTCAAGCAGAGGAGCAGGCTACAGCGTTTTAATGCCACACCAAATGATTGAATGATTAAAAAAAGTCGTTCTTGCATTGGTTTTAGACATGGTTAAATATTGTCAATAAAATACATACCTGTTGAAACGTAGATTTAAAATAATGTAGCCTCTAAAAACACCAGGGTTCTGTTAAAGTAAGTTGTCTGAATCATTGTTTTGGTTTATCTGAGATGTTCTAACTGTGATGAAGTGATCCGCTGCATCTGTAGTGTACGTTAGTGCTGGGAACTCAACGCATGCTTCTTCTGAAGTTCAGTCATTTGCTGTGTGCCTCGGCTACAGCTAGCAGGAGGTTATGAACAGGAAGATGTTTGCCAGAGGCCAATGTAAATCATAGTAACCAAGCCTCGGGCTGCAGCTGGCAGGGTGCGTACAGTATTTGCTAACAGTTGATGGCCTTGCATTACCTTTATTAAAAAGGTCACAGCAAAAGTATGAAATCAATCTACAGAAACGTACAGATGATTTACATTGTGGTTGCTTGTTTGCGCTTTTTGTGATGAACTTTGTATATCCATGTAAATTCACATCATTTGTGGTTTCTTGCACAACGCTAAACAATGAGTAACCTGCATTTCAGTTTTCCATTATGTAACAATAACATAATCACCCAGCATTGGTGAACTGCTTTTCCTGTAGCTTAGTTAGTTATTAGAAATCGTTTTTTCCATCAAAATGCATCATCCATTCGTCCCCTGATTCCTGTGCTGTTTGTTGGCCAGTAGGTTCATCAAATTGATGTTAAAGGTCCCATGTCATGGCCATTTCCACTGATCATAATTCCATTGTTGAAGTCTACTAGAATAGATTGTGCAATTTTCCAAACTCACATTGGTTTCTCATACAGCATCTCTGTAAACTACGTGTATTCACTGAATTTCACTCTCTGCCTTTAACCTGTTAAGCACCAAGCCTGTTTTTCATGTTTCAGGCTCGAAAATGACATGCCCAAAACAAATGACTACAACTTAACTTCTAAAAGGGTTATATGAATAATTTCTTTTATCAAAGCAAGGTTACATCTGTGAGTTGGATGTAGAAGTGTCAGAATCAATATAAATGGTTTTTATTTTAAAGAAAATTCAGATTTTACATAGTAAAAAACTGTAAATTATAGTGTCCGTCCAAAAATTATTTTTTACAGATAGTGAAAACTACCCTTGGATGATGGGTTAGTAGACTAAAAGCTTTAGGAATCCAAAGTACAACATATAATAAGTACCCTGTATCAAGATTGATGCAAAACAAGTGACATTTGACCTTTTTAGAGAGGTTTAGCCAAAACCACCCCACCTTTGAGGTGATTTGGGTGAAAATGTTTTTTTTTTCATATCTCTGGCCCCCCTTGGTCGATTTGGATGGTTGACACCTTTTTCTGACCGTTAGAGCCAATAGAATCGAAGGGGGAGGCCCACACACACACTCATTGTGAAGAGAAAAGGTGGGGGCTGCGCGCATGTAAATGTCCAGCAGAGTGAAGCTATTTCTAGCTCTGGCATTTGGAACCGAAAAAGCAGTTTTATTGCTTATGGATTATCAGAAATAATTTCAAAGAGGTCACAGATACATTGTATGAACCTATGGATTAACTGCAGCATCGTTTTTTTTATCGTTTTAATGCCATTGAAGACCAGTTTTGACCAAGGTAAGCCATGTTAGCGTTTCTAGCTACTTAGCTCCACATGTTATGATGTACGCTTTCGTTTATAGCGTCGCAAATGTTTATCACTGAGTGTTGAGGTGGGCACCACTAGATTCAGTGTCTCCAGGACACCAAAAACGAGTGGTTGGCTGTGCATCTAGGATAAGTAATAAGGGAGTTATTGTGAGTTTAAGTGCCGTTTTAGGTTAAATTTCTTCGCTCGTGGCTAATTCAGAGGCTGAGTGCTAGCATTGTGGGTTTTTTTTTGAAAAAAAAAATTAAAAAGTTCAGTTAGCTGAGTTTCTTCCCGTTACATGGATATAAAACATTCATAGTTTTATTAAATATTAAGATTCCTTAGACGTTGTTTCCTGCAAATGACGCGTTTATCCGCCCGGTACCGGGGGGGCCGTGCGTAACGGCTCGTTGTAGCTCCAATAGCTCCAGCCCCCACCCTCCCTGTGAGCCCAGTGTGCTCTGATTGGTCGGGACGTTGTGAATCGCGCTGAGCTCCGTGGAGGTGTGGTTTCCTTGTTTAGCGATACACAGCGAAACACAGCCAAACTCATCCTGAGCACACACAAACTCACAGCCGAAGTAAAAACAATAAGTGTGGCTTGATATTGAGTAAGAAAAAGGTTGATAAACGCTGTGAGAATGGGTCTGCAGCAGTGTTAATTTCGTCAATGAAAACTATGACGAAAAATGTTCGTCAACGACCTTTTTTACATGACTAAGACGAGACGATGACGAGCTAAAAATAGATTCTTGATAACGAAAATTTGACGAAATGTATATTTAGTTTTCGTTGACGAGACGAGACGGGACTAAGGTGTTAATGGTGGACTATCGGACATTCAAAATGCAGGGTATTTCCCCCCAAGTGTCCGTCTTGTCTGTCAAAATGCATCTTACATTTCTAACTTGCAATATCATTATTTCCGCTCTCTTCACTCCAGAAGAGCGATCTCCCTCTCTCTCTGTGTGCGGGGGCGGGGCCTAACAGACACGCTGCAGCGGCAGAGATCTGCCGGGGACGGAACGTTCAGAGAGTATAGAGACACTCTACAAGACTCGATGTGGACAAAGCTCGTTTGCCATGTTTTCGGGTTAGCGCGTTGACACGAGTAGAGTAGTCTGTGCAAACAGCCGGCCAAAAGGCGTCATATTCAGTCGGAGAAATGCACAATTTTCGACTTCCTTAACTCGTAGCTCTGTTGCCCCAATTACGAGTAACGTTATCACATCAGATGTGCAGACGTGGGAGAAGTACTCAGATCTTGTAGCTAAGTAAAAAAATACCATAGTGTAGGAAGAGTTCCTCAAGTCAAAGTATGATCATCAAAATATATTTAAAGTAGCGACAGTAAAAGTAGTCATTGTGCAGATTGGTCCATTTCAGAATAATATGATATGTTTTATAATGATTGATCATTAAAGTGTTCTCAAAGCTAGTAAAGGTGCAGCTAGTTTGAAGGACTTTGTATACTGCAGGGTAGCTTGTGAATTTACTAAAGTCTGAGTTAACACTTGATTATATTTCACATCATTCATCCACATCTGTAAAGTAACTAAAGGTATTAAATACATGTAATGGAGTAGAAGTACACCATTTAACTCTGAACTGTAGTGGAGTAGAAGTACACAGTATCAAAACATTTAAATACTCCAGTAAAGTACAAGTACCTCAACATTTTACTCAAGTACAGTACAATATTTTAACATAATTATACATATTTCATTTATTTCACATTTAAATAAAGCAATTAATTTGGTTAACAATTTGTTAGTTTTTTCCTTTAAAAAATAACAAAAAGTAAATACAAGAATACCGTTAAAGTACCGGATCGATAAGCAGTATTGATAAGACTAGTAGTACCGTAGAAAACCTTAACGATACCCATCCCTAGATATTACACAAGTAAAGTGTTAAGAGAGTGAAATGTTGCTTTACGAATTTCAACACTTGATGCTGTCACCTTGATTACAATGTCAGATACCTGTATTTGCCTAACTGAATTGGTTTAAAGAGAGAAAACATTTTGACTAAAAGTTGACTAAAATGTAATTTTTCATCGACTAAAAGTAGACTAAAACGTTTTGAGTTTTCGTCGACTAAAACTAGACTAAAACTATGAAGGATAGAAATGACTAAAATGTGACTAAAACTAATAACCATTTTCGTCTAAAGACTAAGACTAAGACTAAATCAAAAACAGCTGCCAAAATTAACACTGGTCTGCAGAGAGAATTTCGCCGCGATCCCAACTGTCTGTTATCAGCTTGCAGCCAGGGAGGAGAAATCAGCAGAGCTGCCTGCACTGAGTGTGTGTCTGTGAGGAAGTCCGTGGATTGGTCAATTTGGACCAATCAGCGGGGGCTTAATGTAACGGCTCCGCGGACGTAACGTAACGGCTCCACGGATTGGTCCATTTGGTTCCAGGTACCGCATGACCGTATCGCGTCATAGCTCTGGGCGTAGCTACTGGGTATCCAGACGTCACGATGCCCAGGAAGAACATGAGAAATCTCCAACGAGGCGTTTTGGGGAGGTCTTTTCTGTGTTAGAGTTTTACTCCCTACAGGGTGTACTTTGAGGGTTTTTGACTCTGCAGACCGTTTACATGCATAAAAACCTTCATAACACACAAGGGGACGGGTAATAACCGGAAAAGCATGACATGGGGCCTTTAATAACATAATAAAGTCCTCGGTGGTGTTTAAAACAAGTAAGATAGTTTGCCAAATATAAGCCTTTCCAATTCTGAGCCTGAATCGCCTATTATTTAACCAGCTTAAAAACTCTACACAAACAATTCATATAAAAAAAGAATGTGTCGCCTGCCTCAAAGAACAAAGTTCTTTCTGCAATTAAAGGCAGTTAAACCCAGAAAACGTAAAACCTTACATTGGAGTCAACATTGTACCACGAGAATGATTAAGATAAAGCTTCCTGTTCGTTTACAATAATATATCTTACCTTTATTCCTCTCGGGCCCTCAGCAACAGGCTGCTCACTGCGTGCATACACCAGGAACTGCGGCTGTTGATAGGTAAAAGGCTTACTGTGGTTCTCAATATGTAACTATCACAAAGTCATTAAACTTGAACCCAGCCCACCATAAAATGACTATCTTGTGTTACCAAGGTGATAAAAACATGTTATCTGTGCTCAAGCTTCACATAACTCTCTCAAATACCACAGAGCCATTGAAGGACCCTGAAACTGAGAGGAAACAACAAATTACTGATCAATAGTTCTTTATCTGCAGAGGTTCTTATCTGTGACAAAGATGAACTAACAGCAGTTTACTGGTGGTTTCAAATAGATGACATATGACATGTGAGGCAGTCAACACTTTTACAAAATGACAAAGGGCTCTGTTTCAAAGCTATGATGCAACGCAGCTCTAGAATAAACACTGTTGATTCTTTCCCATGAAGGCTCAGAAAACCTTTGATATTTAAGTTTTTAAATAAAGTGCCTCCTCACCAGGAATATGAAGCCTTTCAGGGCTGCGAGGGAGAAGATCACATCTGCCAAGAGGGGAGGGAAGAACACTAAGAACAAACTGCGAGGGGAACCGTGTGCAGAGCTGAGGGAGAAGGGTCAGTTAAATAATAAGCCAGGCCAATAGGTGGAGGCCAACAGGAACAGGACAGATGACTTACTAAACTCTGACACAGTACCCCAGGAAATGCAGAACCCAGATATTCTACTACAACCTGATAAAGAGGTATTTAGATTTCAGCAGCACGCTGCTACCCAACTCCAAGGTTGTGTCTAAGCTTCCATTGAACCCTACGATTAAAAGAAAATAATCCATGGAGAAAATATCAGATTTCCAGATGATCTGAAGGCATCAAGGGAGGTATTTGCTATTTGAGAAGAAGCCCTGACAGCCAGTGTTGAATGTAGTTCCCTATCAAATAGTCAGGTTAAGGTTTGGTTAGTTACTCGCATCAACAAGATATGTTTTTCCCAAAATAATGATGCAATGGAGCTGCAATAGCAAATTCTAAAATGTGTATTATTTTAAATATACAAAACCATTCTTCATCATTGTAGTTTTTATTCATAAAAGTGGTCCCTGCATTGCACATTAACAGCTGTGATAACACCACACTTAATGTTTATGTTTTCACAGCTGTAGTCCATCAGCTGTACTAAATATCCAAAGGGGCGAGTTACACAGCTTTATTTCCAACAAAAACGTATAAAGAAGGGCATAGCATGCACTTATCTTGCCACCTACACGCTGGAGTACAGTTTCATTTAAGTGGCAAGTAGATTTAATGGACTCTTTTTAGGAAATGCGTCCTTTATTTCACAAGACTGAGGCTAATGAGTATGAGAGGCCATCTGGACAACTTTCTTCAAACATTAATGGCACAAAGTTTGTTTTTTCTTCTTGTATATGCATATCTAGTTAGTCAATTTAGCTTTGAGTTAAAGTCAGTTACTGTGTTTGTGTTTTTCTTCCTCTCTTGTTAACACAATGACTCTGGTATTTAAAGAATGCAAGTCACAGCTTGCTTATATATGACACATCTGTGCTGTCCCGGCGCTAAGACCTTCAACAGGCTGTAAATAAATGATCATGCTGCCACCACTGAAACACCGCAACAGAGATGTAGCCCTACTTTTAACTTAACACTGTACGGTGCACCACTTTACCCACCACCATGATGATTAAATAAACATTTAGTCAGTTATTCTCACTTGATTCACCTTGAATGGTTGTAAACTCATTAACCAGAGTGACACTGATGTGACACATGCAGTGAGAGGCAGGACAGGCGGACAATTAGTAGCCTAGGATAAAATACTGAATAAAGAATAAAACATTTCTTACACAACATGCTTCTGCTCCTGGAAAATCCTTCTGGCTGTCGACCCTGACACCTCCTGCACCAAAACATCCCGGAGTTCACTGCATCTGCCTGGAAACAAGAGGATTAAAAAGGTTAAACCGGGGGTGGCTTTAAACTTCTTAAATGTCTTGTCTTTCTTTCTACAACACGCCCTGTTAGCACGTGTGTAAGTACCTTCTTGTGTGGTGTTCGGGTCAAATTGACCCGATTTCAATTTTCAATGAATAAAAAAAAATATAAGGATATTTTCGTTCAACCTGAAACTCAATGGCCGGGGCTTATTTATTGTGAAGGACATGTCGAATTGTTTTTATTTTTTTCCACTTATGAAAAAATGCCCAACCGCATTTATGTCCTTCATAAGAGGTTCGGGTCAATCTGACCCGGATACCATACCAGGACAGACAGGCAGAGAAAAACACACAGAAACTAAAGACACACACACACACACACACACACACACACACACACACACACACACACACACACACACACACACACACACACACACACACACACACACACACACACACACACACACACACACACACACACACACACACACACACTGGTATGCATAGAGAAGCTGTTTGATCCTGTGTTCCCTTGATCTTTACCCTTTGTAGTGTGTACACAAAACTATCCTAGAACATTATAAACATTTTAGATCTTCCAGAAATGTATAAACATTTTACATTTTCTCACACTGTCCCCCTCGCACCTGCACGCCGGAGGAGGGACTAAACAGAGACATAACCTCACATTACAGGTATAGTGCAGAACTACAATTATCTACCAGCAAAATGGCCAAAAGATATTCTGCTCAGAGAGCCTTGGAGCTAATGGATGAGAGTGAGTGGAATGCATTAGAAGAACACGGTGAAGTGGAACAGGAAGACATTTCTGAAGATAAGGATAATGTGGAGGTAAACTCAGAATTTGACAGTGAATTGGAAGATGAACTTGACTCAGAGCCAGCTGCTGGAAGACCCCCACAGTCAGCCGCTGAAGGACCCCCACAGCCAGCCGCAAGAAGACCCCCACAGCCAGCTGCTGGAAGACTCCAAGACACAGACTACATGCAGCAACTGCAACAAGTACATCTGTGCTATACACACGAAGAAGTTCTGTACATCATGTGTTTCCTAAACGGACTTGCCCATTGACTCACATGATGTTCTGCAGCGTCACTTCATCAATATATTTTTCGGATATACTGTATTTTATGAATAGTGACTGTTAATTGTTTTTATTTGCTTTGTGTTTATATCTGTTCTATGTCATTTATATGGATGTTTCATCATCTCTATATATTTCACATCCAAATACTTTTGGATGTATGGTTCTTGTGTTTCAATTGCTGTTAAATTGCTTGATTTCCTTCAGGGCTTTGATTAGTATATGACAGAATAAAAATAATAAACATTAATGAAAAAATGTTTCATTTACATTTGTCCTCGAAAAGCATGAGCAAAATGTAAACTTAGTTTTTATTACAGTGTATTTTTTTTAACATAAATTACATTTTTAACACAAAAAACGATGGACACTTCCATTGTTAAATTTGATCTAGCAAAGAGTATTTTCAAAAACGAATCATATATTTCATTTATATTGTTGGGGAATGAGTTAAAGACAATATATATAAGGAATTGTGCATGTTGAATTTAGTTCTATATTTTTTTTAAACCCTGAAATATGTCCCGGGTCAATTTGACCCGAACATTACCAAAGGGTGCGAAATGTGAACATAACACAAGGGTTAACACTGTTGCAGTTCTGTTTGAAAAGTCAAGTTGTTTTCTTATCTAATAAAGCTAAGGCTGAAGTTTGGTAAGAATTAGATCACGCTTTGTATCAAAATAAAGGTTGTCACAAAATAAAGGTTGTCATGAGTTACCTGGCCAACACCTTTGTTTACTTTATAGTAATTGTACACATCATAGTTTATTTTCTACTCTTTGACTTTGCTGATCTTTTGCACAATCATTAGCAAACAGATAAGTGTTTCTTAGATTATACTGTAGTTTATTTACTTTTGATGGCAATAGCCATATATGACTTTGCAATAGGAGCACATCCAGTTAAATTTGTCTAAAGTTGTCATCATTTCTGTTTCTTTGAGTTACCAGTGCTGAGGATGACTCCGCTGCTGGTTGCTGCTGGAGGGACATGTTATCAGGCCGGAGCACATGATGCAGGCCCTCAAACAGAGCTGTTAAATACAGGAAGTAGCCAATCAGGATGTAGCCTACCAAGTCATGGGGGGATGTACACGACATCAATTTGGTGATGCTTTCCTTGGTTAGCTTCCAACATATTCATATTGGTTGAGAAATTAGCTTGCTGTGTTTTGTCTAAGTGGTTGTCTTTGTGTTACCCCTTTGTTTAAAAAAAAAAAGAAGGTTTTATCAGCCATTTTAAATGTTCCCCTTTGTGATCAGTTGTTGTCATTGATAAGATAAGACATAGGCTACTGATCGTCAGATGCGCCGGTGAAGATGGCCGCATTGTCTTTGTGCTCCTCTCCAACTTTGCCCATTTTCGTATTTTGTACATATTTCTTTTACTTTTGCCGTTTTACTTTTAACATGGTTCGCAACATGCTAGCCGACCGCACCTACTCTGCCATACAATATAGCAGAGAGGAACTTTTCCAATTGCGAAACTTCGTGGACAATATTAACCCTCCGACAGACAATGGAGATTCACCATGGCTACCTGTTGCTGTTCTACCTGAGAGACGCAAGAAGAAGACAAAGCGAGGATGCCGGGCCGGGTTGCTGGTCAGACTGAGAAAACGTGAGAATCGGCCCCCTCTTCCGAGTATTCTTCTGGCTAATGTTCAATCCATTGAAAATAAGCTAGATGAACTCAGAAGCCGGATTGCTTTTCAACGGGACATTAAGAACTGTAACGTGTTAATTCTCACTGAGACTTGGCTCAACCCCGCTATCCCGGACTCCGCTATTGTCCCTGACGGATTCTCTATTTTTCGTCAGGACCGGACTGCAAACTCGGGGAAAAGTAAGGGAGGCGGTGTGTGTGTAATGACTAACAACAACTGGTGCTCAGATGTGAAGATTATTTCATCGGACTGTTCCGCACAGCTAGAGCACCTCATGATCTCATGTCGGGCCTTCCATCTGCCGAGGGAATTCACATCTGTTGTGATAACAGCAGTGTATATCCCGCCGCAGCCACTCGCCGACAACAACACGGCACTCGATCAGCTGTTTGGGTTTATTGATAAAACCGAGACTTCACGGCCAGATGCGGCGTTCGTTGTGGCCGGAGATTTCAACACCGCCAACATGAAGAAGGTTTTGCCAAAATATTACCAACACATCAACTTCCCGACGCGCGGGGGAAACATACTGGACCATGTTTATTCCCCTTTCCGGAATGGATATAAGGCTCTCCCTCGCCCTCCCTTCGGCAAATCAGACCATATCTCACTACTGTTGTTGCCTGCTTACAAGCAGAAACTTAAAAGGGACAGACCGATAACAAGGACAGTACAACGATGGAGCGAGGAGTCAGATTCAGCACTGCAGGATTGCTTTGCATCTACGGATTGGAGTGTGTTTGAGGACAATAACATCAACACACACACGGACACTGTCATCTGCTACATTGGGAAATGCATCGATGACGTGGTACCGAAGGTTTCTGTACGGACATTCCCAAATCAAAAGCCCTGGGTAAACGGTGAGGTGCGCGGCAAACTGAAAGCGCGCACTCTCGCGCACACAGCGGGAGATTTGGAGGAGTACAGGAAGTCTAGGTATGATCTCCGGAGAGCAATAAAAAATGCAAAGAGACAGTACAAAGAGAAGGTGGAATCTGACTTCAAAGGCTGTAACACTAGGAATATGTGGGCGGGACTAAGGACAATGACTGACTACAAAGGAGCAGCGGGGGGTGCTGCGGGAGTGTCTGCGTGCGCATCTCTCCCAGATGAGCTAAACAGTTTTTTTGCACGCTTTGAGAGCAGCCAGGCTGTGGAGGTACAGAGGGACCAGGAGCTACACTGCCCTTTTGTTTTAAATAGGGCAGATGTGTGTAAATCCTTTAAAAGGGTTAACCCACACAAGGCTCCTGGACCTGATGGCATCCCTGGCCGTGTTCTCAGGGTGTGTGCAGTTCAGCTGGCAGAGGTGTTCACAGACATCTTCAACAGGTCCCTGCTGCAGTCTGTAGTCCCCACATGTCTTAAACACTCCACCATCATTCCTGTCCCCAAAAAGACAATCATCACCTGCCCCAACGACTACCGCCCAGTAGCACTCACCTCCATCATAATGAAGTGCTTTGAGCGGTTAGTCAAATTATTCATCACCTCCTCCCTCCCTGAATCTCTGGACCCCCTGCAGTTTGCCTACAGAGCAAACAGGTCCACAGACGACGCCATAGCCCTCACCCTCCACACTGCCCTCTCACACCTGGACCCGAAGAACAGGAACACATATGTGAGAATGCTGTTCATTGACTACAGTTCAGCATTCAACACCATTGTGCCCTCCAAGCTGGCCATCAAGCTCAGAGACCTCGGGCTCAACAGCGCCCTCTGCGACTGGATCCTGAACTTCCTGACGGGCAGACCCCAGGCAGTGCGGGTGGGAAACATCACATCCTCCACCCTGATTCTTAACACCGGTGCCCCTCAAGGCTGCGTGCTCAGCCCTCTCCTCTACTCCCTGTTCACCCACGACTGCGTGGCCACACACAGCTCCAACACCATCGTGAAGTTTGCTGATGACACGACCGTCATCGGCCAGATCACAGACGATGACGAGACGGCATACAGAGAGGAGGTCGAAAACCTGACATCTTGGTGCCAGGAGAACAACCTCCATCTCAACATCAGCAAAACAAAGGAGCTGATTGTGGATTACAGGAAGCAGCAGGGAGAGGGACACGCCCCCATCGCCATCAATGGGACTACGGTGGAGAGAGTCAAAAGCTTCAGGTTCCTTGGGGTCCACATCACTGAGGACCTGACATGGTCTCTTCACACCACCACCATCACCAAGAAAGCTCGACAGCGGCTCTTCTTCCTCCGCAGGCTGAGGAGGTTCAAAATGGATTCCAGGATACTCTGCAACTTCTACAGGTGCACGATAGAGAGTATCCTCACTGGCAGCATGACGGCCTGGTACGGCAGCTGCACCGACCTCGATCGTAAGGCTTTACAGAGGGTGGTGAAAACTGCACAGCACATCACCAGGACGGAGCTGCCATCCATGGAGGACCTTTACTCCCAGCGGCTCAGGAAGAAATCACTACGGATTATCAAAGACCCCCATCACCCCAGCCACAAACTGTTCTTTCTGTTGCCGTCTGGCAGACGTTACCGCAGCATCCGGGCAAGGACAAGAAGATTCGGAGACAGTTTCTTCCCGCGGGCAGTGAGACTGTTAAAAAATTGAACTGTTGAAACAACTTCAAACATTCAACTGCTACTCAGTAGTATGTATCTAATACCTAATATATATATATCATTCCAATAACTTGTATATAGACTCATACTGCACTATTCCACATCATAACTTTATTTCATTTTTATAACTATTATTATTTTTGTATTGCTCTTGCTCTTATTGTTATTATGTTATGTTATTATGTTGCATTGTTGGAGAAGCCTGTGACATAAGATTTTCAACTGCATAATTACTCTGTAGCTATGTCAGATTGACAATAAAGAACCTTGAACCTTGAACCTTGAACCTTGAACTTTGTGTTGATCCCAAATTGGAATATTTTTTCTGATAGGTCAGTTTTGTATTAATTTAGGGTAGCATTTAGAGATAATTTCTGTTTAATTTAGGCTACCTGTTTATGGGCCCAGGCAGGGACGTGCACAGGTACGGGCTAATGTTGCCAGGGCAACGGCCCGTTTGGCCTTTTTGGCTGACCTGCCCCTCTGGAGAGAGCGAGAGTTTGTTTTTCTTTTTTCTGTTGTGGCCGAATCAACATGATAAGCCCACAATAGTATTGTAGCGTCTCGCTGCGGGAAACACACTTTGTCAGCGCTGTCATCTGCCGGTGCGTTAAGACCACCTCAGTGTAGGATTTTGGAAACTTGATTTTGAGTTTTCTCATGGCAATTAGGGTATAAGGGACAAACCAGGGGACTTTACTTCCTCTTGATACCGTCGGTTATATCTTGATACCGTCGGTTATTTACAAAAAAACACCTAAATATAGCCTACTTATTGTTATTGTGCTTCTGTCTTTCTGTCTTTTCATCTGTAAACTCCCTCAACGGGGCCGCTCGCTCTCTTTTCTTGATTGCCCTCTCACGGGTGAACACTTCACTGCCTGCTTCATTGTAGGATTTCTGCCATGTCTCTACCACTTTAGTTTGACCATCTCTGTTATTAAGTTATGGATTACTAAATAAATAAGTAATTAGATACCTTACCGTTACTGGCTGCGCTCATAATGATAAGAATAAGAATAATGCGTATTGAACTGGTTTCATTAAAGGTGGGGTAGGTAAGTTTGAGAAACCGGCTCGAGATCGCTAGAATTTGAAAATACACAACAGGAGAAAATCTGCCACTTCCTTATAGAGCCCCTCCTCCAACACACACGAACGCGCACATGACCAATGAGGGCACGAGATAAGTTTGTGCACAGATGGAAGGCTGACAGGCAGGTAGGCCATCTAGTTATTTTAGCCGGCCCGGCTAAAATAATTGGTCGTAGTTTTTACAGTATTACGGCTTCCACAGAAGCCGTTATGGATTTTTTTTCAAAGCACTTAGAATATTCATTGCTATCAGGATATTAAGAGCATTCCATGGAATATAACAAAAATTATAAAACGGACAAGTAAAATCAAGCAATCTGATTGGTTCTTAGCCGTGGTATACTGAGCGTATACCATGGGTAGAATTGTAAGTTACTTTTCACAACAACTCAGTATCCCTCCGCGTCTGAGATAAACAGTATACAGTTGGGCTGAAAAGCAAACTGCTTGCAGTTTGCTTTTCAAACTGGAACAAGAAAGCAGCGGAGAAGTAACGGGGCAGAAACCCTCCTTTTTACGCAACTGTCCAGACATAGACATCAAACGGCAAATACATATTCAGTGTGCAGCTCCTTTGGCATTAGGGCAGGGATATCTAGATACTTTCCAAGGTTTGACATAATGAATTGTGCTACTTTTAAAGCAAGCAACAATGTTTTCAAATCTGTAATCAAAAAGGTCCGCAAAAACATTTAAGATTAACTTCGACCTCCGGGGGGGGGGGGTGTCTTACTATGGAGGAGTGGATTGAGGAGTGCCTATCTCCAGAACAAAAAGCACCTAAACGACGACATGTAGAGCTACGTGAAGAGCAGGTAGACCAACTGGAAAGGTACCACCATTCAAAAGCTTTCTGATGCGGGTCTTGAAACAAAGCAGAGAAATGATGACCGTTAGTGGCCACAGGTGCGAAAGCTCTCTCCAGAGCTACTGGAAGCCGAATCTCGGGGACCGGAGAAAGTGGAGCAATATTCTCGCCACGCCAAGCAACAGCCTAGAACAACCTCAGCCTATACAAGTGACCACGTAAGCCATGCTACTGATGCTGGACAGTTTTTCAGTGGGTGCACAATAAACGGCAACATACACATTAATGTAAATAAATAGCCAAATAATGGATCAACGCTCTCGGTCTAATATGTTCGCTAGCTGTTGTTAGTGTTGTTGCATAGCAACCACCTTGCACTATGTTTCGTGCAGAAGGCAACAGAGGGACTATTTTATTTTGAACATCATTATTTACTAATAAAAACTATTTAAATTAGAGTGTGAATTTTTCTTTCATATTGCCACACTTGGTAACCGTTTTATAAAAGCAATAGCTCACTTCAGGCCGTGATATATGCTCATTATATCACAGCTAAGGGGGTTGTCGACCCTCCGCTTCGCGTCGGGCCGAACCACGCCCCTTAGCTGTGATATAATGAGCATATACCACGGCCTGTCGTGAGCTATTGCTTAAGTGTATCTCGAGCCGGTTTCTCAAACTTACCTACCCCACCTTTAATTAGTGAGTTTATTTAAATGTGGGGTAGGCCTAGGTAAGTTTGAGAAACCGGCTCGAGATACACTTTTTGTTATATTCCATAGAATGCTCTTAACATCCCGATAGCAATGAATATCTTAAGTGCTTTGACAAAAAATCCATTTATAAATGTCATCTGTGGAAGCCTTAGTACTGTAAAAAGCACGACCAATCATCTGAGCCGGCCCGTCTAAAATAACTGGATGGCCTACCTGCCTGTCAGCCTTCCATCTGTGCACAAACTTATCTCGTGCCCTCATTGGTCATGTGCGCGTTCGTGTGTGTTGGAGGAGGGGCTCTATAAGGAAGTGGCAGATTTGTTCCGGCTGTGTATTTTCAAATTCTAGCGATCTCGAGCTGGTTTCTCCAAAATTACCTACCCCACCTTTAAGCTAATTAGTTAGAGGCCCTATTTTATCAGTATGTCTGCACAGCAGTTACAATGGTCAAACTACATTAGAACAGAATTGTCCCCATTTGGTCTTTAATAGTTACTAACATTAGATATTTTAATGTGATATGGACCGCAAAACAAAGAAATTCCCTGGTTTTCATTTTTTAAATCAAGTCACCGAATGCAAGTAGTCGCCTTAGCTTTGTTATGAGATGTGAATTACTGTTCAATTTAGTTGATGTAATAATCGTTTGGTTTATTTTACATTAAAAACAAGTTACAATTTTCAAAAGGTCTTATGTTTTTTTCGGGGGGAGGCCCTTTTTCCAGTTTAGAGCAATAGCCCCTCCAAATGTCTGTGCACGTCCCTGGGCCCAGCACTTTGTAACATCATTTTGCAAATAGGATCCCTGAAAGTGTGCACCTTATTTGTTTGTGGTGCTTCATATAAGTAAAAAACGTGTCAACGTTGTTTACCCAATGGTTGCACACACACTTGTATCTTGGGCTATAAACATGAATAACCCACAAGAATCTGAAAGTCTATCACAAACTAGGAGAAGGAGGAAGAGATGATCTATAAGGGATAAGAGGATGTGCTGCTGTGGGGACTTCTGAACCTGTGCACCCGTTACATAACAGACTCAGCCTGTGTACAAGACCTAAAAAAAGCAAAGGGCTTAAGCTGCATCGACACACACACGCACGCACGCACGCACGCACGCACGCACGCACGCACGCACGCACGCACGCACGCACGCACGCACGCACACACCACCACCACACACACACACACACACACACACACACACACACACACACACACACACACAGATCAAGTTGACCAAATTAAATGTCTCTATTTATACTGGCCATGCCAAAGAAATATGCTAACGTTTGCCATAATAGCCTCCATTAGAGCTGAATGTTAGCATGTTGCCAGCATCATTTTTGGGTAAATAAACCCCTCTTTTTGAAAATACACCTGTGAATCCTCACATCTGCCATCTCGGCCCTCCAGAGGGAATGGTGACCCTTACCCATGAGGTGCATAACTCCAAATAACCCAACAAGATAGAGTAAATCGGTACAAGAACGTTCTGTAGAGTCTTCTGTACTTTCTGTATTAGACTTTCTTAAATGGGGAATCTGCTGCCAGATCAAATCCAGTGTCAAGAAAAAGGAGATAATTGACCCTGAGAATGAGGTGGGCCGCGAAATCCAGACAGAGCCAGTAAGAGCAATTAGACTTCAGTACCAGCATGATGGGGATACATCAGGCGATGCTGGATGAATATATCTTTCTCTTCTCCACAATAGAGCTCACTACCATTTATATGGCTTTCATTTCATCTGGGAGCTGATGCAACGTATTACACTCTATCCCACTGTGGTTGTTTGGTGATTTAAGAGCACGGTTATATCACACAGGGCTGACAGAGGATCAGGTTTGAAAGCTCTGGCTCTAACTCATCTCTACCAACTGAGAGACACCAATCCTCCCCATGCTTTTAGATGGTGAACAAGATGCATCTCTGTCAATGGCAGTAGAGTATGAGTTTGATGAAGGTAGAGATATATGCATGGCGTCTCACTGTGTAAATTGACTCACTTTAGCTCCCCTGATGTTTAATTCCTCTGCCTGGAGCAACAAACTATTAATGTTGTTTTCATGAACTAATGTGCAAATCAAGCTAATGAAGGTTCATGGTGGGAGTTATTCATTTTAGAGATTTATCAGCAGTAGGCAATCTGGGGGAGTGGGGATGGCCTCTTGTTAGTATATTGATCAATGCTAACCGGAATACATGCCAACAGTTACCCTGACAACACATTATATCTGACTGCAAAAAGCATTGACCAAGCATGATATCATTGAAACTTATACTCAACTCAACACAGCAGCATTTTAAAACACTCTCTCTTTGACATGTTCCACTCTTAGCAGTGTGTTGCACCTGTTACTAAAGCTGCAAAGTCAAGTAATCGAAGAGTTGATCAGCAAAAAAAAATATTCACCACTTGATATTTGAGCCATCCTCAAAGTTATTCATGCTTAAATTGCATAGTTGTTATGTTCAGCCTCAAATGTGGAGATTTATTGCCTTCATTGATTGTAATCTTTGGGTTTTGGACTAACAAACCAAGACATGTAAAGACACCACTTTGGACTTTGAGATGGACAATTTTCTGAGTTTTCTGAAATGTTATAGACAAAACAATAATCAACCAATGAAGAGAATAGTTGCAGATAAATCAATAATGTAAATAACCGTAAAGTGCAGTCTACCGACACACCTTGGTATGGAAGCCTGTTTGCGCCACAGGAATTTAAAAAAAAAAGAATCTGACTTAGCTATCTCATTATATTGACTTAGTTATCTCATTATATTGACTTAGTTATCTCATTATATTGACTTAGATATCTCATTATATTGACTTAGTTATCTCATTATATTGACTTAATATCTCATTATATTGACTTAGCTATCTCATTATATTGACTTAGCTATCTCATTATATTGACTTAGCTATCTCATTATAATGACTTAGCTGTGTGCTGTGTGCCAAAAAAGGTGCATACATTGATACAAAAGAGTACATTAAATAACATTATTTACATATTGGGAATAATATGGACATTATTAAACTGATACACACTACATTGCATGATCTTCTAAAACACCCTGTTGAAGATTACCTATTAATGTACTATTCAGCACCACAGACTATAGAGTTACCATGCACACTTTGACTGATGCATGCAGTCACTGTCACAATCAAGCCCTTGGACAGAGGACTGGTAACAAGAGCAACTTTGAAGGAGCCTGCAAACTTTGCAAAGTGTATCTACTGTACCTGCAGGCCTACATTTAGGATGCAATGAATATTCCAGAGCATATTGGTATACTGGTAGGCCTAGTAAGTCATTATAATGAGATAGCTAAGTCAATATAATGAGATAACTAAGTCAATATAATGAGATAACTAAGTCAATATAATGAGATAACTAAGTCAATATAATGAGATAGTAAGTCATTATAATGAGATAGCTAAGTCATTATAATGACTTACAGGATTTTTTTATTTTTTTTCCTGTGGCACAAACAGGCTTCCATACCAAGGAGTAGGCTACACACACTGCAAACACTACAGGAAATTAAACCGATGTTTTTTTAGAGATTTACCAATTTCTCTAAAATCAAATGCCTTTCTGCTCCTCAAATGTACAGGTCATGTTTCACAGCATTTGAATAAATTGGTACATCTATCCTGGCTAGATCAATAATGTTCCTTTTTTAATCGACACCCACATGTTTAACTCATGCACTCTGCAAAGACCATTTTGCTTTAAAACAGGGGACTTGGAGTGTTATTCCTGTAGCTTCAGCAGCTACATCTATCTATGGCATTTTGACATGACTGGATTAATGTGTTGTTACATAAAACTCTAAAATGGGCCATAATACCACGGGATTAAACACTCTCTCTGATTTACTCTGAGTCAAGCTAACAACCTGTGCGTTGTGACCTGTGGTCCAGTAAGAAAACTAAACTGGGATCAGTTTCCGACTCTCACTCTCTGTGCAGAAAAACCCTCGATGTGATTGGCTGAGGAGCGCAGGAGCTCTGAGTAAAGCAAAGGATACCAGAGTGCTCAGGCAGTGCATGGACGGATGCAAGCAGGGGGAGGACGGCGAGACACGTTGTTGTTGTTGTTGATATTATAAAGATTCTGCTTTAATTTCACCAAGTGGAGCAAGTTAAGTGTGATGTTTTGGCTGCGTGTTGTAAAATCCCTCTCAACAACACCACCTCCGACACCATCCTCTCAGGAGTGATGGGCTCCAAGTTGACCAGACAGAGAAGTCTCGATTTTGAAACAAAAGTGTCCAAGAGGAGATGCCAGAGGAATGACAGCCCGGGAGAGAGCGAGAGGAGCGGGGACTTCTTGTTTACCTCCCTGATGCTGAAGTCCGACAAGCTGCCCGGGATGCTGCGGAGAACAAACCACTGCCCGTATGTGAGGAGGGTGGCGTGGATCCGGGAGATCCAGAGACTCCTCCGGGAGCAGAAGATGGAGCAAGCTGGCGAAGTGCTCAAACTGCTGAGGAAGGTAAAGGGATTACATTATTTTGGATTAATTTCTAAGGAAAACTTATTATTTAAGATGTTATTGAGGAGGTTATTTGAAGCTGCAAGTGTGTTTGATGAAGTGTGCGTGGTGAACACGTGGGCCAAAAGTTAAATAGCCTATTAAAAACATTTTTGCACGTTTTTTTATATTTCAAAGTTTATTTGGTAATTGAATTCCAGATTGTTGAAAATGTAGGTGCAGTCATTCCAGTTGTGTCCTTATTTCATTTTATCTCACATTTATTGTCAATGATGTTAGGATGCATGCTATATTTATCCAGCAAAAGCAGATTTAAACTGATGACTCTTATTGATTTGTGTTTATTTTGTAATCTAAGTGCAAACTGTTGAAAATGTATCATACTGTACAAGAGCAGTTATTTCATGTGTCCTTATTTTTGATACATCTGTATTGTCCATGATGGTAGCCTACAGGACATAGGCTACTGTATGTATTCAGCAAAAGCAGATTGAAGTGATGGCTCCTATATTGGAGAAAGTCCCACTTTTTATAGCATGTGTATCTGCAGGTGTCAGTGCTAATGGTTTAAAAGTTTAAGGCATGTAATCATTTTCTTTTTTTCAAGTTCCTTTCAATGATTCCCAGTAAAGAAGAATTTCTGACCTGAACTCTGTCGCCTTCTTTTTATCAAAAAGAAAAAGGGATGAGAAAGAAGCAGTATGAGTGTATGAGTATGAGTGGTTTAAATCAACCACCTGTTTTGTCTGAAAGGGAATGGATAGCCAGCGATAGTTCATGTTCTGAATATAAAATCAGCTCTAACACTGAGTGTATTATGTTTTTTAAAGACACCAAAACCAAAAAAGGCCTTGGTTTCTTTAATTTTTTGTGACAAACGTTGAGATCTTAATATTTTTTCTTACCAATTAAATACTTTCTTGCTGCCTTTTTTACGGTTAAGGCTACAAAAGAAAAATATTGAGTCAATAACTATATATTTAGCTTTTTCTGCCATTCTTCACAGTTTCCTATATGTGAAGGAAACATCAGAGGGAATTTAAATATATAAATCCACATAGGAATAAGCGCTTTATAAAACTCACTTGATGCTGTATTGTGGTATTGTTGAAAATCTCTAATCTGTCCCCTATTGTATGGTATGATGGGAACACATAATGAAAAAGCCCCCCACTATAGTTAATATATTTCATTTGAGTCCTATCTGTTACCTTTCCGAATGTTACACCTTCCCAGGTCTAATCCTCACTTTCTGAAGCTTTATCCAAACTAGAGAGGAGGAAAGAGAAATAGTTTTTGGAGCTTTCCACTTCCCTCTGGTTGCTGTGCATTGATCAAAGACTAGTTTTGAAGTACAGACAAAAGCGGTTCTCATCAAGCAGGCCCCCTGTCATGCAAACTCCCTGCCCATCTGTACGCTGCCGTAGAATAAATTACACAGAAGTGTGCAGATTAAAGCAGGAATCAATGCTGAGGAGTCTGAATTGAAGACAGATTTGCAGGTATCTATTCTTCTGCAGATAATCCATAAACCGAGCATACAATAGGTGGGGTGAATTTCAATTTAGTTGTAAATGATATTCATGTTTGTGTGAAGCAGGAGGGATATGACTCATGCACATTCCTTGAAGACTTCCATGTGTCTGTCTCTGTTTGTTAAAGCAGTCCATCACATCTAATAGGAAACACGATTTTAAGATCAACATGTACAATTGTTGGTCGTGAGCAGGAGCAACTTTCTCAATAGCTCGGCATTTAAACTGCTCACGAAGCACGAATTCGCTCTCCATCACTCACTGAGGTGAAGCCAGAGAGCTGCTGTATGTCTTTGGGGCTGGAGCCAAGTGTCTGACTAACAGTTCTTCAAGACGGGGGAAAACTAGCAGGAGAGCTCCTGTTGTTGTTCTCCAGCTGCAAAGCAGCTTTTCCTCTCGGAGACGGGTGGATTTGGAGATAATCACCTTAGGATGATGGATGCTGGAACATGTTTCTATTGCACAGAGGAAGCATAACAAAGAGTAGCCAATAACACTGCCCCCACGCTGTATCTCCATGGCAGATCTGCCTCCTGGGCCATTCAGTTAATTAGTTTGGGATCTTCTACATATTCATTAGTAAACAAAGAATCAGCAAATACTCTTATCAATTACGCTCTGCAACATGCACACTGAGTAACCAATGTGCAGCGATGGAGAAGACAATGATGAAGAGGTTTTCTCTGTCATATATATCTATATATATATATATATATATATATAGAGATATACAGTTAGTATATCTATATATATATCTCTCTATATATCTATATTTATAGACCATTCTGAAGTTATCTGTCACAATAATCACTTCATTTTATTCAACTTTAAATACACATATACTGCTTGCCAGATTTTGGTGCCTCTTTGATTTGATTTAAATACTCTTCATCCAATAATACAGTTATGTAGAAATATTAACCATTTGTGAGGTTTGGGGTTAGGGTGAGGATTTAAAAACAAACAGATACAGGCTAGCTAATTCCAGTCTGTGTGCTAGGCTAACCTAACCTTCCTTCTGGCCTTAGCTTCATATCGCCATACAGACATGAGAGTGGTATCAATCTACTCATCAACTCACCAACTCCCAGCCAGAAAGTGAACTTATTTATCAAGAATTCAAAAACAGGTCAATTGTTTTTCATAAAAAGTAGAACTATTCCTCAAGATGCGCTTCTGGTATACTTCTCAAAAACTGAGTTCATTTGGCAAAGGTCATGTGTTTGGCACCTGGCGCAGGCAGCCTGTATCTGTGGCCTAATTATCATAACAGTCCAAAATAAAATAAGTAAGTAAACAAAACTGGACACCTGACAGCTGCTACATGTTCTTACACTAAAGCAGAAAACTGTGGGACTGGATTTGGCACAGTGCAATATATTTAATTGGATTCTGATTAACTGCATGTGTGGGATGTTGTTTTTTGGTTTAGAGCTTGACGTTCACTTTTTGTGACGAGGCAGACGTCAGATTAGATACACAGCTTTCCTGAGGACATTGATCTGAGGGCACACAGGCTTCCACATCAAAAACATTTCCTGCCTTTAAGATTAGGAATCAGTCAAATGAATCCACAGGATCAGATCTCTGTGTCTTTTGAAGACGAAACCCGCTCATTTCTCATGCTGCAGCTGCACTACACAGTTACAGTGCTTCATCATCATAAAACAATCTCCAAATTCCTCTGTGCCTCCATTTATGGAGACGTGTTATCCTCCTGCGTCTGTGCTGAATGAGGTGTATTTAAGGGAGCGCTGGTCTGGAGGATAGTCCAGCGTCAGGGAATCCCACAGAGCTCCGCTGTAATAAATCAACTTAAAAGCTGGAGGAGGAGAAAATGCTGATGGGAGTTTTCCTCTCTGCTTCCAATGCGCCCCTAAGTGTTAGAGCTGTCAGAGCGTATACAGCGCGTTTTACACAGATCCCACCTCAAGCTTTCTGAGAAGCTTTTCAATGCATATAGAGCTGGCTGTATTTACCCTTCAGCTGCTCAGCTTCTAGTTTTACAGAAGGATGATGGTCCAGTGAAACATGTTTGTAAGCAGCAGTTATGTCACCGTTCAAATGGCATGTTTGAGTCGACAAAATCTGTTAACAGTTGTTATGGATTATAAGAGATACTGTATACAGCTTTATGCTTTAAGAGAGGAGAGTTCCTTTTACTTTCTTACTCACAACCTTTCATCTCTGTTTATTTTGTTTCATCTGCTCAGTTTCAAGTCTTCCTGGCTGTTTTATTTTTCTCCTGTGTGTTTGCATCGCTGGCTGACACTTGCTGGTGAGGCGCAAATACTGGCTTTTAAAGACACGTCAGCACTCAAAGCATTACCTGAAGAAGCCCCGTATTTACATTGTCACTTCAATATAGAAATATCCTGATGATGAGGAACTATTGTCAACAACAGGGTTCCTGGTTTCTAGTTTCTTTGAACTGTTCTCCCTGTCACACAATCGTTCACTGAGGAATGCTTAGGATTCAAAGTAGAAAGCAGAAATGCCTTTAACAGGAATCTAAAAGTATTTTCCCTATATGGTTTAGAGTTATGTTTGGTGCAAATGATAGAAATTGATGTGGGGAAATCCTGTGGGTTTCATCCTACAAATGAAACCAGAAAATGAAAAAGGAAAGAGTCTTATTCTCTTCACTAGAGAGTAACTGTAATATTTTCAGAAAGACCGCACCACTGCATATGTAAACTTTACTCCCAATGTCCCTCACACACACACACGCACACGCACACGCACATATACAGTATGTATGGTATGCACACAGACACCTCTCCACCCCCTAATTAACTGAACTGGATGTAAACGCAGCAAAACCTTATCAGCTCTTAGATAAGAGCGAAATGAAAAGCGACAATAAAGAAAGCTCATAAACATTGATCATCTATCCATTGAACGACACTTGAATATTAAATGAAGTGTGCTTTAGACATGGCTGTTTTAATCAAGTTAATTACCAAGTCAACAGTCTTTACTGTTAGTTTTAAAAGCAGTTAACCACATATTTTTCTTTGTTCTTCCTCTCAGGATTTGGGACTCCAGGGATCGTCACTCAATGACATTTTGTACAAGAACGCAGCTTTTCTCAACCTGGTGGACCCCATTTCTCACGAGCTGCTGCTCAGTCTCGCCCGCGACCTGCAGTGCCCAAAAAGGGTGAGAATCCAGAACGATCCGGTTTGTTTAAACTGTTCATGAATACTGAAAAACCATCTCTACAGTCTTCACATTAATTAGCGTGTCCACGGCTACAATTGTAAACAAAGGCGAGGCAAGCAGCAGCATGTCCGCATTTATTAGCCATGCCTAAGTGCATGTGTCATATTGTTCCTGTCATGCTGTTGTGACAGCAAGGAACTGCCAGTTGTCTTCGTACAAAAACTGCAGAGGCTACGATCAAGGGAAATGAAAGTGTACTGTATGTGTTAAGCCATGAGCATAATACAGTAGATCACTAAGCACGTCTTCAGGTTTCTAAAATGAGTTTAATATTAGATGATGTCTTTTTTTCTGTGGGCATCCTGCATAATATTCACAGATTCCACACCAGGGGCTGGCTCATGTTTTATAAGGGAAATGTGAGAGGCTAATACATTTTTACTAATTCAAAAATTTGCTCATAGAGCTTTACAAGACGACTTGAGTAAGATATTGTAAATATGAAGAAAAACAAGATATTACAACTGATTTATAACATTATCATCACAAGAATGTTTTTATGGTCATGTTTTTAGCCAAGCCATGTTGTATTTTTGAGCCTGCATGTGGAAAAGCTGCATTTAGAGGACAAATTGAGGTTGAAATGAGAGTTACCACACAGCTACAGAGAGACACCTGCATGCTGAAGGGTGGGCGGAGGGTTAAGGATTAATGTGTGGGCCAAGATGAGGCAGTGGGTCAGCGTTTGGCTCTGCAGTGGCACCGTCTTCCCTGCTGCTCAGGTGCTCTTTCAGCACATTGGCCAACGATAGCAGCTGTGCTCCAGGACCTGCAGGTGTGAGAGAGTACCTGCTTAGGCTGCTTTATGCTGGGCAGCGTGGGCAGCGTGGGCAGGAACCCAGCGGTCATCAGGCCGAGGTCAACGGGGCAGGGGGCCACGGTCAATAGCAGAGAGGATTGTGGGGCTTTGGCACTCTAAATGAGAGCACTTTGAGGATCTGACAGGTGGTAGGTGGCAGGTGGGATCAAAGTGGAGTCCACTGTGAAGTCTTTTGTGTCCCAGCCACAGACACCTCTCAGTAAGGGATCGTACCAAAATGATATGAAGATATTGAACAGCTAAATGTAGATGATTGTTTTCCCTTCCTACATTTTAATCTTCAGCCTCCCTTTGCAATAAATTGTGATATAATAGTCAGAAAGACAGCTTCCATTTGTGCCATGGGTCATAATGATGCAACTTGCTGGAGAAAAATATGTTGTGACTTAGAAGTATCATAGAAAAGGCAAAAAAATAGAAGTTTTAAGATCTAAATTAAGGCACACTAGCTATATCGACGTCTTTGCTATCACTCTCAAATTGTATTACAGATATTACTGATATCAAAAAACATTTATGATGTATATCCAGTTGTCTTATATTAGTTTTTACCTGTCAATACATTAGACAAACTCTTTAATTATTCATGTGCATTAAGTTCTGATTTATGTGTTCAACAAAATATATAAATCATGATTTATCAAGCCTGGGAGTCAGCTCTTCCACTTTACCACGACATACAAATCCAAGATGATAAAATTCAAATGACATTTCAATCTGGTTGAAGCGGCTGAATACAGTAGCAGCACACTGGCTGTAAAACTCAAGCCCAGCAGCCATTACACTTATCTAAAGGCTTTATTTCTTTTAGGAAAAGATGGGTTGCTTTAAGATAAAGTCACCGTGGTCTAGTCTTTACTTACCGAGTCAAGATGATAATCACCTGTGGGAAACGCTAATCTTATCGTTGTTTGCTTTGGCGGGGGGGAAGCCCAGAAAGACGGGGGTGGGGGGGAGGGTGAGAAGCTGGCAGCGATCTCCCGACTGCCTGGCGACCCGTGGCAGGAAACTCTGTCAGACGTGAGGGGGATGTAGAGAGGCAGTGTGCTGGATTTAAGGCCCGGCAGCTGCCTCTTTGCCCAGTGTGTTCCACCACTCTGAGATGTATTCACATTATATATTCAAGGACATATTGAGTCTAAAAGATAAATCATTTGTGAAGCTCATGGTCATCAGTTTCACAATTTAATTTATGTTTTTGATGCACTCAGCTTTACAGACGCGTGATTAACATCCAGGAATGCTTTGGTGATCCTTCCAGTCAACAGACTAACATTTTCTAAGAATACTTCCACACTGCGAATCAGTATGCGCAGCTTTAACGTCGAGTTCAGTCATCCGAGTGGCTGAAACAGCAGCACTGCATGTTTTGAAGTATGAGACATGGTTGTTTGTCGCCAGAGAAAATAAATGGCAGCGGGAATAGTTAATCGCCTTATAAGGTAAATTGCCCCTGTCTTTTTTTTTCCTCTCGCCACATTGCCTCTTTCTTGTTGTCGTGTTGTACCATTAATTAGATGTACCCTGCTCAGCTAAACCCATTGCATTCAAAGTATTTGACGGAGGTGGGAGAGAGAAACGAGAAGGCAGAGAGGAGGGGAGGCATGAAGCAAGAGGGAGGCAAAAGGGAAAAATAAATGAATGTTTCTGTGTGGGGAAATCTTTGAAGCCACTGTTTTCAAAGGACAAGAAAGAAACACTTTGTGACTGTGGGAGAATCAGTCCATCTGTAGTTAGCAGGAAGACAGAAACAGAGAAGACATCAAACATTTATAAATGTATTTAACAGCTTGTGTATATTTGTTTGTTTGCCTAAAACTTGTGATTTTTATATGAACAACCACTGTTTTGATTTGCAGTATGAACTCAATTCTTGTCCATCATTCGTCCTCTGTGTGTGTTAAAGGAGACTGACTCGTTCAAGTCCACCACCAAGATCTGCCGGCAGCTGATTTACCATCTGACCCCTCACTCCAAGTGGACGAGACAGAGCGTGCCCAGGAGGAAGTCTCAGGCCTGGTGAGTGTGTCCTCCTCGCTGCCGGCAGACACTGCCCGTCACTCTGAGGAAGGACAGTCCCTGCTGCAGTAAACACATACTAAGCATCAGTACAACTCGTAAATCACCACAGAGCCTCTCGGAAAGATTAAAGGAGGCAATACATCAACAGTTATTGGGAGGATTTTGCTTCACTGTGCCCAGGTTATATTTGTAATAGTGCGTTCAATAGGGTTTATGGTTGTCTTGTGATGTTAAAATGATTACTTCCTGGGATTATATTACCCTTTTTTTTTCAGGAATTTAGTTTATTCTGGATGTATTATGTGGTAGTCAACAGAGATGGCAAAAGTACACACATCCTTTACTCAAGTAAGTACAGATACTCGTGTTTAAAGATACTCTGGTAAAAGTAGAAGTACTGACTAAACTTCTTTACTCAAGTAAAAGTAAAGAAGTATGGGCTTGGAAATGTACTTAAGTAAAAAGTACCCATAACTACCAGCTGTTTTAAAGAGTAACTGACCTCACTTTATATTAATAGAACAATAATGTTATTGTTAGCTAATGAATGTTTCGAGGCTGAACAACGGCAACATGGCAACGTTCTCATTGGTCGTTTATCCCATCTTTGAGGTAGAAAACAACCCGTTGAAGACCAAACAGAACACAGTTTCTCACTGTATCATGAGTTTTACGTATGAGTGGCTGTAATGGAGACTCTCGTCTTTATGGGGCTGAACTGAGGTTATTGCTGCTGCAGTGTAAGCAGTTTTGCTTGGAGGGTTGTGGCACCTGTTGTTGCTGTCTAGAGAGCAATGAAAGGGAGGAAACAAAGGTAGAAAACACAATATTTGTTTATTCTCTTACAGATCTTCATTGTGTGCATGCATGGTGTTTGTCGTAGTGATGTAGCACCCTACAGCGGGTCCCATGACCTTTAAAGAGTAGTACAAACAAAGCCATAAAACACATTCCCCTTCCAGGTGCATCTCATACAAGCAGCTGATCTCTTTATTTATGTGCCATAAAACAATTATGTGACCTGGTGAACCAGGGTCATTGGTTATTGGAGTCATTTCACAGATCCTCCCTATACTCGGGTGTAACGTTCATTACATCTAAAAGCCTACACCATGTGATGAAGTTGAAGTATTCTCACAATAACATCTACCTAATAGACTCACTTGTGGAAGAGTTTGCATAGTTTACATTTGCTTTCTGTTAATTCAATCTGAAATACATTTTTCCACACATCTGAATTGTAACAGCCATTGAGTCGCTTGAAAAGCAATTAAATCCAGTTAAAATGTTAACTTAAGGTCAGACTAGATCTATGATGGTGGCATTTCTGCATTAATGAGGTCTGGAGAGTTTGCTTCAGTACAGTACTCTTCAGTATTACCATACATGATAATATGTCCAATATCTTCCAGGTGTTAATTACCTTGAAAATCCTGATCAAAATATCCAGGAAATAACAGCATGTGAATAGAATTATTCATCTGAACCAAATTACGCCACATCATACACTAATTGATTAAAATGTGAACATAAATTGTGCTGCATTGTGTAGTAGATCCAATGCAATCAATACCTTTTTAATTTATGCTTTTCCTTAAAGTAAATATTTGACATCAATACATACCTTTATTTACGATACTACCTTTACATTTTCACACCTTCTTCTCAGCAGTAACCTCACTTCCTCCCTGCTACTATTGTGACAAAAACAGCCTGACACCATCTTCCAACACTCTCCGTTATGAGTGTGAGAGATTTTATTGTTTCCATACATCTACAAACCATCTCCAAGAACGATCATGGAGCAAACAGGAAATTAAGACTGAACTGAATTTGAAGCAATTGACACCAAACTGCGGCTCTGGTACTGATTGTTCATGTTTGAGTGAAATAAAGAGCAACAGAAAGGACACTGATTACAGCGACTGTACAACAAATGAAATGCTCCCCAACTCAAACTAAGTAACAGGTACATTTGAGGAGACGTTATGAAAGAAACAACTTCTCTACTGTTGATCACGAGGCTCCCTCTCCCTGAGCAATTAACCCAGATCGAAAGATTTTTTGACAGCTCGAGTTAACTTCCCGCCCCTGTCTCTTGGTTGCTGTATTTTGAAATAACACTCAACAGAACAACAAGGCAGACTCTCCCAGAGTGCTCATTAGCAAACCCCGTCTCTTTCTCTGCCTCCACTGCAAGCATCAGGCAGCGGCGCTTACTGTGGGACTCAAACCAGACTCTGTGAATATGACGCGCTCTGAAATGAGCTGAAATGAATGTCTTGAGCTGAAATGAAGCTTTAGGACACATGGTTTCAGAAGCTTTTCTGTTATGGATCTTTTCATTATAAACCCTTTTGTCTATTTCCTCTCAGTCTGTCTCAACCTTCTGCTCTCTCTCCTTCCCTTCCTTCCCCCCGGCCTCTCCATTTCTTCTATTTTAAAATCCCTTCCCTTGCATTGATCTTCTTCCTCTCCTCTCCTCCTGTGGGATTTTCTCTCCTTCTTGTGAGAGTCCATTTTGTTCAACAGTTGCCACACAGAGCGGTTCTGCAGTTTGAGCTGAGGCTCTGGGGAAACGCTCTGTCAGACAGAGAGAAAAATGGGGAGGCGGATTCACTGCATGGTTGCCGATTAGAAATCGCCTATTTACCTCTTTCTTCCTGCCTCGCTTCGCATCGATTGTGAATTTGATCTCTTCATATTAGGGAATGCAAAAGCATCAGCTATCCTTTAACAGTTTATTGCATTCTTACAGTCTTATTTTCTTCAAGTGATTTTGAAGTCTATTTTGATCAATCTAGAAATGTGCTGCAGCCGTCTCTCCAACTGGGGCTCAAATTGAATATATTTCATGGAAAATATGCAATTGGTTGCACATCTTCAAGAGATAACGCATCAATCTTGATTCCAGCGTTATTACTTCAGCTTGCTACAGTATGCTTTCATAATACTGTAACTGCAAAGCAAGTCACACTTTATATATTATCAAGGCATCATTTTCTCTCTGCAGCTGCATGTGCTAGGTTTCAGAGAAGCACTGTATGTGTGCGTCCCCAGAGGAGTTCTTAATGTCATTGGTATTGGTATTGAATTTCAGATTAATCAAGCTCGTATTTTTTATGACGGTAAAATTGCCCTTCCAGCACATTTGGAAGAGATTGGATTGAGATTGCAGATGCTGTTTCATTGCAAGGCTGTAATTGACACGAGGCTCTTACAGCAGCTATTACAGACATCTTCAGTACATTAAAAGAAAAGAGTGTGGTTCAAGAAGACAACTGAATACAAAATTCAGCTTTGTACACAAGTATCTAAGTGCATCTGTTTAGTTTTTTTGCTTTTTTTTTTAATATGTTGTATCATCATATGTTAATATCATGAACTGTATGAGGATAAGAGTAAAACCAGACAGATGTTCAAGGTTCAAGGTTCTTTATTGTCAATCTGACATAGTTACAGAGTAATTATGTAGTTGAAAATCTTATGTCACAGGCTTCTCCAACAATGCAACATAATGACATAATAACAATAAGAGCAAGAGCAATACAAAAAGAATAATAGTTATAAAATAAAATAAAGTTATGATGTGGAATAGTGTTTGGGAAGGTGTTATCAGTGTGGGTGCGTGTTTCTAGTTTGACCCAGACTGTTGGGGCTCGACACATTGTACCTGATAGGCTAAGGGGTGGGACATCTCTAGGCGGTTGAACATCACAACAGAGCCGATCAGCTAACCAATCAGAGCAGACTGGGCTCTGGTTTCAGACAGAGGGTGAAAAGAGGAGCTGCAGCACAGGCAGTATGAGACAAATAAAGAGCTTTTTGAACATTAAAGCATGGAGACATGTCACAATAGATCACAAAATACAAATATGAACCTGAAAGTGAGCATAATAGGGCCCCTTTAAGACGGCAATTGGGAAAATGCTGATGTGACAACAGACAATGTTGCCCCCCTACTGTGTTGCATTTGCAGATCAAACTTGCAGCTTTGCACTCAATAACATAGATAAACCTCAACTTTAGGGGCGTTGGAGACAAAGATGTTCTGCTCTTCTCATTGGTCTGACTATCTGGCATGCCCCGACAACTAATACAGCTAACCAACTAACTTTCCTCACTACTCGATAACTCTTTAAACACTTCTTTCTCAAGTATTGGAAATCACTCCTCAGTTGGCTCTTGAAACGCTCTACAAATTTGCAGTTGAGCTTTTGTCCTTAGCCTCAACAAATGATCGTTCAGCATCAAACCGTCCTCTGCTCCTTGGGTGGTTTCCTGCAGCTGCTCAGATTTTCAAATTGCTGGTAGCCAAAACTCAACAGCTTCAGCTCATTGTACTCATCTCTTTCTCCTTTATTTTTAGTTGGAATATCCTTCCCACTTCAGAAAGATTACCACTTTTCTCATATCTTTACTCTCACTTCTGAATCATACCTGGCAAGCATAAGCCAGAGAAAAGCCGTCTAGGCATCTTGGCAATAACTATATTTGGTTCAGCAGTGCAAGTTTTTTAGACATCTGTGTAAGAGTCTGGATGCTTATGACCACTTTCTTTAAACTGTATTTCAAAAACGGTATTTCTAGTTCAGATCCCCAGACAGCTTTCACCGGCTAATCACCGGAGACATGCTCTCTGGGATTCTCTCTCCGCTGCTCTAAGCTTTGAAGAAATCCCCTCTACCTCTCTTCTTTGCTGTCATTTGAGCCTGTCTCCCCTTCATGATCCTTCCAGCGGCGCAGACATATTGTAAAGGCAAGGAACCTGTCAACTCTGCAGCCTTTAATATTGTACATGTTGGTAACCTATGCATTAAAGCTGCTGTCCAATCCTCTAAGGCCATGTCTACGTTAATGTCATTTGAAAGCTATCTGAAAAGTTGGGCGTCCATCCCAAGTAAGCTGGCCTATTCACATTCAATTTGTTTGACAATTTGTTGTAACTTTTTAGTAGAGGATAAAGACAGACGCAATTTCATCCATCAATATTACAATTCAGTAGGATAAGATGAATGTGGTGAAGGTCCTTGGGTAGGCATAATGTGCAGTGCAAGAATAAACAAAGGTAAAAACCTCCTGTTGACGTGCACAACAGTCTGGCAACATTGGCCATGAGCTGAAAAACAATGACGGCAAAGCTTTTGTTTGATTGCCTCCATTAACAATAGACAAGAATGTGCCTTATATCATGTGAGAAGTCTTTCTACCTACGTGTGGCTCTATGTGTGGCAGGGTCATTGAGTTGTTTGGTGTCGACTGAAATATGTCAACAACTATTGTATGGATTACCGTGACTTTTTGTATTCATGGTTTCTTGATAATGTGTTACTGACTTTAGCGACCTCTGAATAATCCTCTACCATGAGGCTGACATCTGTGGCTCAGAGTGAAATGTCTAGCCAGTGAAGGGATTGGATTTAGTGCAGATATTTATGCTTATTACATCATGTTAATAACTTTGGTGACTACTTAACTTGTAAATGTGTGCAATATTTTGTCAATTTTATGACCAAATTCCTTTTATTAAGCAAAAAGCACCAGCCTCAGACTCTATCCTATTTTGCGGTTTGTTAGTTATATTTATTTTTGTGTGGCTCAGTCCTTTGTGTTCTCTTTGGCAATGCCTCCAGACTCTTTCATAACATTTATTTATTTATTTATTTATTTATTTATAAAATAATTTTCCTTTTATCAGAACTTTGGGTATGACATCTTTGTTCACAGGCCAAATGTCTCTTGTTTTGTGGCCGTGGAGGAGTCAAAGAATTTGTTCATTTAAAACAATCGACTTCCTCAGTCAGTAATTACCCCGAGGGGAACTCCCCACCATCATAATAATGATTGAATTCATTATAAGCTGTCACCTAGAACCTGTTACAACCTGCTTTCTGTCACACAGCTGCCGTGTCGTATCTGGAATAACGAAACAGACTATTCTTTACTGTACGTGTGGCATGTGTATCTGACACGTGTGCAGTATGACCTATTTGTGCAGCAAAGTCACCCCCCCTCCCCGAGGTTGCACTGTAAGGCAGAGCAGGCTCTGAGTGATGGCGGTCCTGACTTCTGACTAGCCCACAACATCTACTCCTAAGGCGAGGGCAAAATATAACACACAGAGGAAGAGTATTTGAAAAAAGATTACTTTGTGTTTTTGAGGACATGTTCACAGATGTCTGTTTTTTTGCTTTCTCTGCTCATACTTCTATTCATAGATTATGTTTTCTACTTGCACGCTTCACTCAATCTGCTCAATCTGCTGTCTAGTTGACCTCCACTTTTAATAGAGACTTAAAGATCCAGCCACCATCCTCTTCTATGAATAATTGAGGGCTTCCCGCCGTACAGACGGAGATCCTGGAGGATGAGGGAGAGGAGGAAGAGATGCTCAGTATCCATTGCTCCAATCTTCAGGACGGGCTACAATGAAATAATAAAAAAGATTGGATGTGTTGTTCGGTAAACACGGAGTTTGAGGTGTTTTTAATCAAGCAGACATTTTGAAACTTGAGGCCAACAGCTTAAATAAAAGCATTTCCTGACTTCTTTGGTTTTTATCCAGGGATTGAAGCTTTCTTAACTCATTGATTGGATTTAACTGTGAATCTGAGATAAGGCTGCTGCTGCTCGAGAATAAAGGGAACAAGGATTGTTGTGCTTCAGATGATATGCGGGTCTCATTTCTTTAAGGCTGATACAGATCACTCCCCAACGATCGAGCCCCTCGGTCTGTTTGTAGCCCTGCATTTTAATGTTGATTTCATAACTGTGCCTTGACATAGTATAGAAGACACAGACGTACTCCTCCATGCTATAGCGTTATGTAACACAAACTGTTTTCTGCGTTCTGTCGCAGTATTCTTTTCTCCTAAGCATCCAGTTTGTCACATCGAATCAAATCAAGAGAGAATTTATAGCTCAACCGTGTAGTACATTTTACACGCTGCACATTTGCATTATGGTACACTCTGTACAGAGAGGATTTATAATGATTGGCACAGCAGTGCAAATATGCTTTTATCTTTATTTGGAAGTAAGATATTGAGAGTTAATCCTTCCTGTTTGTGTTATTTCTGCTGTGCGTAGAGGTAACATAAGTAAGATTAATAAAAGACCTCCTTTTTTTAACACTTATCTGTTAAAAATGTAATTCCTGTTTGTGTTGTGCAACATGTTTCCCACATTCGTGTCTAAGGGGTCTATGAGTGTTGCATGACAGAGTATAGCTGAAAGCCAGTAGAGGATGTACTGCACTGTCTTCAAGGACTTTTTGACTATTGTGTTTGTAAATTGGGGATTTGGCCCATATTTTTAACGAATTGTGACAGATGCTATTACATTCCTTTTTTTCTCCTGTTCCCAGCACCGCTGTCATTTCACTCAGTGTTGACATCAACATTACTACTTTCCCCAAAACTTCAAAGTTTTCAAAGAACCAAGTGACTGATCTGAGATGTCAAAACCGCGCAGCCCCGAGCTGCTGCGTTGACGCCGCACAATAGAACAAGCCTTTATCAGCACATCCGCTAAATGTTTCACTGAAATGTAATCCAAATCCAAATGAGCTTTGGGGCTATTTTTTCCTTCATAGAAAATGTGCCATTATCCCCATGAAACTAGAGGACACTGGATGGTGTGTGCAGTCTCTGCTTTCATGTTTCACACAACATTTGCTACAGAAACGTGTGACAGATTGAACTTGCTATAAAGAATTGTCATTAACACAAGGAACATTTTCCAAAAGTATTCATTGATGCTTAAACTAAGTTGAGTTAGACAAACTGGTTCAGGAAATGTTCAGTGTTAGCCCACAGTCTGATATGAGGCCTGCAGGCATATTCAGATGATACACAGGAAAACATGAGCAGTTCCTTACCGGCCCACTTCTCAAGGATGAGCTTTTACATTAGACCCTCTCTCCCACGGCCGGGCCGCGCATGTATTATACAGAGGCCCGAAGGCAAAACAGCTTAGATCGATCGGATGAATAAACGGGTCGAGACCAAAGCGTTGATGAAGCAGACATTGATCTGACCAATCCCACGAGTCCCTGGAACAGCATCCACATCCAATGTTTCTCGAGTGCTTTTATTTCATTTCCCTGAAACAATTCAAGTGTCTCCTTGCATGCTCAGCGGAAAGAACATTTGAATTTTGTATTACAGAGTTTGTCTTGCAATCTGATTTACCATATACGGTATTTCAGTCAGAGCATATAGTTTGAGTTTGGCGTCTAGGCTCGGGCCTCATCACTCCACAGATTTACAAAGAACATTGAGTGATAATTAGATAACTATCCCCCCGAGCCTACAGGTGGAAGCTGGGGTGGAGCTGGGGTGGTGGTGGGGCAGGCAAGCAGCAGCAACATGAAACACAGCAGCAGCAACATGAACGTAGCAATAGCAAGTGAACGCAAGTGAACACAGCAGTGGCAGCAGCAGCATAGTGAGGCAGAGGCAGGAAGACCTGGCAGCTTAAATAGAGTGGCATGTTTAGGAGAATGTTCATTTCATTTCATTTCAAACCTTTATTTATCCAGGTTGTATCCCATTGAGATCATTGATCTCTTTTTCAAGGGAGACCTGCTCAAGTAGGTTCCACATGAAACATTAAAAACATAACAGAGCAACAAAAGGACATCATGCAGTAGCATTAGAGGGATTACAATTTACATACTATCCACATGCACAGGTACCAACAGGTTCCGATTCAGTAGCATCCAACCGAGCTTTATGTGTTTGGTTGGTTGTAAGAGGGACGAGGTGCGTCACGTGTTAATGTATCATTGGTGCTCGAGTTGACTGCCTGAACTAGCTCGCAGGCTTCGCCCCATATCTGTGATCTGATGTTTGCCTGATATCTGCAGATGGGCTACAGATTTAGCAAAACAAGTAAATATTACTAAAATATTTAAACAGAAGCAAGATATGGGTATTTTCTCATCCTTTACTATCAAGCTGCAGTTTATGAGTTGTACATTATTTATTAATGGTTATTAAATATTTTAGCAATGCTTTAGAGATCAGTAATAGATATTAGACCATTTTTTGTAATAGCCCTAAATAAGAGCATCTTTTTGGATGCCAGGTTGTTGTATTTACTACTCAAGCAATACTTTTGCAATCTAAAAATAATAATATTAATGTTTTCTTTTGCTTTAATCTTAACTTTTCAAGCTAACCACATGCTGGCACTGGCTTCGTGCCAGTCATACTGAGTGGTTTTGTTCTTCTCATTCATGAATCATCGAGAAAGATATTAGCATTATACCAAATCCTTTAATTACTTTGTATTATAAGCTGATTGGGTTACAACTTGTCTATAAATCATCACTATGTGATCATATGATGCTGCTATTAGTTTCAGGGAACAAACCATCTACGAATTTGTTCTCTTTTAATAGATACCTTGTCATCCAACTGAAGCCCCAGTGAATTGTGATTGCTTATGCAGAAATAAAAAGGTAAAAAGTTCAAGGTATTGATTTTAACAAACAAGAAAGTATTTCTAGCATACACCACCTACTGTATTGTTATAATGAATCCCACAGTAAATGAACATGAAAAATATATGGCCTCAAACACTCCCTCTGTCTCTTAATGTATTACTGATTCATGAGAGTAAATGAAGGGGAACATGTATTCTACGTGGGCGGATGGATTACAAGTTTCTCCTGCCATTTCCTTTGAACTCTCACCCCTGTGGCAGAATATTGAAAGGTTGTAAGATTCTCCTGAAAAGAAATGCACAGTATCTAGAAGAAATAACATGTTGGCTGTTCCCTCTCAGCCCTTTTCAGAAAATGTTCACCTCTCCAGCACTTCGTCTATTTCAGTTTAAGTGAAAAGGGTTTGGTTGCATTCGAGCGGAAATTGATTAGCGGAATGGTAAAGTAGGAAGGCTGCTGACTAACGCTAAAGATGAGCACTTACATTTTGTAACGTTAGGAGACTGAGTGGAGTTTCACCTGACACTTAGGCACACCAGAAGTGGTTGAATACAGACATTAATGGACCTGCTTTGACCTTCAATAAAGAAGCTTCCCTCTTGGATGTTTAGTAGAAAAGGAGAAAGCCTTAGCAATAAAATAATAACTTAAAAATAAACCCAGTAGAGTAGAGAGTGCAGATCTCCGCCAGATGCGCTCCCTCTTCCCTCCCACACAAAGATTATCTGAATCTCACTAAATTGTCCCTTCTTCCTTCCGGAGATAACAAAAACAGGGATTTATTCATCTCATATCGTGCCTTACTTAAGTAGATCATGAATGCTTAGTGAAATGGCCTAAACAGGATAATTGTCCTCCATTGAGTTGAAGTATCTCTTATAGTTCTTCTGAAAAATGGAAAACAAAAGTATGATTACGAATGAAATGGGAGCAGGATAAGAAGTCAAAGGGGACCTTGGACGGAGCCGTGTGGTACTCCACAGTTGAATGGAACATCAGATGAGCCAAAATTACCAGGATTAACTACAATCAGCTTTTTGAGAGGTGCGTATCCTACACCGTTTCTGAGACAACAAATTAAGATGTTATGATTTTCTCACGGGGGAAAGGAAATCAAGCCCAACTATAAAAGAAGGAAGGCAGGTATAAAAGTATAAACAAATAGCGAGATTTATTAAATTAAAGCTGGTGTAAAAACCTCAAAACTGAGAGAGCAAGCTAGGTAAACAAAAGGAAAGTAACAAAGCAAAACAAGATGACAAGAGGAAAGGGGAGCTACAAATCCACAAGGAGAACACATGGAAAAATACAGAAACAGGAAAAGCTGAACAACACTGTTCAAGACGTTAAAGGGCGGTGGTGGCGAAGTCCATAGGGACTTGGCTTGGCAACTGGAAGGTCATCAGTTCAAGTCCCGGAAAGACCAAGTGCTACCGAAGTGTCCCTGAGCAAGGCACAGTTCCCTACACTGCTCTCTGGGCGCCGTACATAATGGCAGCCCACTGCTCCTAACACTAGGATGGGTCAAAGGCAGAGACCACTGAAATTCCCCTTATCTTAAATGGTACAATGATGACGGACTGACAACGAAAACACTTTGACAGACAGGCTTATATAGAGACAGGACTAATAACATTGTCAAGACACAGCTGGAGAGGGGAGGTAAAGACATAAGGGCAGCAAGGAGATCACACACAGTTGGAAAGAATCAGAGCAAGGCAAACAATTAGAAAGGCTGGAAAGATTCTGAGATCTTTAGTGGAAGTGGACACAGTTTATACTTTGTCAGAAATTAGATTTCAAACAGCTGTTCACTCTTTCTTTGGAGCAGAAGTGTGTTGTGTGCATTTGTTGCTGGGCTTTCTGAGTAAATATCTGCATAAACCCTGGCAGCCTGTCAGCCTGTCAGATCAAACCATTCTAGGTTTGTTATTTAGTATGAACTCTAACTGTTAGTACAATAACATATAAATACAGGTTCAATCTCTAATTCTCTAGCAGCATTTCTTTTAAAACACTGTTAATAGTTCATTAAAAGACACATTTTATGATTTTGTTCTGACTTTTTCTTTTAGCTTGACCTCTTTGTCTGCACTCAATTTTAACGTCACAAAAACAAAAATGCGTTATTTCTCACCGCTGGGATTTACATAGATAACAGCAAGGACCCTTGTTAGGTGCGTAAAGTTAACAACATCCCTGAGGAAAGACACTCCATGGAAAGCAATTAGACAGCCATCCTTAGCCCCCATTACGCAGCCAATCGTTTGACATACTCTGCTCTTATTAGATTCCTGCACTGTAGTATCAGTTGCTTCTCAGGATGCCAATACATTGATGTCCCCTCAGTTGTTTGCTTTTAAATGACTCCCGATGCAGTGTCGTTGTTGTTCGCATCATGTTTATGCAGGAAGACTATCCTTTGAAGTTGTTTTTGTCTAAACTGGTCCAAGAGGATATGCACCACAGCCTACGAGCATGGCAGCCACATCAGAGGGAGCGAGATGAGGCATGTTGTTGTTTATGTTGTTATCATTTCATGCTGATGGACTACAGTGCACACTGTGGCTTTACAAATGCTCGCTGTGCCCCCGGGCTTGCAGCCAGCCGAGCAGCCGGTGGGTGGAGTTGAGCCCACAGAACTCGGAGGCGGAGGATTTGGAAGAAAGACTAAAGTCGTCTTTACTCCGCCTCATTAGAAGCACATTAGAGCCCACCGTGCACCACCCACTGAGCTACACCGCCTGACCTGTTCTCAGCAGCTCTTTCTACACACGCTTTGGCACACAGGTGTAAGGGCAGGGCTCCAGCACAAGCAGAAAAACCCTCCTATAAATAAGTCCAAGAGAAAGTTGATGCCCATGATCGGTTTCATTACAGTAAAGTGCAGAAGCTGCGCAGTCGACAGTAAAAACGCTGAAGTCACAGGAGTGGTGGAGTGTGCCAAAAAGCTGCAGATGCAGTCAGACTTTCCCGGCCTTTTCAGATGCAACAGTCAGTCAATAATGTGTGAATGCTGAAACTATTAGTCAGTGAACACATTGGTCAAATAAAAATAAAATGAAACAGTTAATAAATAATTTAAGGAATTTGTAACGCATATAAGTTAAATATGTAGTGGTTTCAGCTTCAGTGGGACATTTTTCAGAGAAAACAAGACATTTTATGGGGGTTATTTTTGGCTACCATGAACATCTGTAACTGTTTTCTGACATGTTGAGGACTACATTTTGAGCATGGTTTAAAAAGCATTGAATAAAAAGGATTTCTAATACATTTACAAATACTGTACACTATTCTAAAGAGAATTACTAAAGTGCGAGTACAAGTGCTTCAGATAGTCAATTACAGACGGTAACATGACTGTGAGAAAAAAATAAGAAAATAGCATAAGAAACAGAAAGAGCAAGAAAGTGAGAGGCAAGTGAGCAAGAGTGAGGATATGAAGGAGGGCGAGATGAATTATAGCCCACTCCTGGAATCAATAATCTTGCGAAGCACGGCCCCCAGTGTGCTACAGATCTTTTTTTCCCCTTAACCAAGCAGAAAGGGTGACAGATGTAGAGAGCAGAGCCTGAGGATTTTGCAGGCTCCCAGAGAGATGCAGGGAAAATCCTCGCTGTGTCTGAAGGCGCTGAGGGGCGAGCGGAGGCAAACAGACTAAGGCAAAGACAGGATAAACATTAAACAGAACATTTCTCTCCTATTTGTCACAAAGTCTCCCACGCTCCTTGCTTGTTTTCATTTGTTTGGCAGATGTCTTCCCTGGGAGTCTTAATGCCAGTGTAAACAAAAGGAGTCTAATTCGCTGCAGCTATGTCTCACTCTTCAGCTCTACTATGACATGCATGCAGCTTCCTTATAGCTCTTTGTTGCATTTTTAACCACACTTTGCAATCTGAGACAAAATGTTCTCCATATAGCAGAGTGCTATCAGAGGCAGCGAGGAATACAATGATCCAACCTGACAAGTGTGATAGTTGTAGTGGTGTCTTTCCTTAAGAGGGATTCACCTCACACCTGTTGGCTGAAGTCATTTGGACTGAAATAGATGATCACCTACCTCTATTGCTCTTTTATTCTTATCCATTATTGTCCCTTTATCGTGTGTTTGCCGATCCATCCTCTACCCTTATAATTTCCTGTCTGTTACCAAAAATATGTATCACATTCTGACATAACATAAAGGACAGGTAGGTAGCAGTAAGTAGTAGTGTACGTTTTATTATAGATCAATGGCACTCAAAGACATCATTTTTAAACCGTCCATCAGTACGGAGTCGACTGGCTGCAACAGAACTAGAAAAACACCAGTGAGTTCTCGTGTTTGTTTGTTTTTTATTTGTTTATCCACCATCAGACAGATGTGACCTGATTTTATAATATATATATATATTCCGGCAGTGGCTCAGTCAGTAGGGGCTTGGACTGTGAGCCGTAGGGTCGCTGGTTCAAGTCCCCGACCAGACCTAAATATGGAGTGTGGACTTCTACTTGGAGAGGTCCCAGTTCACCTCCTGCCCTGCCGTGGTGCCCTTGAGCAAGGCACCGGACACCCCCCTTCCCCCCCCACTCCCATTGCTCCCCGGGCGCTGTACAATAGCTGCCCACTGCTCCTAGTACTAGACTCCTTGTACTAGGATGGGTTAAAAGCAGAGGCCAAATTTCACTGTGTGTGCTGTGTGCTCTGCATGTGTGACCATTAAAGAGGGTTTCATCCCTCCCTATTCTATTCTTCTATTCTATCCAAATAAAAAGATGCAGCTGTGTCCTGAATCCCTGTTTGCAAATGACCTATGTCCCAAGGTGCTTTTTTTGCCTTGTGTACTATTTTCCAATAATTTATTTATATATGTATTGACTTTAATGACTTAGAGAGCTGGCTTAGAGATAGCTTGTCAGAGAAGCGTGACACCTGAAACTGAAAACAGCTGTTTTTTTGTTATTGTAAGACATTCTGCCCAGGAGACATCATTTGTTGCTTCAGGGACTCGGACTGAGACACATTTAAATGCAAATTCTATTCTTTACAATATTGATTGCAACACTCTACTATTTTCTTTTTGTGCATGCTTTGCAGTTCCCTTGTACTTGTGGGACAGTGTGGCACCTCATTAGAGAGCGCTTCAAAATCAATAAAAGATTGTTTGAAATTGCCATTACGAAAGACATTTTATGTTTTTTGAGCAACAACCTGTACACAATTTGATGTTTCTTTTTCTCTTCTGTCCCACAGTCTGAAGACCACCCTGAAGAAGAAGGTTACCGGTGACCTGGTCAACCTGTCAGGCATCCCGCTGTCCGGCCGAGACGTCCACCGCGTGGCCTTCTACCTGCAGAGCAGCAGCGAGGCGGTGTCCACGGTGGACCTGAGCTTCACCGAGCTGCGGGACGAGAGCTTACGGCTGCTGCTGCCCAACCTCGGCTGCCTGCCCAAACTCGCCATACTGGCCGTGAATGGCAACCGCCTGACGATGGCCATCCTGAAAGACCTGACGGATGCAGTGAAGGATCCCAAGAAGTTCCCCAGCCTGGCCTGGGTGGACCTGGGCAACAACGTAGACATCTTCACCGTGCCGCAGCCGCTGCTCGTGGCTCTGCGGCGCCGCTTCGGTTTACGCAGCAGCCTTCCGACCATTTATGAGTACAGGGAGGCGCAGACGTTCAGCGGATACAACCCGAACTTGGAGACGTCAGTGGAGGAGCCCAGTCTGTACGAGGAGGGCGATGGAGAGGAGGAGGAGAAAGAGGAGGAGGAGGACAGGCTGGAGCTACGAGCATGGGGATGTAGAGAAGGAAATACGTCAAAAGATGTGCCGCTGCACTTCAGTGGGAGGTGATCGCCAGCAACTGCTTTCTTTAGACTGGCTGCCCCTTACATCCCTCAGAATCACCTCTGTTAGCAGCTGTCATTGTGGCAGATGCTTACCACTTGTTTCCTAAAATAACTTTAAAATAAATAGCTGTGTTGTGTCCCTATGGATGACTATTGAAACGATGCAGGCAGCTCTGTGGTCGTACAACGTTTTTATTTATTAAGTTTAAAGGTGGGGTAGGTAAGTTTGAGAAACCGGCTCGAGATACACTTTTTGTTATATTCCATGGAATGCTCTTAACATCCCGATAGCAATGAATATCTTAAGTGCTTTGACAAAAAATCCATAAAAAAATGTCATCTGTGGAAGCCGTAATACTGTAAAAAGCACGACCAATCATTTTAGC